>NC_137774.1:168332317-169066155 GCF_963455305.1 Plecotus auritus
CCAAGCTTTCCTTTGTTCCAGCAGCCCCGCATTTATGCCCTCAAGGGTCATGGGCGGATACAACCGCCAGACTTAGCAAAACACCCAGTCATTCAGAGCACAGTTTCCAGTTCACCATCCCTTAACAAATTTAAGAAAACCAGTACCCCCAGTGCAATACCAAAAATGTCACAGCCCCTGACCCATTTCGAGAGAACCACGTAGCGAAAAGCAATAGCAACCTGAACCAAGAACTACCCAGCAAAGCCCAGAGGCAGCAGCTGGCAGCTCAGGAACTGCGGGAAACCTCGGGTCGCCCTGAATTCCGCGCCAGCCACTGCCTTCTGGAGCCCATAGCCCCGGGGCTGGGGAGAAACCTGCAGAAATCAGCGAGCACTGGCAGAGAGCCAAGAGCTGTGTGACTGCCAAAGACTAAGGGCGAACTAGTGCGCTGCAGGAGGCGAACCACAGGCACAGAAACAGAGCTGTGGCCCTCGCACAAGTCTGCGGGAATGGACCCAGATCCATCAGTGTTCCGCGGAGGAAACCCTTGTCTGTACGAGGAGAAAAAGCAATCCTCGCTACAATCCTCGGAACCGCGGTAGGTACTGCCCTGCCCTTGGTGGTGTGACAGCTACAGGGCGGGCCCTGCAACCAGCCCAAGTGCTCTCAGCGGGAGCAGGGGGAGCTCTGGCAGCCAGCCGAGGCCCTGAAACTGCCAGACCCCCGCGGAGACCGGCCGGCCGTGCGAGGACCAGTCAACACCGGAGAACAGGGGTTCCACCTCGGAGAGCTTTGCCTGGACCGGTCCTGGGAACAAAAGGGATGAAAACTCCACCATTTTTTAATTTTCTGCAAATAGCGCTGTTTGCCCAGAAAAGGACTGATGAGAAGCAACTACCTGGAGGCCACGTTCCTTGGTCCCAGCCCAAGTGCGACCAGAGAACAAGGAACCAGGTGGCCTCCAATCCTGAGCCTGGGGCTGGTCCTGAAACACTGGGCGCTGCAGGTGCTGGAATGCCTCGGGGGCGGGGGGAGGAAGAGGGGGGAGGCTCTGATCAGAGACTGGCCTACAAACCACCGCCCTGTGCACTTCCAGGACTGGGTCCAGCCAGCTCCCCAACAGGCCACCTGCTGTGCTACCTGGAGAAACACCAGCTGAAGAAACCAGCGCAGTCCCAGTGGGGTGCCTGGGAGGCTGGATGAAGGAACAAAAATACACGGATTAAAATGCATTCCCACCCCTTTCCCCCTTGTCAATGTTTTAAGGTTTTTTTTTAAATTCGTTTCACTTCATTGTAAAAAAATTATTTTTATTGACTTTAGAAAGGCCAGGGAGGGGAGAGACAGACAGGGAGATATCCACTGGCTGCCCCTGGGGATTGAACCTGCAACCCAGGTCTGGGAATCCAACCCAGGACCTTTGGTGCTCCAGCCCAGGTCTTAACCGCTGAGCCACACCAGCCACAGTCAATTTTTTCACTTCTGCACCATAAGGATTCCCACAGAGAAACCATTTTTGGAGTTATTTTGTCTTTTAGAAGTTTCCTCATACTAGAATGAATTCTATTTTCTCCAGGAGCTTCCAGGATGCTTGCTTTTTAAGGGCAGCCCTAAGGTGGACTATCTTCAGGAAGTTAAAGTTTCCCCAAAGTGGCCACTACAGTTCCAAACTACCCAAAAGTTCCCCCATTTCCCCCAAAGGCAAAGGATCCTGGTGCCTGCATTGGCCCAGGAGGAAAGCCCCTTCCCCTCTAGATTTCCTAAAACATCTAAACGGAGGGACCCTGTTATTATCTTATCGGCTCTTTTAACACACAGGGACTTACAGGGTTCCCTGGTTTCAGTAGAATAGGATGAATTATCAAGAAGCTTCAACAGAGATGGCTCAGGATCAGAGAGCTCAGCACTAAGGGAGTGGAGCTCAGAGCTGAGCTGTACCCTGGAACTCCAAGGTCCTCGGGGGAGGCAGAGAGGGCAGTGTGCTCAGGGGTACCAGCACCCACTACTCACCAGCCTCGGCGGTCACCAGGCCTCTTGTCCCCATCCCGCTTCTTGTTCACAAGAACTGTTGAGAGAAAATTCGGAGGCCTTCCTCCCTAGGAAATCTGAACAGCAGTGTGCAGCTCAGAGGCTGGGTTTAAGGACAGCTGTGAAGAGGGATGGAGAAGTGATTGGTTGTCAGGACGGGGCTTTCCTAGAACCAGGGGATGGGGAAAGGGAATCTATTGGTGTCTCAGGTAAACCAAGGCTTCCTGCTCACAAATTGCTGTTTCCATTGTTCTCCCGTCTTCCTCTCTGAAAGTCATTAAATTGTTTAAAAAGTGACGATATTGGGCCGCGGGCGGGTGAAGGGAGCCTGTCCTGCATAGGGAACAGCGACCTCTGCTCCTGCAGGAGAGACCATCTCCTTGGCCCCTGCCGCGTCCGCCTCCCGGGACCCCGGCCCTCCCGTGGAGGAGCGCCCTGCCCGCCCGGGGAGGAGCGCCCTGCCCGCCCGGGGAGGAGCGCCCTGCCCGCCCGGGGAGGAGCGCCCTGCCCGCCCGGGGAGGAGCGCCCTGCCCGCCCGGGGAGGAGCGCCCTGCCCGCCCGGGGAGGAGCGCCCTGCCCGCCCGGGGAGGAGCGCCCTGCCCGCCTGTGGAGGAGCCCCTGCCCACCCGTGGAGGAGCGCCCGGCTGCCCAGCCGGGTCTGTATTTGTTCATCAGATTATGTTGCTCATCATTTCCCCCAGATGAGTGAGATCATGTGATACTAGGAATACACTTATAAGAACCGAAAATGGCACAAGCAATAACGGTTCTGCTGGGAGGCAAATGAATCAGTCTGTAGTGAGTTTCTTTCTGGGCCAACAGTTCTTTGAGTCCCAATCTCAATGTCAAACAGTTCCTTAGGTGTACATGTCAGCAATGATATTTCAGTTCTGGGTGGGGGGCAAATGGTGGTAATGCAGGTCAGACCCTCTCTGGTTTGGTCCTGGGCCGGGGCGGCCTCTGAGGAGCGCAGGGCGTTCGAGGAGCGCAGGGTGTGCAGGCGCCACTCGGTCTGCGCGCTTGGCCCATCCGAGTCCCTTTGCTGCTTGTCTTCAGTTTTGTGTTTGTGCATCTGCTACACAGTAACATACCAGGAACAACAGCAGCAACAGTAACCCATTACCACCGATTTGGGATGGAAATGTCCAATGCTAGACAGGGGGGTTGGCGGGGAAAAGCATCCCAGCCAACCAAGACCCTTCTCAGGTATTATCATCGCTTTTTCTTAAGCTTATTATAAGTTTTCCTTTTTATCGGCCTGCACTCGCTCTGCGCGCTTGGCTGGGATGCTTTTCCCCACCAACCCCCTTGTCTAGCATTGGACATTTCTATTTCAAATCGGTGGTAATGGGTTACTGTTGCTGCTGTTGTTCCTCGCATGTTACTGTGTAGCAGATGCACAAACACAAAACTGAAGACAAGCAGCAAAGGGACTCGGATGGGCCAAGCGCGCAGACCGAGTGGCGCCTGCACACCCTGCGCTCCTCCTCGCACGCCCTGCGCTCCTCAGAGGCCGGCCGTGCGCTCCTCCACGGGCGGGCAGGGCGTTCCTCAGAGGCCGGCTGTGCGCTCCTCCACGGGCGGGCAGGGCGCCGGGAGGCGGAGGCGGCAGGGGCCAAGGAGACCAGTCTCTCGCGCAGGAGCTGAGGGCGCCGTTCCCGGTGCAGGACGGCTCCCTCCACCCGCCCGCGGGGCCACCCGGCGCTGAGACGCGGCAGCCAGCGCTCCCAGGACGGACCCGAGTTCGGACCCGAGAACGGACACCAGGATGGACACCAGGAGGGACCCGAGGCTGGACCCGAGGACGAGGAACCGGCCAGGCCGAGGGCGGCGCCCACTCTCCTGCTTCGGGCGGCGAGGCTGTTTGGAAATTGTTTGCTGAGCGACGTTTCATCTTTCTGCAAGGAGTCTTTGAGTTTGACGTACATCGGCATCCAATAATGCTTGTAATTGTTGGTCTTCAAACTTTTTCGATTGACCTGGACGTTCTTTGTCTTTCACATCGAAATCACCACTTTTAAAGCATTTAAACCAGCGTTCACAAGTGTCTTGAGATGGAGCATGTTCACCATAAACTTCCTGAAGTATACGTTCTTCAAAATAAAGTAATGAATTAAAACTTCCTGCAAATGCTCTTCTTTTGGCATGAAATTCGACATTTTTAAGCGTAAAAATATCTATGAGGTTAACACCTTCAGCAAATTTGACATGAAGTTTTGAAGCTTGCTGTCAATACAACAAAATAGCATACATATCAAATCGCATATATATCAACATATGGGTAACTCCATCTATTGAAAAAAATCCGCATTATTAACTGGTACACCTAGTATATAAATTAATCAGAATTCTGAGGTCTGGACACAATATTTAATATTAAAACAGGCTTACATTTGGTTCAGGTCTCTTGTCCTCAAAGGGCGTCCTCCC
Source organism: Plecotus auritus (assembly GCF_963455305.1). Classification (NCBI taxonomy): domain Eukaryota; kingdom Metazoa; phylum Chordata; class Mammalia; order Chiroptera; family Vespertilionidae; genus Plecotus; species Plecotus auritus. The sequence continues at coordinate 168,336,758 of NC_137774.1, forward strand.
GCACAGTCTGGGGGCTCCTAACGGTCCAGGACTGTCGCCCAGCAGTCAGCAGCCCAGTGGCTCAAAGAGGAGGCAGCACGAGGGATGCACTGCAGGCAGCCCCATCGAAGCAGGTGCAGGCGCAGGCGCCACCCAGTGCGGCGAGGTGGACTGCACACTGAAGGCTGCCAGTGGTCCCAGGCCTCCGTGTCCCGTGGTCCCTCTCCAGCACGGGCGTTGGGCCGCAGGGCCACGGGAAGCTTCCGGAAGGTGGTGTGCTCCGTGGGCTCAGGCGCTCCTGCGGGTACTCCTGGCAAGAGGCCTGCACTGGGCTGCACTGGGCTCTCTTCCGAGGGGCTCTGGGCCTCGGCTAAGCGTGCTCGGTATTGCAGGTAGACCGAGGGCAGCTGCCAACAAGGACTGGAGAGCAGTGGCTGGTGGTCATCGCTGTGGTGGCTTGAGAACTGTGCCAGCGGCAGGTAGACCGGAGGTGGCGAGTCTGGGGAGATCGCGCTCTGGAGCCCGGTCTGCGGAATCCCAAGCCTGCTGCAGCGCGGGACGTGGCGAGTCTGGGGAGATCGGGGACCCCGGGGGATGGCGCTCTGGAGCCCGGTCTGCGGAATCCCAAGCCTGCGGCAGCGCGTCGTCGTCCAGGAGAAAGTGCTGCTCCATCGCAGAGACCTTGGGCCAGGAGGACATGAGCCTGGAGCTGATGCTGAGGCAAAGCCTTGGGTGCTGCCTGCAGCCTGGATATTTATGCTCTCCCGAGGGTGGGCGGGTGCAAGCCTCTGCGCGCAAAAACCGATCACCTAATCGTGTTGGAGCCAACCCATCATTTAATCGTGTTCGAGCTCTATATTTAGACTAAACACTCTAGCGAGTCATTCAATGCCCAGTTAGCGCCGCCCTTCCCCGCCCCCTTCTAAACCTTGGTTTAAGACACCGATATATTTACGTTTCCCAGTCCCTTGGCTCCAGAAAGCCCCAATCACTATAAAAGGCAAGCTACTTCCGGTGTTCCTCTTCACGAGCTGTCCTGTAAACCCAGCCTCCCAGCTGCATTACTACCGGTTTTCAGATTGTCTTCCTAGGAAGGAAGGGCTCTGAATTTTCTCTCAACAGTTCTTATGGCCAAGAGGAGGATGGGGACAAGAGGCTTGCTGACCCCCGAAGCTGGTGAGTAGCGGGTGCTGGTACCCCTGAGCCCACTGCCCTTTCTGTCTCTCCCCTCCCCCACCCCCCCACCCCCCCACCCCCCGGCCTTGGAGTTCCAGGGTACAGCTCAGCTCTGAGCTCCACTCCCTTAGTGCTGAGCTCTCTGATCCTGAGCCATCTCTGTTGAAGCTTCTTGATAATTCATCCTATTCTACTGAAACCAGGGAACCCTGTAAGTCCCTGTGTGTTGGAAGAGCCGATAATAACAGGGTCCCTCCGTTTAGATGTTTTAGGAAATCTAGAGGGGAAGGGGCTTTCCTCCTGGGCCAATGCAGGAACCAGGATCCTTTGCCTTTGGGGGAAATGGGTGAACTTTTGGATAGTTTGGAACTGTAGTGGCCACTTTGGGGAAACTTTAACTTCCTGAAGGTAGTCCACCTTAGGGCTGCCCTTAAAAAGCAAGCATCCTGGAAGCTCCTGGAGAAAACAGAATTCATTCTAGTATGAGGAAACTTCTAAAAGACAAAATAACTCCAAAAATGGTTTCTCTGTGGGAATCCTTATGGTGCAGAAGTGAAAAAATTGACTGTGGCTGGTGTGGCTCAGCGGTTAAGACCTGGGCTGGAGCACCAAAGGTCCTGGGTTGGATTCCCAGACCTGGGTTGCAGGTTCAATCCCCAGGGGCAGCCAGTGGATATCTTCCTGTCTGTCTCTCCCCTCCCTGGCCTTTCTAAAGTCAATAAAAATATTTTTTACAAGGAAGTGAAACGAATTAAAAAAAAAAAACTTAAAACATTGACAAAGGGGAAAGGGGTGGGAATGCATTTTAATCCGTGTATTTTTGTTCCTTCATCCAGCCTCCCAGGCACCCCACTGGGACTGCGCTGGTTTCTTCAGCTGGTGTTTCTCCAGGTAGCACAGCAGGTGGCCTGTTGGGGAGCTGGCTGGACCAGTCCTGGAAGTGCACAGGGCAGTGGTTTGTAGGCCAGTCTCTGATCAGAGCCTCCTCCCTCACCCCCCCCCCCCCCCCAGACATTCCTGCACCTGCAGCGCCCAGTGTTTCAGGACCAGCCCCAGGCTCAGGATTGGAGGCCACCTGGTTCCTAGTTCTCTGGTCGCACTTGGGCTGGGACCTAGGAACGTGGCCTCCAGGTAGTTGCTTCTCATCAATCCTTTTCTGGGCAAACAGCGCTATTTGCAGAAAATTAAAAAATGGTGGAGTTTTCATCCCTTTTGTTCCCAGGACCGGTCCAGGCAAAGCTCTCCAAGGTGGAACCCCTGTTCTGCGGTGTTGACTGGTCCTCGCACGGCCGGTCTCCGCGGGGGTCTGGCAGTTTCAGGGCCTCGGCTGGCTGCCAGAGGTCCCCCTGCTCCCGCTGAGAGCACCTGGGCTGGTTGCGGAGCCCTCCCTGTAGCTGTCACACCACCAGGGGCAGTACCTACCGCGGTTCCGAGGATTGTAGCAAGGATTGCTTTTTCTCCTCCTACAGACAAGGGTTTCCTCCGGGGAACACTGATGGATCTGGGTCCATTCCCGCAGACTTGTGCGAGGGCCACAGCTCTGTTTCCGTGCGTGTGGTTCGCCTCATGCAGCGCACTAGTTCGCCCTTAGTCTTTGGCAATCACACAGCTCTTGGCTCTCTGCCAGTGCTCGCTGATTTCTGCAGGTTTCTCCCGAGCCCCAGAAGGCAGTGGCTGGCGCGGAATTCAGGGCGACCCGAGTTTCCCGCAGTTCCTGAGCTGCCAGCTGCTGCCTTTGCACTTGTAGTCCTTGGTTCGGGCTGCTATTGCTTCTCGCTGCGTGGTTCTCTCGAAATGGGTCAGGGGCTGTGACATTTTTGGTATTGCACTGGGGGTACTGGTTTTCTTGAATTTGTTAAGTGATGGGGAACTGGAAACTGTGCTCTGAATGACTGGGTGTTTTGCTAAGTCTGGCGGTTGTATCCGCCCATGACCCTTGAGGGCATAAATGCGGGGCTGCTGGTACAAAGGAAGGCTTGGCCCCCTGCATCAGCTCAAAGGCAGCCTCGGAGGCTGAAACTGGGAGACTCCACCGGGAGACAGGCAGTAGGAGGACCCAGTGAACCCCGGAGATGCAGGGGTTCTCTAGGGAGAGCTTTGCCTTGACCAGTCCTGGGAACAAAAGGGATGCAAATGGAAGGATTTTAGATTTTAATGCAAGTAGCGCTCCTTCAAAGGAAAGGGATTGAGGAGAAACAAGTGGCCTCTAGGTCAGTGAGAAAAGGCCCACTTCCAGTGTGACCCAGGATTATGGTCTCCTCCAACAGGGGGTGTGGGCTTGTCCCGAAACCCTGGCAGATGGGGGGTAACTCCATCTCTATAAGACATAGGAAGCACAGTAAGTTATTTAATACTATAAGGAAATATAACTACAATAATATATAATGTAATCTATACCTATATGTATATAAACCCAGCGACCATTACAGTGGAACGACCAGAACAACCAGAGGCTCTGACATGCACTGTGGCAGCCAACCAGCCTCATCCAGGCCAGATCACCCCCAACACTCCAATCAGGGTGGGGCCAGCCAGCCAACTGCCTTCCCTGGCAAAAATGTGGGGTCTGGGGACCTTGCTTCCCTTTGGCGGAAGTGGACCTGGGGTCAGGGCACGGAAGTCAGGGATGGGGTGGGGAGACTTTCCTGGTGGCCACCTCAGGTTCACCCTTGGCACAGTAGTAGGGTGCCACAGCTAAGACTTCCCATTGAAGGTTCTCTCCCAACCTCTAAGAGGTGTAGAGATAGCAGGCGGGGCCAGTGCAGTACCTCTAGTTGGAAACTTGGTAAATGAAGACCTCAGTGATGTGGGGAAATCACAGCTGTCCTGTGACAGACACGTGACAGGCACAGACCACTGGTGTCCTGCTTTTCTAATTATTATTATTATTCTTTATTGTTGAAAGTATTACATATATCCCCCTTTTTCCCCATTGACCTCTTCCAGATTGCCCCTGCCCCCCAGCCCAGGCCTTCACCCCCCTATTGTGTGTGTCCTTGGGTTATGCATATATACATACAAGTTCATTGGTTGATCCATTCCCACTGATCCACCCTCCTCTGCTTCCCCTCTGACGTTTGCTGTCTACTCTATGCTTCTCTGGATCTATTTTTGTTCATCCGTCCATGTTGTTCAACCTCTGACATTCTTCTGACCAAGCTGTCAGGGCTGTGGGAGACAAAGCCGGGGGGAGGGCAGGTGTCCAGCAAAAGGACAGAAGGAGAAGCCGGGCCTGGCCACTGCCCACCCAGCTGCCAGGAAGACACATTCTGCTCCTTGAACTGGGAAACCTGCAGCATATTACTGTGCCAGCGCTGTGATTAGCGGTGCTGTTACTGAGAAGTGACCCAATGAGTGAAAGCAGTGGTATTGCCACAGAGAAAATGTAGGCGTGGAACACAGGCTGTGTGGACACCAACAGAGAACTTAAAGGCCCTGACCGTTTTGGCTCAGTGGCTAGAGCGTCAGCCTGCGGACTCAAGGGTCCCAGGTTCCATTCCGGTCAAGGGCATGTACCTTGGTTGTGGGCACATCCCCAGTAGAGGCTGTGCAGGAGGCAGCTGATTGATGTTTCTCTCTCATCGATGTTTCTAACTCTCCCTCTCCCTTCCTCTCCGTAAAAATTCAATAAAAATATATTTTTTAAAAAAGAACTTATATGCATAATCCAAGGCCACAGACTATAGCGCAGTAGCAGGGTGGTGGGGGTCAATGGGGGAAACAAGAGGACATCTGTAATACTTTCAACAATAGAGATTAAAAAAAAAAGACTATTTCTACTTGGTGAAAAAGTGTGAGCAGCACTGGCATCCTACAAGTGGTGGCATCTAATGGTGTTGCCAACCACAAAAGTCCTTTTTGGTGCAAATAAGGTCACTGTCAACAAGGTAATTTTGACATTGAGAAAAAGCTGCAATTCCTGAGGACAGGGCAGGGCTTCTAAGGGGGCTGAGCCTCAGCATTCCTCTCTGTGGAGAGGTGACACCTGAATCCTAACAGGAAGCGGGGAGAGGGGGGCTGGGTGGGGTGCCAGAGACCAGAGAGCTGAGGTGCAGGGTCACAGGTCAGGCTCCTGGGGGAGAAAGTCACAGGTTGAGACACCTGTGAGTTCCATCTCAGTGAATTCCTTTGACCCAGAGAAATCTCAGGAGCTGAGTGATTCTAAGAATAATTATAGTCGACATGGATCGAGCACTTACACTTTGCTGGGCATTGTTTAAGGTAGTGCCTGGTTTCACCCCTGATACATTGGGTAACATAGTTCTGCTCTATTGGGTCACGTGAAAGAGAACACACAGGCCCAGGATGGCACCACTCATGCTAAAAGCCCTGACACCAAACCTAGCTGTAATACCTGACTTCACTGCAATTGCAATCTTCCCCAGAAATGTCATCTCAATCAGCCAGACTGGAATTTTCCAGTCCAGCACCAGGTAGGTGATCTGTCTCATGGACCCTCTCCATCTCTGATACCCTCCCTCCAAGATACAATCTGCACAGAACACCCTTGCTGTTCTTGGCCCTCCCCCTCCACAGAAGATGGCCTGAGTGAAAATAATCCTTTAGTTTGTTAACAGCACCTCCGGCTAAGCCTCTCCCTATTAAACCTTTCATTCTGTGTGGCCCCTGGGAGTTCTGTTCTAGTGGCTAGAGGGGATGCTGCCTGGTTCATGAATCTTTTAAGGAAGCCAATTAAATCTTTGAATTTACCGAGTTGAATTTTGGTTCTTTATCAGCAATAAGGACGAGCCTTGGTAAGTCACCAGTTTGGAGCAGGGGTTGGAAACTGGGAGCCCACTCCAGATTCTGGACCAGAGGAAAGGGGCGGAGGTGGGGGGGGGGGCGTGGCGCGGGGCAGGAGCTGAATCGGTTCTGGGCTGAATGGCGCTCCCAGGGCTGCTGGCTGCCTCTTGGAGGCCCAGGACTCGGGTCCCAGTTTGATGACCCGCTATGTCCCCACCCCATGTGTGCAGGAGACACTACCGCCTGACAGCCCCAAAGTCAGGCGACTTGTGGGGACCCTGGCTTAGTCCTTCCCTAGCCGCCAAAGCAGGGGCACACCGGGAGAGACGTGGGAATACTTGCCAAATTTATTAGGTAGCCAAAGAAAAGGTTCCAAAGGCCCAGGAAGGCCCATTTCTTCCAGGACTTACACCCACAAGCGTTATTGTGAGAACATTTGTGGCAGAGGATGGTTCACTAAGGGGTCTCAGTGGAGGCAGCCGTGGCGTTGCTGGGCCCCGTGCCTCAGATCTGCTGCCGCTGGCCTCCCAAGGAACTGGTCCCACCTGAGAGCCATGCTGGAGGGTCCCTCAGAAGTCTCAGTTCCAGTTGTCCCTCCCGCTGCGAGGGGACAGGCTGAGGGAGTCTGCAGGCGAGCATCAGCGGGGCTTCTGGGCGGCAGCCTCCACCCCTGGAGGTGTCTCTGGCTCCTGGATCCTGGGCGTCTCTGGCTGCGGGGACTTGGGCGTGGGGTGCAGAGTGGGCCGCTCTGTGCTCCCGCTGGATGTGTTCTGCGCTCTGGGCCCGGGCAGCAGGCAGTCCTCGGGCCGAAGCCCACAGGGACCTGAGTCTCGTTCCTGGTTGGCGTCCTGGTGGTCCGAGATGAGGTGGCACAGCATGGAGTGGAGGAGTTCTGACCAGGGCCCGGGGTCCGGGAAGGGCAGGAGTGGTTCCTGTTTCTCTGGCTCCTGTGTCTTGGAAGTGGGGTCCCCCACTCCTGGGGACGTCTCTGGCTCCTGGGATTTGGGCGTCCCGTCTGGTGCGGGCAGCTCCTTGCCCTGACTGGCCGTGTTCTGTGCTCTGGGCCGGTGCAGCAGGCAGTGCTGGCGCAGCAGCCCACAGGGAGCAGAGTGCAGTTCCTGGTTGAAGCCCTGCTGGTCCCAAGTGAGGCGGCCCAGCCCAGGGTGGAGAGGCGGTGCCCAGGGCCTGCGGTGCTGGAAGGTCTGGAGTGGTTCCCGTGGCTCCTGCACGGAATGCCAGGCCTCACGCACACAGCGCCCACCGCGGGGAAGGCTGGGCTCCATGGTTCAGCTGCTGAGCGGAAGGTTTCCAGTGACTCCTTCCCTGCGCATTTATACCCCCTGGGCTCTGTGGGTCCAATGGGAGGGTAGTTCGGCTGGGTGGTGCCAATTGCTGCTGAAGGTGCGACCTAATGAGATTGAGGGGGATCCAATAATTCTGGGTGGGGCTGGATAGGATTAAGGTGTTTCGCTTGAGAGCCTTAAAGTTTGTTTCTTTGTTCAAAACAAACCAGTTAGTCAATATGCTATTTGGAAGGTTATCTTCTGTATAAAACATTCAATGTGCCCGATATCTTTTTTACCCCATTGTCTACTGATGGGCACGTACATTGCTTCCGTAGCTTAGCTCATGTAAACGGTGCTGCAGTGAACATAGGCCAGCTTATATCTTTTCCCATTTCACTGATCGTTGTCTTAGACTACAATGTCATTCAGACAGCAATGGCTGGGTAAATAATTACTTCTCTTCATTCATCTGCTGGAGAAAGATAGATCCAGGCAACATCCAAAGGGAACGAGGCCTCGCTGAGTTCTCAGAATCATTGGGAACTCAACACCCGCTTTCTAGGATGTGTGTGTGGTTTGGTCTCAGTGCTCAGATGCCCCTTGAAGCCGGCGATGCCACACCATCTGGGAAGAGTGTCATTGTCCCCCGCCTCCAGCTCTCAGTTTCCGTGGAGCCTGTCTCAGGAGTTGAGTCTGGGGCACAGGGTTTGTGAGGCCGCCACCAGTCAAGGACCCAGGCAGGCAGAGGAACAAGGAAGGGCCTTTCATGAGTAATCCTTGCCTCTGGGCCTGGATCCAGCCCTGGGCCTGGCAGAAACTCTGTCCGATCTGCAGAGCAGTCTAACAGCTGTACTTGTCCAACTCCCCGTTTTCTTTCTTCCTTTCATAGGTATTACTCATTAATACAAAATATTTGCTTGCCTAACTTCATTCCTGCATGCTCCAGACCCCTGCTGGAGGCAGGTTTAAGTTCAGTTTATCTCTTATCCTATTTGCTAGTCAAATCTTGTTATCTTAGGTCCATGAAAGCCCGTCCATCTCACCTTTTGAGCACCATACTAATCTTTCAGTTTTCTTGCCAAAGATCTGCAATCAGCGCCCCCTCCCCCCCACCCCCCCCTCAGGAAACTCAGTTCCATTTATTGGGAAATGTATGTAGAAACCACCATTTTTTCACTGATAGGCTCAAAGCTATTTTGTTGATATTCGCACCTGGTCCTTTTAGGTAGACAGAGCTAAGATACACATTATTTAGAAAAAAAGGGGTAAAAACACCTCCTCCCACCAGGGGAGCATCCTGTATCTGCCTGGAACTGTCTGGCCTGGGGTGGGGGTGCGGGGCTGGTGCCCTGGAACCCCATGGTTGTCATTCAGATGGCACAGGGCTTCCCCTACATCCCCTTACCCTTTACCAGCACCCTCCCCCACCCTGCCCATGTACCCTTCAAACCTTCAAGAAACATTTCCTGATGCCTGGGTCCTGCACTCAGCTGGAAGGCCACACTCAGACAGCCCAGCTCCCCTGGGTGTGACCCTGAGGGTCCCTTCCCTCCCCAGAACACCCAGGACTTCCCTGGCCCCTCCCTGCCCAGTCTGCCTCCATCTCCTGCCATCCGGATGCCCCAGGGAGAATCAGTGCAAAGCGGAGGCAGGAAGAAGGATCCGTGGTTTAATCGCGGTCCACAGGTTCCCGAGGAACAGAGAGATGAGGAGTAGATGCAAAAGCCAAGTCAGTACCTTAGCACGTGATTGCCTGCATCGGAGGGATTTGTCCCAGGAAAGTCTGGGTGTCCTTCGGGGGAGAAAGAAGCAGCGGGACTGCCTACAGGGCAGTCTCGGGCTCCCCACGGTGCGGCTCCTCGAGCCGGTTGGCCGCCTTCTGTCCGCTTCCTGGGGTGCAGCCTTGGTGCTTAGCGCTGGTGCGGGCGGCTTGGGCTCAGCGCGGCGCCAGGAGCCCGCGTCCCTCGGTCCCCTCTGGGGCTGGCACCTCCTGGCTGGTTCAGGAGCCGCAGGCCTGTGCCGTCCGGCGCCTGGGCCTCCCCTGGAGGCGACTGCGGATCCGGGTCGCGTTCCTGGCTCCTCTCAGCTCCGGGAACCTCCGCGTCCCAGGGGCCAGGCTGGTGCCGCTGCCCGCGGGCCCCGGGGCTCCGCTGGGGGAACCAGAGGCGGGGGTCGCAGGAGGGGCGGCTCAGCGCAGGGAAGTGGTCCAGGGCCCAGGCCCAGGCCTGCTCGCGGTTCAGGCCCGGGGGCAGGGTGGGCTCCGGGCACACACACCGCATCCACGAAGGGTCGTCCAAGGCGGATGGATGCGCTTCCATGGCTTCAGCCTCCCGGGCGGCGGGGAGGTGAGGAGGGTGCACGGGGGAGGCAGTGCAGGGGCAGGGGTAGAGGCGCCTTTATACCGTCTGGGTGGGAAAGGCCCGGAGGAGAGCGTGCCCACCCAGGTGGGACCCTCCTGTGCATTGCAAATTGCGCCAGCGCCTATTAGGAGGAGGGTGGAGAGATGTCCTGGAAATTTCATGGGTTTTCAAAATATATATTTTTATTTATTTCAGAGATGGAGCAGAGGGAGAGAGAGAAAGAAACATTAATGATGAGAGAGAATCATGGATCAGCTGCCTCCTTTAGGGCCCCCACTGGGGTTTGAGCCAGCAACCTGGGCATGTGCCTGTGATGGGAATGGAACCCCGGGACCCTCCAATCCAAAGGCCGACGCTCTAAACAAGAGCCAAACCGGCTATGGCTTGTGAGGTTTTGAGGGTTCACTTTGGTAGAGGAATGGGTGGAGGGTGGAGGGTAAAATTTCGATAGTTTATCGATAGTTTCCACTGAAAAGAGAGAAAGATGCTCCAGGTTTCAGACAGGCCTAGGGAATTTGCACTTGGGTGTCTACCTCTCTTCCTGCATCCGCGAGGCATTGCGTGCTTGTACAGTGTGGTCAGAGTGTGATCCGAGGTCACAGAGACGGCCCCGCTGCAGTTGGACTGAGGCCCCCCGAGCCTCAGGCACATGGATCGGGTTGGAATACGAAGACCGGCGGCCCCACAGCATTCTCCATAACCTTCATGCTAATTTAGCCACCCAACTGTCAGAGGTCGGGAATCAGGAATGTGGATACTGCGTGGAGTTCCTAGTGATTTCAGGTGACCAGATCTCCCAAGAAGGCTGGTGTGACTGAGTTAATTCTGAAGTGTGTTATGGGAACTCCGAGGAAGTCTTTAACCAGGACAAAAATATTGCACAGGATTATTTGAGTCAAAGAGTGGAAACAGGCCGAAACCGGTTTGGCTCAGTGGATAGAGCATCGGCCTGCGGACTGAAGGGTCCCGGGTTCGATTCCGGTCAAGGGCATGTACCTTGGTTGCGGGCACATCCCCAGTGGGAGGTGTGCAGGAGGCAGCTGATCGATGTTTCTCTCTCATCGATGTTTCTAGCTCTCTATCCTTCTCCCTTCCTCTCTGTAAAAATATCAATAAAATATATTTCAAGAAAAAAGGAGTGGAAACAGGGAAATGTGTAATAATAGGATATAGGGAATAGACTATCTTTATACCCCCTCTAAAGGCATATACCTAGTTGATGAAAAAAATCATTGTTCTGGTGTGGCCCCGTGGTTGAGCGTGGACCTATGAACCAGGAGGTCGATTCCCCATCAACGTGCAGGAGGCAGCCACTCAGCGTGAGATTCTCTCTCATCATTGATGTTTTTGTCTCCCTCTCCCTTCCGTTCTGAAATCAATAAAAATATATTTTAAAACAAAACAAGGAACGTTTCACTATGTAGTGATTAAAAATTCCCACGGAGACTCCCAGTGCACCCTCAGATCTGTCCCCAGACTGTCTGGGGTGGGGGTGGGGGTTGGGGGGACTGCAGCTCCGGGCCCCCCTTCTCCTTCGTGCTGCAGGAGGTGGCGCAGTGCTGGGTTCAGAGACCGGGATTCTCACTGATCCCAGGACCTCAGCGCCAGGGCCAGTGGTGGTGGTGGGTGGGTCAAACCATCTGAGTTTGGTCAATAAGGATGGAGCGAGACTTGTCTTAACCAGTTTTCCAGATTCTGGGGGAATGATTTCCAGTGAAATTTTACCCTCTGCTCGAAAAGTACAAGTCATTTCATTAATTTATTAGTTTGGATGTGGAGCAGGAGAGCAGAAAGGCTCAGTTAATGGGAAATGTAAGTTCTTTGCACCCACCCTTTGCCTTCCAGGCTAATCCCTCACACGTATTTGAAAGTATTAGCTTGCATTTCAGCTCTAAATTGGCTTAAAACACCAGGGACCCAATGCACAGCAATATTAACTGATGATAAGACACCAAGGTCATTCACATCAAGACACACCCACAGCCAGGAAGGGAAAGTGTAAACCTAACTCAGAGAGGGGAGCATAAAGGGAGTAGCTCATAGGTGTTGTTGACACAGGTAAAGTGATGGATATGTTAATTCCCTTGACTGTGGTAAGCATTTCACAGTCATTGCTCTTACGTCTCCATAAGTACATTTAGGAAAACGAACCCGGGAGCAAAGAAAGCCGTCTGAACCGGAGAGAGAGGCTTTCTGCACACAAACCAGGTTTGCACCCTGGCCCACCCCCACCCAATTCTTTCCAACAATGCACACACAGTAATTGTACCTTTTATCTCACGGTGTCTACACAGCCATGTCAGAGGAGCAATTCCAACACCAACAGAAGGATTGCCAAGTCATTATCATTTTGGGCATTAAAAGAAGTCTTGGGCCCTGGCTGGTGTATCTAAGTGGTTAGTGAGGGGTCTCGGGTTTGATTCCCAGTCAAGGACATGTACCTGGGTTGCAGCTTCTATCCAGGGCCATTGTGGGGGCTCCGCCAGGAAGCAACTAATCCTTTTATCTCTCTCACACCTCTCTCTCCCCCCCACTCTCCTTTCTACCCTCTCTAAAAAACAATCAACCAAAAAAATAGCCTTGGGTGAGGATGAACAACAACAACAAATCTTAGGTCTAACCCACTAGAGAGAAATACTAAAATTATTCTTTAAAACTGTTTTTCTTTGTGTGGTTCTGACTCCAACTTATACACTTAGGATATTTTTTGTTCAGTTGGTTTCAATTTTTAAGAATTGTTTTACATAATTATAAAACAATTTTTAAAAGCATTGACATTTTCTTAAACCAAATCTACAAATTATATTCAGGGATGCTTAGCTTCTAGCCAAATGTCCTCCATTCTGAGAGAGAAAAAGAGAGAGGGGGAGAGAGAGACTGTATTTCCCCCTCATTGGCTTCATAACATATTCCAAGAGCCAGCTTCCCCCTTGGATACAACCCTTCCTCAATCTTTCAGGATTCCAAAAGGCAGTTCTCACTCCATCTTATTGGTTGAGGACATCATTTGTGACGGAAAACTGAGATTCCCCTCCCGCTCCCCACCTGCCTTTGGCTCCAGAGAAAGCTGGAGGGGTGAAGGAAAGGTGGAACATGTGAAAAGGGATTCCTTCTCAAGATTGAAGGAACTTGATTTTGATTCATAATCGAATGCATTCAGGTAAATGGATTCTGCTCTTCTGGGTTCCCACCGCTCAGTGTGGGAAGATGAAGACTCTCGCCCTAACCGGTTTGGCTCAGTGGCTAGAGGGCGGTCTAAGGGTCCCGGGTTCCATTCAGGTCAAGGGCGGTACTTTGGATACAGGCTCCTCCCAGGCCAGGACCGGGCCCTGGTTGGGGCTTGTGCAGGAGGCAACTAACGATGTTTCTCCCCGTCCTTCCCTCTTTCTTGCACTCTCCTAAAAATCAATGGGAAAATATCCTTGGGCGGGGATTAACAACAACAAATTTTTTAAAAAGGATAAAGACTTTCTTCACCTCTCCTTGTTCCCCCCCCCCATCCCTCTTTGTTATTGTTTTCAGATTTGTGAAAAGGTGTTTTAGAAAACTGAGAAAAACACAGCATGGCTGGGGTGGGAGCTAGTGATAGTTCACAAAGTGTGTTTAGGATAAATCGCTCTAGAGATCATTGAACTCAAAGGTCTTCACTGAGATGTAAAGATAGTTTCCACTGCCCAAAAGGAATCTGTTCTCCAGCAGCATTAGAGCGGTCCGTTCAGTAATGCGCAACTGCTCTCTGCGTGTGCGTCTGATGGATTTGTAGTAGGAACAGGGCAGGGCTCTCTATACTTGGAGATAATCCACCTCCGTGCCCAGCCGCACTCAGAACACATTTCCTCACTCCTCACTCCTTTGCACCGGCGAGTCAGGCTGCTGTGGCCCCAGGAGGGGCTGGCTCCTCTTCCCACCTGTCCCTCCCAGAGAGGCGACGTAAGCTGGGCTGCGTGTCTACCTCGCTACGCAGCGTGTGGTCAGCAGATGGAGAGTGGGCATCACCTGGGGGCTTGTTAGAAACGCAGAACCCAGACTCACCGAATCCGAATCTCCTTTCAAAGTCATCGCCAGGTGATCGTGCTCAGCTGCAAGTGGAGAAGCTCTCTCAGGATTGCGTTCTAGGGGCTTGGAAACCAGCCCCTTCTAAGAGGCCTGGGGGACGCAGAGGCCTGATGCGGTCACCACATCTTCAGATCCTCCATTGTAGAGGGCCGCCTGGGAAGGCACATGGGCATTTCTTTGAATTGTTGTCAGCTGAGCCCAAGGCGACTGGCAGAGCCGCATCTTGGTTATGCCCTCCCAAAGAAGGCGGGGGGTGGGGGGCGTGTTAACAGTACTGACTTTTTACCTTTGTCCAGGTGCGGGGGAGCGGGCTTTGATATGTAAATGCAGACAAGCACCAGGAATGCTCGGGCCTACTCAAGAATGCAAATAAGCTCCTTTGATCCTAAGTTTTGGTGATACTCCCTGGTATTTGGGGGTATACAATAAATGTGCTGCCTGGGCTCGGGGTCCCTGCCTCTCCATCAGAGAGGATGGCGTCCCACCTGGCTCCCAGCTTTGTTTCTATCTTTCTATCTGGTCTCCTTCTTTCTTTTATTTCTTAATCCCCAGCTCCTCCGCTCAGAATCGGACCCGTTCCTTTTCCGTGCTGACGTGGAAAAGAGAGAACACCTCTACACTCCATCATTTGATCCACAGCCACTGGCTCGCCTACTCCTCGGCCCAGAACCGCAGTTCCTTTGAGCAGTCGGTAGTGCTGCCTCCTGCTGAGTGAACTGCAGGGTGATTCTGAGCCAGATGAAGTCGGAGGGTCTCTCTCTCTCTCTCTCTCTCTCTCTCTCACCTTTCCCCCTCTGTCTAAATGTGAAGACAATTACCTTTTTGTTATTGGGAATTATTGTGGGGCTGCTAGTCCATTATACTTTACACACACATTAAAATAGTTTAGTTCTTGTTGGACAGATTAGCTTAGTTTGGATCCAGAGGCAGATGGCAAGATTGTTAGGAGTGGATGAAAACGTGTGTGTGTGTGTGTGTGTGTGTGTGTGTGTGTGTGTGTGTTGGCATAAATGAAGACTGAATTTTATCAAAGGATTTTTCTACATCTTGAGATGAGATTTAAAAAAATTCTTTTAATGCATGGAATCACATTGATTAATTTATCCCTAGGATGCATCCAGTTTGGTCTCAATATATTTCTTCTTCATGTATGTTGCTGGTTTTGATGTCCTAATGTTTTGTTTATAGTCTTTGCATTACTATTCAATAGTGAAACCAGCCAGCGGTTTTTCTTCCCTGAAATATCCTTTCCAATTTTGGTTTCAGAGGTTTTCTGGCCTCACAAAATGAGTTGAGAAATGTACTCTTTCTCCATCTCCATCTCCATCTCTACACTGTGCAAGTGTAGAATCATTTTTTTTTTCTTTAAGAAGCTAGCTTCCCAGATGGATGACATTAAAGGCAAGCAGTCTTGGAAAACAAGGCTTGGGTGACCCCAGCCCCCAGATCTTGCAAGGGTAGAAGCAGAGACATTCTGAGCCATGAATGTCCACATGGCTAAACCAGTAATGTCATGAAACATTAAGAACCATGGTCTTGTAATATACTTTGTGACTTAAATAATAATTGCACAATGAATTTAATTTTTTTCAGTGAACTCCATGTTTCTCTCTACCTATAAGAATGATCTATCTATCTATATATATATAAGTATATAAAAGCCTAAGAGACCATTACCACTGAACAACCAGAATGACTGAAATGACTGGTCGCTATATGTGCACTGACCACCAGGGGGCAGACGCTCAGTGCAGGAGCTGCCCCCTGGTGGTCAGTGTGCTCCCATAGCCAACCTCCTGCTTCTGGCTGGTGTCAGTGTCCATTCCTTCTGTGCCCGGCCTGGCAACTGTCGCCTCCATAAAAGCCAGAGGGAACTTGGGAATCCTGATTGGGCCCCGATTTCATCAAGACTTCTCCTTCCGCTCCTCCCTCTTCCTCGGTCCCAGGTTCTCCCTCTCTAGGACATCTACCCTTTGCCAGATGACCCCTTTCCTCAATGCAAATTTTTCTTTTTTTTTTTTTTAATATATTTTATTGATTTTTTACAGAGAGGAAGGGAGAGGGATAGAGAGCTAGAAACATCGATGAGAGAGAAACATCGATCAGCTGCCTCCTGCACACCTCCCACTGGGGATGTGCCCGCAACCAAGGTACATGCCCTTGACGGGAATCGAACCTGGGACCCTTCAGTCCGCAGGCCGAAGCTCTATCCACTGAGCCAAACCGGTTTCGGCAATGCAAATTTTTCTTAACAGCCGAAGAATAGTCAACACCATAAACAAGCTTGGAGAGGCTTAGTTTCAAAAGGAAATTCCCACCACAGCATAGATACTACTCCCGGACAGCTGAGAGTACCAGGGATGGGTTAGGAGGCACCAGGGGCCTGGGGTCAGTCAGGTCTGAGTGAGCCCCACTGTCAGGGATAAGTCCTGAGGTTTCAACTTCCTCAGATTGCAAGCGCAAGAGCTCCAGAATGGTAGACACAGTAAACTTAGTGAGTCAGGCAGAAAGAAGTGGTAGAGTCAAGGGGGAGTGAGCTGCATGCCTGTCCTTTTTTTTTTTTAATTTTAAAATTTTTATTGAGGGTATTACAGATGACCCCCTCCCCCCCCCCCATTTCCCCCTCCACCCTGTTCCCATCCCACCCCAAGCCTCCACCACCCTACTGTCTGTGCCCATGGGTAAGATCTTTGGTTAATCTCCCCCCCACCCCCCACCCCCGCTTCCCTCTTCCCTCTGAGAGTCATCAGTCTGTTCCATGCTTCCGTGCCTCTGATTCTATTTTATTCACGCCTGTCCTTTTTGAAGGCTGGTTTCCTGTTCTCCTTAATTTTTGGAGAAACATCTTAAAGACTTAAACAAGAACCCTGCCTTCCTTCCCTCATTGCTCCTTTGTGCAGTGAATGAGTCCAGCCCTTCACCATCTGATCGCCACTCCTCCACTGCTCAGTGTCTTTCCTCCTACCCTCACTGTTTTCTGTACTGCCTGGAAGCTGCAGCACCCAACCAAGACGGGGTCGGAGGTCTCCGGTGTGCAGGAAAGGCAGAGAGACAGATGGGGCAGGGTAGAGCGTCTTTGGGAAAATAACTAACACTTGCTTGATACTTGTGATAGCTTATTATTTTCTGCTAACAAAGTTTAGCCCTAATATTTCTCCAGCTTGTCCAGCATTGAAGGGGTAGAATTTATTTCTTTTTACTTTTTCACTCAAGCCCCAGCAAGGAATTTCTCTTCCTAAGCTTGTATTATCTTTATTTGTATTTGACAACTTCTGCCACAAACAAGTCAAAAACCAAACGTTCAGCACACCTGGCTACCATCAGTTTTGTGATCAGCTGAGGGTGGGAGATGAGAAATTCAGCTCGCCATTCAGGAACATTTATCCCCATTCAGACGCACATGCGCACACCACACACCAGGCACTGTGCTGGGAAACCGTGGGGAGCAATCCAGGCAGATTTCTGCCCTCAGTCAGCTCCCTCTGTGGTCAACCACCATTCTTCCTAATTGATCTTACTCTGGGAAGGAACCAGGTGCTTCCTCAAAGTTCTTTTTTTTTTTTTTAATTTTTATTTTTTTCAAATTTTTATTAAGGTATTATATGTGTACATATCTTACCCACTCCCATACATGCCCTCACCCTCAAAGTTCTTTTTCTTTTTTTCCTATTATTATTAATTTTTTTAAAATTTAATTTCTTTATTGTTTAAAGTATTACCTATGTCTCCTTTTCCCCCATTGACCTCTCCCCGGCCGTCCCCACCCGCCAGCACACGGCATTGGGATCAGAAGACTCTGTTCCATAGGTTCTATAGGCGACACCACTTGGCTCCTCAGTCTTTATCTCACTCTTTGATGCCAAACCAAGCCCTGGAAGGAGCCCAGGAATTAGGTGAGGAAGTGGAACAAGATCAGGTTGTTAGGGCTGGGGCTCGAGTGTTTGGGAACTTCCTGCAGCGGCTTATTATCCTCCATCAAGGAGCAGGTGGGAGAGTGAGCAGAGACGCAGAGCCAGTTGGGAGCTGGGTTAGCACTGGGCACCCATCCCTGGTCATTCTCACAGGTAGGGGGGCACTAATTAAACCCAGCACGTTGGGTGGGGCTGGGGGTGGGGGAGGCAATAATGGGCAGGAGTTGTCTTGGCTCCCGGACTGGCTTGAGAATAGAGGGAGGGAAGCTAATTAGAAAAATTGATTTTAGAGAAGGAGGGAGGGAGGGAGGGAGAGAGGAAGAGAGAGAGAGAGAGAGAGAGAGAGAGAGAGAGAGAGAGAGAGAGAGAGAGAGAGAGAAACATTGATCGGCTGCCTCCCATATATGCCCAGACCAGGGGTTGAACCCAGAACCTAGGTATGTGACCTGACCGGGAGTTGAACTCTCCAACCAACTGAGCCACACCAGCCAGGGTAGAGAGAAGCTAATCTTGCAGGGAAGATGAGAGAGGCTTCTAAGAGAACCGGCACAGAAAGCTATGGTAGAGAAAGAGAAAGAAGGTCGGGGGCATTTATACTGGAGGTGAGGGGACTCGGGAATCATTGTATTGCCCTAGAGGGGTGGTTCTCAGCCCTTGCTGGGGCTAGAATCGTCTGGGGAGCCTTTAAAAACACAGGCATTATGCTGCAAGATGCAACCATTGGTGGGTGTGAGGCCTGAGCACTACTCTGGCTTCAAAGCTCCACAGGTGGGTCTAATGTGTAGCCCAAGTTGGGGACAGACAGCATCCTTCATCTGGAGCTCGTTAGACATGCAGAACCTGTAGCTCCAGACCTACTGCATTTTGACAAGACCCCTAGGTGATCTGTATGCCCACTAAGCTTGAGAAACACTGCACAGAGGAATGGTCAGCAGGCAAATGGGAACTAGCCAGAGGTGGTGCTGGGTAAGCTTTCCCTTCAAGGTGTAGCCCACCTTCTCTTTTTCATGAATGATTCCTTTTAGCTCCTTCCTTCATCATCGTCCCCTCCTCTTAATGTTCCTCTCCTGCATTCTTTGAACCCTTTGACAGAGATGCCACTTTGCTCTGTGTCTAGCCATCCCTTTCTGATCCCCAGCTTCTCCCTGCCCTTGAGTTCAGAGGAGTGACATGCCAGGACTGAAGAGAGAGGACTTCTATGGCCATGTCATCAGGACCACATCGTTCTAGACAAGGTCTCCCTGCTCCCCTCCTACCCCAGCACACATGTTCTAGCATAAACCTCTCAGCCTCAGCCCGGCTGTGTGAGCAGCCTGTGGTTCTCACGTCCTCCAGGATCCACCATCTGCTGCTATTGCCTAAACTTCTAATTGCTGCCACTTTGTGGGGTCTAAACCGCCTTCTCTGATTCCCTCAGTTTTCTAAATCCTTGGATTTAAAAAATGTCTTTTATTATTTCACTTCATCACACCATCAGTAAAAATGAGCCATTCTAGAAGATATTAGGAGCACTCAGCATGTTCTTGTTGGTGGCCAAATCAACCTCATGGGCCCCTGGTGTTTCTGGTTGGCTCTCCAACTAGCCCGGGAGTGTCAGCAGGACACTTGTGCGCCCAGCATGCCACACGGTGCCTGGCACAGAGAACATTCTCGATGTCTGTTGGTTGAGTTAGACTGTATCTATTGGACAGAATCAGTCCATTAAACACAGAAAAAAAAAAAGGCTTGATCAATCCTTAGAGCAGATGGAGGAAACCCATTTGTTTCCACCAATGTTTCTGCTAACAGAGGGTCAGAAATTGACTATGGGTATACGAATTACAAAGTAATTTCACAGTATATTTGATTTAACAAGTCCAACTTATCCTTTCACAGCAAGAAAACTCTAAAAACTCTTTAACAGTCACTTTTTTGCATTTATTCTTCATTGATGATAAGTTTCTACACTAGAGAATAGCAATAGACATTAATTGAGCAACTTCTTTGCAGTAGGTACTTTGGAAAGCATTGACTCTCTGGTACTCTTACTGCCCTCATTTACAGGGGAAAAACCAGAGGTTTCAGGGATGGGATTGACACAAAGTCTGCAAATGTTGGGACCTGTGTTTGCACCCAAATAGTGTGAATCCCAGAGCCCACGATTTTGTACTTTTTGCTCACCTGCACTTAAAAATAAATCGGTGGCCTTTGATTGGGATGTTGTAAGTCAATCCCACCTGCCTCTTTCTTTCCCCACCACAAGGCCCACCCCAAATGTGAGGCTGCCCCCCGCTTCTTTTTAAAAAATATATTTTATTGATTTTTTTTACAGAGAGGAAGGGAAAGAGACAGAGAGCTAGAAACATCGATGAGAGAGAAACATTGATCAGCTGCCTCCTGCACACCCCCTACTGGGGATGTGCCCGCAACCAAGGTACATGCCCTTGACCGGAATCGAACCTGGGACCTTTCAGTCTGCAGGCCGACGCTCCATCCACTGAGCCAAACCAGTTAGGGCTGCCCCCGCTTCTTAGCATAAGGCTGCTTGGAGATCTGACTTTCACTGTTGTTCCAGCACTAACTAGTCTTTTTTTTTTTTGGGGGGGGGGGTCACAAACCTGGTCCATAACACCGGACAGTTCCCGCCCAGAAGCGTTGCCAGGAGGAGCAGAGGGCAGGGCATGTAGGGCAGACCTCCCATGAGGCTTACTTAGAGCTGTCAGCGCCCTCACGGCCTTTCTTGACCGTCCTCTGCTGAAGTCTGTGCCGCTCCGCTTCTGCTCCAACCGCACTCCAACCAATTCAACTTCAAAAATACCCTCCGCTTCCCCAAAGGCCAGTGCCAACACCCAGCGTGCTGCCCTCCTTGGATCGCTGGGCATGAGAGGCTGGGAAAGCGCCGCTTCGTGTGGCCCAGACCCACGGCTTCGCCAGGCCGGAGCCGCCGCGATGGGCCACCCGAGCTGCTCCCGCAGAAAGCGGCCCGGAGGCCGCCGCGATGGGCCACCCGTGTCCTCCCGCAGAAGGCGGGCCCGGAGGCCGCCGCGGAGCCAGCAGAGCCCGCCGAGCCCTGGGTCCTGTGCCTCCGGGAGCCTCGCGGGCCCTGGCCGCTGCCTGGCTACCCCGCGCTGGGCGACCCCTTTCGGCGCGGCCCCAACTCCTTGGACTCACTCGGCTGCTTTTGCGGGCTGTCCTGCGGGAACTGCTGGGGTGTGGACGGCTGCTGGGGTGTGGACGACTGTTCGGGGACAGCTGCGTCCCGCGCCCGGGGTGTCCTCAGCCCCAGCCCCCAGCCTGGACCCAGAGGGAACCCCAGGCAGCCGCGAGGGAGGCTCACCCTGCCGAGGACACGAGCGGAACAACCAGAGAGAACGTGGCCTTGGGGACCCCCCAGGACCCAGAGGATCTGCCCGCACCCCTCCTGCAGAGCTCGCCCTGGGGCTCCCGCGGTGAGCAGCTCCGGTCCAGGGCTTGGCGGCGGTCGGAGCCGGACCTGCTCCCTCCCCACTGAGGACGAGAGCTGATCCTTTCTTTGTCCCCTCCCCCCTTTTCCTACATGGCTTTGAAGTTTTTCAATAAAATTTTACCCAAAAAATGAAAAGAATTGCCTGGGATTGAGTGTTTTCAGACCCCAGCACCACCATTTTATACAAGCAGTTTGGAAACCGCTGGGTGAAGAGTTAGAGTTGCTTTGGGTGAGGCCGGGTGGAGGGGACACCGGAGGGGGGAAGAAGGTAGTGGAGCCGGGTGGCGATGAGAGAGTTTGCTGCCTTTGTTTGCTATCTGCGTTGCCCAGAGTCTGCCAGCTCTGCAGCTCGTAAGCTTTCCTGCTTCTCTAAGCCCAGATCCCCTTCCTCTCCCACAGCCTCCTTCTCCTGGGACAGAGGCTCAAGTCCAGCGGAGCCAGAAGGAAGGAAGAGTGCCAGCAGAGTGAGCTGGGCTTTGCGGTCCCAGGGAATGGACAGGAATGGCCGGGCCTCTTGGAAAATGCCTTGTTTGGGATCGTGTTTGGGGGCCCAGCCAGCGTCGTTTGCAGATGCCTCCCGTTCAGTGCAGTTATATTGTCACGACAGTCATTCACTTGTCACTCATTAGGCCCCACTGTGTATCAGACGCGTTGCTGGGTCCTGGGAATACAGTGAACAGGAGAGACTGTGTCCTGCTTTCATGGAGCGTATCATTGGGCAGAGAGAAGAACTAAAACAATAACTGGCTTAATCTGCAGTGGAGACCCAAAGGAGGTGAGACAGTGTGAATGAGTTTTCAGAAGAGTTGACTAATTATTTTCAACAAATCTTCTGGGAGCATGCAAGCATGAAAGAGAGTCTCCCCCCGCCCCACCCCCGTATAGGCGCTTTATTTTGATTGATTCCCCAAAATTCACATGAAAGTAAATTCTTTCTCTAACAGTGTAAATATACCCCCTATGTATTTGGCAGCATTTGTCAAAAATGTGAAACAAAATGTCCAATACTGTCCCATCATCCTATTTTCAATCATAAATGCACCAAATTTGAGGAAGCCAATTGAATGATTTTCAAACTTCACGCTCCTTCATTCATTCAATGATCCAGGGGTCCTCAAACTTTTTAAACAGGCGGCCAGCTCACTGTCCCGCAGACCGTTGGAGGGCCGGACTATAGCTTAAAAAAAACCAACTATGAACAAATTCCTATGCGCACTGAGGGCCCAGGACGAGTCGGCTGCTAAGCAGGACAGGCAGCGGCACCCGGAGGGCCAGATAAATGTCCTCGGCGGGCCGCATGTGGCCCGCGGGCCGCAGTTTGAGGACCCCTGCATCTTACGTTAGGCGCTGGAGATAAATGGTCAGCAAATCACATGACATCCCTGCGCTCATGCAGTCTAGCATCCAGCAGGACAGATGGACATGAAGAGTCACTCAGGGAGCTACAGAGGCCGTGGGAAATAGACAGTGACCTGGCCGTCCAGGCGTCCAGGAGGCTTCACAGGTCAAGTAACGAAAAGCGAAGAAGGCCCAGGCAGGGGACAGCCCGTTCCACGGAGCTTGGAAAGTGTGTTTGGCTAATTCAAGGCACTTAAATGTAGCGCCTGGGCCTGCAAGCCAGGAGCAGAGGCTAGAGAGACACCCGGGAGCTAGATGCTGGGTGCCTGTGAGCTGTACTAAGGGTGTCAGATTTTACCCAAGAGCAGTGGAACAACACATATGTTTTTTTTTGTTTGTTTTCTTTTTTGGTTTTGAATAGCAGAGTAACCTAAACAGAATTGTTTTTATTTTAAAAGACCAGCTTGCCGTGTGGAGAATAGACGACATGGTCAGACCCCCCCTGCGGATGCCGGGCCGGGGCGGGGGTGGGGGAAGCGTCTGGCTGAGTGTGGGTCTGTGCTTCAGGATGGCACTGGTGAGAATGAAGGCAGGCAGAGATGTAGATGTGACGTTGCACCATCACTGGAAGACCCTTTCTGTGGCTTCCAGCAAAAGTAAGCTCAGAGGAGCTCGCTAGATCCTTTCTCATCCGTCCTGTATTGTCGCGATCCTAAAACGATGGCCAACAGCCCTGAACACAGTCCTCCTGAATGTTTAGTGTTAGCTAGATTGTGTTACGATATTTATATCGAGCTCTGAATTTAACATTCTCGTCGTTTCCTTCGTGATGTCCATAATTGGCACACAGAAAATGCTGCCTTCCAGTCCAAAGTGCTCGGTATAATTTTCCTCCCAGGAAATGAGACTGGTTATCACACAGAGTATTTCCAGGCCCTGGCAGACCTCTTGGCATCACCCCACATACACCCCAAGGTTTCCTGCTCCAGTTTCCAGCTCGCTCACTCTGCACACCCAACCCCAGGCCTTTGAGCCATCCCCAGGCAGCTAACTCTTATGCACTTTGGGGTGTTTTTTAGGGTGTTAGATTCCATACTTGGTGGGCAAGTGTTTCACCCTGACCCAAAGCAACATACCACCCAAGGAGAAGTGAGGGGGTAAGTGAGGGTATCTAGCAAGATGCACAATTTTGTGCCTTAAAACTGTTACCTCTCCCTACCCCCACCGTCCAGCTCAGATCCACTCTTACCTTCCTAATATGTCCAGCTTCCAAACCCCAATAGGAGCTTTGCCTTTTCCCCTTGGAAACAAGAAAGCCCTCACTCTTTGCCCGTATGGAGAGGTTCTGGTCCAACCGGCCACAGATGCTTCTTCTAGGCAGCTCATTGTGATTTCCTAGAGGAAAAAGCAAGAGGTAGACCAGTAAGATCCTGCTTCAGTGGCTGGTCGCAAGGCAAACAGTTCCTGATGCTGCCACCAGGTGGAGCCATTGCACCAGGCCAGGTACCTCACACCCTGAGTAATGAAAGTGGCAAGTGTGAGTTCATGGTATAAAACAACATTGGAAACATGTTTTCAATCAAAAGTACATTAATTATTAAAGTATTCTTAACAGGGTACCTCCTTTCAAGGTTTTAGGTTTTGTGGTAGAGTGAGACAGGCGTGAAGCTCCGGGGTGACTGCCAAGGGCACAGCCAAGGTTGAGAAGCACTGGCTGGGGCCTTGCAGCGGCAGCCGTGCTTCCTGACCACCTTCAGAGGCCGCACTCGGCCTCCTGGCCTCCGCTAGCTGGGCACAGGAACCTGCTGAATTAGAATCTGCACGGCAACAGATTCTGCTCCCAGGGGATCCCCGGCGGGGCGGGCGCCGAGGCTGCTGCAGAGCTTTGCTGACATCTGTGGAGACAGCGCATTTTTACGTCTTCCCGGGCATGCCTTGCTAAATCCAATCGCAACGCCAGGTGTCACTGTCGGGTGTCAGATCTGTGAAGGAACAACTCTGGGAAACCAGAGGACACTAATGCTCAGGAAATGCTCACACATTTCTCAAGAGTAAGTAGTGAACGTACAAACTGCGATTGAAAAATAAAATGAAGATACGTCTGGCAAACGCTTAAGAGGTAGAAGAAGGAAAGGGAAGGTGGAGAGGAATTGTAGCCATTCTGATATCCTCATTCTTCACCCTGGGGATTCTGGACAGACAGTTGAAGTATGAAGACACAGTGAGGGCATATTATATAAGTTCTGGGCACTCACTGAAAGATCTAAATTACCAAAAATTTAGAGTGAGTATATCTCCAGAGGCTGAAGCAGGCATCTATGACAAATTCTCTAGTATAAGCCTATTATTCAGAGTTGTAAAGAAACACCGGAAGGACTGAAAGCTGAAAGATTAAAAGTGATTACATCTGGGAAGGTGAACTCAAGTGTGAAGGGGTGCGTGACCTCTGTCACCGAGCATTTTGTACTTCGATTACGAAATAAAATTGGACAAGTACATTACTTCGCAGGGTCATGCTCCAGGTGGGCGAGATAACTGAGGCAGCTAGGAGAGGCCAGGTAGCCCATGTAGAATGCCAGCCACACGCCTGGGGGAGGCCCTCCGTCTCCCGGATGGGGGTGCAGGCCAGTCCGAAAGCAAATGGGGCCACTCAGGGCAGTGGGGGCTCCAGGCATCCCAGTCCCTTCAGGGAGCTCTGGCAGGTAGGCAGAGGCGGTGCCCGGCTCGGCAGCCGGGAGCTGGCATCAGCGGGCTCTGTCAGGTCACACGGGTCAGCCATAAGGCCAGGCTCCATGTGCCAAGAAAACGAGGTGCTTTAATCTCCTCTGATTCACTTTGTGGACGGGTATGGGTTGAAGGCAGCACCACTTGGAGCACATGGGATCATTTCCCCTGAGAAAGGGAAGTTTTGAGCACAGGAGGAGGGCAGGACGTGCTGATGTGCGCACACCCTGCACAGGCGGTCCTGCTTCCTGCTGCTTTCCCCTGATAGTGTCCACACATCACTTTTTCATGACACCACGTGTGCCTCGAAAATCTGATATTTTACTACCACATAATAAATAGAAAGTACTCTATACGGACACAGTTATCTACTGCTGCACTACAGATTACGCCCACATTCAGCAGGTTAAAACAAAATTGAAAGGATTATGCCACAGTTTCTTTTTTTTAAAAAATATATTTTATTGATTTTTTTACAGAGAGGAAGGGAGAGGGATAGAGAGCTAGAAACAACAATCAGCTGCCTCCTGCACACCTCCCACCGGGGATGTGCCCGCAACCAAGGTACATGCCCCTGACCAGAATCGAACCGGGGACCTTTCAGTCCGCAGGCCAATGCTCTATCCACTGAGCCAAACCAGTCAGGGCATGCCACAGTTTCTGAGTCTCGCTGTGGCTTAGCTGGAGAGTCTGGCCCAGGGTCTGGCCAGCTGTCAGCTGGAGATGAGGGCTTTGGGGACTGGACTGGGACTGGAGGGTCCCCTTCTGGGCTCCCTCCCGTGTGGCTGGTGGTTGGAGGCCTCGGTCCTCCCCAGCGGGGGTCTCTCCACAGGGCTGCTGCCCCAACCCCACCCCCGCGAGTGATCCTTGGAAGGAGAGAGAAAGGAGGGAGAATCTGACTCTGGCCCAGGCCTCTTCTGCCTGCCAGCTTGTTGGGATGGGGAATGCAGCTCAGAAGTGCAGAAGGGTTCTAGCTTCTGGGAAGAAGCCCTTAGGGAATGGTGTGGGGGTATTTACTCCCTTTTCCATTTTCCAGGGGAACCACTGGAACCGTTGCGGGGGGAGTTCTGCATAGGACTCAGAAGCCCCAGCAGAACTGAGCACCCAGGGCCAGCAGGGACCTGAAATGCATCCTCACAGGAACTTCCCCCTCCCCCGTCTCGCTCTCCAAGCTCGCTGCCTCCTGCTTCCTGGTATCACCTCTCAGACAAACTCCTTGCACCAGGTGCTTGACTCGGGTCTGGGTTCAAGGGAATACTGGATGAGTCAGCCTGGTTTTATAATCCCATCGCGATCATCCTGTTGAATCAGACTGCGAAGTCCCGGAAAAGACCAAGAATTCTTCGCTCTCCTGTGCCGTCCACGGGACGCTGCGCGCACTGTCTCGCTGTGCTGTGGATCAGTGAAGAGCCAGCTTTTCCTTATTCCCTCACTAAGCACATTGCAACCAGCCGCAGAGAGATGCTACTAGAAAACCTTGCTTCCCAGAAAGGAGTTTTCTAAGCCACGTATTTGGAAACATCACAAGGGTTTTTCCTCCAGGAAAAAGAAAGGAGTTAAGATCCACCATACACGTAGCACCTTCTCTCCTGGGGGATTAGGACCTCCCACTTCTCCAGTAGGCCAAGGCCCTGTGGGAGCAGGATGCAGCCGTTTAAACAAGACAGGTTCACCCTGACTTCTCTCCATCGGCCCAGAGGCGGGCGGCCAAAGCTACTACTCAGAACAATTCCCAGTTTGGAGGGCAAACAACAACCGGAAGTCTCCTGGGCTGGCCATGCAGGTAAAAACATGTTTTAAATCCCTATAAAAACGGAGGGCGACGTCCATTTAGTCAGGGGTCATCTTAGACTTAGATTTTACCCTCGTGAAAATTCTCAACATTCAGAAAGGATGCCAGGCAGTCTCCTGGAACAGCCGTCTGTTAACACCGTTGTGTCAGAACTGAACTGAAAACACAGTTCCAGGGGCCATGGCAGAACCAGGGCTGTAACCTTACTGTCAGTCAACACGTAGTAAAAGGTCCAGGTGACATGTAGGAGGGGACACGGATACTTCAACACTGAATGTTGTGGTGAAGTGAAAAACGCTTCTATCAGGTAAGGAGCCACTAGATATGTTTGCATTTTTCACATATTGGATTTGCTGGTGAATCACAAATTACCTGTGTTATTAAAATAAACATAATTTTAGCTAAAAGCAACTTCAGCAGCGACAACAACCAAAAACAACTTGAGAGTCTAGTAAGTATTTGCAGTACTAGAGTAGGCAAATGAAGACAGTTTTTTACAAAAATAGAACCCTGCCCTGGCAGGTGTGGCTCCACTAGTCGACTGAGCATCAACCTGTGCAATGAAAGGTAATAGGTTCGATTCCTAGCCAGGGCACATGCCCAGATTTCGGGTTTGTGCCTAGGTTTGTGGTTCGTTCCCTGGTGAGGGTGCATGCTGATTTGTGTTTCTCTTTCTCCCTCCCTCTCCCTTCCTCTCTCTCTCAAATCAATAAAACATATTAAAAAAAATAGAATCTTTAAGAAACTTCTTAGACTTTGATCACCACTTTCAAGGGAACTTTGGTATCTGAAGACCAAGATCAGGAGGCTCGACCTAGGTCACTTCTGTTTCTTGGGTGTGTGTCTGGGTCATTTGGTACAAATCAAGCTTAGGGCCCTGGTAATTCAAAATGATCACCCTGCCCATGTCTGACTATCTGGCACCTAAAGATCATAAAACAGTCTAGACCAGTGGTCGGCAAACTCATTAGTCAACAGAGCCAAATATCAATAGTACAATGATTGAAATTTCTTTTGAGAGCCACATTTTTTAAACTTAAACTTCTTCTAATGCCACTTCTTCAAAATAGACTCACCCAGGCCGTGGTATTTTGTGGAAGAGCCACACTCAAGGGGCCGAAGAGCTGCATGTGGCTTGCGAGCCGCAGTTTGCCGACCACTGGTCTAGACAGAAAACCTTGACCACTGGGAGATGAGTTTATGGCCACATCAATGCTGGAGCAACTCTTCCCAGCGAAGTCTGCAGGAAAACGTCCCATCAGCATTTCTAGGCTGAGACTTCCCTTTTCGAGTCAGAGTTGGCCTGCCTGTTGCTGCTGCCTGGGCTGGGCCTGGTCTTGGCTGGCGGGTGGACCACTAGCTAGCTTCACTGCAAGAGTTAAGAGAGAAACATTTTCGTCTTTCTGCTTTCCACTCGACGCTTTCCCATTCCTGCCCCCAACCCCCTCTCCTACTCACATCCCCAGTCCCACTCCCATGCACACCATACACTGATGCTGGTCTCTCTCCAGTGGGGGAAGTAAGCCATTAGGAAAGCCCTGGATACAGTCCTCAGTTTCTCTCTCAACACACAGGCATGCGCACACACACACACACACGCACACGCACACACACTCACACGCACACACACACACACACGCACACGCACAATGGCACATAAGCACACACGTGCAAACACACACATGCACACACACACACACACACTCACACGCACAATGGCACATAAGCACACACGTGCAAACACACACATGCACACACACACGCACATGCACACACATTTCATACTTAGGAGCAGGAAGACGGACCCCCGGGCACAGCTCACTGACCCAGGCCTACAGAGTGCTTTCATGTCTGACGCCCAACACTCCCCGCTGTGCGTCATCCTGGAGAAGGCATTCTCTCTTCTCTTCCCTCCTCTGCCCTTCTTTCTCACGGAAAGGGCTAAATGCTGAATTCACATTTTTTTAATGAAGCCAAATTATCTTTTTCTGGATCTAACACCAGAATTTTAAGGGGTTGGCTCTGGTCCTTAAAATAAACCTTGAGGTCCGCCCCGCCCCCTCTCCGCCACCCTTCAATCTCCCTTTAGAAAACATCTAAAAGAGAGCATCTTTTTGTACTTTGGGTGGTTAAATATAAGATTATGATAATTTTAAAAAAGTGTGAATATGTATCTTGGTCAACAGAGCGGCCACTGGGATTCCAGCCTGAACTCTGTCAGTGGGCCTGAGTGGGCCTGAGACCAGTTTATGTCAGGAGTTTTGGTTTTGTTCTGTTAACTCTATGGCTATTGCTGTAATTGGATATCAAATAATTTTCAGGATTGTTTTTCTCTTCTTTCTTCTTCCTTTTTTAGAAGTTTGGAGTCATTTTATGAGGGTTATTGTTATTGGAGCCTTCCTGTCCCAGCAAGGGACACTGCCTCCAGGAGTCTGCTTCCATCCAGACGGCTCCCTGCTCCCTGCCTGTCACTGTCTGTGTTCCTCCTGCCCACCCCGAGGCCCTCCCTCCACCCCCCTCCGCATGTTAGGGGGTCAAGTGCGTGAAGAAAACTTGATAAAACAGCCAAGAGGGACTCGAAGTTCTGAGCTCTCTGTTGTGCTCTCGCCTTTGAACCCTGTGTGACCTTGAGTTTAGCAGACCTCAGATAGAATTACCCAAGACCGGAAGCCAATGGCCTTCATGTTTTCCTCCTCAGAAGGTCCCTGGACCCTTCGGCTTCCCCAGCAACCTGGAGCGGTGTGACTTCTGATGGTAAGAGCAAGCAGCTCTGTGGTCGGGCACCCACTGGCTGTTAAATGCTTTCTCATGTCATCCTCCAGGGACCCAAGCAGATCAGTGCTTCAGTTGCCGAGGGGGAGGCTGAGGTGGTGTGGCGGTCAGCTGTGGGTGCAAGCTCCCTGGCTTATGAGAGCCTGGGCTGCCCCGGCCCGCCTCATTCCAGGCTGCGTTCCCAGAAGCAGGCCGAGACCTGTCCACCGCTTCCTGTTTTCAGCTGTCCCCAGGCTCTGCTTGCTCCGGCCTCGGGCCTGAGGAGGAGGAAGCACAGGAAGAGGGGGGTGACTTCTAGGAAACCAGCCTGCCGAGTCCGGGCTTCCGTGGCTGGCTGAGCACTTCTCCCTGGAGCTGGGAGTGGATGTCCTTGGGGATCCTGCATCTCAGATGTTTGGAAATCTGGGGCAGAAAAGAGGAAATCCATCGGCCCAGCAGGGTCTGGGGCAAGAGCCTCAGCTCTGCACGTAGGGCACCTGTGTCCCAGGCCCAGTGAACGGGGAACCAGAGTGACATCTGTTCCCAGACGTTTGTCCACTGGGTGCCCTCAAGTTGGATGGGAGGGTATTTTATTTTTATGCCAAGTTATAAACTTGAGATTGTTAATCATTCAATGCATGAAATACTCCAATATTCGAAGTCACTTTTTGCTATTTATTCCTTTCTGGGCACCTTGGAGCATGGTGGGGAGAAAGGGACAAGCACATCTCAGCCCCCCACGCAGGAATATTAGCAAACTCAGGTGGGCACTGGTCGGCCGCCTTTGGTCGCCTCTGAAGCTGGTTCCTCCTCCATCAGTGCTTCCTCTTTCTATATGGCTGCTGTGAGGATCACGTGGGTTAATAGATTCCCATTCATTTTCTTCACCAGATATTTATCAAAGGCCTAGTCTGTGCCTCCC
Organism: Plecotus auritus; assembly: GCF_963455305.1. Lineage (NCBI taxonomy): Eukaryota > Metazoa > Chordata > Mammalia > Chiroptera > Vespertilionidae > Plecotus > Plecotus auritus. The sequence continues at coordinate 168,367,241 of NC_137774.1, forward strand.
ACCCCCAGGCTTCAGGGTTCTCCGTGAACCAGAGAGACAAGGACCTTGACCTCAGGCACTTACATTCCATGAAGTATCAGTGGTTTTCAATCTTTTAAATAAAATAAAAATTAGGTAACCCTTTGTTTAGTTCTAATCATACCTGGAAATCCAATACGTAAAGTAAATAAAGAGGAGAGAAGGGCAAGGACTAGAGTTCTGCTTGACAATCCCAACCCCAATTTCCAAATGGGCTTTGGAAGCTGTTTGAGAACCACCTCAAGGAATTTCTTTGCTGAGCACTGATCTGTGAACCAGGAGGTCACTGGTTTGATTCCCAGTCAGGGCACATGCCCGGGTTTCGGGCTTGATCCCCAGTAGGGGGCATGCAGGAGGCAGCTGATCAATGATTCTATCTCATTATTGCTGTTTCTCTCTCTATCTCTTTCTATCCCTTCCTCCCTCTTCCTGTCTGAAATCAATAAAAATATATTAAAAAAAGTACTCCACACACCATACAAACTGAGAACATAATGGCTTCCAATGTTGCAAATACTCTGCGTGGTAGACACTGCTGGTGCCCTAACTCCTTTGCCCCAGACCTCCTGTGCTTGCCTCCCCCCCACCCCCCCGCTGCTGGGAGTGGGGGGCCTCCAGCAGGCAGGAGGCCAGTCCCAGGAAGCCCTGGTCTGCCAGTTCTCTGAGCCCCTGGAGAGCGCCTGCCGGGGAGAGTGGACAAGAAATTTCATCCTCAATGTAGTACAATCTCACATGGAAATGCTACTTGGATTGTCAGGAAAAACTGAAATAAATTCTTAATAAAAAAAAAGTATGGAAAGAATTATTTTTGGTCACAAAAGATTTGGGCCTTTTTAAAAATGCCAGTAAATATGTGCACACAACATGTGATTCAGAGTGTGGAGCCCAGGGTTCTGGCTGTATTTTCCCAAGAATTTGAAACGAGATCATTCAGTTGAGGCAGAAAGGAAGTGGTTAAGGGACCCTCTCTGAGCATCACTTCAAGGTGAAGGAAAAGGAGGAGCCAGCACACATTTTGGCAACAACCCTCCCCCTCCCACACCCGGGCCGCTGGGAAAGCTGGGAGGTGGTTTTACAAATCCCCTCTGAACAGCAAGCGAGACAAAAAGATCAGGAGGCTCTGCTGGGAACAGGCTGCCCTGCTCTGGCTTTGTTTTCAGAAGCCGCTGCCCTTCCGTTCACCTAAGACTGTGCTTTTCAAATGTGTTTTGTAGAAAAGGGCTCCGGCGGGACAGTGGGAAAGGGCCAGTGTTGGCCACGCATCGGTACACAGGCTGTTCTGCGAAGAAGTAGGCGTCCCGAGAGTAGAATGGGGAGGGCGGGTTCCACGCTGTCCTCTCCCGGCGCTGGGTGTGGGAGAGCTGCACCTCCTTGTCACGGGACAGGCAGGAACCAGGCACTCCGTGTCCCGAGGAGACAGCCGTGATCCCGGCTGTCGTTGTCTTCTGGTTCCCTAGCGAGGCAGCAGCCAGCACGCAGACAGCGGGAGGCTTGCTGATTTTTCCTTTCCAGGACTGGGCATATGGCACATACTTTTTAAGTTGAGGGTTATGAATGGAAAATGGATGGAAAAGTGTTGTTTGGAGTAAATGCCAGAACACAGCTTTCTTCTCTTTTCCCTTTGAGTTGTGTGAACCCACTTAGCTACTGAGAGTTGAAAATCAGGCCATGGAAACAGCTGGGCAACCAAGAGGGAGGCAGGCAGGGAGCCACAGCCTCTGGGGATGGCAGGTCGGGGGGGAGGGGCGAAGAGCACTAAAGTCTTCCTGCCTACAATCAACATCCCCAGTTGTCCCACCATCAGGACAAAGTCCGACCATCCTTTCCTGTTCTAGTTTCTCTGCCTTTGTAGCAGCCACACACTCTCTGCTGCCTGGTGCTGGGCCTGGGTGCCTGCTCCACACTCTGTCTGATGCTGAGCCTGGGTGCCTGCCCCACACTCTGCTGTCTGATGCTGGGCCTGGGTGCCTGCCCCACACTCTGCTGTCTGATGCTGGGCCTGGGTGCCTGCCCCACACTCTGCTGTCTGATGCTGGGCCTGGGTGCCTCTCCACACTCTGCTGTCTGATGCTGGGCCTGGGTGCCTGCCCCACACTCTGCTGTCTGATGCTGGGCCTGGGTGCCTGCCCCACACTCTGCTGTCTGATGCTGGGCCTGGGTGCCTCTCCACACTCTGCTGTCTGATGCTGGGCCTGGGTGCCGGCTCCACACTCTGCTGTCTGATGCTGGGCCTGGGTGCCTGCTCCACACTCTACTGTCTGATGCTGGGCCTGGGTGCCTGCCCCACACTCTGCTGTCTGATGCTGGGCCTGGGTGCCTGCCCCACACTCTGCTGTCTGATGCTGGGCCTGGGTGCCTGCTCCACACTCTGCTGTCTGATGCTGGGCCTGGGTGCCTGCCCCACACTCTGCTGCCCAGTGCTGGCCTGGGTGCCTGCTCCACACTCTACTGTCTGATGCTGGGCCTGGGTGCCTGCTCCTCACTCTGCTATCTGATGCTGGGCCTGGGTGCCTGCTCCTCACTCTGCTATCTGATGCTGGGCCTGGGTGCCTGCCCCACACTCTGCTGTCTGATGCTGGGCCTGGGTGCCTGCTCCTCACTCTGCTGTCTGATGCTGGGCCTGGGTGCCTGCCCCACACTCTGCTGCCCAGTGCTGGCCTGGGTGCCTGCTCCACACTCTACTGTCTGATGCTGGGCCTGGGTGCCTGCTCCTCACTCTGCTATCTGATGCTGGGCCTGGGTGCCTGCCCCACACTCTGCTGTCTGATGCTGGGCCCGGGTGCCTGCCCCACACTCTGCTGTCTGATGCTGGGCCTGGGTGCCTGTTCCACACTCTGCTGTCTGATGCTGGGCCCGGGTGCCTGCCCCACACTCTGCTGTCTGATGCTGGGCCTGGGTGCCTGTTCCACACTCTGCTGTCTGATGCTGGGCCTGGGTGCCTGTTCCACACTCTGCTGTCTGATGCTGGGCCTGGGTGCCTGCTCCACACTCTGTCTGGTGCTGGGCCTGGGTGCCTCTCCACCACCAGGTGTGCCTTAGGCAAGTGATTCCACTTGCTGTTCTCCTGGGCTGTAAAAGGGCATCATCATCCTCCGGCATTCCGAGGATTCCCTCCGATAATCCATGTAAAGCACTTAGAACCATGTGTAGCAGACAGCAGATTCTCAGCCAGTGCTGGCAGTCACTGCTCCCCCTGCTCATGACCCCTTCAAGTTCCCCAAGGCCCTCAATCAATGACTTGGGGGTGAGAGAAGCCCTGAATATTGGGAAGTGGAGAAAGAGAATTTGACAATAAAATCCTCTTCCTTCTGGCAGGTTCTTAAGATGGGGAAACCATCCCGTAAGCATTGAGGATCTAATGATAAGGACCCTTGTTTCAGCATATGCTGGGGCTTGTGCCACACACAGGTGGCAGTCCTCAGGCCTGTATACTACAGTGGGTGTAAGTGAGGAAAAGGGATTCATCCAGATGCAGAGAAGAGAAATGGGCATAGTGAACAGGAGTGAGGGTGAGGGAATACCTAGAGGATTAGGATTAGCACCAAACATCCTGACTTGCAGAAAAAACTCATTTTGGCTTGATCACCAGTTGCAGACATGACTGTACTTCCCCAATAGAACTGGGGACTTGAGCCGAGTAAAAATGGGAAGTATAGCAGGCTTGGTGAGCTGAGTTTTGAGATGGAAAGGTTAAGGCCAAAGATTAGGCAGAGAAACCATTGATGTCACTGGCACCATCAATTGCAAATATTTACTAAATCTCTAGACAACTTTTATCTTGTAAGCAATACATCCAGGACTTTGAAACCAGATTGTTTTCATGGAGTAACCCAACTTGTACAGTGTGCTGACTGGGATTTTTCAGGTTATAGCAAAAGCTCTTACTTCTAAGGGACTGCTTGAGTGGATACTGCTTGAGTGCATGATGAATCTGCACCCAGGAGAGGTGCAGATATAGGGCAAAGGTAACATTGTCAAGGTCTTGGCCCCCCCAACATGAAATTCCCCTTTAGCCTGTGTGGCAAACACAGACACAGTGCAATGTATTTACCCAACAGTGTACATTCAATTCCTCAGAACACGAGAAAAGCACGTTTCCAACTGCTCTCACAACCAGGTGAAACCATGCGACTAGTTCTGGCCAACAGAATATCAGTGGAAGTGACACAAGTCACCAGCATTTCCTAGATGTTCTGTTCCTCCCTCCCCTTTCCAGGAGGCAGAGCTACAGAGGGAAGGGGCCTGGATCCTGGAGTGAAAGCTTAGAAGGAATCCAGCTGGGAGAGCCACCCAACCAGCCTCAGAACGTGAAGTGGACTAGAAATAAAGGAGCCATATTAAGCCACTGAAATTTTAGGGCTTTGTTGTTGTAGAAGCTAGAGTTATGCACCCTGACTAGTACAGCCTCAGACAGCAAAAATGACCAATGACCATTGGTCAAAAATGACCATTCCTATTATTAGAGTAACCATGGCATTTCAGAACAATGACGTTTTGTGGCAAGCCGGCACGGCCATGGCATACTCAGCCCCAGGGCGCCTTATGTGCCGCACCAGCTCAGCCAGGTTCAGTGACCCTGAGAGGGGGCGGTGAAGGACTGAGAAAAGACAGACAAGGGAATGAAAGCTGGGTCTCGATGGGACGCTGTCCTCTCTGATGGAGAGCCTCTCTGATGGAGAGCCTCTCTGATGGAGAGCTAGCGACAGTGCCACGGACTACAAGCTGTGTCTTTACTTTATAGCCAGATTCCATGAGGCAAAGTAAGGGCGTGGTCAAGATGTTTACAACACTTCCGTGGGTTTCCATCCTACTCAATTACATGCACCTGAACTCTATCAAGCCCACATCACTCAGGCACGTGGGGCCACATGTTTGGACCACAGGTTCAAACTTACAACTATAGCTGTTGGCTATAATTGTGCGGGGAGGGCTTTGCCCTCCAACCTGGGACTTGCACGTGGCCATGAGAGGACTGTGCCTTCTCATTAGTCCGAGGCTTGAACCTGTCCAAACACTGTAGCCGCTCTCCACAATAATTTCTTTTGCCTCAGGATATTGGGACATTCCTGTGAAAGTGTAACTATAGATATATATTGTGATCAAAAGTCATGGTGACATTTGCTGAAGTCAGAGACGCATGGAAATGCACAGACTCATTCATTTAATATTGAATGAGTGCCCACCGGGTGCTAAGTGTTGCTAAAGGTACTGACCATTCTTCTGATTGGTAGTTTGTGAAGGACTTGTTTAGTGGGATGGAGAGTTTTTAGGTCTAAATGACTAATTTGCTCTTTCTGGGGTGTCTCCTCCCTAGTTTTTATTCCTCAGTCACACCTAGGAAGTACAAGGAAAGAGTTCCAAACTCTGACCATCTGAACTAACCCTTTGTGGCTCAAGTGGAGACAATGCCTTGGCTAAGAGGTGCTGGGCTGGGCTGGGCTGGGGCAGGGGTGGGGACAATAGGGAACCCTTCTGCAACCAAACAGGGGGGTAGGAGAGCAGTGCTGACCTATTTATGTTCAGAAAGGTCAGAGAGGAGCCAGGAGGATTTACAGGCAGCTTGGGATTCCTTGGCACTGGGGTCTGGTAGAAGGTTTTGATGTCTGATAATGACCACGGTGCATTAAAACAAACAAACAAACAAAGCCACGTGATTTCTGCCACCTCCAGATAAATGTCCCTTGGAATTCTTTCAGCTTTGTGAGTATGGTGGAGATTCTGAACAATGGGGTGAGTGGCTGAAGCAGAATTTTATTTTATTTTTTAAAAATAAATCTTTATTGTTCAGATTATTACAGGTGTTCCTCTCCCCCCCGCAAATAGCTCCCCTCCACCTGATTCCCCACCCCACCCCATGCCCTTATCCCTGCCACTGTCTTCATCCATAGGTGTAAGATTTTTGTCCAACCTCTTCCTGCACCCCTCACACACCCTTCCCCCTGAGAATTGTCAGTCCACTCCCTTTCTATGTCCCTGATTCTATTATATTCATCAGTCCATTCTGTTCATCAGATTTTTTATTCACTTGATTTTTAGATTCACTTGTTGGTAGGTATGTATTTGTTGTCATTTTGTTGTTCATAATTTTTATATTTACCTTTTTCTTCTTCTTCCTCTTCTTAAAAAATACCTTTCAGCATTTCATATAATCCTAGTTTGGTGGTGATGAACTCCTTTAGCTTTTTCTTGTCTGTGAAGCTCTTTATCTGCCCTTCAATTCTGAATGATAGCTTTGCTGGGTAGAGTAATCTTGGTTGTAGGTTCTTGCTGTTCATCACTTTGAATATTTCTTGCCACTCCCTTCTGGCCTGCATAGTTTCTGTTGAGAAATCAGCTGACAGTCGTATGGGTACTCCCTTGTAGGTAACTAACTGTTTTTCTCTTGCTGTGAAGCAGAATTTTAAAATATTGTGTACGCAAATGCCATATTTATAGAAAGAGAAAATCACCCGAGGGTAGACATTTGTCTCACATTTCTGGATGAGATCACTTGAGTGGCCTGTTAGTTATCAAAGGTGAGACTGTGCTGCATTCCTGAGAAAGGGGACCAGAACCTTTTGTGTTTGACGAAGAGAGCCCCCTTCCTGGTTGAAGCTCAACTCGCAGAGTTCTGGAGAGAGGCAGACCAGTTGCATAAAGAACCGACCTTGCTGCAGGAAGGAACGGCATTGCCTAATACCTGCTCCCTGCGAGGTGGGTTAGGGAACCCTGCCAGGCCCAGCTGGAGTCTGTGAACAGGAAGGGACAGCATGGGCCTAGCAGACCTTACTCGGAGGACAGAGGACTCCAGGCTCAACTCAGGGTCCAGGGATTGGGCTAAGGGCTGTTTCCAGGGCAATGTGGGTTGAAGGCAGGAACTTGTCTTGATGATGCACTTACCCTGGCATAGTTTCAAGCTCTTACAGAAAAAAAAAAAAGATGGCTGGGCACCAGAGGGTGGATGGGTCCTGAAATGAAAGAGCTGAAACCTGGGAACTAAAACCCGGAGCAGGGGACCAGCAATGAGAAAAGAGATGGAGCAGGGCCAAGGGTTGTGCTAGTGGCCTGGTGAGTGTTCCCAGCTCTCTCTCCTTCACCACTGGATTCTTGGAAACTCCTCATGCTCTTGGCAGTGGGGTGTGTACTGTGGCAGGGGAGGAGATTCTGGACAGGAGGAGTATGTGGAGCTTGGAACAATTAAGTAAAAAAAGAAGTGGACTACATTGTCTTTGAGGCTATCTCAACGGAGAAAGGAGTGGGAATCGAGCCCTAACACATGCATTAGAGGAGCACAGGGTGGTAGCTGTGGTGAAAGCAGGTCATTCAATGGGCTGCCTTTTGAGCGTGGCCCCAAGTCAAATAATATATTAGCAGAACCATGAGACCTGTTCACACATCCAAGCCAGCTTCGAGGCCTGCTACACAGAAATCAAACAGTTCCCATTGCCATAGCGACTTAAAGGAGAAAAGCAGTTCACTTAAAAAAACAGCTTCTTCAAAACCTCATACAGACCTGCTTTATGGGAAAATACAGATTTCCACCATTGACTTAAATTACTTTTATTGTAATGGTAAGCTCTCTCTCTACCCCCTCTTTTTTATTCACTGAGATTCTTGGATGTTGAGGTTTTGTTTTTTAAATCAAATTTGGAAAAATTTTAGCCATTATTTCTTCAAAAAACTTTTCTAGCCCTACCCCCACCCCAGTTAACCCAATAACATAGAAATAGGCTACTGAAGGTGTCCCACAGCTCACTGATACTGTTTATTTCCCCCTTTGTACTGTCCGGTACCACCGGTGTCCAATGATTGAAACCACTGATACATGCGGAGCGTAAAGCTGGTCCCTGCTCTTCCATCTGGGCTGGGAGGTGAACCATCAGGAGTCACTTTCCCAACCTCTCCCCCAAGAGTGAGGACGCTTCTCTCTCCCAGAAACCCTCAGGAGTGTCTCCTTTAGGTTCATTGGCCATTAACGGTCAGGTGTTCACCTGAACCCGTGACTCTTGCTGGGAGATGGGACTGTGATTTTTAAGCTGGGCTTGAACCATGTGCCCAGGGAGAGAAACAGCAGTGGAGTGTATTTCTCTCTAAGTCAGAGTTTCTCCCCCTCAGAGGTGGTGACCTTTGCCTCAGATCATTCTTGGATGGGAGGGGCTGCGCTGTGCTTTGTAGGGTGTGCAGCAGCACCCCTGGCCTCTATTTGGGAGTTTCCAGAAGCAACTCTATCCCAATTGTGACCAAGGAAAATGTCTCCAGACGCTGCCAAGTGTCCCTGGGGTGGGGACAAAATAGCTCCTGGGGGAGGACTTCTGCTCTAAGCATAGAGACTCCAGGGGGAGGCGTGAATGCCCAGATGAAATAGGGGCAGTTACCCAAGAAGGGGAGGCAACCACCATGTTCCTTGTAATATACAGGCATCATATTTTATAACAAAGTAGGTTTACAAATCATTTGGCTATAAGTTAGGGCAGTGGTCGGCAAACTCACTAGTCAACAGAGCCAAATATCAACAGTACCATGATTGAAATTTCTTTTGAGAGCCAAATTTTTTAAACTTAAACTTCTTCTAACGCCACTTCTTCAAAATAGACTCGCCCAGGCCATGGTATTTTGTGGAAGAGCCACACTCAAGGGGCCGAAGAGCCGCATGTGTCTCGGGAGCCGCAGTTTGCCGACCACGGAGTTAGGGTAATGTGTCATGCTTAGGCACTAATAACAAGCCAATTACAGATAAATTAGAGAATCAGATTAGGTATATATACACAGGCACAACGTGGAGTGTAAAACCTTATACACCTGGCATGTGTGCACGCTTAGGTGTAGATCAAGTCTGCCCACGTTTTGTTTTCTCTGTAAGATTAAGTTCACTGTTGTGTAATATCAACAGCTGGACTCTGTTTCTGGCTTAGATTAGGGTGGATGGTGGACAGAGCACGGGCCAAGTTCAGGGGAATTGAAAGACCATTTTGCGGAACTGCATTATTTTGCAATGAGTGTCACATTGTGTTTCATCAGCATAGCTGTTCTCGCAGGTACAAGTACAGGTGCCTGGCAGGGAAATCTGGACCTCGGCGGTGCTGGCTGAGGCCATGAGAAGCCCGCCCACCTGCCCTCTCTGCTAATAGACTGGCAGGTAAAGAATGAAATGTGAGTTGTCTTCCAAAGTACAGTTGCTGAAGCTTTTGAAGTTTATTGGAGATATTATAAGGCTCTATCTATTCCTTCCCTATAAACTTCTATTTATTTCTTAAAATCACTTGAGCATGTAGTTTACAAAAGCACATTTATTTATTTATATTGAGACATAATTGATATCTAACATTGTGTAAGTTTAAGGTATTGATCTGGTACATTTATATATTGTAATATGATGGCCACTGTAGTGTTAGCTAACATTACATCACATAATTATCATTTATTTTTTGTAATTGGAACAAATAAGATCTAGTTTCTTGGCAACTTCGAAGTTTATATAATACAGTATTGTTATCTATCCTGACTTCTCTGGCCCTCTTTTTTTTTTTTTTGTAAATTGAAGGGGTTAGGCTGCTATTAAAGGGTTCTGATGGCCCCTCAAAACAAACAAACATAGCTGTGGCCAGGAGTGTGATAACTATCTTTACAACAGCGACAAGGTGTGACTACGACATGCAGTCATATGAGTATCAGTTACAGAAACTGCCCAATCAGACCATGGAAATGATAAGCGTAGACTGACAGAGACTTGGGAAGGACTTTGAAAGTCTAGTGAAGATGACTCTTGCAGGAGAATGTAAGTAATCACCTCCAACCTGGAGGTCACTGCGGCCTGGTGGGACAGGCGGGACAGCTCCCATGAGCCTGACTCATGAGTTCAAAGCTCAGATGCTGATGAGGACACGTCCCTCACAGAAGTGGGAACACATCTACTTCGGCTTCTGGAGGTGAGGCCCCACCGGGACAAAACGGACTTCTCCTAGTCCAGTTTCTTTACTTAGTGAAGGGTCAGTGATTGTAGCATATGTGAGCAATTAAAAGCATTACAAGCTATTCTTTTTAATTTAATTGTAAAATATTTCAAAAATACAAAAAATAATAGAAACATCTAATGAATGAACAAATGTCAATATATTGTCATATTTCCTTTAGATCTTTTTTTCTATAGAAATTAATTATATAGAGTCACATAGCAGATACATATATATCTGCTCTAAAGCTATGATTTTGAAGTTCTTTTAGTTAGAAATTAGAGATTATAATTTGATTCCTATAATGGTTTCTCTTATATTAAAAAATGCATATTGTAAAAATTCATAACAGATCTCTCATCTTGAGTTCTTGCGACATTATAAGATTTACTGTACGATTTAGTGCTTGTTGTATTAAATATTTTTCTGCACATTAATATCTTTCTGCATTTTGAGTTCTGCATATTAACTTGTGTTGCTTTGCCTCTCTCCACCACACCCAACCCCAGAACAGTGCTGGGATTCTAATAGTGGCTAATTAGTTCTCTTCTTCATTGATTACTGACAGATTAACTGATGCTCACCTTCTGAGTAAAGTTGTTGTATAGCTAACATTTACCTTCTCTGAGTCATGACATAGTTTTAAAGTTAATGAGTGAATAATAGGTACAAACTTCCACTTATAAAATAAATAAGTCATGAGGATATAATGTACAGCACAGGGAATAGCATCAATAATATCCGAATAACTTTGTATGGTGATGGATGGTTAACAGACTTAACGTGGTGATCATATCATAAAGTATATAAATTGAAATCACTATGTTGTGAACCTGAAACTAATATAGTACTGTATGCCAACCATACTTTAATAAAAATATAGCAAATGAGTGAATGCTGCTTAGATTCTCTTAAGTGTAACTATAGCAAACAGTACTTTGTGCTGACTTAGAGGCTCAAAAGTACTAACTTAGCGGGCAGCTTCCTGTGTTTCCGGAACATGTGATCTTAATCTGCAAACATTAGCACATTTGAAAATGATGTATTTATTTACTGATTGCACAATCACAAGTCCACAGCCTTGTGAATGTTAATATTTTCTGGAAATGCCAACAGACTTAAAAAAGATAAAAGCTGCAAAACTAGTCAGAAGTTATCTCCATGTTTGGAGCTTGACTTCTGCACAGGAGAAGAACCAGATGAGGAGCCTGGGGTGGCAGTAAGTTAGCTGGGGACCCCGGAGCTCAGAGTTCTAGTGCTGTTGTGGTTGAAGCCTGCCGACCGCGGATAAGTCTATAAATCTCATCTTTAAAACCTGAAGACTGAATTTCAGATGACTGGTGATGTCTCTTCCAGTTCTAAGATTCTATTGTTGATGTTCATGGGTGGGGAACGGCCAGCCCTCGGGCTATATAAGGCCCACAACATTATTTGGTCTGGCCCTGCCAAAGCATTAGGGGGTGAGTTAATTAAATGTTTGACCAAATATAGCAGGGCTAATTTTTAAGTTGATAATTTTGTATGGCCCGAGAATTATGTTATAAATATCCAAATGGCCCTTGGCAGAAAAAGGTTCCCCACTCCTGATTAAAATCAACAACTACTAAGACAGAAAGGATATATAATGCTGATAGAAAGTGTTAGCCCTAGCCCTGGCCAGTTTTTTCAGTGGTTAGAGTGTCGGCCCACAGACCAAAGGGTCTTGGGTTTGATTCCTGGTTGAGGGCCCATACCTCAGTTGCAGGTTCAAGGAAAAAAAAGATCCTCACTCCTTGGGTAAAATGGATAAAAGACTTAAACATAAGATGGGAAATCATAAAAATCTTAGAAGAATTCATAGGCAGCAAAATATCAGATGTATGTCGTAGCAATATCTTTACCAATACATCTCCTAGGACCTAGGACAATGGAAACTAAGGAGGAAATAAACAAATGGGACTACATCAAAATAAAAAGCTTCTGCACAGCAAAAGAAACCATCAACAAAACAAGAGAGGCCACTGCATGGGAGAACATATTTCCATTGTTATATCTGATAAGGGTTTAATCTCCAAAAAATTTTTTTCCCAATATATTTTATTGATATTTTACAGAGAGGAAGGGAGAGGGATAGAGAGCTAGAAACATCGATGAGAGAGAAACATCGATCAGCTGCCTCCTGCACACCTCCCACTGGGGATGTGCCCGCAACCAAGGTACATGCCCTTGACCGGAATCAAACCTGGGACCCTTCAGTCCGCAGGCCGACGCTCTATCCACTGAGCCAAACCGGTTTTGGCTAATCTCCAAGATTTATAGGAAACTCATACAACTTAACAAAAGGAAGGTAAACAATCCAATCAAAAATGGGCAAAGGACCTAAATAGACACTTTTTGAAAGTGGACATACAGAAGGCCAAGAAACATATGAAAACATGCTCTAAGTCACTAATCATTCGAGATATGCAAATCAAAACATCAATGAGGTACCATCTCACACCTGTCAGAGTGGCTATCATCAACAAATCAACCAATGACAAGTGCTGGCGAGGATGTGGAGAAAAAGGAACCCTTTTGCACTGCTGTTGGGAATGCAGACTGGTGCAGTCACTGTGGAACACAGTATGGAGTTTCCTCAAAAAATTAAAAAATGAAACTCCCATTTGATTCAGTAATCCCACTTCTAGGAGTATATCCTAAGAAAATAGAAACACCATCAGAAAGAATATATGCACACTTATGTTCATAGCAGCATAATTTACAATAGCTAAGATCTGGAAACAGCCTAAGTGCTCATCAGCAGATGAATGGATTAAAAAACTGTGGTACATCACAATGGAATACTACACTGCTGTAAAAAAGAAAGAACTCTTACCATTTGCAACAGCATGGATGGACCTGGAGAGCATTATGATAAGTGAAATAAGCCCTGTAGGAGAAAGATAAATATTACATGATCTCACTCATTTGTTGAATATAAGAACAACATAAACTGATGAATAAAAATAGATCCAGAGACATAGAAGCATCGAACAGACTGTCAAACCTCAGAGGGAAGGCAGGGGAGGGTGTGTGTGTGGGGGTAAGAGATCAACCAAAGGACTTGTATGCATGCATATAAGCATAACCCATGGACACAGACAGTAGGAGGGTGAGGGCATGTGCTGGGGAGCGGGAGCAGGTGGGGAGAGGTCAATGGGGGGAAAAGGAGACATATGTAATACTTTCAATAATAAATAATTTAAAAGAAAAGAAAGCGTTAGCTCTGAAAGATGCTTAGATGAAGAGGAACAAACTAGTGGTCTTTTGCTGAAGGACTTAATCCTTTAATCTAAAGCTTGGGTTTCACAGCTGAAAACTTGAACTGAATATTTATGTGATGACTTCATTTTGAAAAAGATGTCCATAGATATGTCCAGCTAAACATGAAATAAATGAGACCGAGGTATAAGTAGATGATTTCATAGAGCTGGGAACTCTTGCACAATTCTCCATCAGCTGTTTTGTGTTCTGGGACCAGGAAGATCAAAATCTTCATGGTGTCCAAGACCAAAACTTTCCAATCATTTCTGGGAGGATATCGCCTAATGCAGCCCACAGCCCAGTTGCTAAGGAAGGCAGCGTGTAGCTAAGGACGAGAACTGTGGCTTTGGGAACCTGGCCTGGGGACTAGCTCACAAGCCCCGCCCCTCCTTTGAGGCTGTTGATGGCTGCTCTCTCTCTGCAGGGGTCCTAGGTCAGTCTCAGGTGGTGAGTGGGCTCCTTAGCTTGTAAGATATCAAGACTTCCTCTTGTTAGAGAACAGAAAGACATTTGTCCACTGGGCCCTAGCAGTGGCCAAACACTAAATACCAAGCACCGCAGTGGAGAAGATTGGCTGTTTTATGATGAAGGGCACCACCCAGGAAAATGGGAAGTTCTTGCTCAAAAGCCCAAACTCCCCGATTCAGGGTTGGGGCAGGTGTTTTAGGGGCTGAGGGAGCAGGTATGTGGAAATGCTGGTGGGGGCAGTCTTGATTGGAGGACCTTGGAGCTTGGCCATTTATGATAAAGGGACGTCAACATCAGATCGGCCTGAAAAACGAACCCTTTGCTTCTGGAAGGGTTCTGTTCAAGCTCCGTTTCTGGTTCTTTGGTTTCGTGAGTGGTGGTGGTGGTGGAAGGAGGTGGGACGAGAGTTTGGTTCCAGGTACAGCTGGAGGTCACAGTTCTCTCCTCTGCGCATGCTTCGGCTGCATGACTTGCGGTTTTGATCTGTTGTCTCTGAAAAGCTGCTCCATACCTCCTTAAACAGGACAGGATGGTTTTGAGCTGGTCCTGTGGTCACACCCTGGTTGAGTGGTCGAGGTGTATAGAGAGGATCAACCATGTGTGGAGAATAAACTAATAGTGTGGCTGGCTCTAAGGACCATAGCAGATTCCTGGAATCCTGGGAACGGCTGGGGTGAGGTGTTTCAGGAAAGAAGAACCCAGTGTTTGAGAAGCAGAAGAACCAATAGAACTTGAACAGCTGTTTTCTTTTTTTTTTTTTAATATATTTTATTGATTTTTTTACCGAAAAAAATGGAGAGGGATAGAGAGTTAGAAACATCGATGAGAGAGAAACATCGATCAGCTGCCTCCTGCACACCTCCCACTGGGGATGTGCCCGCAACCAAGGTACATGCCCTTGACCGGAATCAAACCTGGGACCTTTCAGTCCGCAGGCCGACGCTCTATCCACTGAGCCAAACAGGTCAGGGCGAACAGCTGTTTTCTTGTCGAATCCTCAGAACTGGAGCTCGTCCTCTTCGCTAGAGCGTTGCCCTGATGGGACTCAACCATGCTCTTCTCCATTTGCCTTCGTGTCCCACTCCCCAAGTCAAATTCCCGAGACAGAGCGTAGCAGCCCAGCCCATACTCATCTTCTCACTTGTGGGCCGTGTGCAGAAGAGTTAACGTAGCAGGCCTGAGACTGTTATCTGTAAAAGGGCCTGCTGGTGAGGTTGGCCTTCGGCTGGTGTCTGGGTGTTTCCGCCAGTGTCAGAACTGATAAGGGTGGTTCTCTGTGCCCACACTGTTTGTGCAAACAATGTGATTTATGATGAAAGCCTGCTTTCCTTCTGGGAGCCTGGAATTCGGTGCGTGCTAGGCAGAGTGCAGATGTGACCAACCCCAATAACAATGTGGAATGTGCAGTCTGCAGCAGGCTTTCTCACACAGGAACACGGCACACAGTGACTGCGTTGCTCACTGCAGGAGAGGGTGGCAGGCTCGCCTGTATCAGAAGGAGGGAGCATGGATTTCTCTGGATTGTGCCCGTCTCTTTCCATTGTGCTCCGACTGGGCATCCGTACCCCATCACCGTAATAAATCTAAGCCCCGAGTCCAACTGTGTGCCGAGTCTCATGAGTCCTTCCAGCAAGTCTCTGAATATAGGGATTGCCTTGGGGATCGCACACAGGCCACCTCAAAGCACTGAGATATTTATACTAGTACCCAGCTGCAGCAAGATTTTGCTATTGTTGCACATTCCTGAACATATTGCTCCACAAAGTCTATCTCTTAGGAAATATGCGGTCACATCTGTTTCTCAGGGTTACTCAAAGATGCTGTTTACCCTAATTAGAGAGTCCTACTTTGTCTTTAAAAAATTTGGTTGGCAGGAAAGGCCTCCTGGGCCTCCTGTGGTATCGCAGTGATACTTCCCTTGGGTGCAGGAGGGCTGGCTTCCTGACACCCGGGCACCCTGACTGGAGTCTCCCCTACAGGCTGGTCCCGCCTGGGCAGCCTGGCTCCATTCAGTCCTGAGGGCCTGGGGCAGAGCTGACTTGCAGAACCACAGCTAAAGCCCCCACAGAGCAACCCCCCTGGGTCTCCAGCGCATTGCATCTTGGGTTCCATTGTTCCTGCCCACGAGTTGCTCCCGTGCGGAGTCAGCACCAACAGGTCTGTTTTCTCTTTGCTGCCTGGCGGCAGACATCTCAAAACTGTAAGTTTACAGTGCAGTAATGTCAAGTATATCCACATTGTTGTTCCCCACAACACATATTTCTCAGGAGTCTGCCGAATGGGAAGACCTTATCTCTGCAAAGCACTGTGAGAACTGGTCTGAGGCAAGTCTAACCTGATTGCTCAGACCAAGGTCATGGCCTCCACTCCTGGAGACCCAGACCTCAGAGTTCACGTGACTTTACCCAGGTGGCACCCTAGTGAAATCAAAGTCGCCGGGCACAGCACTGTAATCTCCAACATTCGGCTGAGTTATGGCAGCTCAACGAATGCTCAATTATTTACAAACCAATCAATGGAGGAAGGAATCCAGCCAGTGCTGTTGCTAAGCAATGGCTACCATCTCCCGTAGGCCCAGCTCATGTGGCGTCAGTATTGGACTAAATGGTACTTTTTGTGCGAAAACAAAATGGTCACTGTGCCCCTCCCAGGGCTCGGGAAAGCCAGAGAGCTGAATCGCAAGGCTGCTTCCTGCAGCTTCCTCCAGCAAAGGAAGGAAAATAAAAAGAAACTTACTGTTTCCCCTCCCTCTTGGCCTCTAACTGCTAGGCATAAATTTTCTCGCAGACTTTCCAGAAACCTCACCCTTGGACTAAGATCAAGAAAAGAAAATTCCAAGCTTTTCCTCAGAGTAAATGCAAACAAGGTTTTGAGTAAAGTCTTTAGCTCCAAAGACACCGAGTCTCCTTCCCCCTGCGGGGCTGTGGCTGGGCTCTGCCAGGGCACACCCAGGGACCCGGGAGCCTGCTGGGAGCTGGCCGAAAGCCGGTCATGCCACTGCTTCTGTCACGCCAGCTGTCATCCTCCCCCACCCACACCCAGGACCTTCCTTTTCAGTCACTTCTTCACGTTCAGAGTGACCTTAAATTGCATAACTTTAGGGAAAAAATGGACTCCCTTTTCTCAGGACCACAAACCACATATAATGTGCAACCATGGTCACCAAGATGGCAAGGCCCGAGTTTGAGCCTCCCTAGAATGTTAGGAGGGTAGATGTGAGTCTGGCAACAACCTTAGAGCAACACTTTAAATGGTTTGGCTCTTCCTTGAGCCCAAACTATTCTGGCAAGTCTATAAATGGCCCCTCCGAGCGCCTTGCTGAGCCTGTGGGCACCTGCGAGAGGGAGGCTGATGCTGAAAAGGCAGAGACTGGCCTTGGAGAAGGTTCTCTGGGCTCTAGTTACACACCACCCCTCGCGCTGCCTTCCCGTCCATTCCTCACTGTGCACTGAAGTGGTCTTTGAAAACACGAATCTGATCATGTCACACACAACCTCCCCCCGGGTCTGCATGGCCTGGCATGTCTGGCACCGCGCATGTCTCACATTTCGTCGCTTATCCTCTGCTCCAGCTACACCATTCAGTGCCTTCAACCTGAGTGAGCCCTCTCACCACAGGTCTTTGCACACAGACTTTGCACATAATCCTTTCTCCAACTTCATCTGGTTGAGGACAGGACATGAAGAGGTCCCTGTGCACAGTGCATTTCTCTTCCAGCCTTAGGTTTATTTATATTCAACTAGAGGCCCGGTGCACAAAATTCGTGCACTGGAGGGGAGACTCCCTCAGCCCTGGGTGCACGAAATTTGTGCATTCGGGGGGTGGGGGGATCCCTCAGCCTGGCCTGTGCCCTCTCGCAGACCAGGAGCCCTCCGGGCATGTCCGACTACTATGGGACATCCTGAATACTGTTGTGGAGGTGGGAGAGGCTCCTGCCACCACTGCTGGGCTCACCAGACATGAGCCCAGCTTCTGGCTGAGCAGTGCTCCCCCTGTGGGAGCACACTGACCACCAGGGGGCTGCTCCTGGGTCATAGCAACCGGTTGTTCTGCCGTTCAGTTGATTTGCATATTAGCCTTTTATTATATAGGATTCCTGGGGGAGCCCTAGCCAGTTTGGCTCAGTGAATAGAGTATTGGCCCTCAGACTAAAGGGTCCTGGGTTCGATTCCAGTCAAGGGCACGTACCTTGGTTGCAGGCTTGATCCCTGGCCCTGGCTAGGGTGCGTGCAGGAGGCAACCACTCGATCTCCCTCCCTTCCACTTTCTCTAAAAATCAATGGAAAAATACCCTTGGGTGGGGATTAACAATTCCTGGGCGAGAGTAGCTTGTTAAAATATTGTATTGTTTAATAACTAAGACAGTTTGTATGTGTAGCTAGTACTAGTGTTAAAATCTATGTTGAGTTCGTAGTCTTTCAAAACTTGCCATTGGTAGAGTATCAGTTCTACAGCAGTCAAAAGCTGAAGAAAAGGAAGTTTATCACCACGATATCACCAAAGCTCTCAGCTGTTTTTAATTCACCTAGAGAATTCCTTGCTTTTAATGAGTATGACCACCAAGAACAACAGGAAATGTGAGAAAGCCTGTCCAATGCTTCCAAGTTTGGCCTAATGTTCCTGAACAAACACTGTTTATTGAGTAGCAGCCATATGCAGAGAACTGGGCTAAGCATCTAAGCATACTTCTTCCTACAGCTTATTATCCATCTGCAGAGTTAGGAAATTCAAGTTCAACAACAACAGCCCCAAGGCCCACAGCAGCAGAAGAGACTTCAGGCTTACACACGCCCAGTGAGTTGTGGAAAATGAAGTGTGAGGGGCACCTTAAGGAGGGAGGTCTCGCAGTGGCTGCTGGGCTTCAGAGCCACTGGGACTCAGTTGGGGTTTGAAATAACAACAGCAGCTGCTGTTTTGTGAGCATTTACCATGTCAGGCATTGTGCCGAGCACGTACACCGATTTTCTTTTTATTTCAGTACCGCTTTATTGGAAAAGCACTTAAGCACACCCGCGCAGCTAAATAAATGCAGTCATATACCTGCTCTATGGCCTGGAAAAAGTCAGTTCCTCTCAAATGGATCTGCAGAGTCAATGCAAGTCCAATCAAAATCACAAAAGCCTCTGTTCTCAGCACCTGCTCTCTTTTTCCATCCTCACCACAACCACATGCTGTGAAGGACTGGGACCTGGCCACGTGGCACCATCCAGCACAGGCTTATTTTTTCTCCGGGAAGAACCAGGGCAGGAGCCTGGGCTGACCTGACGCAGGTGCTGGAGGAGCCCTCCAGGTTCCCGCTGGGTTCCCGCTGCGCCAGAGCCAGGTGGCTCCCATCTTCTGCTACAAAATGCTGAGTCACTGCAGGCATCTCGATGGCGCCCCAGCAGGGAGGTCGAACCCCAGTGCTGATAAATGGAAGGAAATCCCTGGGATTCCCAGCAAAGTTCCGACTCCCACTCCAGCCCATTGGTCAGAACTGTGTCGTCTAGACACACAGCTGCAGGATTGGCTGAGAACTTGAGGCTTGTTTATTTTTTACATTTATCTTTATTGTTGAAGGTATTACAGATGTCCCCCGCGCCCCCATTGATCTTCTCTACCTGGCTCCTGCCCCCTCTGCAGGCCTTCACTATTGTCTGTGTCCATAGGTTATGCATATAAGTTCTTTGGTTAATCTCTTCCCGCCCCCTCCTTAGCAGCGCCTCCACAGAGAACTGCTATCATTCTCCTTTCCCACACGAGAAAACCCACACATGGGGAGTTACCTAACTTGCCCAAGGTCACATAGTTAATAAGTAGAAGAGCTGGCCACCAACGCAGGCAATGTGATTCCAGAGCCTGAACTTTTAATGCTGTGCTTAGATTTGAACTGGGGAGCAGAGTGAGAGTACTCAGGGGCAGGAGGATGGATGGTGTTGACCCAGGTGGGTGGGGGGAGAGACAGTCATACAGAGAGGGGTAGGAAGTAAGGAGGGAAAGGTCATTTGGGTTCATCCCATCTGCCTGGTTACGCCTTCAGGGTCAGGAGCCTTGTCAGTCCCAAGATCGAAATAATGATGACGTAACTAGGCACATGTCAAGAAGTGAAAACCTTGTCCAGAAGACCAAAGCCAAGTTAGCTAACAACACGAGCGGAGTTAGTGCATTAGGCTATGCCAAATGTGAGTAGAGCCAGAACCTGCAATTTATGGCAAGTCCAAGGTGGGAGCTGGAGCAGCCAAGGTTGGGTCCAGGCATGTTTGGGGATTCAGATGAATGAAATAATGTGCAATTTTTAAAAACAATGGGGGTAATTCTCTACACATTGACAGAGAAAGATGTCTAAGACTTGGAAAGATGTCCATGACATATTAGTAAATTAAAAATAGTTGTGAAACAGTATGCAGAGAATGACTACATTGATTTACCCCCAGTATATCCTTTTCCAAGAGTTTGGGATACAAATTAAAACCAGATTTCCTCTTTTGAAAAGTTGAATTGTTCTCAGTGACCTTTATATAAAGCTACCTGGTCTGAACTTTTTACACTTAATTGGTTATTCCATCAGAAAACTCATAACATTTTCCTCACGTTTCTATCAGAAAACACTTCAGTGTTGAGAAACCATCAAAAGAAGTCCTTAGAGGACCTTTTGGTGCTGCCCACACACGTAAAATGAAGTGGCAGATTAAGGACGCCAGAAAATTAGCGTAGGTTGTCTTGAGAAGCTGATTTCACTGAGATGGAGGAGTAGCTCTGGAGAAACTGTTCAGCCATGTAAACCCTCTCCTCTACGGCGTGTTGGACACACAACAGAAGGCTCTCTTAGCTTTAGGAAAGTGAGCGTAAATGTTTTCGCAGCGAGTTTAAGGCATTATCTGCTCTGAGAAGGACCTCCTTAGACACACCTGTGTTCCATGTCTCGGACACGTGAGGACAGGAATACTCACCTGAGCCTCATCAGCAACATGGCAGCTCGGACCACGAGAAATGGCCGAGATAAAAATAATTTCAAGCAAATGATTTGCTTTATTAGGTTTGGATCACCCTCTGGACTAGAAGGAATTTCACAGGGATTTCAATGAAATTCTGTAACTCCAGAATTTGTACTTCTAATTTCATACATCTTATGGAGAAATGTATTATTCATTTGCACATTCTTGCAAATCCTTATCAAGAATCAAGAATTTGTATGAATCTGTCCGGTGCGTCTCCACGGTTGTGGCTCAGAACCCCCATGGGACCCGAGAGCAGCTGTAGCCTGTCTGTCCCAGTGTTTATCAGGGACACCTGTCTCTGCTCCTTCTCGCACTGCCCTGTTAAGTGTGTGAGAGCCAGTTACTGTCAACTAGGCCTGTCCAGGTGGCCAAGCTCCCTGAGCTTTGATCCCAAACTTCCTGATCTCTCGGTTCCTTTCCCCCCAGTTTCATACCTGGTTTTTTGAGCCCCGCCACAGGTTCCCCTTACTTTGTTGACTTACTTGGGCTTTTACAAACCTCAGCTCTCAGATTTCATCTTTATAGGGTCCTTTGACTTCAGTGTCTCCTAAAACCTTGAGCCAATCTGGTCAGACCTACCGCCAGGAACCCTGAACTGCCTGCTGGGCTAGCCAATTCACTAGGACATGAAAAGTATAATGGGTGAGTGGCACTTATTAGAAAATACAAGATTAGGAACAAGAGTGAAATACACGCGTTTCATTTTAGATTTGGGGAAAACTAGATGGGGGCACTTAGGAAGAAATTCCATGGAATCCACTCCGAATGCCAATCTGAACAATGGTGTAAGATTTGCCAGAAATATTCTTTCTAGGAAACCAGTTTTCTAAAAATCATTAAGCCTACATAACGAGTTCCTGATCAAAGCCACACAATTACTTCCGTGCTGGTGAACTATGACATTAACTTGCTTAGGTGGGATGCAGCCTACCTGTAGCGCAGGGCAGATGGTCCAAGTCAGGATCCCACTTTCCACACTCTTTCTGTCTCTGTGGCTGCACTGGGCTAAAGGAAACCCCTGCTTAGCCCCTCCCTCAGCACAGCAGCTGTGTGTGTTTGAGCCCAAACGCAGCTAGAAAGCGTCAGGTGGACTCAGCTCTAGGTGAAACTCTGGTACTGATACTTTTAAAGACAACTTAAAAAGTTAATAGAACATTGATTTTTAAGATAGGCATTCTTAAAATGTCATCCTAATGTTAACAATTCAATGTTAGTTTAAATACTTTAAAATTGCCTGAAGTATTTTATTATTTTTTCAAGCAATGACTGTTCTATTTTTGTTATAGATTTTTTTTTTTATTGATTTCAGAGAGGAAGGGAGAGAGAGAGAGAGATAGAAACATCAGTGATGAGAATCATTGATTGGCTGCTTCCTGTACGTCCCCTACTGGGGATTGAGCCCACAACCCAGGCATGTGCCCTTGACCGGAATTGAACCCGGGACCTTTCAGTCCACAGGACAATGCTCTACCCACTGAGCCAAATCGGCTAGGGCAAGCAATGACTATTTTTTAAAAAATTGTTAATATTAACATAATTGTTTTTAAAAACACTAACAACTGTTTTATTTAAAAAATTGTCAAAATTCTTCTACCATTTAGCAAACCGTTAACATACTCACATGTGCACCTGGTGTTGCTGTAGGTCAAAACACAGATGGCACACTATAAATGTGGGTGTTTCAGTAATTCAGGGATCAATGTCGCTGGGGGGTCATTTGATGCCCCGACGTGCTTCTTGCATGTTGGTGTCAACACTGTGTCCCATGAGGAGCTGGGGGCACTAGCTTTGGACATGTTTCCTTTTAAAAAATTAGTAACATCCCATTTCCAGCAAAAAAATCCTCTGATGTTTGCTCCTCTCCGCATGGGCTCAGCCCCGCGTGAAGTCTGGCCCAGGATTAGGCTCCCTCCAGAAGTGCCTTTCTGATTGATCTATGCAACAGCCCTCAGATCTGAGAGCTTGGGAGCTGGCAGAAAAGCTCCCTTCAAAGCGGGCTTCAGTTTCAAGGACCCAATTAGTCCTTATCTCATCAAGCTGCTGTTCCCAAGCCTTCCTTTGGCCATTGTTCCTATTTATCGCGTTCACTTTGAGGACATCTTGCTTTTTCCTAACCATCCCTTGCATATCTTTCAATACGGATGCCCAAACAATATTATATCTGGTACAACGCTTAGATTAGGTCTAGGGCACCTTCTTGGACATATGCAAAGGGAAGAAAGAATAAGTTAGGCCAAAAGGCACTACTTCTCAAGATAGTGGGAAAGTCTTTATTTCCTTTTGCATGTAAAACACCCAACAATCAAGCCCAGGGGTTAATATAGGTCACAGGCCCTTCCTGTAGCAGCAACATTCTTTCACCTTCTCATATTTTGAGACATCAGTGTTTCCGAGGTGCTCATGGATCGATGCCATGTTATCACCTGCTGTAGCTAATAAACTGATTTATAAAACCGCCGCTCAGAGCCCCTCTCTCTCTGAGTACATCACGGACTCACAGATTCATAGGGGCCTGCTCCCCACGGAAAGCACCTCAGACCCATGAAAAGGTGAGAATGCTTATTACAAACATGGGTTACATGCCTGCATAAACATTCTGGGGACCAATGCAAAGGATGAGACAGTATGAAGAAAGTTTCTTGGCTCCAGGTTGGAAGTTGTAAGAGATGAGGGATAAAGTTCAACTGCGAGAGTCATAATCGTAAGGTTAGGTTGTGGTGGTGGCTAGAGCAACCTGGGATTGTAACCATAACAAGGGAAACAGGACAGCTTTCTAGACAGCACTGTGCTCAGTGGCAGGGTGACCTGAGGCTAGAGGGTCAAACGGAAGATAAAGTGCCTGATGCACTTTGCTGGCCTATCGTGCTGGCCCTGCCTCCAGGCTGGTTACAATATCGCTGTTTTCATTTCCAAGGTCCCAAGGAACCTTGTGTCACAGTCATCCCAGACATTAAGACGCTTTACAGCGTGTATTTCTGTGTACTTGTTTGCATACTTTATTAGATGTTTGAGTTCCTTGAGAACAAGGGCCTAGCGTAAGGCCCTAATAAATGTTTATTTGATTTTGCTTGATTTAATGTAATTTGGTTTAACACCCAATGAATGTTTGTTTTAAAATTCTGCTTCCTTAAAAATGCTGACTGTGCAAGTAAAAAAATAAAAAGCTAAAAACAAACAAACAAAAATATGCTGACTGCTCCCAGGGCTGCTGGCACAGGAGAGGATGTTAAGAATGGATCCCCTTCAACCACCACAAGCCCCACATCTTCTCCTCTTGCCATCTGGGGAGATGGCACACACAACCCTGGTGCACACTGGGAGGGGATCCTTCTGAGAGGAGGTGATGGTGGAATGCTGTTTCCTGCTGCAGACAGGCCCAATGTGACTATTTTAATTTGAACTACAGCGGGGACTATCTGCTTTTCACAAAAATTTTGCACAATATTTTTGTGAAAAGCAAGTATGCATCTATATGCTTTTTTTTTTTTTTTTTTCTGGGGAGAAATTAAGCCTTTACCTGGGTTCTCAAAGGGGCTTGGGACCCCAAAAGTTACCACCTACTGCTTAGTGGGAGTGAAGAAGTTGTCTTTCAAATGTCAAGCGTCTACTTCGATGATAAGTTTCCTTTCAGGAATGGTAATGTCTGAGCCTCGTTTTTACTTCCTGCACCTTGTACAGCCCTTGCCAACACTCAGCAAACAACAGGGGTCTGTTTGATTAGAGTGTGTGGGAGTGACAAGCGAGGCCGACTTGAAGAGCATTGCTGCCCGCTCCCTGGGTCCTACCGGGGACGTCAACGCTTGTCCTTGCTCCTCACCTGCCCACCGCGTGTGCTCACTTGCAGGCTAATGGACAGCATCTGCCCCTTTCTGAGACAGCAGGGATTCCCACTTTATTTGTATGTTTTCCAGGGGTGGGCAAACTTTTTGACTCGAGGGCCACCATGGGTTCTTAAACTGGACCGGAGGGCCGGAACAAAAGCATGGATGGAGTGTTTGTGTGAACTAATATAAATTCAAAGTAAAGGAGCGGAGGGGAGAGCAAGAGAACCGGAGAGAACAGCCGGATCCGGCCCGCGGGCCGTAGTTTGCCCACAGCTGGTCCAGACCCTTTTCCATGTCCAACTACTGTCACTACTAGCATTTATTTGTATGTACTTCTTTGGTAAAGATTTTACATTAGATCACAAATTCTGTGGGATACACAGGTCTTCCAGGGAGTAGGGCTTGTGTGGAAGCGAAGTGAGGCTTGCTTTCCCTCAGATAGGAGGCCTACTTTCTTGTTCTTTTCCTTAAGTGAAAAAGAGCAGAGGTCCTGTGAGAGTCACACTGATTCGAGTTTTATTTTATTTTTAAATATATTTTTATTGATTTCAGAGAGGCAGGGAGAGGGAGAGAGAGAAACATCAATGATGAGAAAGAATCATTGATTAGCTGCCTTCTGCATGTCCCTTACCGGGGATCAAGCCCACAACCTGGGCATGTGCCCTTGACCAGAATGGAACCCGGACCGGACCCTTCAGTCCACAGGCCGATGCTCTATCCACTGAGCCAAACTGGCCAGGGCTGATTCGAATTTTAAACAGCAAACAATCCCAGCTGCTCAGTTGCAGCAGGAGACCCGGAGGCTTCAAACCACAGGTGATTTTTCTAACAAAGTGCACACAGTTGGGGTTAGGCTGGCCGCCACAGAGCAGAAAGGAAATAAGTTTTCTTTCTTTTTCTAAAGCAGTAGCTTAGTTCGCTGGCTCAGCACATGTTTTTCCCTATGATAGTTTGGAAAAAAACGTGCCTTGGACGCCCTTTTTCCCCTTAGCCCTTCCTCCCGCCCCCGACTGTACCATTCAATCCGAAATACTGGGGTGACTAGAGAGGATAAGGAATCAATCAGTAATTGCCAAAAACGTTGCCTCCACGTTGCTCAGGGCAGTACCTGATCCTTTCTTTTGGGGCGATTGTAATGATCAGCTCAGGGCGGTGCTCTGCTGACAAGGTCACAGCCCAGTGAGCTGGACTTGGGACTGTGGCTGGGGGCGGGGACGGGGAGGTAAACAACAGGACTATAAATATCAGAGGTTCTGGCGGGCCAGCAGAGCGGCTGCTGAGCAAAGAGGAAGATCAGCCTAATCCGAAGGGGCTGACTGTGTAAGTAGGAACTGTGTTTTCCATACTCGATTCTTTCAGAGTTTGGTAAATAAGATGATTCTGAGTCTAGTAAAGTTTCTTTCCTTTTAGAATAGATTTTAAAAGAAGAGGCAGGTGAAGAAAATACAGAAGAAAGAGAATAAAACCCTGCTACCTGGGGGGTGGCGGGTGTGGTTCTGTGGAGGGCACCTGGGTCGGCTGGTGGTTTCTGCCCCTCTGCACAGCTCAGCTTGCAGGTGGGAGCAGGGGAAGGGGAAGAAATTGAACCCTTTGACTCTGCAAAAGCGGTGATGTTCTAGGGGCAACATTGCATGTTCAAGCTTAAGTACTTCCCACTGAAATGCAGAGTGAGGACTCTAAGGGCAAAAATAGCCCACAGAGTTGAAGAGCAGAAGTGAACTACGGCCATTCTACAGGGATTAGAAATGTCCGGGGATACTGTGAGCAGTTGCAGGAAAGAAAAAAAAAAAAAAAGAAGGGAGAGCAGGTTTGGCCCACTGTGCAGGAATAGTCACCCCTGCAAGAGGTACACCCATGTCATGATCGGTGCCTGGGACCGAGTTTGCAGTTCAATGGTGAGTGGGTGCTCTTAGTTGAATGAGGAAGGACTCGCGGATGTCCATCCAAAGTTCAAGGGAAGAGGATGGGAAAGGTTCTGCATATCCTGGCTTTTAATGGGGAATTCTAACCAAAGGTGGGTCTGCCTATGGCCGGCAAACCTAGGTTTTGTGATTGAGAAGTGGTGAGATTAGTGAAATTTATAAGTACATTCTAATTGTTATTGGATCAGCTGCCAGTAAATCCAATTTGGTTATTTATCTTCATTATTTTTATGTAGCTGTCTGACAGCTGTAATTATAATCAAAAGTCTATTATGTAAAAGAAAAAAAGATCTTAAACACAGTTGAACAGTCTGTCGGTTACAACAACAGAGGGTAATCTGAAAGTGTGAACTCTAATTCACTACCCTCTGCTGATGGCTTGAGTTATTATTATTTTTTTAATGGAAAAACTAAATGAGGGACAGGAGTGAAATAGCCTTTTCCTTTATACTCACTATGCAAACATTGGAACATTACGTTCTGTGGAAAAGTGAGTGCCGAGAGCTGACGTTATGCTGAAGGCTCTATATTTACTGAATTTAGATTCTAGATAGGGGGGATAACTAGCCATCCCCGTAAGAAACAAAACAGCCTGCATGAATTTAATGCCCCTTTTGCCATTCTAGGACATCGGCAAACAAACCAAAAGCCCTGGCTGCTACAGTTATTACAGGCGACCTGCCTTCAAACCACCGCTATATTTCAGGAGCTAAGAGGTCATGTTTCAGAGTCAGCAAAACCGGTTTGAATCCAGTCTTCTTTGGGACTTACTGCCTGTGTGGACTCCTACACTCCCTCTTAGCCACCGTTTCCTCAACTGCAAAAGGAAAAATGCTCATGTAGTTGTTAGAGTGAACTGACATGATATAAGCAATTGCTCAGCACTCCTGCATGCAGTTTTAAATGCTCGATAAATGGGAGCTATAATAAGGATAACTATATCATCAATACAAACGCTATACTAAAGAATTCCCTAGATCTCATCTAGATATATCTTCTCCTTTTTTTAAACATTAGAGTTTTAAAATGTTATACTAGTTGGGGTGGCCTTAATAAATTATTTAATTTATCCTTTCTTAACCACCTCCCTCCTCGTTTAGTTAGGCTCTTATCATGAAATATAAGGAGGAATTTGGTGGTGTAAAAAATGTGGAAGATAACCAGGTGCTATCGAGTCCCATCTATATCTAGCTGTGCATTAGAGCCCCAATCCATCTGATGTTAGCCTCTTGATTTGGGGCTCACTCTAGGAAACTTATCATTAGCTTCCTGTTCTCCCTCCCACCCACCCCACTAAGTAAAAAGTGGTTTTCTTTTTTATCTCACATCAGCTCCTGAAAAGGCACCAGCTTCCTAGCTCTGGAATTTTGTCTGATCTCTTTCCCTAGTCTTCCATTAAAATGGTCAGGTGTGGATTTCTCTTTCTCTGCTCATCTCGGCTGAATGTGTTCCTTTCTTCACCACCTCTCTACAAGTCACCTGTTTTATCTGTAGCTGTCTGCTGAGAGAGCTAGCCCTAGCGTTGGGAATATTTCCGGTCAGGCATTTAACTTTCCTATTCGGAGAGGGCGCCTTTTTACCCAAGAATGTGTCATCAAGTCATAGGAACTTTAAGAAAGTATCTGCAGCCAATAGACTAATTGAGTGTAGATTTCAGTGAGTCTTAATGGCACAGGGGCAGTGGCTATGCAGTATTTCTCCTCAGTAAGGTTTTGTCCTCGGTCCATACTTATCTTGGATGTGGTAGTAACATTGGGGCAGGTAGCTTTATATCTGAAGACATTCAGATCCTTTAATTTTGGCAGAGCATTAGACTTGTAAAAACAAGAGCAACAATAGGGAGCTATACCCAAGAGATTTACAAATAGAGAAGGTTTGCCCCTGAAGAGCTAAGGGCGCCCCGTGAGCCACCTCCATGGTGGTGGCTGCCCTCACTGCCACCTCCTCGTTTCATGCTCTTGTCATTTCTGTGAAGAATCCCCAACGTACCCTTTCCTTTCTTAGATTGGTCAAGGGTGGAAAGAAGCAATCAGCACTTGGTGTATCTCAAAAATCAAACCGTGTTTACAGAATGTGACACAGTTATGGCAGCCAGAGTCTCAAACTTTCCCATGCACTGTCTCCTGGAGACGTGTTTGGCTCCCTTTCAGGCACATCTCGCTAAGCTGGACAGTTCAGGGGTGCTTGGACACCTACCCTGCCTCTGGCTGACCTTTTCACCTTTCAAGGAAGATTTGGTGCATGAGCCCAACAACATGGCGACAGGATCCAGGGCTACATATTTATAGGAAAGAGAGTTACACTGGACTTACAGAAATGCCTGCTTAGGACTGAAGCCTTCCATGAAGATGACAGAAAGCTCTTCTCTTTTTCAGGACAAGCCCAGCAATGTGGAGAAGCCTGGGGTTCGCCCTGGCTCTCTGTCTCCTCCCCTGGGGAGGCACGGAGAGCCAGGGGCAAAGCCCCTTCTGTAAGCCACCTCCAGCCTGGAGCATAGGGGAGCAAGACCCCATGCTGAGCGCCTCCGGCTCCGTGGCCCTGGTTGCCCTTCTGCAAGCCAGCTGATCCTTCTGCCTCAAGCAGGCCGCCAGGTAAGATGGACTTGCTGGGGTCTGGGACTTCTTCAGGGAAACTCTGTTAAATACACACAGACATAAAGTAAAATAAAAATAGAGACAATATATTTATGAAATCACATTTTTGGAAAAACCATATATCTTTGGATAGAACATGTTAGAAGAAAAAAGAATAGGAGGATATACACCAAATGTTTACAGTTGTTTTCCTGGGACTATGACAATTTTTTCTTCCTTTTGTGGACCTGTATTTTATACTGTCCTACTAAATAGGTATTACTTGTGTAATGGAAATGTTCTGGAATGTACTCTGCAAATGCCTTAGTCATTTCAAGGTAGCAAACAAAAATGAAGGCTTCACCAGAGTAGAAGGAACACTAGACTTGCCACAAAGGTCTTGGGTCATTTAACAAGCATGTAAATTTACATACATTTGTTAAATCTATATAACAAATATGTGTAAAAATATTTGTTGGGTTACTTGCCAGATATTGACTGGGTAGAATTCTCGGTAAGATGGATTAAAAATATACACTTCATAGCATTAATTTGAGAACAAAATGAACTCATGTTTGTGTAAGCATTTAGCGTAAGGTTTTAACTGGGCACAAGTGCTCAGTAAATAATTTAAAAAATGGAAGTTTTAGTCCTTTACAACAATATAAAGAAGGGGCATGAGTAAGTAAAACATAGTAAGTGTGTTTCATGTAGAAAGCAAAGAGTGAGGAGAAAGAGATAAGTCACTAATAAAATTAAGTGAGATTATTATTATTATGTTTTTGGTATTTTCCCCAAATATTTTAGTTTGGAAGACCTGCGAGTAAAGCTGGAGAAAGAAGGTTTTTCTAACATCTCCTATATTGTTGTTAATCATCAAGGACTCTCTTCTCGATTAAAATATAATCATCTTAAAAATAAGGTTTCAGAGCATATTCCTGTTTATCAACAAGCAGAAAACCAAACAGATGTCTGGACTCTCTTAAATGGAAATAAAGATGACTTCCTCATATATGACAGGTATGTACATACACACACATGTACCCACACACACCACCAGAAATTAAAGATGCCTGCTTGTATTTAATTTAATAGAAATTGATTTAAGACCCTTGCTTTTATTTTATTATGAAAGTAGAGGCCCGGTGCACGAAAATTTGTGCACTGGGGGAGAGTCCCTCAGCCCAGCCTGCTCCCTCTCACAGTCTGAGAGCCCTCAGGGGATGTCCTACTGATGGCTTAGGCCCACTCCCCAGGGGAAGGGGAAGGCGCCGCCCCTATCACCCCGCTGCTGCTGCCACTGCCACTGCCGGCCGCCGCACCTGCTGGCCCTTGGCCCTCACAGCCGCCAAGGTGTTTTTATCAACATGGACTCCAGTCCCTTCACCACAAAAAAATGACAACTTTATTTTTTTTCAAGATGTCTCTTTCATAGGATATGACATTTCTTTCTTTTTTTATCCTCCCTGAGGATATTTTCCCATTGATTTTTAGAGAGCATGGAAGAGAGAGGGAAAGACAAAGAGAAACATCAATGTGAGGGGACATATTGATTGATTGCCAGCTGTGGCAGCTGCTGTTAGGCCCTCCCCCGGTGCAGGCGTGTGGAGGCCCCCACTGAGGCCCCCCCTGATGTTGCAAGTCCCCGCCCACCTGTGCTTGCTGCATGCGCAGCCTGCTGATCAGTTGTTACTGTGACAGCGTCCTGGACAATTTGCATATTCCTCTATTATTAGTATATATGGACCACTGACCAAGACTCTAGGACATTGGTTGGCAAACTCATTAGTCAACAGAGCCAAATATCAACAGTACGACGATTGAAATTTCTTTTGAGAGCCAAAAACCAACTTCTGCTCATGGGCCACGAAGTTTCAATCGCACTGTACGTGTGCGACCGCACGTGGTATTTTGTGGAAGAGCCACACTCAAGGGGCCAAAGAGCTGCATGTGGCTCGCGAGCCGCAGTTTGCCGACCACTGCTCTAGGATGTTTTGTTAGGCTGTGACTTCTTGTGTGGACTTCGTGCTGCCGTAGCAGCTGTGAGCAGCGCATATGATTTGCAGAGATTAATTTGTGATGTCGGTGGTTTGGGCATGGGTAGAATTTTTAGGTCAATTACAAATTGTATTTGACCAAGTCACAATGACTAGACTACAGTTTTGATATTGTTTATAGTGATATATCTGTAACATTTCTAAAAGCTAGTAGTAGACTCACTGCATCTTGCTCTGACCTGAGCTGGCTGAGCACCAGGGAGCTTGAGACCCGCCGGAGAACCATTCCTGAAGGTCCGACCTGTCTTAGTGATGAGACCCCTGACCCTACACATCCTTCTTCCAACTGCGCTGGGGAAGGAGCACGATAGAGAACATGGGGATGACGCCTTCTCTGTCCTTTTTTCCAGGTGTGGCCGCCTTGTGTTTCACATTGGCCTGCCGTTCTCCATCCTAGAGTTGCCGTACGTGGAGCAGGCCGTTAAGATTGCTTACTGCGAAGAGAAATGTGGAAACTGCTCTCTCACGGTATTTCCCTCAATGATTTTTACTGGGAGAAAAGAGGAGGTCTTTAAAGAGTTATCGAAATAAGTTAATGTTTCATGACCAATTTAGCTAGTCAGTGTTGGTGTACTAAAAAGAAACTGCAACAGTTTTTATCATCACACACACTCTGTCATGTAACCTATTCTTTAAGACATCTTTTCAAGATCCATATTGCCGCTTTGGTCTAGAGTTTAGCAGGGGTCCTCAAACTACGGCCCGTGGGCCACATGTGGCCCTCCGAGGACATTTATCCGGCCCGCTGGGTGCCGCTGCCTGTCCTGCTTAGCAGCCGACGCGTCCTGGGTCCGCAGTGCGCATAGGAATTTGTTCATAGTTTTTTTTTTTTTAAACTATAATCCGGCCCTCCAACGGTCTGAGGGACAGTGAACTGGCCCCCTGTTTAAAAAGTTTGAGGACCCCTGGTTTAGAGAGTGAGAAACAACTTAGATCACATGTTTCAGTTACCAGCAAATGGTGCTGCCAGAGTATAAGTGCTCCGAGAACTCAGCCAACATAAAGGCACGTCAGTGTAAAATCCTGAGCGTGGTTCACGCAAAAGCATAGAGACAGCGAAGCGTGGCCACAGTGTGTTGCCTGAACTGGAGCGGGGCCCAGGGAACGACTTCCTGGAGCACGGGCGCGAGGCGTTCAGCTTTTCCCAAGGTCTCAGCTGCCTGCCATCCCGCAGGTGGGTCATGGCATTTACTTTGAAATGGGATAAGTTTTCTACTCATTCCCGAGATTTCTTTCCCAACACACAAAGCCAGTTCCGTCCTAGGGAACTAGTTGGAGTTTCATGGTAGCTCTGCACATCATTTTTCGTGCATTCACGCTGAATCTATACATGTGTTGATGAGGGATTGATAAATTTGTTCCAGACACTGAAAGATGAAGACTTCTGTAAGAGTATGTCTTTGGCTACTGTGAGAAAAACCACAGAGGCTTCGGAGCCACAACACCATCACCATCACCATCACCATCATCATCACCATCACAAGCATGGGCATCAACACATTTCTATCGCCCAGCTCTCTGAGAACCAGCAGCCAGCAGCACCAAACGCGTCTGAGCACGTCCCTCTTCCAGGTCTTCACCACCACCTGAAGTTTAAAAGCCCCCAAAAACAGGGTCACCCCGTGCACTGAGGCGAGCCAGGAAGTGAAAGTTTACCACTCTCTTCTCCTCAGAAGAAACTCTGAGGAAAGAGGTGTATAAATCAGTTACTCTGAAAGTTGCCCAGAGAGTCAGAGTCAGCCACTAGCAGCTGATGCTGACACTGTCGCCATCTGGCATTTGAGCACACAGGGTCTGCAATCACCTGACAGTGTAGAGAAGCCCTCCCATCTTTATGCAGCTGATTGGGGCTTTGGGCCGAGGAGAACGTCATTGAGTCTTGACAGTGACGCTTGCCTCCCGCTGCCTGACAGGCAGGTCAGCTTGAGCCCACAGAAGCCAGCACCACCTGAAGCTGAAAAACTGAGGCAGAAATGTGACAGTGACCTTCAAACTAAATATCTAAATTAGGATATACTCCCAAGTCAGTCTAGACACAATTTCACTTAGCATATTTATAAACTACTTAATAAATAATGATAAAAGGAATTGGATTTGTGCAAACATGAAGAAATCTACGATATTGGCCTCCAAATTTTAAGATTTATGCCACAGAAAAATTTGACCCAAACCATTTTTTTTTCATTAGAGGGCAACTGAAAGGTGATTGCAGCGCTTGGTTAGTCTGTCTTTCTTTTTCTTTTTCCAGCATTCTACTTGCATTAATGAGAACAGGAACATAAACTATGACCTAGGGGTTTCTGTTTGATAGTTAGCAATTTAGAATGGAAGAAGAACAACAAAGACATGCTTTCCATTTTTTTCTTAATTCTCAAAACAATGTTACCTTTGTCTTTTCAATCTTACAGTTTTAACTGATTATACCTTTAAAGGAAGAAGTGAATTCTTGCTACTTAACATATTAGTATCTTGCTACTGACTACATTTTAAATATCCATTTATACTTTTTTATATCTCAGATTCAAATCTTAAATTTTATTATCACCTATGAAAGAAGGCTTTATCTGTTGTTTTCTTTACCTTGCATTATATCAAGCTCTTTAAAATTTGATAATACCTGTCTTGAAAGATGTAAGGGGAAAGAGAAAAGAATGTTGTCTATCTCTTGATTGCTGAGTAAGTATTTCCATAGTCAATGATGGTTCACTAGGTAAACTCAATCCTATGAGCCTGAACTCCATTATGGTTAATACTATTAAGTAAGAATGCAGTGTACAGTTGGCCAAAGTGTGGATTTATTTCAATAAACTCAATTTAAAATGTTTAAAGCTGTCTCTTTCATTGTTATTATTTAGGCAGTTTATTATATTGACAACAGAAGTAAATTTTCCAACGGCTTTTAAAGAAGTTAAATAGCAACAAATGAATTAACTGCTGGCCTTAAAACCGTCTACGTTTAAGGTGAGGATCCTTGCCAACAGAGAGGCGCTGCTCGAGGTCTCGAATGGTGTTACGAAGAGTTGCAATTTCCTTGTTTTTTTCTTCTTGAAGATGCTGAAGCTTCTAAATGAAGCAGAAAAAGTTTGCTATTGTAATTCAAAAAGAATAAGATTAAGTACAAGGAACAACAAAACAACAAAAACGAAACTTCTAGTTTAAGTAGAAGCAGGTATTCAAAAAAGACCTTACATTTCAAAAAGTGTAATTTTGTTTTTATAGGACGTAATGGGGGTAAAATTGGCATAAGGATGCAAAAATACACATTAGCACCATTTGTTTTAGTTTGTTCCCTTCTCCCTATAGAACTTGAAGTTGTAAAGCATAGATAAAGAAGGAGTTGAACAAAAAGAAATGTACTGTGTGCTGAAATAGCTTCAGAAATCAGTCCACTTTAGTTCAAAATACATCACAGAATTCTTTAGACCATCCAGAGTCAGAGGACTTCTCTAGTGTTTTAATTAATCACTAAGACTTATGAGTTTAAATTGAAAGTGACCTTTAAAGATGATTCAGAATCTAATCTTTCTGATTATGTGATATATTTTAAGAAAAGTATTAAGTATATTGCTAGTAAATATTGACAACTTTTATGGAAGGAAACACACTAAGAAACTTTATTTTCCTAAGCATGGAAGAAAAACTTACCCTTCTGTAGATACTCTGTGGCAAAACAGTAGAATCTGGATATGATTTTGGTTTAGTTTGAACTCTTGCTAGTTTGGCATCAAACTGAATCAAGTTTAAAAAGAAAGTTATTGGGAACATTCTAGTTAAACAATTAGAAAAAATTGTCTCCATAAATATAAATACAATCTATTATATCCTTGGACATTTAATCTATAATCCTATATAATAAAAGCCTAATATACTAAGTGTCCGGTTGACCAGTCAGCCGTTCAATCAATCAAAGTGTAATATGCTAATGATAGGCTAAGGCCGCTCAACCACTCACTATGATGTGTACTGACCACCAGAGGGCAGACAGTCGACAGGTCAACCAGTCGCTATGATGTGCACTGACCACAGAGGGCAAATGCTCTGACCAGTGTTAGCTTGCTGCTGGGGTCCAGCCGACAGGGACTGAGTGAGATGGGCTGGACACGCCCTGGAGCCCTCCTGTGGTCCCTTCCCAGCTGGCCAACCTCCTGCGTCCCTCCCCTGCCCCGATCATGCACCAGTGAGGTCCCTCGGCTGGCCTGCACGCTCTCACAATCCGGGACCCCTCAAGGGATGTCAGAGAGCTGGTTTTGGCCCTATCCCGCAGGCCAGGCCAAGGGATCCCACTGATGCATGAATCTGTGCAATAGGCCTCTAGTTTAAGTATATTCTTGGTGTAACAGAAGATAGAAAAGAGCAAAGAACACTCAAACAAGATTAACCCTGACTCCATGCTAAGATTACCTGGGGAGCTTTTTAAAAGTACCAAATACTGGGCACTACCCTAGAGATTCTGGGTGGGGTTAGCATCATCTTTTCTTAGAATATCAGATGTTTCTATCATGCAGGGTTAAGTATCTAGTTAAGAGAATTGAGAATCTAGTTAACCTAAAGTGAGATAATATTTCACATTACTTTGAGTGCTTTTTAAAAAAATATTTTTTTATTGACTTTAGAGAGGAAAGGAGAGGGAAATAGAGAGAGAAACATTGATCGGCTGCCTCCTGCACGTCCCACACTGAGGATCAAGCCCACAGTCCAGTCATATGCTCCGATGAGAAATCAAATTGTGATCTCCTGGCTTACAGGTCTACGCTCAACCACTGAGCCACACTGGCTGGGCAAAGTGTTTTTGTAAAGAAAATGTAGGCTAATTAATAGTCATGGGAGAAAAACCATATACCCTTCTGTACAGATTTTGAGACAGAATAATAGAATTTGGATTTACTTTTGTTGATTTAGTTTGAACTCTTGCTAATTTGACATTAAACTGAGTCAGGTTTTAAAAAAAATCCTCGCAAGGTCATTTTTACAGGCCTTATTTTTGGCAAAATCTCCCATTATAACTTTTTCTTCAGGTTGAGTTTAGTGCAGCTTCCCTGTGGACTAAGAATAAACTGTCTTTGAGATTGTGTTCTGGTTTGGGGAGAGAAATGGATCATGACAATGAAAATAAACAGCAGGAAGAGTTCTGTCTGTCAGTCACACAACAGACTTGGGCTAACAGGGTTCGGATGGTAAATAAAATGCACACCCCAATCAAGGGATGGGAAGTTAATAGCAGTTCCTCTGTATCTCAGCTGCCCATTCAGCCTTTCTGTGGTGTGTGGGTTCACTTGATGGAAGGCAGTAGCAACCACAAAGCACCTCTGAAGTCTACATAGCCATCTTTTGCTTAATGATTATACACGTTTCAAGACTGTACCTTACCCAGGATACTAAACTAGCTGGAACATGAAAGTAAGTGATCTTAACTAATGGTGAATTATGACACCATAAGGTAAAGTGGGAGTCAGGATGGGGGAATGTGATAAAAAATGATGGAAAGGAAGATTAGTAAAATTTAGAAAAAGCTTTAAGGAACAAATATATTGTCAAATATCCGTATCTTTATATTTTGACACCTGGTTAAGGAACATACTGAAGGGCTCTCCAGTCAAGAACTAGAACCTCAGCCTTCCAGATGCCCTATTTGAAGTTCCTTTAAATTAAAAAAAAGAAGTTTGGTTTGTCTGCCTCTATGATATTCTACACATTTATTAGGGAGACATTTGTCTCTTTTTATCCTAAGTAAAGAGAAAGGAATTTCTACATGTTTCCACCATTTCTGCGGAGAAGAGAGTAATACTAAGGATTAGAGACACTCCCCACTGTGTGTGTGTGTGTGTGTGTGTGTGTGGGTGGGGTGGGGGGGGGGTGGGGGGGGTGGCAGTCCTATGAAGCCTGCCTGGACTCAGCTGTAAAATGCAGGTAATCCTGAGTTACCTGACCCCCTCAGCGGAAACAATACTTCTCTAGAAACCAGGACGTTTGAACGACTGAAGAGCCCCACCTTCAGGCCAAGTGTTGAATGGCAGCATAGCTGACATTTGCGGAGTTTGAGCATTGCACGCGATGAAGAATGCTACTCCCGAGTTTATTTCACTGTGATAAAAAATGCCCAAAGTACGGTCTAAAGCAAGGGATGCTTCCTCAAATGTATAAGTCTTAAACATTTACCTCTAGCTGTAGTTTGATTATTTCAGTTTGTTTTTCCTTCTCTTGAATTCTTAACTTTGCATTTAACTCTGAAATTTCCATCTCCATTTTCTTTACCAGTTCTTTATTCTTTTCTTCATTTAATTCGACTGAATAAAACAAAGTAAATAAAATTAAAAAATCTTATAGTTTTTAGTATTTTAAACGATACACGAGAAAGTAAATTTTATTAATAAAAAACACACAGTATTTTAGAAACTGTGCAGCATACCTTGTAGATATTTTTGACAAGCCTTTGCAAAATGCTTGAAACACAGAAGTCACCCATTGAATGCGTTTTAAACAAATAATCTGATTTGTATCCTTAAGCAACAATGGCCCAGAGATTGAAGAGGTTAAACCGCATGCAATGCTCAGTGGTTAAAGACGGATACAAAGCCTAGGTTTCTAGGTAGAAAGGCCCCAAATTCCTGGATGACTCTATGCACTCTTTCTGCAGTTCTATAGATGCAGGTTTACATTTAGACCAGTCATCCATTTCAAGTTGATTTTTGCATAATGTACATAAATAAGGTCTCATTAAGAATGAACAACATAAACCGATGAACAAAAACAGATCCAGAGACAGAGAAGCATCGATCAGACTGTCAAACCTCAGAAGGAAGGTAGGGGAGGGTGGGTGTAAGGGGGAGAGATCAACCAAAGGACTTGTATGCATGCATATAAACCTAACCAATGGACACAGACACCAGGAGGGTGAGGGCATGAGTGGGGGTGGGGGGGTGAGGGGCAATGTGGGGATAAGGACACATATGTAATATCTTAATCAATAAAGAATAAAATAAAATAAAATAAATAAAAAAAGGAAAGACTTTTAACACCCTTATGAAACTACTTAACTCTCAACATAGGCTCATAAGATCTGCTTTACTGAAGGAAGAAAATTTCACTAGTGAAATGATATTCAATATGCTGAGTATATAAATATCAAAGTTATGAATTATACATTTTGTATTAATTTTATACATTGTTTCATAGAAAATAATATTAAGTGCAAACACTGTGAATCCAATTTAGACATGTTGTAATTTATAACACATAATTTAGGTACAAAACCTAAATTAAAATACATCAAGGCAGTGTTCATTCAAGAAAAATTAATATATGCATTTGAATTGTTTTATGATATCTTAGAATTCAGTAAATTAAAAATAAAAACTTACCTTTTTTCTGCATATCCTGATAAAGTTTCCTTAATTCTGTCTTATGTCCTTCCTCTTGGATTTTCATTTCACTTATAAGTTTGGCAATGCTATTCTTATATTCCTAAAGATGAAAATATATTCATTCTTCAATTTAAATATGTGCATGCTACTTTTGATTAATTAGATAGGTGAAATTGTCAAATTTTATATTAATTTTTGATATGTAATCATATCTAGAAGGGAAAGATATTGTTCAGTTTCAATCAGCTTTCAGAAGGACCAATTTCTGGTCCAAGGAGACAGAGACCACCTAGAGACAATGTCTTTTCACTTTTGCTTTCTGAATACTCATCACTAGTGTTGCGCATTTCATAGAAACTTGAAACATTTTGTTTCATTTTATGAATAAATGCCATGACAACACTAAAATAGGTCCAATAACAACCAAATTTATACTTCAGAGCCAATGGTAGGTACTATTCAAGAGACAGCCAGCGTACCCTAAAGTAGGATGAATCCTTATGAATGTGGGATGAACTTCTGTATCTAAAAATTATACAAACATCCCTAGTTCTCAGAAGGAGAGTAAGCATTACCCATCATAAAGATTAGCTTTATAAGGGGAGGCTAGAATAGGATGGATTTGGGATTTGAGATGTGCTCAGCAGGTGCCTGAGATTTGCTTCCTAGGTTGTGGGAGCATATTATGCTAATATGGAGAGGGGCATTAAGTAGGCCACGAAAGAGAAAGTCCCCAAAGATAAAATTCACAATTTTCCCAGTGGTATGTCCCCACATAAAGAAATCACTCACAGGCCCAAGATGTAGGCAGAGGAAAGGACAGTGGGAAGAACAGTGAAGAAGGTAGTAAGAAAGAGACAGCAAATGAAGACAAGCAGTCAAGAAAAGCCTCTGAACACTATGAGACAGGGGCTTCGCTTTGAATCACTGTCGTATGCCCGCCTCCTAGTGTCTCTCTCCTGATACATATTTGTTGAATGAATGAGAGTGCCAATAAAAATTAAGTCAGAACGAATCTCAGAGGGGAGGTGGAGGTGGGGGTGGGAGTGGGAAAAGATTAACCAAAGAACATATATGCATATCTCATAAATACTGACAATAGTGTGGTGAAGGCCTGGGAGGAGCAGGTACAGGGTGGAGGGAATCAATGGGAAAAAGAGGGGGGACATCTGCAATACTTTCAACAATAAAGATAAATTTAAAAAATTAAGTGAGAAATTCTTAGCTTAGACCCAGTAAATGGGCTTTTGAGGATCCATTAACTTCCTGAGATTGTATGTAAAATTACACATATACTAGAGGCCCGATGCACGAAATTCGTGCAAGAGTAGGCCTTCCTTCCCCAGGCTTCCAGCACTGGCTGCCCTCTGGCACCCAGGACCCGAACTTCCCTCACAGCCCAGGCTTCATCTGGAAGGTCGTCTGATCTAATTAGCATATTAGGCTTTTATTATTATAGATATGTGTGCATACGTACTGATGAACTTTCTCCTCAGAGAGGGTTCGCAGCATTTAATAGTTATTCAGTGATATTGAAGAGGTAAAAAAGTCCAGCTCTCCTGGCTTAGATGGCTATGATTAAACATAGAGGTACATCTGTCCAGGTTACATAAGTTCAAGGGGATCTAGTCCAGATTCCTACTGTGATACTTACCCTGCCAGGCAATTTGCGGGAATGGCCAAACCTATCCAAACATTGACTTTGATTAAAGCTTTGCAGGTGAATTGAGGTGAATCTCATGAATTGCCGTTCTTCATATGCACGTATCTAGGTTCCAAGGTGGGCACCTACTGAGTGGTTTTCATAAACTACTCCTGACTCAACTGGGTGCACTAGCAGTTACTGCTCTGCGAAGCAAGAGACAAACCTATCTATCTTTTCATTCCCCATTGACTTCGCCA
Organism: Plecotus auritus; assembly: GCF_963455305.1. Lineage (NCBI taxonomy): Eukaryota > Metazoa > Chordata > Mammalia > Chiroptera > Vespertilionidae > Plecotus > Plecotus auritus. The sequence goes on from NC_137774.1 coordinate 168,407,554, forward strand.
TCTGAAGATGCCATCACTAAAGTGGAGTACTTCCGTTAATTGGTAAGACCCGGGGTTTTCACTCCCATCCCTAGGCATGGAGACTATCCATGTCTGGGTTGGGCTCTATCACACTGGATTCTGCTCCCCCACTTCAGCCTGGGCCAGTCCTTCCTCTTTCTAAGGGGACCAAGTCCCAACAAGTTATTCTTGGTTGCCTTCTGGGAACTTTAAATGCCAGGGAATAGCCTCTGGTTGTATTTTTGTTTTTATGAAACTTAAGGATTCTCTGTCTACAAGTTACAAAACCTCTCCCAGTCCCATAACATGCCTATTAAGTACCTCCAGAGTTTGTTTCTGGGTAGTGGTTTTTCATGTTTTGGATGTGCCTGGAGGTTTTGTACTAGAGAATTCTCATTGGATTGAGGTCACCTTCAGTTTGCTTTGGACAGTAGCTAATTTAGAAGTGCAGAATCTTGGGCTGTGGTGTTTTCTCATCAATTTCCACCCTCTGAAAATCCCTATGGTACTCTAGAAAAAGCAGTATTCTATGGCTTGACACCTGAGATGAGAAAAGAGGCAAACATTTCTCCCCCTTCTCTCTACCCCAATTACACTCTGACGTCACTATCTATTGTTGAGCTCTAAAGGCGAGCTGTGGAAAGGATGGGAAAGAATAAGGAAAAAGGATAAAGGAAAGGGGAAAGTAAACAGTTGGGTATATTCCAGAGATGTTTACATTGTCTCAGAATTGGTGATGAGAGACGACATTTTCCAAGAGCGCAGCCAGATGCCAGTTATTTCATCTGAGTGATACCTAGGAGCCCTGCAGGGCTTTAGAATTAGACTGGGTTTCTTCAGAGGCTCCTCGAGTGAGGAACCAGATTGAATTTAGAGATGGTCCTTCCAACTGAAGTTCTAAGTTTGATGCAGATCCAACTAGAATTTTGGAAATCTTAGGCCAGAGTTTGCCATATTGGCTCTCGGGAGATGAGACTAATTAGTGTAATAAACCTCCCAAAGGGCAGAGGGGTGGGAACTGACATATACCGAGCACCTTTTATGTTCTAGTCCCTGTGTTGTGTATGTGTTCTATAGTTGCTAACACTATGCTGTTCTTATGGGAAAAAGAAAAGGTAACAGAGGGTATGGGGGCCCTGGGAGAGAATTAATTGGTGGTTAAGTACTCCCTTCATTTAAATGGTGTAATAAAATTATAACATATTACTCAAGTCATAAAGATTAAAGACTCATTTACTTAGCAATAAAAAAGTTCAAAAGTGCTAATAGAGTATATATACTCTAGAGTAGAAACTCTATTAACATAATTTAAAAATATGTAACAAAATAGTTGCATTTTTTTTGGTAGAAAGAAAAAGCACAAGTGACATATTAGTACATCACAGTCTGCAAGAAGACTAGAGTCCTCAAAATTTCTATTTCTTTAAACGTTTTCAGTTCTTACAAATTCTGGCACACACACTCTCACACACATATATTTACTCTATATTTTGGCTGTCTTTATTAATGAAAACAACCACTTTTTTTTCCTAGTTTAGAAGACAAATGCTCTACAGGGACTTGATTGATACAAAGATACATACACTCACCTGTTCATGAGATTTTAACTTTTCTTTCATAAGATCAGCATTTCTTTTCAGTTGTTCATTTTTACCTGTGTAAAAACCATCAAAAAGCATCCTAATATACAGCACCTTTCAATTATATGGGAACATATGTAACCTTTCAAGTTTCCGTTCAGGTATGTACTCAACCCTTGAAACCAGCATCTATTACACATCTGCTGCATGTGCACAGAGTGCGTGAAACTGGAATGGTGAAACAAAAATATTATCATTCTTCAAATCATGCAGCCAGTGGTGAGAGAGATGTGTAAGTAGTTGTGATGTGCCATGGCCGCCCTGCAGCGGCAGTGTGTCTGCAGTATGTAGGACCGTGGGAGAAAAGCCCAGGTCAGCTTGAGGTCAGGAGAGAGTATACTGAAGAGGAAGCATCTGATCTGAGATTTAAATGCTAAGGCTCACCCCAGGTGGGAAGGGATGTTTCAGAGGACTGTGGGCTGGGGTGAGCACAGCACGTGTGGGAAAGTGACAACTGAAGTACAGCACTGTTGGAGTAAACTATGAGGAAGGTGTTAAGTAGGTTGGGGCCGTAGCCTAGTAGGAGGTCTGACTTTAAATTTTATTTTATGGAGCCATCAATGAATTTACAGAGGCATCAAAGAAATTTGAATAGTGAAGTGAAATGATTACAGTTAAAAAGATTATTTGGCAGTGCAGAGGATGATGGGAGGGTTTTGACCCCAGAGGAATGGATGTCAGAAAAGGCAGATCAAGTAAGAAATAATAGGACCCTAAGTTAGGTCAGTGGCAGTAGGGGGCAAAGGAAAAAATGAAGATAAGGATTTAGATTACAGAGTCACCAGGAGCCTTAGTGGCTGATTGCAAAAGAGAAAGGGGCGGGGGGGGGGGGGGGGAGAAAAAAAAGAGGGGGAATCTCCACCTTTTCGGTTTCTGGTTTGGGTAAGTGAAAAATATGCAACAGTTTGGGAAACATTAAAAGGGAAAGATCTCTAGGAGTGAGATAATGAACCTAAAGCTTTACGATGCTGCATTTGAGAACGTTTCTGGGAAACATTTGGGTGTGGCCAAAGGAAGACTACCCTATAAGGAGACTGGGAAGTGTCCAGAGACCAGGAGAGAGTGGTACTAAAAAAGTGGTTAAAGGGGGGGGGGGGAGTAATGGGGGAATAAGGACACATATGTAATACCTTAATCAATAAAGAAAATAAAAAAAATAAAAAAGTAATAAATAAATAAATAAATAAATAAAATTAAAAAAGAGTACTTGATCTGTATGTATATAACATAATTTACAGAAAAAAAAAGTGGTTAAAGGGAAGCTAGGCATCTCTCCCCTCCCACTCACCTCACTGAAGTTATCAGTGCTTACAGCTGTGTATTCCTTCCCTATTTTTCCCCAGCTTATACAACTGTATGTAAACACATCACACATTTCTACTGGTTTCATTTGTTTTTACCAACATAAAATTGTACCATACATATTACTTCGCAAATAACTTATTTCTTAAAAATAGACATTCCTTCAAGTCTTTAATTTTTCTATGCATGCATTTTTATAATTTTACATAAGTAGGATCATAGCATCCATGTTGGGATACTCTCAGCACAGGTTTTCCTCTCGCTTGTTTTCTTTCTGCCTCCTTCCTCTCCCTCTTTTTTTCTCTCTCCACCTCCACACCCCTGGTATAATTGTGTATCCTTCTGTGTTCTTCTCTGTGCTCTTGCTCTCTGGATCATACATATGCATATATACATATACATTCTCATAGTTTTAGTCATATCTTTTGCCCATTATACTTTTTTCATTTATCTTTGCTGGTCAATTTGTAGAGCTCTTTGCATATTTGTAGATATTAAATTATGTTAGTATTTGAAATCATGTTTTCAAATAAATTATTTTTTTGACTTCTGTGTGACAAAATGACATGCCAAGTCTTTTCTTGTTGCTATTGTTGGTGCTCTTGTTGCATAAGAAAGTCTATTAGTCCTGCCTGGCTGGCGTGGCTCAGTGGTTGAGCGTTGACCTATGAACCAGGAGGTCACGGTTCAATTTCCGGTCAGGGCACATGCCCGGGTTGCAGGCTGATCCCCAGTGTGGGGTGTGCAGGGGGCAGCCAATCAATGATTCTCTTTCATCACTGATGTTTCTATCTCTCCTTCTCTTTCTGAAATCAATAAAAAAATATTTTTGAAAAAGTCTATTCGTTCTGTTTTTAAAAGTCTATTAGTTCTTATAGCATCTGAGGTCCCCAGAGTGGTTTTGCCATATTATGAAGAGTAGCACATGGCGTTAGGTTGTACATGTAGCCTAGATTTTCCTTTAGGTTTGTATTCTCTTTTACACTAAAGTCTTTTGTTCATCTGGAATTTATTTTTGATGTGGTGCGGGAGTCCAACTTTCTCTTCCTCCAGATGGAAAGCTAGTTGTGTCAGTACCGTATGTTAAAATGCCATTCTTTTTTTCCAATACATTGAAATATTACAGTAACAAATACTGGGGCCTTTTCTAGAATCTGGTTCTCTATTCTTTCCATGGATATATTTTTCAATTTCTATGTCAAATACTATATCAATTTCATTCTAACAAATTCAGAGCATATTATTATCTGGTAATGGAAATTCTCCGTCCTCTTATTCCTCTTAGTTTTCATGTTTATTTTTGTTTGTTTGTTTTTTGTCAAATGAATTTTAAGATTATTGTATACAATCTTCTCTCCCACCCAAAATTTAGTATTTTAATTAAAATTGCATTAAATGTGTTTATTAACTACGGGAAAATGGACATTTAAATAATGTTAAGTCTTCCCTCTGCCAGGAAAATTGGTCAACCTATCTAAATGTTGTAGCCCTTGCATACTATCTGGCTTTCGCATACCTATATATATAGGCTGAATAGCACCATATACTTAGCTGTGAACTAAAGCCATCTGCTGAAGAAACAGGACCTCCTTAATGTTTTATATTATATTATAATATTATACTTCAGCTGGCTCTATGTTGGTTTTCATCTGTAGTGCAGTCAACATGTGATTTTTGTTAGCAATGCTTTTTCCCATCATCCTACCAGACTCTACACTAGGTTTTCAAACACATATGGCTACTCTCTTAAGGTGTAAGGTTGTTGCTGCTCTGGCTAGAGTAGTTACAAATTCAAATAGCATTTTATGTCACTGTAGGATCCACCTGATTCTGATATGTGACAAGTAATCTTCCTCTGACCTAGCCAAAATCCACTTAATTTCTTGGATTCTAATAATTTTGCAATATACTTTTCTAAAATTGGTTATTCTCCTTTGGTATCAAACCAGGAGGAAAAGCCTTAAGTGTGCATTGTCATTATATACTCATAGTGAGTTGGTTTTCTTTGGTATCTTGGATGAGGAATTGAGCAGGAAATGATCACTACAGGTTTTTTTTTAATTTTTAAATATATTTTTTATTGATTTCAGAGAAGAAGGGAGAGGCAGAGAGAGATAGAAACATCAATGATAAGAGAGAATCATTGGTTAGCTGCCTCCTGCACGCACCCCTCTGGAGATCGAGCCACAACCTGGGCATGTGCTCTTGACCGGAATCAAACCTGGGACCCTTCAGTCTGCAGGCTGTTGCTCTATCCACTGAGCCAAACCAGCTAGGGTGATCACTGCAGTTTTTGAGTAGAATGTTCACTGTGCAACTACTAGTGAACATCTACCCTTCAAAACCGAACATGGGACTGAAAGCAAGAGTACTACTGGGAGCGAATATACTTTGAAACATTTGAAAGTAATAAAGAGAATGATTATGATAGTTTATAAAACCCTGATGTTCCTGTCAGAATAGGACTGAACTGTTCTTTTCAGCAAGGCATTCATTTAATAATAATTGAGGATGTATTACTCAGTAGTAAGGTGCCCTTCCTTTAGCTGATAAATTTAAGACCAAATTAAAAGGAACTTATTGTCAACAATTTAAAAATTCTCATCTTTAAAGGTGCTTAAATACACCATGTTTTTTTAGATTTATTTTTTGTCTAACTTACCTTTCAAATTATGTTGATATTCGATGGTCTGTTGTAGCCCTTTTACCATATTATGAAGAGTAGCACATTCTAAAACATAAGAGATAAATTTATTTGAAGATTATTTGCTTTCATTTTGGAATCATTCTCTCGAAGTTGAAATACATAAAATGAAATACTGTTTGTGACAATGACCAGATCTTAATAAAGCTATTAGGCATCTCAAAGTAAATTATATAACAACCACTTTTTAATCACCCTTAAAGTCAATGCAGTTCAGGATTTAGTAAAGAATTCTCTAAGGCACAATAAATCCAGTAGGACAGGGAGCCACTCATGTACCTCAGCAAGACCTGCCCTAGAAGTGAGGCACACGTGGACTGCCTGGGGGACTTTGAGGAGCGCATCCATGCGAGTTTCCCACAAAAGAACATCCCAGGGACAGAGAGCCGAGGTACATCAAGTTTTGTTCAAAGATAGACAGCCAGAGCTGGTAAGGTGGCATTTGGGATGAGATACTGCTTTACTTCCTCCCTGTCCTCAGACCTGTCCTCTTAGTATTTTTATGCCTGAGTTCCAGGGCAAGGCAGTAGCAACTAAAGGAGTAAAAGCCCAACATGTTGAGTTACAGGGCATCAGCACTTTGGTGCCAGTGACTTCTCCACAGTGGGAGACAAAGCCTTGCAAGCATTAGTGCCCTGATGTGTGCATGAAGCTTCCAGTGTACTCTTGGGTACCACCAGCAACAGCTAAGCCTTTGATGGGTATCATTCCCACCATCCTCCATTTTTTCCTTCTCTTGCTATTTCCCAGTAAGGACGATGGTCAAATTACATGTGACAATACCTGCTTCACGTACGTTACCATGTTAGCTGCTACAATTAAAAAATTAAGGGGGCATAGGCTCTGCTATCAATTGTCTTTGTGTCTTTTAGAAGCATGAGCCCAGTGATTCATGCAATATGAGACCGCAGTACTCAGCAAATTGTAAACAGAGCCCTGAAACTGGAAGTATACCGCATATTTTTAAAATGTGCATTTCACAATTTGAACACAAGGTGGCTCTCCCAACACAGTTTTTTTAAACAAAGGAAACTGGCTCAATAAATTGTTCCTTGGAACATCCTTCATTATTTTAGAATAGATTTTAATTCTTGTTGCAAACATTTACGCAATTATCATTTCTAATAGACTTTATAATATAGTTTGAACAATACTATTGTCCTATTCAACTCTTAAAAACTAGAGTTCAGAATACTAAACTACTTCTTTTTTTTAAAAAAATAAATCTTTATTGTTCAGATTATTACAGGTGTTCCTCTTTTTTTCCCCCCATAGCTCCCCTCCACCTGATTCCCCACCCCACCCCATGCCTTTACCCCCTGCCACTGTCTTCATCCATAGGTGTAAGCTTTTTGTCCAATCTCTTCCCACACCCCTCACACCCCCTTTCCCCTGAGAATTGTCATTCCACTCCCTTCCTATGTCCCTGATTCTATTATATTCACCAGTCCATTCTGTTCTTCAGATTTTTTATTCACTTGATTTTTAGATTCACTTGTTGGTAGGTAGGTATTTGATGTCATTTTGTTGTTCATAATTTTTATCTTTACCTTTTTCTTCTTCCTCTTCTTAAAGAATACCCTTCAGCATTTCATGTAATCCTGGTTTGGTGGTGATGAACTCCTTTAGCTTTTTCTTGTCTGTGAAGCTCTTTATCTGACCTTCAACTCTGAATGATAGCTTTGCTGGGTAGAGTAATCTTGGTTGTAGGTTCTTGCTGTTCATCACTTTGAATATTTCTTGCCACTCCCGTCTGGCCTGCATAGTTTCTGCTGAGAAATCAGCTGACAGTCGAATGGGTACTCCCTTGTAGGTAACTAACCGTTTTTCTCTTGCTGCTTTCAAGATTCTCTCTTTGTCTTTTGCCCTTGGCATTTTAATTATGATGTGTCTTGGTGTAGTCCTCTTTGGATTCCTCTTGTATGGGGTTCTGTGTGCTTCCTGAACTTGTAAGTCTATTTCTTTCACCAGGTAGGGAAAGTTTTCTGTCATTATTTCTTCTAATAGGTTTTCAATATTTTGCTCTCTCTCTTCTTCGGGCAACCCAAAAATTCGGATGTTGGTATGCTTAAAGTTGTCCCAGAGGCTACTTACATTATCTTCATATTTTTGGATTCTTTTTTCTTTTTGTTTTTCTGTTTTTTTTTGTTTTTTTTTTTTCTCATATTTCAGATCTTTGGTTTGATTCTTGGGGTACGTTGATCCACAGTTGAGTTTCTGTATATTCTTTATTTTAGACAGTGTATGCTTAATTTCTGACTGGTCCTTTTCCATTTTTTTGGCATTCTCATTAAGGTCCTTGAAGGTCTCACTAAGCTCCTCAGAGGTCTCATCAAGTTTCTCAGCAGTTTTTAGAAGATTCTTGAGTAACCTTATAAATGTGGTTCTGAACTCTATGTCATCCAGTAGTTTGCTTTCCTCCATTTCTTTCATTTGTGACATGTTTTTTTGTCTCTGCATTTTGTTGTTTCCCTATGTTGATGGAGTGGCTTTGTGTGGTAGGTGACCTATAGGGGCCAGTAGCTCAGCCTCCCCAATCACCTGAGGTGGACGCCTTTGGTACACCCCTTTGTGGGCTGAGTGCAAAGTCTTGGTGTAGTTAAGCCTTGATTGCTGTTGGTACACTGGGAGGAATCGGCCTCCAGGCCAGTTGGCTGTGAGACCTGCTGTGTCTATAATGGAAGAACTGCTGCACTGGAGACACGCTTATGGTGCAGGACTTGTTTCAGTGGGGCTTTGGTGCTCACTGAGTCTGCCTCTTGAATGTGTCACTTACGGATGTGAGGAGTTGAAATCTGGTGTCTCACACTGACCACTAGGTACACTGGCTTCTGAATCTCCAATGGGGTGCAGGTCATCTACTGTCTGAGGCCACCCAGCAGGAGCTACAGCGAGAACTACAGTTTTCTCCTCTTTGCTTGGGGTTTGGAGGTTTTGGAGCTGTCTGACCCGCCTACAAGTTTGCTAGGTTAAGCTGCAATAGGGCAGGCCATTCATATACTAAAGCCGCTGCTTGGAGCTTGGGTGGGTTTGTAGATTGTGCGGGGCGGGATCCAGGGCGTCACTAGGCTAGGGCGTGGCAAACAGCGATGGCTGCCAGTTAGCCGGCTCTGCACCCCAGCACAGTAAACAATTATTCCTGCGCGCAGCTCTGCAAGCAAGCCTCCCTCACTTTCCGATCTGATGGCAGACAGTCCAGCTTCTCCCTGTAGGAGTTTGGGTCCCCCGCATCTCCCCAGAAACTGGAGTTCGGAGTAATCGGGAGCTTGTCTCTCTTCGGGTTGAAAAAAGCAGCGCTCCCAGTCGCCCGCTGCCAGCCCAATACACGCGCCTCCGTACCTCAGCTTTTCAGCGCTTGTGCACGTCTCAATGCTCTTTTCTCTTTCCTTCTAGTTGTAGAACTTCCACTCAGCCAGCTTTCCCGTGGTTCTGGGTGATAGACGTTTTGTCTTTTAGTTGTAGTTTTAAAATTGTTGTGCGAGGCCACAGTTTAGGTGTTTACCTACACCGCCATCTTGGATCCTCCTAAACTACTTCTTATCCTATATAGTTTAATCAACTTTTGAGCTCAAATTTAGGCTCTACCATTAACTAGTAATTTGCATATTAACACCTATTTCATTAAGCAGTTGGGAATGTTAAATACAATTATGAATGACAATAATTTTTATAGCACTTGGTCCTCAATACTAATATTATCTACCATCTTGAAATGGCAAAGAAATTCTTTATCTGGTGTCAAATGCGGAAAATAAAATATCAAGATCTCATTCTTTATTGTTGAACAAATTCAATTGTACATAGAGTTTGTTCTTCTCTAAGTGAATTAGCACACACTTGACTTATGTTGTCAATCTTACTAGTTCGTTTTCTTCTGTTGCGTATTATCTAGCCAAAAGGCCATTAGATTTAAAATGAGAACTGGATGTTTAAAAAGTGTTTAATTATATTTTCAAATATAAAATACACATGAAACACAAATATAGTGAAAAGTGACTATCTCTGCAATGCTGCCCCCAAACTAACCAGCTTCCCTCCCTGAAAGCAAGCCCTGCAGAGAAACGCCACCTCCTCAGTGCCCAGCCCTAGTGCAGGGAACCCAGGCTCCTGGGATGCACAGGTGAGGGTTGGGTGTAGCTGAGAGGGTGGCCATGGGAGCTGAGCGACACGTGGCGTGGGTGTGGGTGTCTCAGAACAGAGGGGAAAGCATCAGAGGGGACTGCCCGTTTTAACACTAAACTTTTTTTAAAAAATATTTATTTTGGAGTTATTGTGAGGCAGGAATTCAACTGTATTTTTCCCCATGATTTTGAAAGCCTGGATTGATTCTTGGATTTGCCATTTCTTAGCTGAGTGGACTCAGATAAATTATTTAACTTCTTTTATCTTATTTTTCTTCATTACTGATGTGGAGTAATAAAATCAGTCCTATCTGTCCTTTAGGGCTATATTAAGGATAAAATGATAGTCTAGAAAGTGCTGTGTGAATTTTAAATATTTTACAAATGCATGGTGCAATATTAATCACTGTTGTACCCAAAAGCACTCTCATGATATTAGTATTTCTCCAGGCAGCCAAGAACTAACCTTCTTTAAGTGAGGCCTCATTTGTTTGCATTCCTTTTAATAAACAGTTAGCTTTTTCCAACTGCATATTCAGTATGTTGTTCCTTCCAGCAGTTTCTACCATTTTCTGTAGAGAAAACAATAGATATCATAACCAAATCAATGCTGTTAATTTGATTTTCTTACCTAAGCATATAAAGACTAATGAAAATACAGACTTCTTAATGTCTGACATAACTTGAACTCCCTTCTTTCTAACCATTCAACCCTCAGTCCCATGGTTAACAATTCATGTGTGTTTCCCAAATACTTTATGATTATATAACTGAAGGGAAGGATTGTATTTTACTCTGCTCTGTACTATGTTGCACTTAGTACTATTCTCTTGAGATAATGTCATATAAGCACATACAGGTCTACCTCATTCTCTTAACAGCTGCACTGAGTTTCATCTATGCATATTCTGCAATTTATTTAAATAGTTCACTATTGAGGAAAATTTGTGTTGTTTCCATTTTTTTGCCCTTGCAGACAATAAATAAACATTCTTGAACATATCTCTCTGCTATCTTTGTGAATAGTGTAACAGCTGCCATATACCCATCAAACACCTTCAGAAATGATCAATTCATGACCACTCTCATATTGTCTATACCCACTTTCCTATTGTCTTCACTTCTGAATTTATCTCAAAGCAACTCCCTGACATTATTTTATTTCATCCATAAATATTACCATCTATATGTGTCTGTAAGAGATAAGACTCTTAAAAATACCATTATCACATCAAAAATGAACAATATTTCTTATTTAAAATGCTTAAGATATTTATAAAATAAGCGCCAAAAATTTTGCACCAATTCCTTTCCTTACATAAATAGTGCTAAATCTCTTTCTCTCTTACTTGGTAAGAATCACTTGGTTGAAAAAAAACCAAACACCTATGCTCTTTGTTTAAAAGCTCATAATAGTACCTCAAAATACTTACCATAATGAAAATTCTTTTATTATGACAGTATTACATTGTGCGGATGAAAAGCAGAAATAGAGAAAAATGATAAAACAGGAGAGAAAATAAAGGTAGGTGCTATTTCCTCTCCCCTTTCTGCTTCACAAACCAAATCTCCAAATCTTTAATTTATCCATCTATGTTTTCTCAACAGCTATCCCTACTCCGCTCCCAGGTAGAGGAAGGAAAAAAACCGAATGTTTGCTTGTGGATTTGGTCTATCATGAAACTTGTCCAGAGTTGGGGAGGGAGGACTTCAAGTGGGTCTGCTTTTACACAAAAGAGAAGGAAAGGGAAGAGATAGAATAGGAAAGACTAAAAAACCTTTTAGTCATAGTGGTAAGACACTGAGGACTGAGTCTACTTCAATTCTTACTAAATCATTCCTGAGTTTATGGACATCTTGGGCATTTAAGTAGGTATTTTCCCGTTAACTTTAGCAAAACTTTATCAATTATTTACTGCCTTGACCCAGAAACATTTTGATGCATTAGTACAAATGAGCCAAAACCATATATATTTTAAATACAGATTTTTAAGGGCTTACTTAGCAGAATACATTCCCATTGTCTTTACCCTGCTCATTTTGGGCTGTACATTTTTCTTTCTTTCCAGCTCCTTCCACTGGCAAAATCTGTTCCACTTTTCCCCTATACACTTTAACTGTTTGATATCTTTACATACCTTTTCTATCTGTGAGAAGTCATTTATAAGTTTGTCAAGATTCACACTGCTAATCTTTTTCACACATCCATCGCTGCTTTGATTCATGTCCAAATCAGTGCAGAGTAAATACTGTTAAAACAAATAACAAATAAAATCTAAAGCACTACAACAGTAGTCATAAATACTAACGTTTTTGTCCTCTACTTAGAGCACCTACTTGAGCTCCATTACACCCAGAATTTTTGTTGTGCCCATTAACAATAGCCAGTGCATTACGGCTTCTCCACTTCTCTCCAGCTCCACCCTCATTGAGTTTTCTCTAAAGAAATCTAACATTAGTGTACCTATATATACACATGTAAAAATTATTTGTCCCTACCATATAAAAATTAATAATGCCACTGTTCAGCATTCATTCCTTGCCATCAGTATGGCTGGACTTAAAATCTGATATATCATTAAATCTTTAAATATAGGTATTCTCAATTAGAGGTATTTAAAATACCTCTCATGCCACAAATATTTTTGCTGTATTTCCTGGTACTGTGGTTGCTGCTATGGACTGAATTGTGAACATCCCCCAAATCCATGTGTTGAAGTACTACTATATCTCAAAGTGACTGTGTTTGGAGATAGGGTCTTTAGGAAATAATTAAGGTTAAATGAGGTCATAAGGCCTTTATCCAATAGGATTATGGCCTTATGAGAAGAGGAAGACTAGGCATTCCTGTACACACTAAGAAAGGACTAACTTTGCAGTCCTGTCTCTACCATTCATTAAAAAAGAAGAAAAAGGAAGATTAAGAAGATTTAAAAAAAGGGAGAACTCTCCCCCTCTCTCTCTCCATGTGCTCACACAGAGGGAAGGTCATGTGAGCACTCTGCAAGAAGGTGGCCAACTGCACCTCAAGGAGAGAGCCCTCATGGGATACCAACACTGCTGGCAACGTAATTTTGGACTTCCACCCTTCAGAACTGTGAGAAAATAAATTTCTATAGTTTAAGCCACCCAGCACGTAGCATTTTGTTAGAGCACTATAGAGTAGATGAATACTCTTGTTTTCCACATTGTGTTTGGTAAACAAAGGACATCTGGAAATTAATATGCTCAAAGCAGTCATTCAGTGATACCATCCTCTTATTATTCTGTGTAAGGATAACCTTTGGTGTAGCCAGCTGGCTGATGCAGGGGAAGAATAAGAGTTTGTTTGGTCCTGTGGAACCAATCCTGGAAATGCAGGAAGGATGGAGAAAGGGACTTCTGCAAACCAGCCAGCACTTAGATGTGGGGGTGTGAGAGCATCTAGAAAAATCAAGATTAATACCATCTAAAAGTTTGAGACACTGTGTTTAGACTTTTCTCTGGCAAAGAGGAAGAAAATACAAATTTGAAATTCAGGCCTTCTAGACCGAGGAAGGAGCATGACGCGGGAAAGTGGCAGTGGCAACTAGTCCAGAGTAAAAGGTCGGTAAAACCCCTAAGGTAATTACTCAGTGTCATTTGGGGGGGGGGGGTAATTGTTGTTTAAAATGAGGTACACCAAAACACAGATATTTGCTTGATGATTTGGTCATTAAAAAGTTCCACGTCCTCTTCTTTTTTTTTTTTTTTTTTTTTAAATATATTTTATTGATTTTTTTACAGAGAGGAAGGAAGAGGGATAGTCAGAAACATCGATGAGAGAGAAACATCGATCAGCTGCCTCCTGCACACCTCCTACTGGGGATGTGCCCGCAACCAAGGTACATGCCCTTGACCGGAATCGAACCTGGGACCTTTCAGTCTGCAGGCCGACGCTCTATCCACTGAGCCAAACCGGTTTTGGCCACGTCCTCTTCTTTTTAAGATTATGTTACATGAACAACTATTAGTGTTTTTTTATTTTTATATTTTATTATTATTTTTTAAAAACATATTTTGATTTTTTACAGACAGAAAGGGAGAGGGATAGAGAGTTAGAAACATCGATGAGAGAGAAACATCCATCAGCTGCCTCCTGCACACTCCCTACTGGGTATGTGCCCGCAACCAAGGTACATGCCCTTGACTGGAATCGAACCCGGGACCTTTCAGTCTGCAGCCCGACGCTCTATCCACTGAGCCAAACCGGTTAGGGCTATTAGTGGTTTTTTAGATCTAAGAGAATTTTAGCTGTATATTTTCAATTTTTACTGAATTATTATCCCTGTATCACATATATGAGCAAAACTCTATATAAAATTCCTTAAATGGTTAAAACTTGGTCCTTCAGGCAGGACAATTATCGTAATAGCATCCCAAGATAAACACAGTAAAATTCCTCTTGGGGTAAAATGTAAAAATCATCACTATTTGATATGCTGTTATTATTTAATAGAACTATACGATAATTTGAAATAGCTAATGCATAATCCTCCCTCCTAACTTTGTTTTCTTTTTTGGCTCCAAACATCCTATCTAATAAAAGAGTAATATGCAAATTGACCATCACTCCAACACACAAGATGGCCGCCACAAGATGGCCGCCACAAGATGGCCGCCACAAGATGGCCGCCACAAGATGGCCGCCACAAGATGGCCGCCACAAGATGGCCAGCAGGGGAGGGCAGTTGGGAGGGACCAGGCCTGCAAGGGAGGGCAGTTAGGGATGACCAGGCCTGCAGGGGAGGGCAGTTAGGGGAAAACAGGCTGGCAGGGGAGCACTTAGGCATCAATCAGGCTGGCAGGGGAGTGGTTAGGGGGTGATCAGCTGGCAGGCAGAAGTGGTTAGGGGCAATCAGGAAGGCAGGCAGGCGAGCAGTTGGGAGACAGCAGTCCTGGATTGTGAGAGGGATGTCCTACTGCGGGTCCTAAATGGGCAGTCAGACATCCCTCGAGGGGTCCCAGATTGGAGAGGGTGCAGGCTGGGCTGAGGGACCCCACTCCTCCCCCGCACACTGGGCCTCTAGTTTTAAATAAAAAAGGGCTTTGCCTTAGAACACGGCTTCTGAGCTCATTGCATTTTCACTTGAGCTTCCTTTCCTTCCAGCTGCTCTCCTTAAGGAGCCCCCGGTCGTGTCCTCCCTGGAAAACCGCCCCTAATCTTAATCTTCACCAGCTGTCCCGCCCGCCTTCCTGCGGTCACTTCCAGGGGCCCCGCTGCCTCCTCCGCCGCCCAGCTCAGCTCCCCCATGGCCGGGGTCCCCCTGTCAGCCCCCCCCCACCCCACCGTGGCCGTGGTCCTCCTCCTCAGGGGCGGGGCGCCAGGCTCAGCACCCCCATGGACGGGGTCCTCCTGCCCAGGGACGGGGTGCAGGCGGCCCAGCGCCTTCACACTCTGGTTGTGTTCTTCAGGGCCCAGCTCCCCCCGCGGCCGCAGGTGCAGGTGGGTGGCGGTCCCGTTTCCTTCCTGGGCCCCGAGCTGCCTACCAGCTTCCATCCCGGCCCAGGCCTCTCTTCCCGGCCTGAAGGCAAGCTCGGGTTCCTGCCCCCCTTTCCCTCCTCAGCGCCCCCGTGAATTCCCTCAGCCCCGAGTCCGGGCTTCCGGCTCCCCCAACCCGCAGCCCCGCGTCCCTAGGAGCCCAACTCGCACGCACGCCGAGCACCGCAGGCGCACGGAAGCGCGGGGTCCAGGCCTCCTCCGCGGGGAGACTGCGGTGCAGAAGAGAATATCCGCGGGAAACACGGGGATTCGAACTGGCGCAGAGGCTCGGGAGTGTCGCCTGCTGCGGTCAGGGTTCCGCCTCTCCCTGCCCGCTCCGGAGCCGGAGCCGGTCCCACCCCGAATGCCCTCCCCGTCCCGGGAAGCCGGTCCCCCAACAAAGGGCCCGCCCTTCTCCTGGCCCCACAGTGCACCGCCCCAGCGCCCCGCCTCCAGCCTTCCGCCTGGGCCCTCACTCCCCTCAGCACCCAGTGTCTGCAGCCCAATAATTATTTCCCCAACCAAGCAATACATCGCCCTGGTTTAAGTTTTGAACAGTGAGTCAACACCATTGAATAAATAATAATCCTTACTTGTTCGAGTAACTTCTAAGTGTAGGCTCACAGTACCAGGTAGTCACGTGATGGAGATGAAGGGTGAGTATAAGGCAGTGCAACCCGCAGCCAGTCGATGGATATGGTCTTCCATCTACAGAGCTTTGTCTTGGTAGCTCAGAGGACATGAACTCTGTGTGCATTCACGGCCAGCTGTACCAACGGGGTGATGGTGGGTGAGTTCTTAATTATACGTGCCCCAGATTCTTTATCTGTAAAATAGACATCAATAATAATGCCTGCCTCATTGAGCTGATTAAATGAAATGACATTTTAAAAGTGCTAACTGCAGTTCCTGGTGTAAAGTAAGTGTTCAAAAATAGGAATTGTTATAATTCAAATTTTTTGTTCAATAACAGCTTGGAAGTGGATTATCCACTGCCAACGTTGCCCTATCTACTTATTTTTTGAGTGGGAGATTTATTTTTATTAATTAAAAAAAATGAAATCCAAAGTTGGGCAAGCATAAAAATGTGAACTAGAGGAGGGTAATCCATACTATTTTATTTGAAAGGTGGTATAGCATGGTGGCAAGAAAGCTAGATCAAAGGGGAACTGTGGGGTGGAGTCCTCTCTCTGCTGCCTACCAGTTAGTAAAACTGGGAAGGTTGATTCATCTTTTTTCACTTCTAAAATAAGTGGACTAAGTAACAGCTAAAATTTTAAGATTTTAAACTGGTCTGATGGTAAAAAATTGCTTATCAAAATGTTTGAAAATGCCATTTTTTTTCATATTCCTTACCTCATTAATTTCACAAAATACATATATATTTTAATTTTTAAAGATCTTTTAAGATCTCTCTCTCTCTCTCCACATATATATTAGAGGCCTGATGCACGAAATTCGTGCAAGAGTAGGCCTTCCTTCCCCCGGCTGCCAGCACCGGCTTCCCTCCGGCACCTGGGACCCGGGCTTCCCTTGCAGCCCCAGCTTTGTCTGGAAGGTCATCCGGAAGGATGTCTGGTCTAATTAGCATATTAAGCTTTTATTATTATAGATATATATACTAGAGGCCCAGTGCACAAAATTCGTGCAAGGGCCTTGGCCCTGCCCCCACCCACGTTGCCGGCTGGGGGCCTCTGCTGCCTTTGCCGCAGCCCCTGCCTGCTGTGGCTTTCTCTGGAAGGAAGGACATCTGGTCTAATTAGCATATTATGCTTTTATATAGATATGTGTGTGTGGAGACATATATGTATATATATGCTATAGCTCAAAGCCTAGCCAGGGGTGGGCAAACTTTTTGACTCGAGGGCCACATGGTTCTTAAACTGGACCAGAGGGCCGGAACAAAAGCATGGATGGAGTGTTTGTGTGAACTAATATAAATTCAAAGTAAAGGAGCGGAGGGGAGAGCAAGAGAACCCTCCGCTCTTTCGGCTCCGTGGGCCGGATAGAACAGCCAAACGGGCCGGATCCAGCCCGCGGGCCGTAGTTTGCCCACGGCTGGCCTAGACTTACCTACCTGGCAGGGTAACCTTTGTTTACCAAGCATTTCATTTTCTCTTTTCAGCTTCCCAAAATTTGCCTTCCTCCCCTTTGAAGCCCAAGAGCCCCATCCCTTTCCTTAGGCCCAGGATGGTATGTAAACCTAAATCTTCTGGCCCCTGAAGTGGGGCTCTTAAAAATCATAATTAAAATTGTTTTATTATTTTTTAAAAATATTTTTATTGATTTCAGAGAGGAAGAGAGAAGTAGAAACATCAATAATGAGAGAGAATCATTGATTAGCTGCCTCCTGCACAACCCTCCATTGGGAATTGAGCTCGCAACCTGGGCATGTGCCCTGACCAGGAATGGAACTGTGACCTCCTGGTTCATAGGTCCACACTCAACCACTGAGCCACGCTGGCCAGGCATTCTTTTTTAATCTGTTTTATGTCAATTTAATTCTTAGACCAGCCACAGAAACTAGAAGAGAAAAATTTTCCTCCTCTACAATATTCCCAGCCTAAAAACTGTTGTCTCTAGCACAGGTACCTTATTTATGAAAACTAAAATTCATTATAATGATTCATCTTCAAGTCAATAAATTATATTTCCGATACTGATCTAAAAGGAAATGGTCCATTATTTAGAGTCAGTAGGAATGCTAGTCAGAGAACAGTAGCATAATGAAACTAAGGATTATTAAACGTTACCCTGCTGTTGAACCCATTTCAGAACCACCCAGAAATATATCTTACTGGGATACAAATGATTTTAGGCACTCAATTAACTTCGTAGGCCACTTTGGTGTTGTCAAATGATAAATCGAGGCAGATTAAAAGTTTTAAGAGTTTATATGAGAAAAACTCAATTCCATGGGCAGTGCCAAACCAGATGTGTTAGGAGGGCTCTACCAACAGGAGCTGGGGAGAGACTTTTATAGAGAAAAGGCGAAGACAAGGCAAGGAAATTATTGATTGGCTATAGCTCAAAGCCTAGTTGGCCGTGATTGGTTGTTCTTAGAGTCTGATTTCTTAACCTTGAGGCATTTACAGGCTTGGATTTTGGTCTGCTTACATAGGCTACGATGGCATTAGATCCACCTCAGTCTAATGGCTCCCTTGTTTAATTAATTTAATTAATTTGCCAGCATTGTGAGACTATGAGGTTTAGTCAATGACTGTATGTCAAAGCCTTTAGAGATCAATACAAGAGGCACCTTCTAGGAACCTTCAGTCTGAGCCCATTTTGCCTACCTGAGATGTTTCTATCCCCTTGTCCCCGGCTCCCAGTGTTTGTTCACTGTATTACTACAAAATGCAACTAGTCAGGAAATTGAGAAACCACAAGACCACAGAGGAGCCAGCTGCTGATTCCGCCTGGGGATGCAGGGGGAGCTTTTACAGTGGACGTAATTCTTGTAGGTCTGCGCCTCTTCTAAAGCCTGGGTGCGCACTGTCCAGGCCGAATAAGTAAAAAGATAATGTCGGCAGGTGACTCTGGCTGCGGTCTGTGCAGGAGGTCTTGCTGATGCTCCTCTCCTCTTTGGGAATCACAAATCTCTATACAGGCAGCGCCCTCTGGAGGTGACTTAGTGTGGGAACTGCCTGAGAGGATCGCTGCATGGCCTGAGACCTGGCCCAATAAGAACGCCTCTCTTAGGCTGAGTCAGGAAATGAAAGGAAAATATTGAAAAAGAGCCAGAGCCACAGGACTAGGCCGGATGACTGGGGTGGGGGAGGGGGAAGCACCACATGAACGCCTCTGAGGAAGGTAAGAGTTAGGCTGTTGAGTCACTCTTAGAGCCTGGCTGTGTAGCTAAGAAAGGGACTTCCTTTGCTTCTGATAAAGTCGATTTGCATATTGGGACCCATACACTGGATGTCACCCCAGTGGCCCAGCCCAGGTCACAAATCTAAACCTAAGTCAGCCTGCATGTAAAGGAAACACCTGGAAGGAAAGCTAACAGAGACCCCTAATCATCCTCCAACTCAGCATTAGCGAGCTCACCTCACCCTGGAAAACAGGACCTGCTGGCCTTAGAAGGAAATCCCCGCCCTTCTAGCCAATCCTAGCACTCTATAAACTAAACGCGCCCCAAATCCCCCTGGCAGAGGCCCCCCTGCTTGGGAGGCACTGTACGTGCCCAATCTATGGACTGTTTTCTCTTGAATAAAAAACATTAAACTCACTACTAACTTGTTTTAGTTTTGTCATTGGACACTTTTTTTTTCTTTTTCAGCAAAACAAGCAAGAAATTTATTGGTCGCAGCAAAACGCACTTAGGACAATGAAACAAGGAAGGGCATGGAAGAAGCCACTGGAGAAGCTAGGCTGGGCTGCTTTGGCTTGGGAAGTCAGGTAAAAGGGGGATGTGGGGACAGTTTCAGGGCGTTAGTCCCCCTGGTTGCAAGCCTCCTGGGGTCACTTAGAATTTAGGAGATGCTTGCCTGCATCGGAGGGGTGCGGGCGAGCAGGGAGAGGAGAAGAGGGAGAAGTGGCTGGCAGGGGCATGCTCCCCAGAAGGGGTTGGTGGATTAAAAGTGGCCAAAAATTCACTGGAACTCCTGTCCTCAAAAGGTGGGTCTATTTCCTTATCCCTTTAATTTATATTGCCCCGTTCCATTGCAGAAGAAGAGGTGTCATGAGATTTCCCAGCCTAAGCCTCAAGGGGCTTTGCACACTTCCCTGCCATCTTTTTTTTCACTCCCACCAGGTGAACAAACCTGAGTTGCTCCACTGTAGAGGCCATAGCCTGCCAAATGCCCGGTAGGTAAGTGTGTCCATCCCAGGTCATCCGGCGCCAGCCAAGCCACCAGCTGACCGTCGATGAATGACTGAGTGAGCCTCACTGGATGAATAGCTGACACAGGCAGAAAAACTGCCCAGCTGGGTCCTGCCCAAATAGCCTTCCCACCAACCTGTGAGCAAATAGATGCTGGTTGTCTTAAACCACTAAGTTTTGGAGGGTATTTTAGGCAGCAAAGGCTGAGTGATTGCTATTATTTGAAACATGATAGAGTGCAAGATATCCACCATGGAAAGGAGATTAACTTTAAAAAAAAAATGCATTGCCATTTCTTAGAAATAATACTTTCAAATTAGGTAAAAGATGGCTTTTCCCAATCTGAAGCAAACAAGGCGACAGTTTAGGAGGCTGAGGTGTGAGATAATCAGACCCTGGACTAAACGGTGGAGGGAGGATGTTAATAAGAGAATGGGTTGTGGGTATTTCAGAGACTTCCAAGTCTCATTTCTGAGCAGGGCTACTGATGACATTTTCATTTATGAAGATTCCCTCTATTGTGAATAATTACAGATTTGTGTGCCAACAGTTGTCCTGAACAGTCCCAATCAGTGAAGCTGCTGGAAAAATCCTAGATTTTGCAATACCCTGGGTTTAACCCGCTAAGCACTGCTCATGTGACTGAACACAACAATTTACAAAATTTTTAAAAAGGGTAAAATAATAGGAACAGCAAAATAGGAACCCCTTGACTGAGAAAAAAACCTCACAAACTAGAACTCGCAAGTTTATTCCCCTGCATTTTGACTTTTGGGAGAAAGAGATATATGACATGAATATATTTCAGTAGGAATCTAAAAATATGTTACATATTATTTTATAACTCTAAAATAATAAACATTCATTATAGAAAATGCAGGAAATGAAATCAAATGAAAAATAAGATAATTTAAACACCCAGGTTTACTTGCCAGAGGTAACCATTATTAACATTTTGATGTATCCTATCTAATGAAAGAGAAACATGCAAATTGACTGCACCTCCACTACACCCACCAGCCAATCAGGAGTGAGTATGCAAATTAACCCAACCAAGATGGCTGTTAATTTGCATATCTAGGCGCATAGCGAAGACTGAAGACAGAGTAGAAGGAAGCCAAGCACTGCAGAAGGGAGCAAAGCTGCGGAGAAGCAAGCAAGTGGGGTGGCGGAGAAGGGAGGGAAGCAAGCGGGGTTGGGGAGAAGGGAGGGAAGCAGGTAGGGCAGTGGAGAAGGGAGGGAAACAGGCGGGGCGGGGGAGAAGGGAAGGAAGCAAGCGGGGCAGGGGAGAAGGGAGGGAAGCAAGAGGGGCCGGGGAGAAGGGAGGGTAGCAGACCACCGCAGGAAGCCCTATTGCAGGAATCTTCCTGCAACGGGCCTCTAGTCCTATATAATAAAAGGCTAATATGCAAATTGTCCTAATGGTGGACCCACTGGTTGCCATGATGTGCACTGACCACCAGGGGGCAGATGCTCAATGCAGGAGCTGCCCTCTGGTGGTCAGTGCGCTCCCACAGGGGGAGCACCGCTCAGCCAGAAGCCAGGCTCACAGCTAGCAAGTGCATCAGCTGTGGCGGGAGCCTCTCCTGCCTCTGCAGCAGAACTAAGGATGTCCGACTGCAGGCCGAGGCCTGGTCCCCATGGGGAGTGGGCCTAAGCCATCAGTTGGACATCCCCTGAGGGCTTCTGGACTGCAAGAGGGTGCAGGCTGGGCTGAGGGACCCCCGTTCTTGAGTGCATGAATTTTGTGCACCGGGCCTCTAGTATACCATAAATCTCTTATGTAACACACACATACATACACACAAGTTCATATAGTTTACATAAGGAAAGAACACAGAACTTTTAGTGAGGAGATGAGAGTTTTACTTCCAGATATTTTAACTAGTTGTGTGGCCCTAGACAAGTTAATTAAGTTTCCTGTCTCAACTCAGAGAGGAGCATAACTCTTTCAGCTACATCCTAATAAAATAGACAATAAACTTTATGTGAAAACACTTGGCTGAAGTTAGTGAAGAAATACAAGTTAATTTCCCTGTGTAAGGTGTTATCATATTAATTTTGTCTTAACATTTATTTATTTATTTATTTATTTATTTATTTATTTTTTTATAAGTTAGCTATTTTCTTTTTTTTTTTTAATATATTTTATTGATTTTTTACAGAGAGGAAGGAAGAGTGATAGATAGTCAGAAACATCGATGAGAGAGAAACATCGATCAGCTGCCTCTTGCACACCTCCCACTGGGGATGTGCCCGCAACCAAGTTACATGCCCTTGACCGGAATCGAACCTGGGACCTTTCAGTCCGCAGGCTGACGCTCTTCCACTGAGCCAAACCGGTTTTGGCTAATTTTGTCTTAACATTTAGTTGTAATTTAAAATATGTAAACTTTTAGATGACATACTTTTAGGACTACAAAATTCAGCAGTCATATAAGGTGAATTAAAACATTAAAGCTCATAGCTACAAGAAATTTTTGAATCTATGTCATCACTTATAATTAGCACTTATAAAAAGACAGGTAAGATATGCTGAAAATATCCTTACTTACTGTGGTCTAGGGGTTTTTTGCCACAGCAATGAATTATCTGCCACCAGCCACTGCTTACGGTCCTCAGAGATTCCAGCAGTTCATAGACTGTCAGATCTGGCAGCCTGCGCCTGTGTCAGTCATTCATCCCACGGGACAGATTGAGCTTTTCGTGCTTGTTGCCTGTGATTCCATCTAACTTCTCCAACATGTGCTCTTCAAAGATGAGAGGAGAAGTAGAAACTCCAGTTCCCCCACATGCATCCAAACCATAAAAAAAAAAAAATTAGATTATTTTCTACATGACATTTAGCCATGCATCACCAACTTTCCCTTCAAGATTACTTGTCCCTACATACGTTGACTTGGTAAGATCAGCGATTCCTTCTGAAACTCTTTCTTCTTGCCACACTCAGTAGTGAGGCGGGCGGGGCACTTGGCAGATGAAGAACTTTTTTTTTTTTTTTTTTTTTTTTTTTTTTTTTTTTTTAGCAGGCAGTGAGTTTATTGCGTTAGAAAAAACATCAAAGAAAACCAGCAAACACCTCCGTACTAAACACAGTTATTAGTTTGACTTCAAGGGCAAAAAGAAATCTCAAAGGTACAAGCTTTATTTCTGGGAGGGTGGCGGCCTCATCCCACCTCCTTCCGTCCCTTTAAACCAGCGGACTGCTATGGAGGGGTCCACTGTGCACCACAATCACACACATGGCTCACTTGTCACTCTGGTCACCCGTGCACGCCCGTGTGGAGCTAGCTGGGCACAATGGACATGCTCCTGAGGTGCTGGGAGACAGAGAAATGTGAGGGGGGGCCGAGTCTGAGCCTGGGCTTCCGAAGTCAGTGCCAGTAGGACGTGGGTCAGGGAGGGAGAGCTTGCTTTCCTGCAGGGCTCTGATCCTTCTGTCTCTCCTTAGGGCACAGGCATTGGCACAAATGGCTGCTGGGCATGGAGGGGACTTTCAATGGAGCAAGTGACTCAAAGTCTCTTAGGGGAGCCATTTTCCAGGATAGCCCTGGGTCTGGAGGTGACTGTGGAAGGAGAAACCAGTTAGGCCTGGAGATGGGGAGGAGAGAGAAGAGGAGGAGCTGTGATGCCCAGCACCCTCTGGCTGGAGCTGTGTGTGGAGAGGTTTGAGGAAGAGCCTGGTAGAGAGGGAGGGTGGGCCCAGGCAGCTGGGAAAGGAGACACCCAGGCGGGAAGGAACCAACGTGCTGCCTTCCTGGGAGAAAGCCATTCCCTGTGGTCCATTCTGCCAGTCGGTGGACATTAAGGGTCCCTGCCAGTTTCTGCTCTAATGTATCACTGCCATGCATTCTGGCAAATCAGTGGGTCTTGAGAAGAATTAAACGCTCATTCGTTTGGCCTCCCATCGTAAAAGTTCCAAAATGTCACTTGACATCACAGCTGGTCAGGTCACAGGCAAACACTAAGGCAGACTAACATCTTTTCCTTGAGCTGAGACCCTGATGCCAACTGCTCTGTGGATGGCACAGCCAGGGAGGGGCCAGAGGGGAGCAGCAGCTTTTTGGAAAAGAAAGGCACCTGCTGCAGGCCAGACCCCAGGAAAGACAACATAATTCAAGACTAAGAAGTGGCAGGAGGAGGGGCAAGAGGGGCAATGCCAGAGCTGGGCCTCGGGTATCGGGCAGCCGAGTCCTCTCTCCACCCTGGCTTCCCCAAAAGCTAACTTAAGAGGAGGCACAAGTGAAGAAAGGGAATCTGAAAGCCTCTCAGGATAAGAAACTTCCAGACTGTTCCCTGCCTATAAGCTCTCAGCAGCAGCTCATAGGAAAATAGCCATGCATCCCGTACCATGCTCCTTAAAGTCAAAATGACGACGGAAACATGTGTCTTCACAACACATTCAGGATAATGTACAAATTCCTATCAGAAACAACTAAATTTCTTGCCACCTTGACTCTGCATTAATATTCTTTCTACATTTCCTGGAGCAGGGAATCATTCCCCTTGGTCCCAGCTGAATACTGCACATTGGTCTGGGTGGGGCGGGGACGGTGACTGTAATAACCTACATTGTTACTTACAGACAGGGGCCTGGGGCTCTGCCTCTCCAGCTGGACCCTCTGTCTCCCTCTGACCTGTCGTTAATTACGACAGGTCAGCTATGCTGAGGGAGAGCAGCCTGTAGGCAGCAAGGTTCTCCAAAATTGATGTCTGAGGACTGGCAATCAGTCTAGGAGGAAGGAGGAATGGCTTTATCCTGTTTTCTCTGCCTGACACTTACTGTCGCTCTCCCTCGATCCTGAGGCTTCTGGCGGCTCCACCTCTGGCCCCATGGCCTGCTTGGGGTAGAGGAGGGAAGGTGACACAGCTGTGGCTAAAGAGTTCACTTAGGTTGGGTGAGCCATCCTGACACTGGTTCCACGTGCACCAACTCCTTTGGTTCGTTTAACACTAGAGAGGAACTGCTTCCAGGTCATGGCTGTTGTAAAACTCACCTGGGTCCCCACAGGAGGTGGCAACCTGGGTAGAGCATGGGTGTTTTCTGGAAAGAGGTTCTAGGTTGGGGCTCCCCCAAACTGTGCTTTCTGCTTAAACAAACCCCCTCCTTTCCTCGAGCGTGGAGGGCGCTTAGGAAGCAGCGTCAAGTGAACGCACAGACAAGACAGCCTTAATAAATTAGTATAATACTATTCAAAGGGATGGCATTTTGTTCTGTTTCTTAGCAGCATTGTCCTACATGCAGCCTGATGATCTCCTTCCCTGGGAAATTTAAAAAGCTGTCCCCTGGTTGTTAGCTCTGATGTAAAATTATAAAATAGAAATCTGGTCGGGTTTGTTTTGTTTAAAAAGGAAAAGCCCTGGGAGGCAGGGCGGTCCCATGCAGTCCTGTTAGCTCTGACCGTTGGGTCGGCCCATGGTGCTCCCTCCAGGCGGCTGGATCTGGATGGAGTCCAGGAGGGGCCGCAGGGCCTGTCCGAAGGGGGTTGAGAGAACTTCAGAGGGAAGGTCAGTGATGTAAGAAGGGATCTTTCTCCCAGTCAGGAACTGTGCCACTTCATTGCTGAAGGTGTTACAGTTGTGTTCAAAGAGGTTGTAGGCCTCACCTCGGAACTGAGACTCCCCCAGGGAGGACAGGTACTCCAGAAAGATTTCTTCTGTGACTTCTGTGCTCCCCACATCAACCACAGAGTCTGGGGGCCCAAGCAATGTCCCTCCCGGGGGACAGCTGGAGATCCCACCACTGCCGAAGAAGAACTCATCCTTGTGTACAACTATGGAGGTGTGCCAGATGCCTTCCAGTTGTTTCCCCAGCATGATGGGGCTGAGCCGCCGGGCTAGGCCCTTGGACAGGTCGTACACGTAGAGCTTCACCGGATAGAGATTCGACGGCTCCATCGGGACCCGTGGCGGCCGCGGCCACGAAGCCCCTCTGGCACCCAGCAGCGGCTTGGACCTTCCCGTACCCACCGGGGTGGGGAGCGGAAGGAGCGCGGGGGGGACCAAGCCCGGGCCCGGCCTGAAGGGCGGGGAATAGGCGGTCCTGCTCTGCTCCCAGCCCCACGCTGCTCGCGCTCCCCGCCCGCCACCGGCAACGACTACTGTGAGGTGACAGAGCCGGGACGAGCGGGGTCCGCGCGGGGCAGATGAAGAACTTACCGTGGTAAATTAAACATAAATGAAGATGACTGCTTCATGGAAGTAGAACAGCCCTGAGTTTACAGCATGGGCTCCGGAGCTAGCGTGCATGTGTTTGCACCCTGGCGCTAACATCTAGTAATTCTCTGACTTCAGTCAACTTAATTATGTGTGCCTCAGTTTCCATATCAGTCAACTGGGAATAATAGAATTGTAGGATTTGCCTCATTAGATTGTTGTAAGGATTGAAATAAGTCCATGTATATGAAGTGCTTAGAACGGTGTCTGGCACATGGCAAGTGCTTGATGTTAGGTAGAAGTGCTACTAGCCATTATGAAAAATGTCATCTATTGGATGGCATTAGAAAGTTGTGTAGATTCAGTGGTGTGCTGGAGCCACTCACATAGTCTTACGAGAGCTGATTGCGCAATCATTTCTCAACTTTGTGTTCAGGGAGGAAACACCGATAGCTTAAAATCAGCCACTTTGGGAGTATTTACACTGTGGAAATTGGCAAATGTTACAAATCTGGACACAGCCCCCCTCCTGGAGAACTGGTTGTTAAACATGAACTAGCGCACCACAGGTTATGTTTATTAGAAAAAGAGCCTTTTATCTTTAGCAGGTAATTCTTGGGACCCATATTATAAAATGACCAATTCTCGATTTTCTCCACACTGTGACTAGGATCAGAAGCTTTCCTCCATCAAGCAGTGTTATTATAGCTTACATTGGTCGTGGGCTACTGGACTCGTCAGAAGGTCTGTGTTTTTGTTCTGGCTTCATCACTTACCAGTTAAATAACTCTTGGAGAATCTCTTAGGTTTTCTGAGCTTTGATTTTTCTCTCCTGCAAAATGTTAAAAGTAATGTCTAGCTTGCCTGTAACACAGATTTGTTATGTTTAAAAAAATAGATATGAAAGTGCTTTAATAAAATCAAAATCCTATGTGAATCATTTTCAAAATATGGTACCACCTAAAGGAGAGCTAACAATAAGAATCGTTCCACTTTGGATTTTTGACTGCAGTTCTATTGGGAAAGGCAAAGTGCATACAATTTCCTGACAAATTATGTTATGCTTACGGAAAATGCTGATAACATCTCTTAATGCTCACCGAGCAATCATGTAGACTTTCTTTTTAAATCAATAGAAAATTGCTTTTCTATATATCCCTACAAAGACTGCTTCCTGGGACTACTGTGCAAAAATCCATTAGGTTTGAAGTTTTGTCCGGGTGATTTTATTTTTTAAAACTCAGCAGACAGCAGTAAGGACCATATTATTTTTGTTCAGGTGAAACAGATACATATTCTGTAGCTTCACAGCAAATTTCCTCCACATCATGAAGAGCGAGTAAGCATGTCTCAGTGTCGTAGCCTCTTGAGTTCAGAATGTACGGTGCACTGATAGAGACTGAGTTTGCTTTGCCTTTTATTTTATTTGTTACTAGAGGCCCAGTGCCTGAAATTTGTGTTACGATAGGCCTTCACAGCCCTGGCTGCCAGCTTTGCAGCCCTGCCATCCCCCTCCCCCCCGCACCTGCCTTGGCCTGGCATTGCCCATGTTTGCTGCCACACACCCCCAGTTCCCCAGATCCGCGGAGCCTCCCGATCGATTGTCCTGCAGAGGGTGGCCTGGGCCTCCCTCTTTGGGGCGATCGCGGAGCACCCCCCCGCATTGATCGCCCCATTGGCCGATGGCCTGGGCCTCCCTCTGCGGGGCGATCATAGGGTGATGGCAGGGCCCCCCAGCCAATCGCATGGCACCCTCCTTGGCTGGCCTGGTGCCAGTGCGTGTCATAGGGTAGTCATCCGGATGGTCATTTTGCTGTTTGGCCGTTTGGTCCATTTGCATATTACGCTTTTATTATGATAGATAACTAAAAAATTTCCCTTACAGCTGACACAATATTATATTAGTTTCACTATGTGTACAACATAGTGATTAGACATTTATATAACTTATGAAGTGATCAACCTGATAAGTCTAGTACCCACCTGGCACTATATACATTACAATATTATCTATATATATACAAGTCTAAGGGACTGTTCGAGCACTAGCTGTGATGCTTACTGACCACTAGGGGGCCAATGTTCAATGCATAGGCACGGGAACATGGAACAGACTGATGAATGAAGGAGGAAAGGGGAAGGGCAAGAAGAGATTAACCACAGATCTTGTATGCATACTAGAGGCCTGGAGCATGGATTCATGCACCGGTGGGGTCCCTCAGCCTGACGTGCGGGGATCGGGCTGAAACCAGCAGTCTGACATCCCCCAAGGGGTCCCAGATTGTGAGAGTGCACAGGCCAGGCCAAGGGACCCCACCGGTGCATGAATCCATGCACTGGGCCTCTAGTTAACTATATTCCCTATACTGTACATTACATCCCTGTACATCTTAATTCCTTCACCTTCTTCGCCCAGTCCTCCAACTGCCCTCCCATGTGGTAAGCATCAATTTGTTCTCTGTTCCTGTAAGTTTGTTTCTGTTTTGTTTTTTTAGATTTCAAATATAAGTGAAATCAGGTGGTACTTGTCTTTGTCTGACTTATTTCGCTTAGCATAACACCCTCTGGGTCCATTCATGTCAGATATAGAAAGATTTCATTCTTTTTTATGGATCAGTAATATTCCATTGTATATACATATGTACCACATCTTCTTTACCCATTCATCTATCAGTGGATACTTGGGTTGCTTCCATAGCTTGGCTATTGTAAATGATGCTGCAAAGAACATAGGGGGTACATCCATCTTTTTGAATTTGTGTTTTGAATTTCTTTGCTAAATAACCAGAAGAAATTCTGGTTCATAAGGCAGTTCTGTTTTTAATTTTTTGAGGTAGTTCCATACTGCTTTCCAAAGTGGTCGCACCAATTTGGATTCCCATCAATAGTGCACAAGGGTTCCCTTGTCTCCACATCCTTGCCAACACTTGTTATTTGTTGATTTATTGATGACAGACATTCTGACAGGTGTGAGGTGATATCTCAGTGTGCTTTTATGTTTCCGTGATGATTAGTGAAGTTGAGCATCTTTTCATATGTCTGTTGGCCATTTATATGTCATCTTTGGAGAAATGTTTATTTGGGTTCTCTGCCTATTTTTTTAAAGAAATTGGTTTCTTTTTGTGTGTTAAGTTGTATCAGTTCCTTATATATTTTGGATATTAATCCTTTATTAGATGTACCATTGGCCAATATCTTCTCCCCTTCAGTGGGTTGTCTTTTCGTTTTGCTGATGGTTTCCTTCGCTGTGCAAAAACTTTTTAGTTTGATGTAGTCCAGTTTGTTTTCATTTTGTTTCCTTTTGCTTTTCATTTTTGAGGAACTTGTATTGTGAAAGTTAAGTTTAATGGTATCACATAAGATACTGTGTTCAGATTCACATTCACCTGAAATTTATTGTAACTTTATTTTGTGCCAGGCCTACTGGTCTAATTAGAGTAGCTTTTCCCAAGTGTGAATAGATATAATAGTGGGTACTCCTTTACGGTATTTTTCATTGTTAAGTAAATGGGGAAAATAATATTAAGTTTAAGCAGGTGTTTTTCTTTTCTTCTTCTTTTTTAACTGTAGAAGCTTTAAAGTGTCAGCAGGCACTCTGGCTCTCCCAGAGGGAAGTGTAGTATGGGGTGTTTTCCAAACTTAGCCAATCACAGAATCCCTCATTCAAGAACATTTCAGGGAACAGGTATGTCCCAGAATCCATGTTAGCAGACTCATTCCAGGCATTGTTGGGTGAGCTAACATCAGAGTGAATGGTTCAGAGGAGGGACTGATCCCGTAAGGTTGGCGGGAATCAGGGGGGCTTCATGAAGGAGACCTCTGAGCTGCGCCATGAAAGATGAGGTGAATGTCAACAGGCAGGACAGGTAAGCAGGAGCTGGTGGGGGTGGGGCATGAGAGAGGACAGAGATGGGAGGGCACACACTTTGTTCAAGGAGCGGCCATGTCTCCTGCTGTATCCACAGGGGGATCTCCTTAAGTTCAAGTAAACATCTCCCAGACGACCACAGACCACAGATGGCCCCAGTCTACTCAGGAGGATGCAGGACAGGAAGGAGGTGGCACAGGGCAGCACCAGGCTTTCTGCTCTACAGCTGTAGTCATGGCAACAGTCCACGCAGGTTGTTTGTACAGCTGTCCCGTGTTTTCTTTCCCCTCCACCCCGCCTGACAGCTCTGGTGCAAAGAAGGAGTTCTATTGGGCACGAAAGGAGTCCCCCCAGGCTTAATAAGTTCTGTGTCTCATTGGAGCCAACAGCTTTTTTTTTTTTTTAAATTTCTTTATTGATTAAGGTATTACATATGTGTCCTTATTCCCCCATTATCCCCCACCTCCCATTCATGCCCCCACCCCCGTTGTCTGTGTCCATTGATTAGGCTTACATGCATGCATATAAGTCCTTTGGTTGATCTCTCCCCCTTACCCCCACCCTACCCTACCTTCCCTGAGGTTTGATGTTCTGATTGATGTTTCTCTGTCTCTGGATCTATTTTTGTTCCTCAGTTTATGTTGTTCATTATATTCCACAAATGAGTGAGATCATGTGATATTTATCTTTCTCTGCCTGGCTTATTTGACTTAGCATAATACTCTCCATCTCCATCCATGTTGTTGCAAATGGTAAGAACTCCTTCTTTTTTACCACAGCGTAGTATTCCATTGTGTAGATGTACCATAGTTTTTTAATCCACTCATCTGCTGATGGGCATTTAGGCTGTTTCCAAATCTTAGCTATGGTGAATTGTGCTGCTATGAACATGGGGGTGCATATATCCTTTCTGATTGGTGTTTCTAGTTTCTTGGGATATATTCCTAGAAGTGGGATCACTGGGTCAAATGGGAGTTCCATTTTTAGTTTTTTGAGGAAACTCCATACTGTTCTCCACAGGGAGCCAACAGCTCTTGTTGCAACCCCACAGGCATTGCTTCTAGGGTCCCCATAGGGGACATGTTCAATTACAAGTCACCATACTCAAGTCCCAACTATGGCATATCTCCAGGTATTAGGAGCTTCTCCCCATCCCGATGTCATTTACCAGTCAGAGATCATTTTAAACACGAGCAATTTTGCCTACGTAACATAGTTGACATAATACTCTTCTTTGATGTCCACAGGAGCAGAGCTTGAATGTTAAGCAAAGTTCAAGTTCCTTTTCAGAAGCTGTGCCCTTTACACTCCGCTCTGAAACAGGAAGCCTGCAAAGGCGATGGGGCACATTATATGGGAACGTGAGCTTGGATTTAAGTAACATCTAGTGACATGAAAAGACACTTAGTATTTTGGTGTAAAACTAGGTCCATAAGTAAATATTGCAACATACAAACAGATTTCAGTGTTTGTGTGTCGAGAAGTTTAAACGCAGGAACACCTGTGTAACCCTCTTCAACGTGACATGAACCTTCTGGAATAGAAAGGATGGTGCCTTTTCGGTCCATGGAAGGGACGGGCCTTTCTTTCCCTTCACTCCTGACTCCCCAGAGCCCCCAGGTATGTTTATTTCCAAACATGCAGTGGCAGAAGAGACATTTTCTGAATGAGAAAGCAGGACACGGAGGCTCAAGAGGCAGCGGTTAGAGAAAGTTCTTTCTGTATTGAATGCAAACACTCTGGGATTGTGAAAAGTCATGGCAGCTTGCACCCCACTTGCTGAAGCAATGACTGATCGTTCCTCGGCCTTCTCAGAGCCATCCCAGACTCCAGCCCCCAGGACACGGCCTGCACGAGGCTGTGGCTTAGCAGGAAGCGCCTGGTGCCTCCCGGGGGGAGCCAGCCTCCTGCCTCCACTGCTCTCAGGCTCCCTCCGGCCTGACTTCTGTCTGCTTCCCCTGGTGACAGGTAGTTGATGTGTGACTGGTCTGGGAGAGCGGATTTCATTCTGCGGGCAGCAGGCTCAAGCCCCACTCTCTGCTCACACTCACACGCATCATGCAAACCGTAATGACCCACACAGGGCTCCCGCGGGCCAGCACGTTTGAGTCGGGTTCCTGTTCCCTCACGGAGACAGAGGCCAGGAGCGGCCGCCTCTGCAGCGATGTATCCAGCACAGAACAAAAATCCCCACGCCCGTTGCCAATGAGTTTTACTTTTTATTGTCTTAAAATATGTTTTTGTTGATTTCAGAGAAAGGGTGAGGGGGAGAGAGAAATAAAAACATCAATGATGAAAATCATCCATTGGCTGCCTCCTGCACAGTCCCTATTGGGCACTGAGCCCTGACCGGGAACTGAACCCTGACCTCCAAGTTCATAGGTTGGTGCTAACCACAGAACGGCACCATCCTGGCGCCCATGTGTTTAAACCAGGGGTGGGCAAACTTTTTGACTCGAGGGCCACAATGGGTTCTTAAACTGGACCGGAGGGCCGGAACAAAAGCATGGATGGAGTGTTTGTGTGAACTAATATAAATTCAAAGTAAAGGAGCGGAGGGGAGAGCAAGAGAACCCTCCGCTCTTTCGGCTCCGCGGGCCGGATAGAACAGCCAAACGGGCCGGATCTGGCCCGCGGGCTGTAGTTTGCCCACGGCTGGTTTAAACCAACCATGCTCAGAGCCCCTTGCAGTGAGAACTCGCAGTGTGCAGCCTGGGTAAGGACACTTTTCATGTGGGGTCGACAAGAGAAGCATACCATCATGAATCCAAGAAAATAAATTTATTCAACTTTGAAGGGAAAAAATCCACAGACATAAAGAAAGTTAAATATAAACTGCAGGACACAACTAGTCATACTAGTGAATAATGGCTTGTGTGGCCAGCAAAGTACCAAAACGACATTCTGAGACTGATTGAGGTATTTAGCTATTTTTGGCGATAGAAATGTTGTCAGCCTATTGTGAAATAGTAAGATAGTTTTCCCAAACACACAGTTTTAAGTTGAATTAGGTTCTACGTCCATGAAATTTATATGAAACTAAATTATGTAGCTCTTATTGAAAACCATAGCAGCAAGGTAGCAGAAAATCTATGAAACATCTATTACAAAGTAACATGTTGAACTTTAAACACTCAATTCCAGCTTTTCACTGTCCTTGCGAGAAAGAGGGAATTTAAAATTACCAACCATTAGGCTATTTCCTAAAAAGGTCTGAGCTAAATGGCAAATACTACTGAAGTTAAAGCTAACTTTAAAGTTTTATTCACCTTTTAAAAAAATACTTAAAAGTGAGAAGTATTCTTCATTGAGATAAGATCCTTCTCTTTTTTTTATAAACGTTTTGGGGAGCCATCCCAGTGCTCCTAAGAATGATGTTTAGGCTACTAAGGGATTGAAAAATAATTCATAAATTACTCAGGCCCCTTGTTCTTCTTCAGACGCCCTGCTATGAGGCCAATCATTGCACTCAGAGGGGAAATAAAAATGATGAAACTTCTTTTACTATTCTAAATAAATCCCATACGAGGTTTGGTGAGGAAGGCGGTTTCTGCGATTGGCTTGAATAAGCTGGGAGTTACCTGTGGGATTTAAAATCTTGTTTGTCGTTCACATAAATAATGAGTATGTGTCTGGCTATCGTCTGTGAAACACACACCTATTTCTCACACTTCTGATCCCATGATGCGGTGAGTTTCATTTTGACCTGCTTCGACTTACAAAGTGCTTCCTGTACCTATTCCCTTCGTAGGTAACCGGGGAAGAAAACCCAGCTGTGCCTGAGGGCAGCCCGCTGCCCAGATTCTAGGGTTTTCTTCCTCCTCCTCAGTGTGAACCAGCCATAAGTCCTACTTCTACTACGGAGTGCTCTGACACGAACCGAAATTTGGGTAAGGAAGGGGTTTCTGTTTGTTTTGTTTGGTTCACGATAAGGTGGCCTGTGCAAACATTTTCAAGTTTCCTACATGAACAAATATTTGTTTAAAAATTCAGCTAAGACCAGCATGTTCCAATGATGTGGGTAACTACAATCATTGTAGAAGTGTTTAAGGAGTTTGGGGAGGTATCAAAAGGGCTTTGTAAAAAACCGACTTGTTGATTTGTTTTCATTAGGTGCACGGACCAAAGCATTAGGTCAGCTTCAGACTGTAGCTGCTACATTCTTCAGATGGGTCCCCGTGAACTTCAGGACACAGAGGGCAGTGTCGTAAAAAACAGCCATGCTTGAAGTATAAATTATTAAAAATATCTTTATCAGTTTTATGTCAAAATAATATTTCCATATCCAAACTATTTTTTTTTATTCTCTTACTTATAATGTTAGCTCCCAATCATGTAAAAAAGTAGCCTGTGCTTTAATTCGCATTCGAGTTTCCCGAACTGCAAAAGCCACCTGATTTTTCACTTTTTCAAAAAAAAAAAAAAAAAAAAGCATGATTTACTTGACATCAACGACACAGCCATTCGAAGCTCGGCATCACAAAATGAACACCCACAATAACAAGACGGTCACTGCCACGAAACAGTCTTGGGGACGAATCTTGAAAGTATTTACAATTCACAAGGGGAATATCTATCTGATTAAGTGTTTTTCTCCTTCTTTTTTTAGTATCTTGTTTCAACATTTCAGGAAAAGGCATTGAGAATCCACACTCCCCCTCCCCCCGCCCCCCACTGCCCCAGAAGGTTTAAACATGGTTTTGGTTTAAGCATTCATGCCCAGCCCTCTCTTGGCCATTAAATTCTTAGCTCTGGGGAAATCAAAGACTGGCTACGGCATGATGTTGTTCAGCTGGTCTGTGCTCACATAGCCACACACCGAGAGGAACTCCTTGTCGGGCCGGGGCAAGGCAGTGGCGTTGAGGACCAGGCCCTGCGGAGACTGGACTATGTGGATGGAGGTATAGTCAGGGACGGGCATCGCTGAACCTGGGGCCGGTCCCGCTGTCCCAGACCTCCGGGCAGTAGTGGTAAGGCTTTCCGTGGTGATGTAAATGTCTTCCTGGTTAAAGCTTGGCTCTCCACGTGCTGCCACCTCCACGTGAGGGGCCACAGGGATGCACTTTTTGGCGTCTGCCTCGCAGAAGTAGGCGCTGTCCGTGATGAAGTTTGCTGGGCAGGAGACCACCTCTGGGTGCGCGTCGCACTGGGTTATCCCTGCCTTATTCTTCTGGCCTGGGGAAAGGACCACACTCCCTGCCGGTGTGATGTCGCTCACCTGGGCGTAAAAGTCAATGTTTGCCAGTGGACTCGGACTGTGGAGCGGAACATGGGCAGCGTGGTGAGCTGACTCGGTTTCACCGATAAGAAGTGGTCTTGCTTTGCTTTCCTCTGCTAGGAGAACACCAGGCTCCTGAGCCGCAGGGGGAGCATCCCTACAAGGTGGGTTGTTTTGATTCTTCATGTCAAGGCACAAGAGATCTGCTTCCCCTTTTAACCTCTGTGGCTGAGCAACCTCTGAGGTAGCGTCACCCACGTCACTGGCATGGAAATCAGCCTCCAGAATGTCAGGGTCGTAACAGCTGGTACGGCCAGAGTCATCATCCTTCGCCCCCAGGATGTTAAGTAATTTCTGATGGTCATGGCTGAGGAGTCTGTCTGTGTCTGACCCTTCAGTCTTTTCATCAGGGTCGTCAATATCTAGCTCAATGAATTCAACCCAAGAGTCATCATTGTAGAATTCAGGCTTGTAGTTGTCATGGATGGCTAAGATTGTGTTCACCTCTTCTAATTTTCCTTCCTAGGAAATAGAAAGAAAACAAAGATCTATGAAAAGAAACTCACAGTGGTTAAGTGAGTTAACAAATAACATTAAGAGAATAATTATGGCTATAATAAAGGCATTAGTAACAGAACCACATAATAAAAATACATACTAATGAAGAACTTTTAAACATACAAGACATAATTTTAGAAGATGTAATATTAAAAAATTTTTTTCTTCACAAGAGGTACAAAAAATGGAATGTGTTACATGTAGCTTGCAAAAGCTCTCAACACAAGACAATGTTTTACAGATATTCAATTAGTGTTATCTATAACTTAGATAATTTATTACTTACCTTGAAGAGATCTGGATCAATTCCTTTAATCTTTGGAACAGGAACTGGGGGCAGAATCAGCATCTTAATCCTTGAAGACAATTAAAATTTTGGTGTGATATATCTTAAAAGTTGTACATTCTCTTATTTCAAAAGATAGAAATAAAACAGTGGCAGTGCTATTACTTATTTCAAATATCCTACTCCTTCATAGTGGAACATGAGAAAGAGCATGAAAATATTAAGCAGTAAACAAGGAGGAAAAACTATAGAAGAAAAAAAGAATAAAACAATAACAACAAAAAGCCCCTATCTGAAGTCAATTTAAATAAAACATGGCTTTCCTGTCATCTTTTTTTTTTTTCTTAATGCCTTTTATTGACAGCCAGCATTAGTATTTGGGAGTGAGAAATTTGATTCCATCTAAAGCCAATTTCCATTTCAGTTATAAGAAAGGTAATGTTAAAGCACTTCACACCAGTAATTTGCAGAGAAAAGGCAGGCAGGGACAGAGCGAGGGAGGGAGACAGGGAGAGAGGCAGAGGGGGAGAGAGGGAGGGAGGGAGGAAGGAAGGAAGGAGGGAAGGAAGGAAGGGAGGGATCGCCAATCCACATGGGGCCAAATTAGTGTAGACTCATATCAATTATGAGATTATATAAGATGACCTCATTAACCACAGTGTCACTGCAGGGCTCATTTAAGTTGGGACGGACTACATTTGAACTATTTCTAACTAATCTGTATTGATTTACATACACGATTCTATGAAGCAGTTAAAGTTTCTGTTTCAAATATTTAAATTATTTTTTTACCAAGATTCATTCCAATATCTATGCTGCCTGTTTTGTGCCTTATTGTATCATTGGCACTTAGGACTATTCTTGGCACATAGGTGATGCTCAACAAACATTTCTTAAGTAAATTTGAATAAATCATTTATCTCTTTTGTTACTAGTGTAACTAGTTTTTTGTTTTTTTTTTTAAATCCTTACCCTAAGATATCTTTCCATTGCTTTTTTAGAGAGAGGGAAAGACAGAGAAAAATATTGATGTGAGAGAAACACATCGATTGGTTGCCTCCTGACCAGGGCCCGGGCCAGGGAGGAGCCTGCAACCGAGGTAACGTGTCCTTGACTGGAATCGAACCCAGGACCCTTTGGTCCTCAGGCCAATGTTCTATCCACTGAGTCGAACCGTCTAGGGCTAGAGTTTGTTTTAAAATCAACACTGTAGCTCTAGAATAAAGCTCGGAGATTAAAAATTCCAACCAACTCATTTTATTCTTTTTTTAAAAAACCTAAGTGTCAGAGATTTTACCACTGGGCAGGAATGGCAACCTGACTTTGGTTATCAGCTGATATTCCACTCAATGTGAATGGACAGCTTAGTCTATTTAACAGGGAGCTCCTTTTCTGAATATTTCCATTGCTTTTTTTTTTTTTTTTAACCCCTAACTGAAGGGATAAACCAAATTCCATTTTATTAGTTGTTTTGACTAGCCTCCAGTAGGGTTACTCAGTGGGGCAAGTATTAAAGCAAACTGTTACTGATGAATACAAGATAAAGAAACAATATAAATTATTAATGATAACTACCATGTTTTGAATGCCTCTGAAAAGCAGGTTCTGATGGTACATCTTGCACTAAACTATGGGTCGGCAAGTTAGGGCCTGTGGGTGAACCTAGTCTGCTTTCTGTTTTCTTGATAGTTTTTAAAAAAAATCACATTAATTGGGATGATGTTGGTTAATAGGGTCACAAAGTTTCAGTGTAGATTTCTGTTATGAGATCTGCATATTGCACTGTGTGCCCCCATCCAAAGTTAAATCATCTTCCATCGCCATATACCCTCTGTTTTTATAAATAAAGTTTTATTGGAACACAGTCATATTCATCAGTTTTCATACTGTCTATGGCTGCATTGGCTATGACAGAGACTGCATGACCTGTAGAGGCTGGACCCTCAGCATTCGGCCCTTTATAAAACTGAACATTTCATGCAGTCCTTACAACTACCAGGGAGGGAGGTGGCATTCTGTGGAGAGACTCAGGGGTTTAGGGCAGGGGTTCAAGTCATGCACTAATATTTGGCACAGCTGGGCTCAAATCTCAATCACCCGACAGAACCCGGCCTTTGCCCCTGTGGTGCCGCTCTTGTTCGGTTCTGCATCTTTAAATGGATGTTTCCAATGTTTGAAACATACAGAAACGTACCATAACACTAATCAGAGGAAGCAAAGAGCCCCAAATGTCTAGCACTTGATTTTTATGCGTGT
The DNA here is from genome assembly GCF_963455305.1 of Plecotus auritus. NCBI lineage: Eukaryota > Metazoa > Chordata > Mammalia > Chiroptera > Vespertilionidae > Plecotus > Plecotus auritus. Next base: position 168,445,988 of record NC_137774.1, read on the forward strand.
CTCCCTTTTGTGAAGAGGCTGACACGTTGAAGCACGTGTTGGCAGTTAGCTTTCTAGGAGCTACGGTTGACCTGATGCCAGGGTGCCCAATCCTGTGGCCCAGGATGTCACAGAATGTCCTGCCTGTGAATGAAACAAGACAGTGGGAATGCCACAGGGAGAGATGGGCATGGCGACAAACCAGAGAATGCGTGCCATTCCCAAATGGGACAGCTGGGCCCTGCTTCAGCCTACATTGCCAGAGGGTCCCATCAACCCAGTTTCTCTAGATCTTGTAGTTTTTAAAGACAACCTGGAAACATGAATGTCTATGTGAAAATTCCATATTTTTGTAAAACACCCCGTAGGAAAATCTTTACTTCAAAATCAAAACATCAAATAACAAAACATGGGTTGGCAGGTTGATCTCGGCTTTCTGTTTGCCCTGCTGTTTCATGCTGATTCCGTTATTTCTTTCCTGATTAGTAACAGCTCCAAGGCTGGGGGCGAGTCGTATGGCGGGAACCACAGAGTCTGCAACAGAGACGACCTTGGCATGAAACCATGTGACTTTGCTATCCTCTTATTGAAATCCAAGGTACAGGTCAAGTTTTGCGAGCGTGGACTCAATTATCTGGACTTAAAAAAAGAAGTAGATTCAAAACTTCAAGCAAAGACACGGAGGACCTGAAGCGCCTCCCAGCCTAAGGCTCTGGGAAGGCTCACAGGGCACCTCAGTCTAATTACTGTTTTAATTGCTAGAACTACATGTTCTTTCCACATCTGCTGACAAATGGGGTCTACCATTTCCTACTTTCATTAAATCATGGAAATTTAGATGACGATAAGGACTTTATGAGCAAATCAAAGAAAACATGTAATTCTTTTCTGCAAAGAACTTACTTTAGCACAGGAAATCTGGAAGTACAAAACCATTTCTAAAACTGTTACAATTTGATGGTTTTGACCAAACTTTATAGTTAAGAACTTCATCATTCATAGAAAACACTCTTCTGACAGAGGTTAATATACTTTCTTTGAAATCCTATTTTATTAAAAAATATTTTTATTGGTTTCAGAGAGGAAGGGAGAGGGAAAGATAGAAACATCAATGAGAGAGAATAATTGATTGGCTGCCTCCTACACGCCCCCTAATGGGGATCGAGCCAGAAACCCAGCATGTGCCCTTGACCAGAATGGAACCCGGGACCCTTCAGTCCGCAGGCCGACACTCTATCCACTGAGCCAAACCTGTTAGGGCTGAAATCCTATTTTTGGAGAGTGTTATTTTTTTTCTTTGAATTATTATTAGCTAATATACTTAAATTACCTAACATTTATTTAGCTTTCACAATGACTCAACATTGACAGCTAATGTCAAGAGGAAATTACTTTATATACATCAGGGTTTTATTGGCTGCAGTTCCATATAAACTAGCCTTTCAACTGTACAGATCAATGAATTAAAATTAATCAACAAAATAATTTGACTCCTTTGTTGTTGGTATTACTTAAATATATAAATTACTTAAAGGTCTAAAAATGTATTTAGCCCAGCTGGTGTGACTCAGTGGTTGAGCAATGACCTATGAACCAGGAGGTCACGGTTTGATTCCCAGTCAGGGCACATGCCCGTGTTGTGGGCTCGATCCCCAGTGTTGGGTGTGCAGCGGGCAGCCAATCAATGATCTTCTCACTACGGATGTTTCTATCTCTCTCTCCCTCGCCCTTCCTCTTTGAAATCAATAAGATATATTTTAAGAAAGGTATTTATTCTTTTACTATTTTCCCCCAAAGAAGTAACAGTTGTGTTTGTAAAATGGACATGTTGCTAGGAAGTGAGGTGCAAAATGAACGTCTGCAGTGAGAATTTTCCTTCCCCATCGGCCGACACTGTAAAGCTGGAGATGCCACTCTCCAACAGGAATGCTTTCAGATTCCCCTGGAGACGTGGCAGGCTCACTCTAGAACTCCAGATGCTGAGCATTCTTCCTGCGACTCCCGTTCTTTTTGGATGCTGACAAATGCGATCCATACAACTTCAAACATCAAATTAGAAAGTTTTACATATCTTCACACAGACTGCATTTTGATTTGTAGATGCCTCTTGGCTTGTCCTGGGGAACTTGTCTGCTGTTCTGGGTGGGGTGACTGACCATCTCGGTTTGTCTGGAACTCAGGGATTTCTTGGGACACTGGACTTCTAGTGCTAAGAATAGGCAAGTCCCAGGCAAACTGGGAGTGTTGGTGACCCTAGTTCTAGGGGAAAGGGCTAGATTAACTCATGGGACTCTAAAAATATTTATATTAGTTCACACAAGCACTCCATCCATGCTTTTGTTCCGGCCCTCCGGTCCAGTTAAAGAACCCATTGTGGCCCTCGAGTCAAAAAGTTTGCCCACCCCTGCCCTAGCCTCTCCGTGTCCTACACAACACCCCAGAGAGAAGGCCAACCTGCGACCCTCTCTGACGCACACATCGAAGTGGTAAATATATAACTGGAGGTGACATTTTCTTGGGTTAATTACAATTTTCACTGACGATTTGCAAAAGAAAACACACCAAATAACGAATGGAAAAACGCATGGAAATCCAAACAAGTGGGAGAAACATGGAGGCAGACTATATGTCACACTTACCTCTGCTGCTTAGAAAACATGAATAAAAATATCACCGTCAGCCCAAACATTCCAAAGATAATAATTAAGAACCATGGAAACCGGAAATCTGAAACACAGGAGAACAATCTCTCACTCACAGGATTACCAAGAGCTGAGGTTGACATTGCACTTTGTTTTTTCACATAAACATATTCCCTAATTTGTATTCGTTAGTAGTCAGTGATTTCACTGATAACCACTGAAAACAGAACACAGCAATTTAGAATAGAGGTCTGTTCTGTTCCAAGAACACGTCTTGAAATCCTCTCACATTAAAAAAAAAAATCAAAATAAACAGCACACAGCTAAGCACAGTCCACGTTATAAGGAAAGACTGCTGTTATGTGTCTCCTATGTTCAGGGGTGTTACTGGAGGCTTCAGCTCTAGCAAACAGCTGCTGAGCAACACGGGACTTTACCTCAATACCATCTACTTGGTTCCTTTTTTATCAAGGTGTGGTGAGAGTTTTTATCCTCCAGACTGAGAAGCTATCAGAAAGATGGGGACAGTTTTTATTTATTTATTTTATTTTTAATATTTTTATTGATTTCACAGAGGAAGGGAGGGGGAGAGAGAAACATCAATGATGAGAGAGACTCACGGATGGGCTGCCTCCTGCATATACCCTCCTGGGGATTGAGCCCGCAACACGGACATGTGCCCTGATCGAGAATTGAACTGTGACCTCCTAGTTCATAGGTTGATGCTCAACCACTGAGCCACACTGGCTGGGCAGAGTTTTTATGTTTGAACCACAAAGGAAACTTTTTAGACTTGCACAGTTTACCATTTCACAGCTTCAAAAACTCCTTGGACAGGAGATCACTACGGGGGCTCCCTCCTTCAGATTTTCATAAACTCTGTAGCAGATTTCGGGAAATCGGTTTGTACAATTTCTATTTTATTCCTTCAAAACAAATGCTTGCCGCTGGTGCCCAGCCTTCTTACCGCACTGGCGGAGGTTCACCGCGTTTTAATTAAAAAGGGAAGGTGGTACTTACTTTAACGTCGCCTTATTACAAGGAGGCCTTTATCCTGTAATATGCATTCCTTATTTTAATGTCCTTGTTCACTTATTAAAATCACCCAGGGAGATATTATGGGCGCTATGGAGAACCAGTGGGAAAGAGAACACTTGTGTCTGGGGGCATTTTTAGTTTTATCTCAATGACCTGTTCAGGAATATAACATATCACACAAAGCTGGTGCTTTGTTTTCTTCTTCTTCTTCTTCTTTTTTTTTTTAACATGGAAGAAGAAGTCAGTTAAAATAATCTATGTTAAGCGAATGAAATGCCATCACAATAAGCTTAAAGGGCGTGTGGCAAGTGTGTTTTATAAACCAGAATTTCATATCAAATGGTTTGAAACAGCAAGCCTGTTAAATAGAGCTTAGGGGAAAAAAATGGAGTTACAGACATTTTGACTCAAGTGTTATTTAGTAACATGGATTCTACGTGTACGGTAAATGCGGAAATACACATTTCATTTCTCTATGTGATTGCTCTTGAACAAACCTCAGCTTTTCCCATGACCCGTAAACCTCGTCCTTAATGGAGATGAGCTACAGTCCATTTTCATTCGGGAGTGATAACATTTTATACACTTAATATCAAGCAGCCTTCTTGATTTCTATATGCCAACACTTGAATTCTCTTATTATGAATTTATAGGCTTCATGTCTTTAAACTTTCATTATCTTTGTATTTCTCTTGTACGTGATCTCCAGATGTTCCAGGCCATTCTCAGGCATAACTGGCCACTTCTCTTTAAGACTTCTCCAGGTAAAAGCCACACCCGAACTTTCTAACATCAAACAGCACCTGCCTTTGACTACCTGCGCTGACTCAGTATTCAGCTTCCTCTTAGATGCCACGTTGTGCATCTACCTTAGAGATGCAGAATTTCTCATTATGTATTTGAAAACTATTTTTTTTTCTGATTACAAATGCAAACAACTCACTGTAGCAAATTTTAGAATTACAGAATCACCTGAAATTCTGATATCTAGAGATAACCCTCATTAACACCTTCCCCTCTATAACTTGCACCTATCCCACGACTTTTCCTGAATTAAAGGATTCAAACACTAAATTGTCCTGCTTTTTAATGGGCTATACCTGCTCTAGAGAGTGAGCTTGAGGTCAACCCGACATTAGCTGCTAATGTATCTTGATTTGGACAACATCCTAACACAGTTCAGGGAATGCATCGCTATATATCGACGAAAGCCATGGTGGCTGCCACTTTAATCTTTCATTTTTACCTTCTTCACATGGCACTGGGCTCATCTGAGGAAGTGTTACATAGAGCACCTCACTGAACTCGCCGTACTTTTCTGAGTTTCGTTGTCTGCATCTTACGCGCACTTCATACTCTTTATCTAGTCTCAGTGAGTACACTGGAACGGATGTTGACAACACAGGGTCCATCTTTCAAGAAAAAACATAACACTTATTGGTTAGACAGTCAACACGCTGCAAGGTTCGTCTATATTCATCTGTGAAGTAGGTAATACTTTGAAAATGCACTGGGTGGTTGCTATTTAAAGAAAGATCAAGGCAAATAACTTACAAAGAATCATTTGTTCTATGGACAACAGGCCTCAAACTTATCTTACCTAATAAAAGAGAAACATGCAAATTAACCATCACTCCGCTATGCCACAGCCAATCACAGTGAGTATGCAAATTAACCCAACAAAGATGGAGGTTAATTTGCATACACAGGCGTAGTGCTGTGTGAAGCCTGCTATGAGGGGAAGCGGGGCGGCGGAGGGAGCTACTGGAGTGGTGCTCCAGACAGAAGTGAGGACTTGCCGGCTCTGGGCGGCCCAGGAGCGGGGACTTGCCGGCTCCTGGTAGGAGCGGGGACATGCCGGCTCCAGGTGGCCAGGGCGTGGGGACTTGCTGGCTCCCAGTGAGAGCGGGGACTTGCTGGCTCCAGGCGGCCCGGGAGCGGGGACGTGCCGGCTCCCGGGCGGCTGGGGTGGGGAGTGGGGACTTGCTGGGTCCCGGATGGCTGGGAGCAAAGCCAGGGGCCTATTCTTGCACGAATATCATGCAACAGGCCTCTAGTTTTGGTATAAACCCAGAGATTTGATACTTATGTAGAATAGGCTGTCACATATCCTAAGATCAAAGCATAATAAAATTATTATGAAAAATGACAGAACTATAAAGAAGACTACAGGTATGTTTGCCTACCCTTTGTGATATCATAGTTTTGTTTAAAAATGTAAGAACAGAAAAACAAATCATAGTCATCCTTTGGAAATTCTGGGTAGTCATGCATATGATCAAAGAATTGGAAAGGGTCTTGGAAAATTATAGTTTTCTTAATTGAACTTTTTTTCTTTTTTGTTAATCCTCACCCAAGGATATTTTCCCATTGATTTTAGAGAGAGTTGGAGAGAGGAGGAGAGACACAGAGAGAGAGAGATACATCAATGTGAGAGAGACACATCATTGATTGGTTGCCTCCTGTATGCTCCCCAACCAGGGCCAGGGATGGAGCCTGCAACCAAAGTACATGCCCTTGACTGGAATCGAACCCAGGACCCTTCAATCAACAGGCCAATGCTCTATCCATTGAGCCAAACTGGCTAGGGCTTAATTGAACCTTCAAATAATTCTAGTAAAAGCAATTACATACAGAATCAGCATGTTCTATTCAAAATCTGCAAAGAAAAGTCACAGGAGTGCTTGGTAATTAATACCAGGGTCGGAGAAACCAAGATGGCAGCATAGGTAAACACCTGAACTGCTGCCTCGCACAACAACTTCAAAACTACAACTAAAAGACAAAACAGACATCATCCAGAACCACAGGAAGGCTGGCTGAGTGGAAATTCTACAACTAGAAGGAAAAAGAAAAGCACACTGAGACTCAGAGGAGCTGCAGAAGTAAAGGCAGAGGTACGGAGGCACGCGCTCGTGGAGAGGGCTGGCAACTGAGTACGCGGCTGGCTTTTTCAATCCGCAGGGAGACACAAGCTCCCAATTGCTCTGAACTCCAGTTCCAGGCAAGACTCTGGGGACCCAGACTCATATGGGGAGAAACTGGACTGTCTGGCAGTGGGCGGAACTTGAGGGCGGCTTTCTCTCAGAGGTGCTTGCAGTGATTACCAAGGGACACTGAGACCCAGGGGCCTCTTAGGGCAGGGCTGATAGGAAGCCATTGCTGTTTGCTCCACCCTGAGACTCCGCCCCACCCCAGCTGAGCACAGAGGCTTTTGCATATGAATGGCCTGGTCCTTTGAAATCTAAACTTACCTAACAAACTGCAGTGGAGTCAGTGAGACCCAGAACATCCAAAAGAAGGCCCAAGGCCCTGCAGCAGCTTGCATTGCTTCACAGCTGGGCCTCATCTGGGCACCTCCAAAACCCAAACATAGAAGAGGAATCTGCAGATCTCTCCATAGCTTCTGCTGGGTGGCCTCAGGCAGAGGCTAAATTAGCACCTCCTTGGAGATCCAAGAGCCAGTGTACCCAGGGGTCAGAGTGGGACCATCCAGATTACAACTCCTCAGATCCATAAGGGACACACTCAGGGGGCAGACTCAGTGAGCACCAAAGCCCCATTGAAGCAAGTCTTCCCTCATAAGGGTGTCTCCAGCACAGAAGTTCTCCCATCATAGACAGCTGATCCTCACAGCCAATTGGCCTGGAGGTCAATTCCTCCCAGGGATACCAACAACAATCAAGGCTTAACTACAAGGCTGTGCACACAATCCACAAAGGGGTGCACCAAGAGTGTCCACCTCAGGTAACTGGGGAGGCTGAGCCACTGGGCCCTATAGGACACCTAGCACACAAAGCCACTCTATCAACACAGGGAAGCAGCCAAAATGCGGAGACAAAGAAACAGGTCACAAATGAAAGAAATGGAGGATATAGAGTTCAAAACCACGGTTATAAGGTTTTTCAAGAATTTTCTAGAAAAGGCCGATAAATTTAGTGAGACCCTCGAGGATATAAAAAAGGACCAACTAGAAATTAAGCATACACTGACTGAAATAAAAAATAATATACAGAGATCCAACAGCAGACTAGAGGATTGCAAGAATCAAGTCAAAGATTTGAAATACAAAGAAGCAAAAAACACCCAACCGGAAAAGCAAAAAGAAAAAAGAATCCAAAAATATGAGGAAGGGGTGGGAACCGGGTGGAGGGGAGCTATGGGGGGAAAAAAGAGGAACAATTGTAATAATCTGAACAATAAAGATTTATTAAAAAAAAAACACAAAAAAATAACAAAAGCAGATCCAGAGACAGGGAAGCATTGATCAGACTGTCAAACCTCAGAGGGAAGGTAGGGGAGGGTGGGGGTAAGGGGGAGAAATCAACTAAAGGACTTGTATGCATGCATATAAGCCTAACCAGTGGACAAAGACAACAGGGGGGTGAGGGCATGAGTGGGGGGGGGCGGGTTGGGAAGGTAATGGGGGGATAAGGACAAATATGTAATACCTCAATCAATAAAGAAATTAAAATGAAAAAACAAAACAAAACCAGGGTCCATAATTCTTAGGGTTAGGATGTTCTTTTTCCTTCCAGAGAAGGGCAGGTGAGACTATTACACGTTTAAAACATGTCACTATCAAAGAAGCAGACCCAGTCAGTGAGGGTGTTCTCCTTTAAGGCAAACATTCAGACCAAGTATTCAGTATGTGCTTTTCGTATATTTCCTGGTAGAACACGCCGTTCCTGTTTATAGAAGGCTAGGAACACTCACCTTTTCAACAGCATAGATCTTTCACATAAATATTCTCCTAATTTGTTTTGCTAAGTCAGAAGCTGGACCTTCAGTTTCTAAAACAAATTCTCCTTTCACCTCAGTTAGTTGCTATTCACAAAGTATCTCTTCTGTGTTCCCCTGTGTACATGGGACGGTAATTTTGCACTGTGTAAAGATGCTTCTCAATGTATGGAATGTTGCATGCCTAAAAGGCTTTTAAAAGGTAGAATTCTGCATATTAAACTTATTATTTTTCTTGAAATATTTTAAAAGCCTATGTTTTCATTCCTAATTTCTCTGCTACTGTCACCAATGTGATTTCTTTACAGATTTTACTAATAACAAAAGCAGACAGGGGCTCTCAGTGATTGGACCCATGTTCCCTCTCCATCCTCTCTCAGCCCTCCACACCCGGCACACCACACTCCCATCTGCTCACATCCCACCTGCTCACACAGCTCCCACTGCCACCTGCCTGCGAGGGAACACCCATTCTTGGCCAAGCCTAAGTGTAAGCATTGCTGAAATTCTAAGGAGTCTTTCCTGGCACTTTCCCTACCACCCTGCCAGATAATACACATCATATATTACTTCTGGAGTTTTCCTGCTCAGATTTCTGTATTAGACTGCAAATTCTCTGGGGGCAAACAATGCCTTCATTATCTTTAGGTATACAGTGGGTGAGCAAGAGATGGCCCATACGCTGTAGATAATTCTATGCCACTCATTAAGTCCTGAAAAACCCCCCATCAATGCTTAACTTGTTTAGCAGGTAAATAGTGTAAGCAACTACATGGTCATTAGTATTACTTTTATATTAAAAATGCATTTAATTACAAAAAAAAGACACAGCAATTCCAAATTCAACATTGCCAAGTGGTAGCATGAATTCCCGATCTAAGCAACAAACACTAGCCTCTTTCCCTTCTACTTACAAACCTCTCCTCTTTTTACCTTAGGACATTTGTGCTCATAACCCATTTGACTGCGAGTTTCTTCCAGAGAGAGGGCGATTCTTATGAATAGGCCCTTGATATTCACGACCACTTTATCTGAGACCCTTGCAAGTGACCAACCTTACAAATACTTTGAATATGTAACTTCACTCATAGAAGGTAAGTAAACATTAACTGACCCCTTGGAACTATCTAATGTGACGTTTAGCAGGGTACAATGAAGAGTGTGATGAGGCCTTGTTGGGAGGCAGCTCTGAGCATCACTGACTGAGTCCCAGGCCCCCATGCACCTAGCTCAGAGCGCACGATGTAAGCTGTCTACTTGTGCTGCGGCTGAGACGTGACTACGTGCCCGGGTCTTTCAGGCTTGAAACTATGATTAGAAAATGAATGAGTTCTAATGTTCTGATGTACATCTCTGTTTTTAGCTTGCCAAGCTTTTTATTCTCAGGATTCTTTGACACTCTTAAAAATTATTGTGAATCGTAAAGATGTGGTTGATTTGGGTTATACTATCATTATTTACCATATTAGAAATGAAAACTGAGAAATTAAAATGTGCTAATTTTAAAATTAAAAAAATAAATTGATTTTATGGTAACATATTTTCATAAAAATTATTGTACTTTCCCAAGCAATACGATTATAGTGAAAAGAATGCCATGGTTTTACATTTTTGCAAATCTGCTTGGTAGAAGATGGCTGTATTTTTATATCTGCTCCTAACTAAACCTGTTAGGATGCGTTGTTTTGGTTGACATGCATGAACAAAATTGAGGAAAAGGAAGGGTATTTTAATAGGCTTTTCAGATAATTGTGGATATTCTTTAACACCAACACCCAAACTCAGCAAGTGGTCTTTTCTTAAAGGTTAGCTACAGCGTGGAATTGGAAACCATATCCATGAATCTGCTGTACGCTGTTCCGTTAGCATCCACCATTCCCTCCGATACTTTGAATGGACCATTTCCCCATGCGTGATTTTCATTACATCACGTACTGATCATTTGGAAAAGACTGATTCCCTGAGTTACGCAGATTTTCTAAACGTACACACATTTTATTATGCAATATAAAAAGTCACTTTTGCTAACGGTATCACCATTCATCTCATCAGGAGTGTCTTCAAAGAAAGGAAGCTAGCAAGTTCATGGTTGTACAAGAAAGTTTTCCAAAATTCCGATTTTCCCTTGCGAGCTCAGATTTTTCATTGGCAACAAATACTGTCAATTGTTTTTCTTTCTTTTTTTTTTTTAAAAAAAATATATTTTATTGATATTTTTGCAGAGAGGAAGGGAGAGGGATAGAAAGCTAGAAACATCGATCAGCTGCCTCCTGCACACCCCCCACTGGGGATGTGCCCGCAGCCAAGGTACATGCCCTTGACCGGAATCGAACCCGGGACCCTTCAGTCCACAGGCCGACGCTCTATCCACTGAGCCAAACCGGTTTCGGCTCAATTGTTTTTCTTAAAGTGATGAGCTTACTTCGTTCTTTTTTCAAGAAATGTTTGCCAACTCAAATCTATCGGTCTACCAGTCGTTCTTCCAGGTAAAACTGGTGCTCCAAGCCACGTTCCCTACAGAAGCAGCGAGTTCCGCTGGCAGCCCCGCTGGGTAAGTGCTTTTTCTCAGGACAACCATCAGCACCGTGTAGGCAGCAAAAGCGCTTTACGGGGGCTTCCACGTGGCACACAGAATATTAAAAAGGTGTGTACTCAAAGGTCAGGCTGGAACAAAATTGATAATTTTCAAAGCCTCATCAAGGGCGCTCTTGTGTGCAACTGGCTCCCTCCCTCCCCTCCCTGTGAGTGCTCGGTGACCAGCACCACGGGTCGGTCTTACTGCCATGCTTTGTGCTAAGGCGGCCTCAGTTTCCCCACCATTGCTTTTGTACCATCAGGGCAAATATCACCACAGTGAAAAAAAGAAATAACATTTTAGTATTATTATGAAAGTGGTCTTGACCTTGCGGACTCGCTGAAAGGGTCTCAGGAACCCTCCGGGGTCTACAGTTTCTGCTTTGAGATCGGCTGCCCTGGGGTACCTGGCACCGTGCACTGAGTACAGTGGTTATTTCAATCCCTGGTGGCTGGCTAGTTTGATGAGCTTGGATTTAGAAAGTCTCGTTTGACTCAGCATCCAACCAGGCTTTTTTTATACCAAGTTACAGAATGGCTATCTAAATTAAAACGATGCTGAAAACAGAACCTCAATGCCCAATATTTAACTGTTCAAAGCTGCTCCAAATTTAGCTTTCCTCCGGTGACAAAACCAGCCGCTTCTTCAGCAGTTCACTGAATGGACAGGGCCCGGTGTCTGAAGAGTCGGCAGTGAGGCTGTGCCAGCCGCTGGGCATGACTGATGCCCGGCCAGAAACCACTGGACTTGGCTGGGGCTGTGGCTGTGGTTAGACTGATTTAGAATTAGTTATATTGGGAACAGCATGATAATCCTGTTTTTCTTCGTGCTGTGTGCCATGCGGAATTTATCTAAGTGCCCGGTTCCCACACGCTTGGCAAGGAAGTGAGGAGTTCAGAGGTCAACCAGTACCATGCTCCTTGCAGACTTAAAAACCTCTTAGCTTGATTGTCCCCTGAGGTATTTAACCAAATATCCTTCTGAAGCCTCTAAAGGGCACATTCCTTCCCTCCGTTTCCCTCCTGGAGTCACTTAAGAACTTAATGTAACGAAGCTCTTGTGAGGAGTAGTAGCAACTAACATCATGGGAGAATATTTAGCCATAGCTCACTGTTGACCTTGATCATGACCCTTCCCATGTTTAGCCACATCCCCAAAGACAACTAAGAGGCTAGAGTATACAAGTTTGTTCTAAAGTTAAACTGGACAGCAAGGATGACTGGGGACATAGTATCCTTTTCCTTCCAGAGGCTTCCATAGAAGCTCCATGCTGTTGGACAGAACCTCAAGATGATATTTTTCTGATTATTTTCCTCCAATAAGAAATGATGCAGCATATAGCATGAACATGTGGTACTAGGTCAAAAGGACATATATCCATGAGAGGGGGTGTTGAAATGAAAGGAAGCCAATTCAAAAGGTTTCCAGTGTGATTTGTAATGATATCTTACCATTTTCCATTGGGTCTCGTTGATCTCTTTGTATTGCAGCTCGTACTCCAGGACGATCCAGCCTTTCTGAACATCTGCGTTGGATGGTGGCTCCCATCTCACCTGGATATCCGCATGAATCCCCGTCAGGCTGGTGTTCAGCAAAGTCCAGTTGAGGCTGGTGGGTGGATCTGGTTGTACTGTGCGTTTCAATGGAGAGTTAGTACACAGCTGGGTAGTGACGGAATGCTTTCTTCTGAAGAGACCACATTACTTTACACATTTCATTATTCATACTCTCAATTCTTCTAATAGTCCTATCAGTCTATTCTCACGTTATTAGAGAGCACCATTTTTTTCTTAAGGGTGATCTGTGTTTAACTCTAAAAATCCCCTATAAAAGTCCTTTTCGAGTTTGAAGTCTGAACTATAACTTTTCTTTTTTTTTTTTTTTAAAAGGATAATATCTTTGTGTTGGATTTTCATAGATTTTATTTTATTTTTTTTTTAAATATATTTTATTGATTTTTTACAGAGAGGAAGGGAGAGGGATAGATAGTCAGAAACATCGATGAGAGAGAAACATCGATCAGCTGCCTCCTGCACACCCCCCACTGGGGATGTGCCCGCAACCAAGGTACATGCCCTTGACCGGAATCGAACCCGGGACCCTTCAGTCCGCAGGCCGACGCTCTATCCACTGAGCCAAACCGGTTTCGGCCTATAACTTTTCTTAAAGATCTGGGTTTTGCATTTCTTTGGCCTCTGATAGAATTAATGCTTTGGGATTTGGCAAAGGGATTCATTCTAACTAAGGAACAGAGTCAGAAAGACCTGGCATTTAAACACGTGGCTGCATTAGGAACTCGGGGTAGAGGAGCCTTTTTTCTTCCAAACTGTTCAGGACCTGGGGCGAGGACCTTGCTTCACTCCTTTCTGTGTTGCTACCAGCACAGTCCTTCCCAACACTCAGCCAGTGCTCCTTGGCTCGTCTTCCCAGCCACGTGCGATCATTTCCCCAGACCTAAGGAGGAAGGCACTGCATGGCTCTCTCAGATGATGACGCTGCCGTGTTTTCCTTCACTTAACCCATGAGAACAACTGGCAACAGTGTTTTGCTTGGTTTCTACCAACTGCACATTCTCGGGTAGATCTGCTGCATTTTGCCTATTAGCACCACAAAGACCACAATTTCCCAAAGGTCGGTGAAGAGAAAGATGGATTCTAAAGCCAGGAACTCTTAGCTAAATGTACATTCTAGATCAGGGGTGGGGAACCCTTTTTTTCTGCCAAGGGCCATTTGGGTATTTATAACATCATTCGTGGGCCATACAAAATTATCAACTTAAAAATTAGCCTGCTATATTTGGCCAAACATTTAATGAACTCACCCCCTACTTCCGTGGCAGGGCCAGACCAAATGATTTCGAGGACCTTATAAGGCCCACGGGCCTGATGTTCCCCACCCCTGTTCTAGATAGTCCCCAATAAATTATTGATATTTGGGTCTCAGTACCAGACATGGAGTGAAATTTACTTTCTTTTCTATGATATGGAGAAGGTCACCTGGGATGTGGCAATGTCTGGGTCCCCAGGGTTGATCAGAGATAAGCCTACAAACACCAGTATACCCCATGAGGAGTGCTTACTGGTTGTTAACATTTGGTGGCCAAAGAGGGGAGCTCTTCTTTCGACCTAAGCCGAAACATTCTCTGTGAAGCAGGTTGCTATTGGCCACTGTGGATTGAGCACCACTTAAAAAAAAAAATAGAGAAAGTCCAAATTTGACTAATCATGACTACATTTGGGAAATTAAATTAGAGTGATTTGCAAAACAGCTAAGCTACATATGCCACGTACGGACAGTAATACCCTTCTTTTCTGGATTTCTTGGGGACTGATGTTCTGATAACCAAAGCTTAGCCTTGTAAGTGACCGAACTATAAAACATGTTTTTCATGGGAGATTTTCTAAAACATATTACTCATGTTACATCTTTAAAATTTCCCTACTTTAAATAGAAGATGAACGGGCCCTGTTGAGAAGGCACGGTGACTTCTCCTGACCTTTATACTTCCACGTGCCATACCTGCTACCTCACTTCTCTGAGATGTTTAAAAGGCACCTGAGATTGGACACATCCCCAAATTGACCCAGGGGATGTCATTTAATGCTCTGAGCCTCAGTTTCATCATCTGTAAAATGGGGATGATAAGAACCTATCTCCCATGGTTATTAGATCTGAATCATGATAAATGCTTTGGAAGTGTTACCTATTACTATCCTTAGGTCATGTCCCTGCTTAAACATCCTCAAATGTGCCCCTTGGCAGTAAGATAAAGTTCAAATTCCTTTGTGGGGCACACAAGATCACTGCTGATTTCTGTGGCTGACCAGTCAGGCCTGCCTAACTGCTCCTGAGTCTTTGAAATTTCGGTGCTATTTGTCACTTTTGGGATGTAGTACTTGTTGGAAGACACTGTCCATCTTGTACACCTGGCAACTCCCACTCATGCTTTCAGGAGCAACTGAACTGTCACCATCTCTGTGCAGCCATTCCTCAGTCAACCATTCGCACCTCTGGCTCCCACCTTGGCTGGCTTTGTGTCACACACACCTGGAGTCCAGCACTCACTATGGCCGTTATTTATTACTTATCGCAATTATTTGTCAGCACACCTGACTCTCTGACTTGACTGTTATTTATTCTGTAGCCATCACACCTGGGCACAGTGCCCAATTAGTGCCCGGCTTATGGCTGGCACTCAGTGACGTCAGCCAGGTAAAAGAGTGGGATTGGCAACTGGCAGACACAGGGTCAGGACATGGGTCTTGACCCAGGATTCTTACTACTACCCACTTAACCACTCAATAGCTACACTTATGCATGTTAGGACATATACGCAGTAGTCTCTCTAACCCAGGGGTGGGCACACTTTTTGACTCGAGGGCCACAATGGGTTCTTAAACTGGACCGGAGGGCCAGAACAAAAGCATGGATGGAGTGTTTGTATGAACTAATATAAATTCAAAGTAAAGGAGCGGAGGGGAGAGTAAGAGAACCGGATAGAACAGCCGGATCTGGCCCGCGGGCCGTAGTTTGCCCAAGGCTGCAACCTATGCAGTTGGGTTCTCTTTTCTGCTTGTTTTCTTAATTTTCTCCCTCAGAGTCAGGCTATCAGATCTACTTGTTTCTGCCTGCAGCTTCTAGCCACTTTCTCTCTGTCTCTTTCCATGTGCTGATGCCTGGCAAACCAGACAAGAACAGCCCATCGGAGAGAAGCTCCAAGGAATTCCTATACGCAACAAATGAGCTTTTGTGGGTAGATTTGAGGCACCGATGTCAGCTACTCAAAGTCCTTCTTTGATTTTTTTTCTACTTAGCTGTTTATACTACTATAGTTTAAACATCCCAATTATAGCTGCTTGTGTTTTTTTTTGTTGTTGCATTTCCCCTGTGTCCACATGCTGGGCAAGGGGCAGTCTGTTTGCAGCCTAGGTCCCTGTGCTGATTATCTCCAATGTTTGTCTGGAGATTTTATAAATATGTCTTTAAATGAATTTGGGCTGCTTTATAAATTTAAAACTCCTGAGTTACTGTGCTTTGTGTTAAAAGAAAATCTAGGCACTTATTAGAGCAATGAAAGAGATGAAGGCCAAGCTATGTCAGTAGAGATGAATATAATAATCATATTGAATGATTAAGAGAGGGGGAATCTTAAGAGTACATTGAGCTTGCCCCCTGCAGTGGCACACAATACAATCCAGCTTAAAGACCTCCTCAAGGAAGGCTCCCATTCTTCCCTTTTCAACACTTGCTGCCAGATTCTCTTACAGTAGAGACAACTTAAGTCCCTCCTGCCCTTTCCTTCTTGTTCAGCAGCTGATCTCATGCCTGGTCAAGTAGACCTCCATCCACCTGTTGAGCACAGGGACAAGGCCTTCCTACACAAATACAACTGAACGTTGTAGACCTCCCCGCTTACTTAATCTAAAGCCATGTCAAATGAAACACAAACCTGTGATTTACCTATTTCCTCGACAGAGAAGCACTTTTGATCCACAGTACCACCATTGTTAGTGAGCTTGATGCAGTAGGGCACCCAGATGGAGGTATACGATGTGTTAAAGTAACAGCTGTTTTCTCCCGCAGAGACATAATCAGGGCATTCTTTCCATTCTTGAGTCCATTCTTGAGTGTTCCTGAAATGGAGGGTAAAAAAGGATGAATCGTTCCAAAACCATGCTATAGCTCAAGTCAAAGCGAGGTGCCTGACAATCAGATTCAATTAACAGGAACACAAATATTTATGAGTAAGTACTTTAGTGACATAATTTCCAAGATGTATCACATTCGTAGGCATCGTCAGGGTCTGCAGAAGGAGCAGGGGCCATTTGGTACTTCTGCCAATGGTAAGAACACTTACTCACTGACTGCATGTGACGTGCCAGCTCCTAAGCCAGTGATTGATTGGTAGGTGGTTTATTATCCTCATTCTACAAAGGAGGGTTCTGAGGCTTAGGGAGGTTGAAAAATGTCCTTCATTAAAACACAACAGACAGTTAACTAACTGCCAAACTGTAGAGATTCCCAGAGAACTCCTGGGTGTTAATCCTGGGTGTTTCTCCAACTCTTGGTGGAAGGAACCAGGGCACGTGGATGGCATTCTCCAGGCTGAGTAACACTCAGGTGCAGGTGACCTTGAGGTGGAAAATTGGTTATCACCCTTCTCTGGACCACCATGTCCCGTGTCTACCTCCCCATGGATGTCCTATGCTTGGGAGAGTTTTCCTGATGCCTTGAACTCCTTCCCATACTTCTGATTTTCCCCCTTAATTATATGAAGGAGAGCCATGAGAACATTTCAAACATGCAGGACATTCCAGTGATATGCAGAGAACATGAAATCCTAGCCTCTTCTCCCCTACCCCTGAAAGAGACGGAAGGCATGAACCCAGATATCTAAAAGTCTTTCCAAACCCAGAAAAGCATTTCTTTTTCCATTTTGTAACTAGAAATTGACATTTAATGACAGAATATAGAAAAAAAAAGGGGGATGGGGGAAACAAACATGGGCTGAATGGAATCCATGTATTTCCTTATGAGTTCCTTTTTTTGGTTTCTTCACAAGCAAGTTCCTCTTTTCCTAGACCTTGGATCAGATGAAAACAAACAAATGAACAACAGAACAAAGCACGGAGGACAGACGGACACACGGAGAACACTGAGTCAATAAGGAAGCTGGGTCTTCACGTTTGCATTCCCTGCGGAGTTATTCATCTCTGCCTCACTCTGCAGAGAGCATCGTTTACCCAGATGACTGCAAACCACAGCAGGGCATGTATTGAATGGAAAAGAGATGCCAGGAAGTTCACTGCAGACAAAAGTCAGAGTTTTGGGAAAGGAAATTCCCTGGTCTGCTGCCATGGGGACCTGAACAAAAATGCAGAGCAATCAAAGCACCGCTCAGACTCGGCTCCCGTGGCGGGAATAGTGCAAAGAGGTGACAGGATGCGACACCGCTCTCCCAAGTCCCATCTGTCTGCCTGGCTGACTGAACCCAGCATGCCATCTTCCGGGCCCTACTAGGCAAGCACCATATAAGCATTCATTACATCCAGCATTAGCACTGTGCGGATGTGATAATTCATAAGATTCAGTCTCTACCTTTAGGTTGGAGAAAGAACTAGAAATGACTATCTCAGTACTTTTTTGGTCTCCTGCATTCATCCCATTGATATTTAATAAGCATTGATTATATATAGAACATTGTGCTGGGCGTATGGGAGAGTCATTTGTGTCTAAGGAGTTACTCTTGCCTCAGGGATAGGATTAAAAACTGTATCATAAAGGAGTGTGGGTAAGTGCTCATTAGGCTCCCTAAGCGTTCAGAAGAGGGAATGATTGCTCTGGTTGTTCACGGAAGGCTTCAAAGTGGAGGTGGTGTTTCTTAGCAACCTTGAAGGATGGGTAAAGTTTAATAGATGGCAATAGGGAAAGGAAAGGAGGGAGCAGGGTGGTCAAAGGCATTTAGGGAAAGAAGTATGAGACTGAATGTAGTGAGGGGCACAGGAGGCAATGGAATAACTGGGAAATACTTTCTTAGATTAGAAATGCTAGTTGGGTGGAGTGAGTCCTTATTGGTTTATCCTTCACTAGGCTATCCGCTTGAGAAGAGGGTTTATGAATCAAGGAGACATAGAACCAGGAAATCTGTGGCAGAGGAAATGGGCAGTAGGAGTGGTCCCGTGCAGGCCCAGGTGTGGGGCTGGCAGGCCAGACTGGAGGTCTGTGAGCTCTACGGGGGGTGGGGGGACGGCACTGTGGGGAAGGCAGGGCCTGGGGGGAAGGAATGAGGCGCCTGGGGAAGACACAGGCTTCCTCCTTTCCAGCTGTTTCTCAGGCTGGTCTGTTGGCACCAGGAGGAAACTTGTGCAATATCAGGAGGTCCTTGGGACAGCTGCTCATCAGCTGTTGAAAGAACTTGGAATTCAAATGGCAGGAAAACCAGGGTCCCAGACATGGAACCATCACTTAAATTCTGGTTGAGTTTCTTAAAAGTTGCAAACCCTTGGATGAGAGGAAGACTCAGCCCTGATGGGAAAAATGTGGGTAGAAGCAAGGATAAGTCATGTATGTATGTGTGCATGTATAGTAGGAAAAAGATTTTTAAAAATTAGGAATAGGTGGGTCATTGAACTATAATACGGTTTATTTTATCTTGAGTTTAAAACCGAAAATAATAGTACAGGAAAGGGAACGGTTTAACAAGAGAGCCCAGGGAATGAGGCTTCCATAACTGGCAGAAGGGATAAAAAATGCATTTAGCATACCCATAATATTAAAGTTGGTATTAAAATGTCCTAAAGATGTGGGCCACTGCTTGCCAGGTCTGGATTTGATCTAGAGAGGTTAGTTCTGTGTGTTCCACAGCTTCTCAATGTTGGCATGTCAGGCTCCTGTCGCTCATGGACCACAACCCCTCTTTAGATGACCCCAAATCCATTAGCTCCAAAGCACATACAACTGAAGCATGATGGGTCAGGAGGCTCTTCCACACACAGCTCCCAACCCCCGCCCTCAGGAACCCAAGTTGAATTTTGCTTTAAAGAAATATTTAACATTTATTTTTAAATGATTACATTTAGACAAAAAACCAAGTGGACTCACAAAATAGGCACTCTGCCGCCTGCCTTCCCTGGGGTGAGAGTCTTATACAGCTACTCTCTCCTCTTACTCCCCAAGGTAAGTGCTCGAAGTTACTCCCTGCCTATATCGTGAGACAGGAGTGAGAACTAAAGAGATCAATACCAATCAGAAGAAAGAGCAGAAGAAATGCTTTCCATCTACAGGTAATCAACTGGAATAGAAATAAAACATCACTTACATTTTAAGGGCAACTGTTTTCATTCCATACAGAGCATGTGTTTTAAGCTTAAAATGTAACCTTTTCCTTAGAAAAAGACAGGAAAGTAACATGTCCCTTCTAATTTCCCCCACAACCTGGCATGGGAGAGAAACTTTCTCTTATTTTTATTTTTTAAAAAGTATATTTTTATTAATTTCAGAGAGGAAGGGAGAGTGAGAGGGAGATAGAAACATCAATGGTGATAATTACTGATAGGCTGCCTCCTGCATGCCACTTACTGGGGATTGAGCCCACAACTTGGGCATGTGCCCTGATGGGGATTTGAACCTGGTTCATAGGTCAGTGATCAACCACCGAGCCACACCCAGCCGGGCAAGAAAATTTCTTTTTAAAAGGCCAGGATATGATGGAGGGGGGATGGTAGAGGTGGAGGGATATAGCCTCGGGGACTGGGTCTTCAAGCGCCCACTTCCTTGAGGAGCGGAGGGCACAGCATCTCTGCTGGACTCAGAGCCGCCTTTGGCGGTGCCTGTCGAGTCCCCTCCAAGCACAGAGGCTGAATGTGGCACTGTCTCTATCACAGGGGGCCAGAGACTGGCCTGAGTGGGCTGCCCTCCTCCAGCTCACCTGGGGCGGTGGGTGCCAGCTGCCTCGCTCGGTCCTGTTGACAGACAGCCCACATGTTTGGGTTCCCTTGGCCCTTACTGGTAGTTACCAAGGCCAGGCCGCTCCCCTGCTCTGGTTCTGGGAGAAATCATGTCGCCGCTTTATTTGTGTGTCAGGGATGGGAGTCATGAGTCTGTGTATCCAGGAGCTGCCTGGGAACTTACTTCTAAGAGACAGTGACAAGAGTCAGGGTGCACGGCTGTTGTCCTGTTACTCGTCTGTTCTCTCATCGGAGCAGCTAGTCCTAACCCTCCCGACCCTTCGGTTCTGCCCTTCCCAGATAAATGGGGTGGGGCTTATGCTATTTTGGCTGAGATATTAAAAATAATTATATTTTTATAGAAAAAAACACAAAATGCTGACTTTAACCAGTTTAAATGGTTAAAGGTTCTTGCAGGGGTGGGCAAACTTTTTGACTCGAGGGCCACAATGAGTTCTTAAACTGGACCGGAGGGCCGGAACAAAAGCATGGATGGAGTGTTTGTGTGAACTAATATAAATTCAAAGTAAAGGAGCGGAGGGGAGAGCAAGAGAACCGGAGAGAACAGCCGGATCCGGCCCGCGGGCCGTAGTTTGCCCACGGCTGGCTTAGGGGGTTTGAGGAGGTGATCATTTCCTCCCCTGGGGCCCCAAACTCCACTAGGGCCCAAACTAATGGCATCCTTCTGTGTATGTTGGAGATCTCCCCTCCACCTGGTCCCCTTTCAGTGGCCTCCTGCTGGCAGAGCCTGGGCTGGGATGAGAGATGCCGAGGGGCCTGGCTGCGCGGAGGAGCCGGAGGCCAGGGAATGGGCCCTGCCATAGAGGGGGAGGGACAAACATGCATGTGTGAAGGCTTCATACCTGGGGATTTGCCTTTTAGTTCAGGTTCAAATTTGGTGAATCCCAGGCTGGTGAAACCCATTTTCATAAAGTGGGCCCACGTCCGCTCTTCTCCGTTCATTTAGTTAACTGTCCTGGCTTACGAATAACTGGCTTGGTTTTAACTGAGCTGGCTCTCTGAGGGGCTGAAGCGAAAGCATGAAATGGAGCCCCTGAGATTCCTCTCTCTTCTCTGGACACAACCCACCGATACTGGAAAGTGTTACCAAACATTTTCGCTTCCTCGTCCCGAACACAAATCAGCTTTGGTTACTGGCTCTTCTCTCTCTGCAGTGGCAGCATTAACAAAACAAACAAAAAAAGAGCATTTGGTACCCAACCATCTCATCTTGGTGTGCCCCTTGGGGGGACATCCAAGAGACCGCTCTCACACCTGGAAGGCAGGCAAGGCCCGGCCTTGTATGTCTTATTTGCAAACGCAGCACCCAGCTCTGCATTAAACATGTTCTTATAGGGTACCAAAAGTCACACACAATTGTAAAGAATCAAAATCAATGCTGTAGCCCAGAATTGGAATTTTACATCATTATTATTTTAAATTGTTATTATGCCACAGTAATAAAAACAGGCAGCCACCACATATTGTGTACAGTATAATAGGCAGCTACCATGTATTGCATCCTCACCATGTGCCAAGCACTGTGCTAAGTGCTTTTCACGTGTTAGCTAATAAAACCCTCATCAGAAGCCATGAGGCAAGGCCCATTAGCTCCGCTTTGCAAACGTGGCGGCTGAGCTTGGACAGACTGACCCATTTGCCCGCATCACTTGGTGAGCGAAGGCCAGAGCCAGGCCGCAACGCAGCTGTTGGCCCTGAGCTCACGTCCTGAACTGCTCACGGCCCCTTCCTTCCCTCTCCCCGCGGCTCCGTGGAGATAGGGTCCTGTGAACTTGCATCTTGCTTAAGCCTTCCTTGGGTTTGGGTGGAAAGAGGAGACGATAGAGTGCTTGAGCCCCCATATTAAAAAGCAAGCACAAAGGCACAACTTAAGAGTAAGTAGTATTGGAAATAATGTCAGGTGAAGGGTAAGAAAGAAACGACGTGGGTGGTGATTGTATTGAGAGATCTCTGTTTCACTGTTATTTTAAAGGACTCCTGGCAAAAATAGATAGAAAAGTACTACAGTCCCTTATTGAATTAAGGAATTTAACAGGAACATAGTCTTTTTTCTATGTAGAAACCAAACTGAGACTTAACACATGTATCTTTTCAAAAAACCCCCATGAGTTCCCCCCATAGAGAAGGAAAAATAAAGCCCTCCCATGGCCTACAGCCTCCTCACACTCTGGCCTGGCTTGTCCTCTACCCCATCTGCCGCCGGGCACCACCGCTGGCCTCCTGCCAAGTCGGCCTCAGGGCCTTCACACTTGCAATTTCTCCCAGATATTCGCATGGCCTCTTGCAGTTTATTATGTCTCTGCTATGATGTATTACATTAGAGAGACCTCCTATCACCTCCGCATTCAAAATATCACCCAAACTCCCTTTACACACTTTCACACACACTCACCTACACTTTCACACTCACACTCATGTATATTCATGTATTCATGCACTTACACATGCACACTTACACTTTCACACCCTCACCCTCACACACTAATGCACAACCATGCACTCACACATGCACACCCACACTTTCACACCCTCACCCTCATATACTAATGCACAACCATGCACTCATACATGCACACCCACACTTTCACACATTCACCCTTACACACTCATGCACATCCATGCACTCACACATACAGTCACACTTTCAAACCCTCACCCTCACACACCCATGCACATCCACGCACTCCCACATGCACACTCACACTTTCACACATTCACCCTCACACACTCATGCACACGCATATAGTTGCACACAGTGCTGACACTGTCCTCTTTCCGGCTTTACTTTTCTTAATAAACCATAGTATCAGCTGCCATTTTACTTTGCAAGGTTTTGTTGTCTATCCTCCCTCACTGAAGAGGAATCTCCATGAGACCAAGAACTTTAACACTGAATGCAGGAGCTGCCCCCTGGTGGCCAGTGCGCTCCCAAAGAGGGGGTGCTGCTGAGCCATAAGCTGGGCTGGTGAGCTCAGCAGTGGTGGCGGGAGCCTCTCCTGCCTCCATGGCAGCACTAAGGATGTTCGACTGATGGCTTAGGCCCTGAGGAGCGGGCCTAAGCCATCAGTCGGACATCCCCCAAGGGCTCCCGGACTGTGAAAGGGCGCATGCAGGGCTGAGGGGGACCCCCCCGCCAAGTGCACAAATGTTGTGCACCAGGCCTCTAGTTGTTAAATAAAGGAGTGAGTGAATACATTTAGAGCATCCAAAGGAACCATTTCAATTCCTACCACTGCTCAGGACTCAGCATACTTCAATCAGAAAATCTACGGAGATAAAAGTCAGAAAGGCATGAAGGCGGCACCTTCTAATGTAAAACAGCTGCACGGCGCCTGGGCTCCCGAAACCGTGATGCACCCCGTCTGTCCAGTAGCATGAAAACGTCTCTAGTTCAGGTGAACGGCACTTGGTGAACTGGGGCCTCCCGGAAGAGTCTGCAGAATAAAAGGAAAAGGCAAAGCATGAAACCAGGAGGGTCATGTACGGTCTCAAAGACACTCACATTGAAAGTGATGGAGAAGTATCCTTTCTCCTAGAAATGCTGTTTTCCTAAATCACACTTTCAGAGTGTGTTGCTTTCAGTCATTTCTCTGTCAGCCCTTGATTCAACAGACAAACCATTTTGCCTTGATTTCAGATATTATTTCCTAGGGCCTGTTTAAGAAACCAGGGCTAGAGATGAGGATTTTGGAATAGGAAGTTTATTTGGGAGGTGTGTGGGAACCCCTTTCACGTCCCGCGTGGTTCAGGGTTCCAGTTCAGGGTTCGGGTTCTGGAGAAGGCCACACACAAATGAAAAGAGGCTTGGAAAAGTATTAATTTGGAATATTGGGGGCCAGGCGGGAGCCCAACTCTAGTGGAAGGACTACCCTTTGCTCTGGCCTTGCAATCCCTTTTATTGAGACTGTGGGATACGCCCATAACCTTTAGGCAGGAAATTCCAATAACAGAAATTTACATAGGAGAAACAGAGTTGGAGGCTGCTTCAGCTAACAATGTTTCAACTAAACAGTGAGTGATCAAAACAATTAAGGTTGTTGACCAGCCTTCCCAGTTTCCTGGCCACATCTTTCTATTAGTGGTAGAATGATTGGTTTCCGGCAGAGGTGACCCTAGGAACTAGAAGTGAGGGAACGGGATTGGGGAAGGGGAGGGAGCCCAGTAGATAAAGTGTGTGTTATTCAGCTGGTTATCATGGTGGCTTCTCTGAGATCCTGTGGAGAGTGTGTCTCTCTGCTGTCCTGGACAAGAATGACAGACTGGGTTAGGGTTAGGGTTGAACTGCAGACTAATCAAATTAGGAGCAAAAAGAAAAAACAAAATAGAACAAAAACAAAAAATACCACCAAACCAAACCAAAACTTGACCATCTCCAAAATGGCCATGGAAGTCAGAAGAACAATGAAAACTGATATACAACATCGCTTTGTCCCAGATGTGCCTCTCGCCCGTGTATAGCTGCAGATTTCACAGATGCAGAGAGTTTAACCTAATACCCTAACACAGTGGTCGGCAAACTGCGGCTCACGAGCTACATGTGGCTCTTTGGCCCCTTCAGTTTTGAGCAAAGGCCAGCTTAGGAGTATCCTAATTAAGTTAATAACAATGTACCTACCTATATAGTTTAAGTTTAAAAAATTTGGCTCTCAAAAGAAATTTCAGTCGTTGTACTGTTGATATTTGGCTCTGTTGACTAATGAGTTTGCCGACCACTGCCCTAACATACAGGAGGCATTCTCCACTTCCCAAAATAGATTTGACCCATTTGTACACAGAAGTTGGAGACATTCTCTACTTCCCAAAATAGAATTGACCCGTATGTACGCATAAGTTGTTTAGAGTCGGACATCTAGAGTTTACTGGCTGAATCTTTTAAGAGAATGCAATCGTGAGTGACTTTTTATTTAAAAATCTATATACAAAGAAATGGACCTGTCATGGATGCTGTGGTCCCTACATCCCATCTCTTTGCCCACTGGATGTCAACGCAGCCACCACTGCACATGGCTGGGCATACTTCAGGTGCCTGCCTAGGTTTCTCAGAAGTCCGGTGAGGACTCAGCCCAAGTGCAGGTGCAGTTGAGTTCATGGGCATTAATACCTCCAGGGCATCCTTCAGCCAGGGGGTGATGGGAGCTATTACACATGAATATGGTGAAAAACGTGTGTTTCCTTAGGCAACACCTGTTACACAGAGAGGACCTGGAGAAATTCCTTTTCTTAATAGCTGAAGCACTGAAAATGGTAATTTTTGGTCCTTCCAGAAAATCAGTGAGTAGTAAAACATACTTAAACCACAACTATTTTAATGCCTGCAGGTCTGAGGAGAGAGAGTATTTCTTTCTGACAGTTCTTTCACACAAAAGGTAAGAAGAGAAAATGCAGAGGGGAGGGGGCTGGAGGACTGAGTGAAAAGGGGAAGGGATTGAGAAGTGCAGATTGGTGGTTACAGAATCGTCAGGGCGATGTAAAGTACAGCACCGGGAATATAGCCAATAATGCTGTAATCACCATGTACGG
Organism: Plecotus auritus; assembly: GCF_963455305.1. Taxonomy (NCBI): domain Eukaryota; kingdom Metazoa; phylum Chordata; class Mammalia; order Chiroptera; family Vespertilionidae; genus Plecotus; species Plecotus auritus. The sequence continues at coordinate 168,471,949 of NC_137774.1, forward strand.
GGCTAGGGCTAGGCGGTCCTGGAAATATCAGGGTGAAGACTTTGAAAAGTATATGATTGTCTCACCACTACGCTGTACACCTGAAACCAACACAAAATAATACTGAAAGTCAACTGTAATTGAATAATTGTTTTTTTTTCCCCAAAAAAAGAAGAGGAACTCCACTGCATTACAAATGGAGAGATCTGGGTGCTAGCCCTGGCTCTGAGACTGTCTGCCTGTGACCTTCCAAAGCCATTGTTTGGGCCAGAAAGAAGAGGAGGAGCAGTTGAAGGGGGAAGGGATGATTGGGAGGAAAGGCCAACCCGACCTTCTCAGAGCTGACCTTCTCCAGAGCTGACCTTCTCCAGAGCTGACCTTCTCCAGAGCTCGGGTGGGGAGTGACCCTCAGCGGCCACCTGACCTCGCACAGAGGACCTCAGCCGCACCACGTCACCACGTGGACCATCTGCTGTCAACAGTCCTGCACACTTGTGATCACCCCTGCACACAGGCTCGTGGGGGGAGGGGCTGGAAGGGACAGCCATGCCCCCTGACCAGAGTGCAGCTCAGCCAGCACAGCATGTGAGCATTTCCTGTTGAGCTGAGCAGCAGTGGCAAACGATGGGGAAAGGAGGAAAACAAAGCCATGGGTCTCCGTGTGAGTAAGAACTACAACTTGTCAGAAAGCCTAAGAAAAACAATTTCATAGGATAGCTAGCTAAACTCGAAACATGATTTTAATCCTAAAGAAGGAGAGAAACGGTAAGAGCAGAGCAGAGTACGGGATTATAGGTGCATGGAAAAGGAAAGAGGAAACATTGTAATGCGAGAAAAGCAGGAAGCTCATGGGGCCCGACGACTTCTGGCCCCTTTTGGGTGGATCTGGGTTCTGCTCAGAAATCTGCAAAGGCAGCCCATCTCGGGCCAGTTTGGGAAGCGTTGCCACAGCAGCTCGGTCACCCCGATGTGGATCAAGCGGTTTACTGCTGAACATAAGCCAAAGTGAGGAAATACTTGCTGTCAGTGGAAATAGCTTTCATATGCTCTGAGGATTGCACAAGCACATGGGTCCAGCCAAGTGGAGAAACTGCAGTGTTCCTTCCCCAAACGATAAACAAGAGGCGGTGATCCCAGTGGTCAGTCCACTCCCCATCTTCGCCTGCACAGCCTTTGGGCGAGATCTCTGGGGATTGAGTAGCTGAAATGTATCAGGGATTGACCAACACCTTTGTATACAGCCTCTACGCTTGGGTAAAGCAACAGCATAGAGATATCCACGATCCTGGAAGGTCTGATGAGAGAGGACGTCGACATATGGTTCCGTCATGGTGGAGAGAAGCCACTACATTCAGCAAAGCAGATTTTCCAAGCCCCTCTCTTGGGCAAGGACCAGATGGAAGGGGACTAATAACATTGTCACAGCAGCTAAGACTCAGGGATGCCACATGCCAGGCACCGTCCTGCACATCATCTGTATTAACTCCCTTCATTCTCACAGCTAGGAACGAGGTAGGTACTGTTATTCTCACCATTTCAGAGACGAGAGCACTGAGAACAGAAGTCAAATAACTGGCCTGTGGTTCTAGGTAACCAAGAGCAAGAATGCTCATTGGAACCGGGCAGTCTTACTTCAGAGTCTCATGGAAGCCACAACCCTCGTAGCCTTCAAAGTCCGAGAGTGACCCTCGGGAAGAAATCACCACCCAGTATGCATGTATTTACTTACGTGATATGTCAAAAAGGAAACTATCTCAAGATATGCTAACTCTTCATGCCTGCAATGAACTTCGATCTACTCTATTCCAGTTTATAAATGACTAGTGGCCCAGTGCATGAAATTCGTGCACATTAAAAGAGGATTAATTAGAGGAAATATTTTAATATTGCTATTTGCCCTTTCTCTATAATAGAAGTGTCAGAGATGAAAGAAAATTAGTAAAATGTATATGAAAACCTTCCTCCTGTCAGAGTCTGGGGCACACTGCGGGACCCAGAGTCAAGTCCTCGCCCACCTGCGGCACCTCAAAATCGCGTGAAACCCAGCCCCAGCCAGCCCCACCCCCACTGAATGAGATTCAGACCCGGCCGGCTCCACCCCCGTCAAGCCCTGCTGGGCGAGGGGCACAGCCTCAGATTCCCCAGCCTGGCACCAGGTGGGGGGCGCAGCCTCAGGTCCCCTGGGGTCGGGGGCACGGCCTGAGGTTCCCAGGCCCAGGGGGAGCAGCCTGAGGTCCCCCGGTCCAGCTCTGGGCAGGGGGCACACCTTGAGGTCCCCTGTCAAGCTCCACTGGGCAGGGGGTGCAGGCTCAGGTCCCCTGCCCTGGCCCAGCACCACGCAGCCTCAGGTCCCTGCTGATTGCTCCTTAAGGCTCCTTATGAGAACTCGGCCTCCGCTGTGGGTGGAGCCATCTTGTGTTACGGAAACCCCGCCTCCACTGTGGGCGCCACCATCTTTGTGATGGTCAATTTGCATATCCCCTCTTTATTAGATAGAATGCTGCTTATGACCCAGAAAAGTGGTTTCCTAATGGGTCCCCATGTTCAGTTTGAGAGACACTGCACACAAAGCTCTCCTGTGTCCCTGAAAGTTGAAAATTAATGTGCATCGCCTTCAGAGCCAGGCAAGAGTGCACCCTTTACCTGGCACACATTATAACACGGTCAACAGGACTGTGGTTTCCAGGTAACCGAAACTTATTCTTGAAATACTTTCCCCCGCAAATATATTTAAAGATTGTTTTGATCACTAAAAAAAGTCAAATGTTACATGACCTTTTTAATGGCTTTGCATGGGGCCAGGGACTATTATACTGAATTATGATGTATGTGTGCAGAGGGGAGGCTGGCCTCTTCTTGCCCCCACACTAAGTAGCTGCACTGCTTTGCTGGTAGGACTCATGCTCTCACTTCAGCTTTGCTTAATTCACAAGTAGTTCTTTCCCTGGAGTGGCGTAGTTTATTAATAATAATAACAATTCTCCATCTTGAGAGTTGCCTTGGCAGTTGATGAAAGTTACCAGGAAATAACTTGATGATACTGGTAATACCTGAGAGCATAGACACGGGAGCTGGCCTCCTGGGTTCCAGCCCACCTCCATCACTTACGTCTGTGTGATCTTGGGCCACATCGGTGAAACGGGGATGATGACAGTACCTCATAGGGTTATTGTGAAGATTAATGAGGTAGTAATAGATGTCAACCTCTCAGAACAGTGCCTTACTCTCAGTATAAAGTAAGCACTGTGTGTTTGTTGTTATTCCCATCTTCACGGTCAGCTGTGATTGTCCGTGAATGATTTGTTGACTGTTGTTACCTGGGAAGTGCTGGAGATGGACATTGTCACATCTGAGACACATCCTCATTTCCCAGGCTGATGGTGACAAGTCCTTCAGTGCTGGCTGGAACGTAGGAAGTGGGTGAAGTGGTGCTGTGACAGCGTGCCCCTCACTGTTCACAGGTGATTCTCTGTGGCTGTGCTCTAGATGGTCAGGGCTACCAACGCCCAAGTTCTACACAACTGGAGGAGGTCGCTGTATCCTTACATATTGGTATTAACATGTAAAGAATCCCACACAAAGGCCTGCCTGTGGTTCCTGAGAAACCATGTTGCAAGTCTAGAAGTTCCTTGGCGGGAGGAGACTCAGCAGTGACTCAGGCCCCACGAGGTCCTCAGGGACATTTAGAATGCTGCCTGATGCTTTCCCTGGCGACCTGGGCTCTCTGGAGTCCCAGCGGGAACTGCCGAGGCCTCTTGGCCATGACCTTTTCAGAAGCAGCACACTGAATGGGCAGAGTCTGAACTGAAATTGGAGTTCTGGTTCTCTCACTAATGATCCACCCAACTCTCCCACCCAGAGTGAAAACAGCTAACAGGAAAATCTGAATCCCCAACCTCCTCTCCTCCTTGTCTGTCCAAACTTTTTCTCTGCTCAACAAAGAAAAACACCTTCCATTTCTTGGTCCTTTGGATTTTTTTTTTTTAGAGACGTTCGCATCAGACATTTCATGTTTCAGTTAATCAAGAAGCATTTATGCAGCAGCTATCACGTGTAAGACACTCTTTTGGGTGCAGTAGGAATTATAAAAATAATGTGCAATGTGGACTCTGCCTTTGTAGAGCTGTAACCGGGCACCTGAGATGATACCCGTGCCTATGAGAATAGCTAACAGTAAGTTCACAGAAAGATATGGGCTTTAGGGAGTCAGAAGAAGTGGGGGTGGAGGGACAGAGGAAGGTTTCACAGAGGAGTAAGGAGAGGGCGATGAACTCAATCGGTTTGCTGTGGTGGAAAATGCTGATGATCACTGATCAAAAGCCACCTGGACACATCAGCTTCTTCACCTTCATAGCCTCCTGAGCCAGGATGTGCGTTCTAACAAGATCCCGGGTGATCCGCACACACATTAGAGATTGAGAGGCATGGACGTAAAGCTCTGACTGCCAGCTAAGGACTCTTTCTAACAGGACCAGCTGTTCTCAGCTCCAGCTACACCGTAGAGTCACCCGGAGGATCTTGAACCAACTACCTTCCAGAGACCTAATTTAATTAGATTGGACAATGCCTTACACAGTGTTATATGTTAATTATATCTTTAAAAAAGTAACATGATTCGCAATATATTGCGTAAAACAACAACAACAAAAAGGCTGGGTGATGCCTGGGCATTGGTACTGTTTTAAATGCCCCAAGGAACTCTGGTGCACAACCAAGGTTGAGGTTCTCTGAATTAGAACAATGAGCTTCTCTGTTAGAAAAGTACAATTAAATTCTTAAGCAAATAGTACACTGAAAGGCCCCTGAAATGCCGAGTCCTGTGAAAAACAAACCAAATAAGGATTAGCGAGGTCAGGCAGCAGACGTCGAATCTTGGAGGTGGGAGGTGGGGGAGCTGGACCAAACTCCGTATAATGAGGATGTGGGGGGTGTCCTGCTGGCTCAGCCCCTCTTGCGGGTGATCTTCCTGGTCCCCAGGAAGGGCCAGCCTAAATCCCACTTGTGTGGAGCAGAAACATATGCTCACAGCTGCGTTTCAGGGGCTCGAACGCTGCAGTTCCAAGTGTATAAGGCGGTGAGAGTGCAGCTGCCCTCATTGCGGGAGTCACGGAAGTGAGTGTTAGATTCTCCCCTGCAGATCCCGGGAGCAGAGCCAACCCCGAGCCCCAGGATGGCCCTGTGTCAGTCCACACAACAGAACAGCCATGGTTGCCTTTGCGGGGAAACAAACAGTTCTCAACAGAACACATCCTAGCAGTCCCCGGCATGGCTCTCCTGCGGCAAATGTCCTAAGCCCTCCTAGTTCTTCATTCATCTGCTCTTTCTGGAGCTCATTGCTGGAGAGATCTGTGTGCTTTAGAGAGATACTTCTTGAACGTCACTGTGCTGCAGAGCTTCACTTGAGGATCTTTTAAACGCAGATTTAAAAGGCAGGGTCTGAGAATTTGCCCTTTTGATAAGTTCCTAGATGCTGCTGATGCTGCTTCTGGTGCCCACAGCGTGAGGAGCAGGAATTTATATCTGTGCTGTCCAGCAAGGTAGCCACGAGCCTCCTGTGTCTATTAAGCATTTGAAAGGGGGCTAGTGCAACCAAGGAACTGAGTTTTTAATGTATGCAATTTTAATTAATTTAAATTCAAATTGAAAAATGAAAACAGTATAAATATTTTCCCTTAAATATAACCTTATTGTTTTAGTAGGTCTACACTTCACTTTACTGAAAATTCAGTGGAAGATTATATACCAAAGTATAGAGCTTACCCCCGATTCAATGACTCCATCCCACTGGTCCACTCTCTTGAGAGAGCTCAGTTTTTCATGTAGTTCACAGACACGCAGCAGAGACCCAATCTAACCTTCTGAGCAGAGCACCTAATATTCTAAAATTGCCTCTCCTCACTTGCTGCCTGTGAACTAACCCTCTTTCCAATGTTAGACCCTTGGTAGGTAGGAGCAGTAGGGAATAGTAGAAAGAGCACAGGCTTGGGAGCAAGCTGGATTGACGTCTGAACACCAGACATGTGCCTTGATAGAAATATTATATACATTTTCTAAGCCTTTTTTAGGGTATGAGGCTCAGTTTCCCCATGCGTACAATGAGAGCAAAATCCCTCATAGTTGCTGGACATCAAATCAGATTATTTATACAAAGTGCCTAGCACATGGTTTTCAAAAAAGAACTACCAGCACCGGCATTACACAGAAAAAGCTCCATTGAGAAGTTAGCATATGAAATGAAGAGAAAAAAGATGGAAGTGCAGTATAGGAAGTTGATAATTTCTAACAGGTAGAAATTACACTCCTAAGTTTGCCATTGTAAGTTAAGAGATGAGGCTAGAAACCAGGGGTGGGCAAACTTTTTGACTCGAGGGCCACAATGGGTTCTTACTGGACCGGAGGGCCGGAACAAAAGCATGGATGGAGTGTTTGTGTGAACTAATATAAATTCAAAGTAAAGGAGTGGAGGGGAGAGCAAGAGAACCGGATAGAACAGCCGGATCCGGCCCGCGGGCCGTAGTTTGCCCAAGGCTGGGCTAGATGCATCTTGGTGAGTACCTATTTTTCTAATGGTGGACAACATTCCACTGGACAACACTCAAGAAAAAAGAGAAGAATAAAATCACGGTCCACATTTGCCTTTCCCTCATCCAAGTCAGACCTTCTCACTTCTAACCATACCCAAAGATAGAGAAACACAAAGAGCCCAAGAAGCGTTTATTTCAGACATAAAAGAGGGTTCTGGGAACATGACTTGGGAATTTCAAAGAGAAAATAGTTTATATGCAATCACACACTCTTTTTCTGGAAGCGGACCTTGCTCATCACCATTTCATTTTGCAGATGAAGAAAATTATGTCCAAAAGAGAGAAGTGAATTGCTATACATCTGATAAGTCAGGCAATGTGTCCTTCTGCTTCCATAAAGTGAAATTATCACCAAAGTTGGATGACCTCTTGATTATTATGTATTTATTTCAGATCTACCAACCTCTAAGGCTCTACCAAATTTCCATGTGTCATGTTTATAGAGTGAACGAGGCTTGATCCTGAGCCATAGAGTCTATGACAATATTACAGTCATGTGCAGGGTCACAGTGGCAAGGAAAGCAGGTCTCTGATTAGGCACTTCCAAAACTTACAACACACCAACGTGAAGAATGATTTTTAAAAAAATATATTCTATTGATTTTTTACAGAGAGGAAGGGAGAGGGATAGAGAGCTAGAAACATCGATGAGAGAGAAACATCGATCAGCTGCCTCCTGCACACCTTCTACTGGGGATGTGCCCGCAGCCAAGGTACATGCCCTTGACTGGAATCGAACCCGGGACCTTTCAGTCTGCAGGCTGATGCTCTATCCACTGAGCCAAACCGGTTAGGGCTGAAGAATGATTTTGAGTACTGACATTCAACCATGTAATGAGTTCAGAATTCTATGCATAATCAACCTATTTATTACACTAGATGGCAGCAAATAGGTGTCTAGGTATACGGTCAGTTAACTATGAAATTGAAAACAAAACAAAATCACACACAGATGGACTCTAAGTTTGCCTGAATAAAGGTAAAGTTTCCACGAGTGTTAAGCTCTTTTATGTTCTCACAGATTCTTAAAGAAGTTGTGGTCATTCTTGTGTGTGTGTGTGTGTGTGTGTGTGTGTGTGTGTGTGTGTGTGTAATGGAAAAAAGGGAATAAAATCATCGTCCTCATTTGCCTCACCCTCATCCAAGTCAGGGAGGAGGTTCCTCATTATATACTTCCTTACTCCTAGAATAAGCTTTTGGCAAAACTGACAGGAAGTAGACTTTCAAAATGGGAAATTATCCTAGAGACTATTTGGAATATAGATCAACACCTGCTATCCATTTCTGAACCTCTAACTTGATGTATATTGTGCCCTTTTCAGATGAGACAGATTCACAATTAAAACCAAATATTGAAATAAATATAGCATAGACACAACCTTCAAACTATGTTTTATCAACTGTGGACTTTTCATAAACTTTGGACATTAAATGGGGACTTCCCCCTCCAAAAGAAGGAAACTTCTTCCAACACATGAAGGAAGTACTTTGTTCTATCAAACACTGCAATTAAAGTATTTTGTAATACTGCTTGGTTCAACTTTATCAAGACTTTAAAATTTGTGTGCTCATATATGTTTTATAATGAACAAAATATATTAGATCATTGTACATATACATGGTCAGACAAAAGTAGGCTTACAGTTGTTCATATGGAAAAATAATACAATAATTAATAAATAATAATACACAAATAAACTCTGTGTTGCACATACAACTGCAAATCTACTTTTGCCCCACCCTGTATACAATTTACAAATATGTAATATGCATAGTGTGTGTTTGAAAATGGTTTTACTAGTGGATATAAAATTCAAACTTCCATGACCTACAACTGAGCAGATCCCTTTACAAGATAAAAGTGTAAAATGAGGCAGGAGGGACTGTCAATGCCACCACTCAGCATCAACTCCAAAATTGTTAATACTCAGACTCTGTTTCTTTCTACTCTGCTTTCACCCCCTCCTCAGGATTAACTTATCAGCTATACATTTAGGTCCACTGAGGCAGGGCTCAGACCTGGGCTCCTTATCCTGTTATAACCCACTCTCCAAGTGCCTTCATCCTTAAAGGATGGCACCATTGGAAGCACAAACAAAGGTGAAAGGAATAACAGGGAGGAGGCATCTGCCCATTAGATAACACTCGCAAGCAAGAGAATTACCAAAACTATGTTCACTGTTTTGAACTGTACAGGAGAATGAGGAGTGGCTTAGAAATGAAAAGTTGACGCAGGTATGAAGAACACAGCCTGGCATTTTGGAGCAGGCCAAGGGGAGTTTCCCTCCCAGGTAAGGGGTTTCCATGGCCCTGACGGTTTTCTTCTATGTTGGCTCCCCTTCCTTTGCAGAGCTTGGCCGAGGCCATGATCAGTGGTCTGCATGAACTCTGCTACAGAAGGCACACCCCTTTCTACAGGTCAGTGTTCTCAACCTGTGGTCCTAGGGGTCAGCTCTGCCCACACCAGGACACCTGGGAGCTAGACAGACACCCAGGTTCCTGGGCTCCACCCCAGACCTACCACAGCAGGTTCTCTGGGAGGGGCTTAGGAATGGCTATTTTTGATTTTCCTAGTTGATTTGTACACTATTGGCCCTCAACTCTCAGGAACGATGTGCTGTCTTGTAACCAGAAAAGGAGAAAAGACCAGCTCAGAGGTTTTCCTGCTGGCCCTGGCCTCGAAGGGCTCACATGTGAAAGGCAGTATTATGTTCATGTGGTGAACTTCGGTCAGACACAAGACAACTTCTGGCTCATAATGGAAATTAAACACACAAATTGCATACATTTAAGGAGAGATGGTAAATCTTCATCTTGAAAAGAACAATGTGTCTTGGGCCTTTTGGGACATGGCTTTGCTCACGTGGAGGGCAGGGCAATGGGTCAGATTCCGCTAACACTGCATGCAACTATGTTCCAGAAACTCATACATTTAATGCTCCAGGCAACCACAGAAGACTATTATCCCCACTTTGTAGATGGGGAATAAAAGACTCTAAAAGGCTAAATGTCTTACCCAAGTTCATTCAGCCAGTAAGAGGCAGAGGTAAGATCTGACCCAGATCTCTGAAATTCACAAGCAGGGCATTTCCAACTGCCCTCTGGTTCTAAAATTCAGGTACCATTAGTGAAAAGATGACAGGAAAAGTAGAAGTACAGAGGAAACAGGAACAAAGAGGGGCAGGCTAGTGTATCTGTCCAAAAGGAAATATGCAGGCGTTCCTTTTGAACACTTAATAGAACCACAATATTTATAACCGAGGGGAGTAAAGGAACCTTTCTATGCTGGTGATTTAGAGCTCTGGAAGCTGTAGGTCAACACACAGGAAATACTCATGTGGTTTGCTAGAACACAGAGTTCCCATCTTAAGAGAAGTTTTATAGGATCGTCAGCAGTGACAAGTGGTCAGGTCAGCTGTTGAGTTTCACATCGTCCATGGATGTGAATTAATATCCCCCTGGAGCAATGGCTCAGCACTGATTCAAGAAGCAACAGTTCTCAATTAGGAGCCTTAGCTGCATCAACTGAGACTTCCTGGGTGGTCTCTCAGCATGCTGTAATTGTTAATGGACTCGAACAGGTCTTCACACAGAGCAGCACGATTGCTGTCCACTGAGTCAACAGAGCTGCATCACCTATGTTACAATGCGCACAACGAAATTTCACAAGCTTGCTTCGCCCCCTTGGTTTTGCACTGATGTTTTTTGATTAGTGAGCAGGCACTGGCTGAACAAACCTGGGTCTAGAACAAGATGGGGTGGTAGAAGGAGCTGAAGCTTAGCAGCCAGAGTGTCCTGAGTTTGAATCCTTGCTCACTGGATTTTAGGAATGTAACATATTTTCTTGTAGTCTGAGTTTCCTCCAATTCTGAGAAATAAGAATGGTAAGAGTAATCTTGCCCTGGCCAGTTTTCTCAGTGGTTAGAGTGTTGGTCCATGGACTGAAGGGTCCTGGGTTCGATTCTGGTCAAGGGCATGTACCTCACTTGCAGGCTCAATCCCCAGCCTGGTTGGGGTGCATATGGAAGGCAACCAATGGATATCTCACATTGACATTTCTCTCTCTCTGTCTCTTCCCAACTCCCTAAAAACCAATGGAATAAATATCCTCAGGTGAGGATTAACAACAGTAACAGAAAAAGAGTAATCTTAGTTCTTGTGAGATAAACTCTAAAAAGTGCTTGAACCCTAAAAAGTGCTGATTTAATAAGTGTTTATCAACTCTCATCCAGGAAACTTGTGAATTATGGTTACCATAATTCACAAACTAAAGTTAATGTATTTATCATGATAACAATATCTAACATTTATTGGGTACTTTCATTTGTCAGGCTCTGTTCTCAAAGCTTTTAGTGTTTTATCTCATTCAATCTTTTCAACAAGTAGTATGACATGGGCATGGGTATCCCATGATAACAATGGGAAAACTCTGGCCCGGAGATGGGAAGCACCATGTGTAGAAAGTCCTATTTCAAAGCCCATACCCTCACCCTCTTTATGACATGGCTTCCCATTATTCTAGAGCAAGGGCTCTACATGAAGAAGACATAAAGAGGCAGCATAGCACCATGGTAACAAGAACGGTGCCTGAGCCAGGATGCCTGGGCTGGATCGAGGCTGTACACTTTTCAGCTGTGTGTGTGCTTCTGCTAGTCACTTACCCTCCTGTGCCTCAGTCTCCTCATCTGTTAAATAAGGATAAGAGGACCGACCACACGGACTTGTGATAATAAAGGGCTTAGATTAGGTCATGGTGAACATGATGTAAACACTGTTATGATGATAAAGTATTTTGAGGTGGTAAGTCTAATGATGAATATCTTCAACACTGGAAATGAAAACAATCTTTTTTTTCTTGTTTCTTTCAATAATTACAAAACTTCCTTACAATTCTGCATCAAATAATAACTTTGTTAGTGTTTTGTGGACTAACATATCTTATTATGAACTAACATCATCCATTTTGGCTTCTCTGTGACGTAATAGTCCTCAAAGCCATTTAGGTCAGTGAAATCACAGGGTGAGAAAAAAGAAGAAATAAAAACCTGGTCTTTAAAAGTAGGCACTTAGCAAACCAGAGACTCCATTTGACATCATACCCATATGCACCACAGGTAGACTGTAATTTTGAAAATTCACTCTGTAGAAGTGCCATCACTTTTAAAGATCGTGTCGAAGACCTACTTTTAAAGACCATGTTTTATTTCTCAAGGTCAAAAACTCAAGTTTGGGATTTGAAGTTTGAAAGTTGCCATGACTAGCTCGGATACAAAAACCTAGCACTTTCATTTCATCTGTTTGATGTAAGATGCAGGGTGTGTGTGCAATATTTTACTTAATTATTGCAGCTGGGATTTATCAGATTCTAATTTTGAATTTTCCTCTGACCCTACAAATTTTGGTTTATGATTTGTAATCTGAAAGCTGCATATCAGCACAGCTATACAATAAAGTATCTGAAATAAAGTATCAACAAAAATAAACACAATTGATTGATGGCCCCAAATAGTTTAATATATAGCTCATTTATAGAATTTAAAACAATGCCCTTTTTGGTACTTTTTTGACTATTTTTTAAAACCAGGAGTTTAATTCAAGAGGGAGGCAAATATACCACCAGGTTTAAAAACATGCTTCAAAAATACTTGTATTGGGACATAACACTGAAGTTGAGAACACAGCAGAAGTCTCACCAAATGAAATCAGCTAATACAACTTTTCTGTTTTAATAAAAAACTACCATCCATCTTCTTGATTGATAATATCAATCTACAAAATATTTTTGAGTAAACACATCTGTTGGAGAGATGTGCTAGGGGGACTAAGTGGAAATGGAGGGGTAAAGGAAGGAGAGACCAAACAATTCAACGTGTCACTCTAAGTGGTATCTCTCTCTCATTTCTCATTGCTCTGGGATACACTATGGTCCAGTTGAGATTGAAGTCTATTCCTTGGTCCATGTGTGTCTACTATCTTGGGCCCCTGGCTTGCTCATCTTAATCCTCTACTGATAAAAGGCTACCACGCACCAAAGCTTCTGTTTCATTCTCAGGCTATCCACTAAAAATCTGGTCCAGCCTTGAGAATCTGGAGGTTCTTTAACACCTTTGGGATTTTCAAGATGCTGGGAAGGCGATGGAAAGATTAGAGATGCGGTTGAGTAGAGACTGAAGGTTACCTGGGACCAAACTATAATAAAATAGAAAGACTTTTCCTCTCAGATGTGAACTAGGCACAACTCAGGGGAACACGTGAGCAGTGTGGCTGCTTTGGCATCCCATTCAATCATAGAAACCCAAGCCTTGACACCCTCAACATGTGTGAGAGTCTCCCAGAGTCATTCTAGAGGTCTTCAATACCCAAGAGGACCCTTTTACTAGGCTTTGGAGACATCAGGCAAACCCTGTTCCCATGATCTCTTTCCCCTATTTGACAACTCCACTTTCTCCCAGCAAAGTCCCCATAAAACAGGTAGATGGCAAGTCTAGCTTATTCTATGGAAGATTTACAACCATTTAAAATCATTTCGGAGTTCATAGCTGTGTGGCTACTTGCACTCATGAATTTGCAATGCTTGGAAAAATGCTCAAGACCAAGATTCTGTAACCCACTTATTTGGGGAATCAGTTCCGGGTCAAGGGACAACCACAGTTACAGCAATGACGTTTCATAGAGCCAGACTTCCATGTGTGGTATATTATTATTGCTGTCACCAACCTCACAGATTTTATTTCAATTATTAGTACCTTGATGTGCTCACAAAGTAACAAAACATAAGTTTAATCATTATGCCAGCACTCATATATTTAAATAACATCATCTTTAAAAGTGAGGACTCTGAGAAGTTTTAAATAAATCCCAATAAAGTCATTACTGCTCAAAAATTTGTTTTAAATCTTCCTTGGGGATTATCTTCAGAGTTAATTAATTCATGAGCCTCATAAGAACCTCAGCCTTATTACTTTTTAGTTCCCAACTGATCTAATTTAATAACACAGTGAAAACGTTTGGAACAAATGACTTCATTATCTGGAACTGGCTGGTACTGGCATTTTCCTGTCCTTGCTTGCAAATGCCCCAGGCAACGGCAAGTAACTGGGGTAGTGAATGGGGAGCATTTTAGTGTCACAATTTCTTAGTGTCACCGTTGCTCTCCGTAATACTAGAGAATCTGGAGGCTCCTCAATAGTTTATGTGGCCTATGACTTTGAATAACAGTCACAGTGTAAGGAATATGGGGACAAAGAACCCTTAAAAAATTGTAAGCACTTCAGGTCTAGGAGCCATAGCTTCTTTCTGTCTAATCCCTGGGCCCCTAAACCATCCACTCCCGGGGCCTCTTTCACTCTATGCCTCTAACAGGTGCTCAGTAAGTACTCCACATTCACTAGTAGGTGGAAGGTGGAAACCTACCTTTCTTGTTGTTTCCTCCAACTGAAATCTACTTTTCTTAAAGCGAGGGCCTCTGCTTTCGACCCTGGATGGCTGGCTCACCACCAAAGTGAACAGGATTTTCAGAACATGCTCCGCTCTCTCAACCTGTCACATCGCTTTATAGCAGTCAACCCAAACCCTTGCCTTGGGGGTACATTATTTTAAAAATGTCTGCAGCGATCACCCCACTCCAGGCCCAGGATCATGCTTTTTGGATTTGATTTTTTAACCAGTTATGAGAAATCATTTCTTTAGTTACTCTGGCTGTTCTATTCGTACACGAGGAGGTTGCTTATTGAGAGTGAAACATAAGGTCCAGAGAGTGGCCATAGTCCTCCGAGCACCAGCCTTTCTGGCTTTGCCTCTTATAACTTCTGAATGAACTGCAAACACCCGGGCCCTTTAATAATTTCCTCTTTTGCTGAATATTTATCTTCAGACCTCCCCTCCCCCAGATATATTAATTAAAGTATTTTGTTTATTTTAAATCACTAATTGTTATGATTTTATAAATACTCCTATTCCATTCATACAATTCCAAATTAGTACCCCTTTAAAAATATTCTGAGAAATATCAGATTTGGGGTTTGGTATATCTGTATACTTTTTTCTTGTGTTAATGAAATATTAATGACTTCCTATACCACATATTTTCAGAGCTAGAGAGAAAAGGGGAGGAAATTCATAGCACGTTCAGTGGGAATTTTCATGCAAGCTTGTAAAGTAGGTGGTATTTGTCCTTGTGTACAAATCAGCCTCTGAAGGCTCACGGTTAAGCGACCGGTCGGGACACCCCACAACTGGTAAGCAGCAGCGGGGAAGCAGGTTCTGCCGGAGTAGCTCCTTTGATTTTCATTTTTTCAAACACTCCTGTCATTTGAGGGAAGTTTTACAAAACCCAGTTGCACTTTCAGAGCCTCTAGATGGAAGAGATGATCATTACTGATTCCAGGAACGGAAACATTGGTCAAGTTTAAGAGACAAAATCTTAAGGATGGGAGGTATTGCAGGTTGTCTAGGTTGTTGACAAAGCCACAAAATAAGGGAAGTGAAAACAGCCCAAATCTGCAGGCAGTTTCCGTACAAGCTGTTTGTCAGGTGCAGGAAGTATTTATATTTATTTATATTTCTCTCCCTTTCTTAGTAATAATAAAAAGAAAATTACTACTACTACTACTACTACTATTACTACTATTGTTATTATTATTATAATAATACATGTAGAAGGGTCATGGACCAAGGGAGTGGGTGAGACAAGGCAAAGTGAAATCTCAGTGTTCTGATGTTTATTAACAAAGGGGGGTGAGGCGTCCCCTTTTTGAGGTGGAGGGTAAACAGAGGAAGAGTTTAAGAAAAGTCAGAAATAGAGATGGGGTCAGAAAGACAAACTGTCTTCCCTTTCATCCTCCATAGCACATGCGCACACTGCACAGACTCCTTGCGCTGTTGGCTAGGCCCCCCTGCACCAGAGAAATAACGCCAGAGCCTGGTCACATGGCGGGATGCGCCCCACCTGCTCCACAGCTGGGAGCAAGCCCTAATCTGCTCTCCTCGTGGAATAAACCTCAGAACTCTGCAAGGTTTACAGAGCCCCAGACCCCTGGCCAGGACCAGGCACACTGTTGTCACACCTCATTCCTGGGAGGGTGAGAGTGGGAATACAGATATTCCCACCTTTGAAAAGAAGAAAACATGCTTCAAGAAGTCTGTGACTTCCATGTGGTGGGGCTAGGCCAGGCTTCCTGACATTGCTCTTTCTACTTCTTTATATTTCTTGTTGCTAGAAATCTCTGGTCTTTAATTATTTAAATTGAGATAAACTTCACACACAGTGAAAAGCACACATTTAATTTCACATTCCAATGACTTACAAATGCCCAGGGTCACCCATACCCCAGTCAGGCCAGAGAACACTGCCCGTTTAAATCCATGGTAGCCTCAACTCAAGGACCATTGGACAAGTCGGTGAAAAAGAGGAAAGAAAGCCATATTCAGGGAAATGAAACTTGAGGCACGTGATACACCTGTGTCAGGTGCTTCTGCCAGGAGGGGCGGGGAACCAGCTAGAGTGCTGATGTGCTAAGCTAGCTCCTCCTGACCGTGCCACGCCTGTTCACATTGGTGAGCTTCTCTGACCCACATGACATGTTTATACAGACTCCTAGGGACACATGACAAATCAGAAAGGCATCCGTTCCCCTTCACTTTTACTTCGGCCCTGAATTTTATTATACTATTTAAAAATATTTTTATTGATTTCAGAGAAGAAAGGAGAAGGAGAGAAGAGATAGAAACATCAATGATGAGAGAGAATCATGGATTGGCTGCCTCCTGCATGCCCCCTACTGGGGATCAAGCCGGCAACCTAGGCATGTGCCCTGGCTGGGAATCGAACTGGGACCTCCTGGTTCATAGGTCAACACTCAACCACTGAGCCACACCAGCTAGGCTGGGTTTTATTATACTATTAATGTCATACTACAAAGCTCCTGGTTGCAGTTAGCTAATTAGTGTCATTCATATTGAAAAAGGATCTTAATCCCATCTTAAACTTTGCACAGCACAGCTCAATGTTCTCAACAGTAATGTTATAATTACACCATTTTCTCAGCAGCATCACCCACACCCTATCATTACAGTCAAAGCTAAGGATGTGTATGGTGCACTAAAGAGGATGGAGTTGTTTCATTTTAAGTGATTCAGTTACCTCCTCTGTTAATAACAAAAATGCTTGGTAATGGAAAAGTCGTGGTCTTAATATGCGTATCTGAACAATTTCAGATACCAATAAACCAAAGAAGAAAAAGAAAGCCCCCAAGCCTCAATATGAGAACGTATGGGAGACATGGTTCCCAGTCTGCTTACCACCATGATCTGGTAATCTAGGATGGGCAAGGCAATGAAGACCAGCATGCCGCCGGCCACTGTGGGGTCTCAGCTATGTCCTCACTGGACTTGCCTTGCTGCAGGGCATCCCCGAGCATCTCAAGTCAGTTCGCAGGAATATTTTCTATCTAGGCTCTGAGCCTTTAGGATAAGGACTCGTCCAAGCACAGAGAACTTCTGTCCTGCAGGACCATTCATTCCTTTAGGATGCATTTCATTCATATCCATCATGGGCCAGTCCTCAGTGCCAAGTACACTGCAAGGGACAAAGAAGAAATCTCTGTTCTCATGGAACTGAACTCTAATGCATTCTAGAACCGTGTTTTGCTTCTTTACCTGGGCAAAGAAAAAGAATGCTTTTGCTTTTACTGTGAGGATTGTAGACTCATCTATATTAGCTTGCATGCCAAAATCTCACCCAGTCAGCTGAAGACTGAAAGTCACGATTTTTCTTAATATGTGGGTATGAACCCAGTCTGGCAAAGAGAGGAATGGGGAATGAGTGGAACATGCTGGGTTACATTTGCTGGGTTCATTGGTAATCATCTATGAGAGAGGACCTGTCCACTTGCTGATATAAACAGGGGCAGACAGGTAATTCATTTCCAGTGCACCTCTCACTTGCTTGCCCAAAGTCTCTGGTTTAAAATGTTTCATAAAACCTTGACATCTTTGATTTCTCTTGCTCTATGAAACGTTAGCGGCAGGAGGAATAGAAGATACATTGAGGGGAACCATAAAGGATGAGTTGGTGGGAAGACATATCTAGGCACATGCTTCATGGTTTTATTTTAGGAACTTTTCTCAAGTGTGTAATTTTCTTTCTTCTTCTTTTAAGAGTAGGCCAAGTTATGAACCAATTTTCATAGTTTTCAGGCCAATGAATGGACACATGTGGTGCAAATGATTCCTCTCTTTGCTTCTGGGATATCTGAGCACTGAGGCCAGGGCTCCCAGAAATCAGTCAGCAACACCATCTTTGAAATAAAGTTCTGTTATTTTGGCTTACCATTTGGATTTCTTCTTACTGTGTGAGCTTGAATAATTAGGCTACCTGTACTGCTCTTAGCCTCTTAAGTCCCTGACCTGGGATATAGTTGAGTGGGAGGAAAGCAGGCCCCGTGGCACGGACACGGACAGGGTGGCCATATGCCAAGTGTTCTCTGTAGGCTTATAAATGGCAAGCCTTCATGTTGTGGCTTCAAGAGCAAAGGACTAGAAAGTAGAAATAAGTAAAAGGCTCCATTTATAAAAGTGCACCTAACTGGTTCCCTCCCCTCTCTCTCTGGTCAGTAATTTAATCAAAAGCCTACTGGTGATCTTACCTTGTTTCCTGTTTTAGGAGTGCTGAGAGGCTAACCCAATGGGACAAAATGTAAATTCTCTATGGTCACATTATCTTGAAATCTACTGGGACACAGTAGTATTTACTGTATTTACTGCCTTCAGTTCTAGGAGATTGCTTGCACCAACATTAGGCCTATAACAGAGCTTATGTGCAAGCTATCACACTAGCTATCATCACACTAGCTATCATCACACTAGATAATAGTGGCAATGAAATCTTTAGCTCAGACATGACCTAGGACCATAGCCTGAAATTCTAGCCATGTCATTTACTTTTTGTTGCCACTAAAGACAAGGATGTCTTTCAACATTAACCCTGCAGGCACACACACTTCAGCACAACTCGTTCAATATCTATTTAGCCAGAACTCAAGCATTTTCTGGATTTCCATTAGCAGTTCTCTACCTGATGTGTTTTTATGTGGGTTTGCCCTACTTTTCAGAGATAGATCTTTGGTCACAGGTAAGGATAGTTTCACAGGTCCACTGGGAATGAGAATTGTCTTTACTTGGGGACAGGTTGACCATCTATTCATGAGGAATTATTCTATTTTTATTACTTAAAAATATACACAAAAATAAAGAGCATGGTTTAATGAACAGTCTATGTTCCTCAATCAGCTTCAACAATCATCAGCATTTGACCAATCTGTGTACCTCCCCTATCTATTGTTTTCATCATCTTCTTTCAATCATAACTACCAACTTTTGTATCTCTAAAAGCTAAGGACTCTTCTCATTTAAAAAGAAAACAACCAATATCACACCTAACAAACTAATAATGATCCTACAATATCATCTAATGCCCACTCTGTGCTCAAATTTCCAAAACTATCTAAAAAATGTCCTTTGACAATGTATTTGTTTGAATCAGAAAGCAAACTAGGCGCCTACAAGGTCTCTTAGGTCTGTTTAAATCTAGGACATTTCCTCTCCTTTTTATTACATCTTTTTTGTTTTTTGGAAGATAATTTCCTTTAGTTTATTGAATCCCTAAAAAGTCATTTAAAATGTTCCTCTATTCTTTTTATTTCCTATAAACTGGCAGTAAGACCTACAGGCTTAATTTGACTTGGTTCAACGCTAATGGAAAGAATCCTTCTGGGGGATGCTGTGAAGTCTTGTATCAGAGACATGTCATATGATGATAACATCGATCTGGGTTCAAAGTGTTATCAGCCTGGTGTACCCAGAAATAGAGTATTTTGTCACTCACTGATGATCTTACCTAACACCATTATGTCATTAGAGGTTCTAAAGTGGTTATTTCTTGAATCCTATCACTTCATCTGCATTTTAAAATCTAGATTATGTCTATGTAAAGGTAAAAAATAACAACAAAAATAAAGCAACTTTCCTTCACTAATTATTCAGTTACCCTGAAATGCAACTCGTACAAAAAAATGCAAGGTAATTGCTTGATTTTGTCCTTTAATATATCAATTTTTAGACTCATGAGTAGATGTCCTACTAATCTCCAAAGGTGACTATTTTAAAAAAAGTATCATTATGAACTCACTGATGCATCATGTTGATACCCTCTTTAAGGGACTAGAATGATCAGAATAGAAATGGTGAAGTCATTTCTCCATTTTTGAGTTATTCTGGCTGTTTTCAAAGAAAAAGCACACTGTGTAATCTGGGCTACTGTTCCCCTTACTCCCTTTTTATATCTGCTCTGTCACCCTCATATTTTACCAGGTTCCCTCCAGAACAGTGGCTGAAGTCAAGACTAGAGACTAGGTGGTCTCTAAAATTGACATACACGTGCACATCCGTGGAACCCTGTGGATATTTAACGGAGGATCTGCGCACACTCAGGGAAGGATCAGGACAAATGTCCCCAATCTGAGTGTGTGAAACACTGTAGTAGACTCACATGCCCACACCCCTGAGTACTAACAGCCACGGAGGCAGTAATAGATACGCCCTTGAAAAGAAGTTCCCTGGTCCACTATTTTCAGGATGTGCTGTGGTTCCTTTCTTTTTCTTGGATATTCATAATGCCCAAACATATTAGAGACTCTGAGTGGTTCTGCAATAAAGAAGCCTTTAATTTTGCGTGTTCCAGCATTGCCCAAGCACTGAAGAAATGGTGGGCTATTATGTCAAGGGCAGAGTTCTTTGCAGAAGTGCGCAAAGCATTATACGTTGTGGGCTATTAAAAAAGACATATGTGGTGGGTTAAATTGTATTCCCCAAAGACATGTCTCAGTGGTAACCCCTGGTACCTCTGACTGTGACCTTGGTTGGAAAAAGGTCTTTGAGATGTAATTAAGGTAGGGTCTCCAGATGAGATTATCTTGTATTGGGGCTCTGCATTCAGTGGTGATGTCCTTGTAAGGAGCAGGACAGGGGTTGTGCAGGCATCCTCTAGTCTATGAGAATTTTATTTCCTCAAAAAATCTACAACTAGCCCTAGCCAGTTTGGCTCAGTGGATAGAGCACTGGCCTGCAGAATGAAGGGTCCTGGGTTCGATTCCGGTCAAGGGCACGTACCTCCATTGCAGGCTCCTTGCCCTGGTCGGGGGTATGTGGGAGGCAGCCAATCAATGTGTCTCTCTTACATCAGTGTTTCTATCTCTCCCTCTTCCTTCCACTCCCTAAAAATCAATGGGAAAAACATCCTCAGGTGAGGATTTAAAAAAGATTATATATATACTATATATATACTAGAGGCCTGGTGCATGATATTCGTGCACGGGGATGGGGTGTATGTCCCTCAGCCCAGCCTGTACCCTCTCCAATCTGGGACCCCTTGAGGGATAGCTGATTGCCCGTTTAGGCCTGATCCCCTAACTGCCCTCTCCTACTGGCCTGGTCACCCCTAACTTCCCTCCCCTGCTGGCTTGGTTGCCCCTAACTGTCCTCCCCTGCAGGCCTGGTTGCCCCCAACTTCCCTCCCCTGCTGGCCCGGTCATCCTTAACTTCCCTCCCTTGCCAGCCTGGTCGCCCCCAACTGCCCTCCTCTGCCAGCCCAGTCATCGCTAACTGCCCTCCCCTGCAGGCCTGATTGCCCCCAACTGCCCTCCCCTGCAGGCCTGGTTCCTCCCAACTGCCCTCCCCTGCTGGCCTGATCGCCCATAACTGCTCTCCCCTGCTGGCCATCTTGTGGTGGCCATCTTGTGGCGGCCATCTTGTGTCCACATGGGGGCGGCCATCTTGTGTGTTGCACAATTGCACTACATGGGGGCAGCCATCTTGTGTGTTGGAGTGATGGCCAATTTGCATATTACCTCTTTATTATATAGGATATGACTCAACTCTGAGATCTACTGTACTAGATCCATTATCCTTCCCATCCTCCCAGTAAGTGGAAGTGAATTAACTGGAAGATAGGCTTTGGTAAGCCAGTGAGGGAGAGCGCAGGGGCTTCCAGTGACCCTGGCGGCCATCACTACTCTTTCAGGAGGAGCAATAGTAACAGCAGCAGCTGCCAACATAATAAAAATAAAATATCTAACAACTATTCCATTCCTACTCATGCCAGGAATTTTCCCGGGTACCCACCTGCTCCTCACAATGACTCTTAGGGATAGACGCTGCTGTCTCCATGCACAGATAGAGAACGGAAGCTCATGGCACATGGGCAGTGTGCTGGGTGTGTATATGTGAAACTCATATTGCCAGTTCCCCGACTCCATACATAGTCCTCTGCACACAGCCTGTGCCACCAGCTGAAGCCAATAACAGAGTTCCCATAGCCACTATTGTCTGGAAAGAACGAACATCTCCCACACTTCGGGTGGGGCCTCTTGCCTGCTTTACTCCACGAGAAAGGAAGATGGTAGAAGAGAAAATGCATCTATTGCTCGCAGAGGCAAGGAAATAGTTACATTACTCATCTGTGTCAGCCTTAGAGTTGGGGGAATGGCAAGTGCAAACCAGGAAATCCATGTTCAGGGCTCTCTCTCCACTCCCTGCATTTGCTCTCACGTAAACCCGGACCTCACTAAGATATTCATTGAGCAAATACGAAGCCCTCATGCTGTGGGAAAGGGAGCAGAGCATATGAAGATGGGTAATATCAGGCACTGGCTTCAAAAGAACTTACAATCTGGAAAGGAAGCTACCACTGTACACAAGCCATTTGAGTTCAGTGCAAAGGACGCACAACTTTAACAGCTTCTGGAGTTCAGGAAAAGAGTTCTGTCACAGCAAGATGCTGCCCAGGTGTTTCTCCATTTCCTGCCAGGAGCTTTGCAGTGACAGGTGCACACAACCATCTGTGCTGACAATGCCAGCACAGGAGGCCTCTCCTGCAAATATTTGCTTTCCCATTAATGCAATATGGAGAGGCAACAGCAAAGACTTACAGGCTGCTTCTCCATGTCACATAGAGACCAGAAGACAACCTGTAGCCGTACAGTCAGGAGCGGCACCTGAGAACCCTGGGGAGTCATGAAGGCCGTTCATGGGAATTGCAACGTCTACCGTGATGCTGTGAGATTGCAAGCTGAGGAGCCTTTGGCAGCGCAGAGTTTCCTAACGGGAGTCTTCTGTCTTTATTTCTCAGCAGGAATGCAGTTTATGAAAACCCGACAAATCTGCAGCGTTAAGCTTGCCCTCACATGGAGTGTGTGTTACACTGACTACTCTTCATAAGACAATATTACGTGATGACTGCAGATCACTGGCCACCCCACTCATCACCACGTGTTTACAGAGGCTCAGCTTTCATTGGATGGAGTACATTGAATAATAATAATAATAATAATAACAATAACAATAACAAATGAACTTGTTAATCTTACTTTACAATATAGGAGTTTACTGTGAGTAAATTGTGAAGTGAATCCTGTATTCTCATTACTGTCAGCTACCAAACTGAAGATGATTTTCTGCAGGAGACCAATACAAACATGATCACTAGCTCCATACACTGATTCATTACAGAAATAAACTTTTTCCTGTTTATAACAGGGGCTGGCATACTTTTTCTCAAAGGGCAAGATAGTAAACATTTTCAGCTTCCAGATGTATAGTCTGTTTCAGCTACTCAGTTTGGCCATTGTGGCCCCAAAGCAGCCACAGGCAATCTGACAACAGGCATGGCTGTACTGCAATAAAGCTTTATTTACAAAAACAAACATCTGGTTTGGGGACCACAGTTTGCCAACCCCTGGTTTAAATAGTTGTTGACCTTCAAAAAAATTAGCTTATTTCATATAATATATTGTGAATTACGTGCAAATTAATTTCCTACTAATCCTATATTTTTAAAAGTCCTTTGGAAGTTGTACACCCTCTTTTCTAAGTGATACATTATTTACTATGGCCCGCGGGCCACATGTGGCCTGCCGAGGACATTTATCCGGCCCGCCGGGTGCTGCTGCCTGTCCTGCTTAGCAGCCGACTCATCCCGGGCCCACAGGGCGCATAGGAATTTGTTCATAGTTTTTTTTTTAAACTACAGTCCGGCCCTCCAACGGTCTGAGGGACAGTGAACTGGCCCCCTGTTTAAAAAGTTTGAGGACCCCTGATTTATTGAATAGTTAATCACTTCCTGAGTTACTTCTGGTTGAAATATATATTATCTCACATGTGTGCCATGAGGCACACTATTACTTGAACTACCACTACTTGGTGCCTGTGTTTGATTCCCACAAATCTTTGTATAAATGTGATGTATAGCCTGCTCTCCCAGTATATGCAGGTTAATTTGTAACAGGTGCAGGGCACCTATACAATGAATTCAGGTTTTGTGTCCTCAGGGCAAAAACGTTCACTATCTGGCCCTGACTGGTTTGGCTCAGTGGATAGAGCATCGGCCTGAGGACTGAAGGGTCCCAGGTTCGATTCCGGTCAAGGGCATGTACCTTGGTTGCAGGCACATCCCCAGTGGGGGGTGTGCAGGAGGCAGCTGATCAATGTTTCTCTCTCATCGATGTTTCTGACTCTCTATCCCTCTCCCTTCCTCTCTGTAAAAAATCAATAAAATATATTTAAAAAAAAAAAAAAAACGTTCACTATCTGAAAGCTGTTCACCACCGTGAGGAGCTGGTGTGAACAGAGGCCCTTCTGGACTGACGGTCAGGGCCCTGTCTTTGGAGAGGCGTCTGTGTGCGGAAGCCAGGGCTCTCTGGAGAGCAGTGGTAACCCACTGGTTTGAGGCTACAGCGCTCAGCATATCAGAAGGCCGAGGGCCAGAGGAACTCAAAGGTCACAACCAACTTGGGGATGCTTCCACTTCCAGGAGCCACTAAGGAGTGTTCGCCAGCCACTGGGGTCACCTGGGGTGAAAGAATGTTTGTCTTGGATCTCATCCTTGAAAACTGTGTGTCACGCCTTGGAAGAGAAACCGCACCAGGAATTGGTATATGGAGAACACACAGCCCCATTGGAATTTTTAGAGAGATGCTTAACCTTCCTTCTCAGACTAAAAAAAAAAAAAAAAAAAAAAAAAAAAAAAAATACTTAGAGCAAAGATCAAGGCTTTTAGAGGCCTATGCCCGTAGATCTCTAATGATGTTCTTGCTGTTTGGGTTCCAGAAGAAATAGAAGACCTTGAGGTCTGTTTACAACCAGAAAGGACCTGCAGGTACCTGAGGAGGCTGACCTTGAGCTGTGAGCTCATGGACACGGGCCGAAGCACACAGAAGAACAGGTCTCTTGTGAACTAAGAGGTCACTATCTACTTCCCTCTGATGACAGCTCAGCAGGTTGCTGGGAACTGGAGGAGGAAAAGTTAAGACCCAATATTTATCTTAAGGAATCTTACTCCCACAATGACACGTGCAAGCAGGGCCGTGTGTAAGAAAGCACAGACACTGGAAACGCCGCAGATGTTCTCTGGAAAATGTCACTGTCAAGTCCATATTTTAAGACAACTGAACACTGTTGTCTGAATTACCAATAGTATGCATTATCTACTTTGCAAGCTTTGCACCGACGGTATCCTCTTTACACTCTTCCTGGTTAGAGACTCAGGAAAGCTGTTCTCTCTATACCTCCGTTCCTTCCTGTATGAAGCGCATAATTCTACCTGCCTCCTGCTACTTCAGAGACACGTGGAAGGGGGATAAACAGTATCTGTAGGATGTGGGGCATTAACTGGAGATTAGTGCTGCTTGTGAGTCAGGAAGGGCTGCCCCAGTGTGGGTGCAAGAGAGAGCCAACAGAAACACTGGCTCCTTAGAAGGGTCATAGCATCTGTGCTTACTGACTGCATCCTTGTGGAATTGTTTATAAACAGCAGACTGTCAAGAATTCAATGTCAGCACCCAGTGTCAGCGTGGCTCTCTAATGCAGGTCAAAGCTCAAGTGCTCTGCAACAAATACATGCTGCACATTCCCGCGAAGATGCCATCCCTGCACAGACACGCTTCTCTTTGGTGCTTATTTTAGCTGTGTTGTCAGCTAACGAGATCCTTAAGGTTGAAACATCCGATGAAGAAGAATGCTTAAAGCTGAGCAATCCTTTGGCTCTTCTGGAGGCAGCGATGGGTCACAGGCAGCTGAAGCACCAACGGGATGCCACAGTGATGACAACAGAGATGTCCCGTGACACGTCCCAAGACCAGACCATGACGCCAGTGCCGTGACCTGAAGCTAAGGTTCTGTGGAGGCTTGTGGGAGAGACTGTATTTATAATAATAGACAAGAGAAGTTTCTCTGCCTGTTTATCTCGGCCCCTCTCTTTCATAAAGGCCGGCTGAAGGGCATGTAGGTACTCCAGGGTAGCCGGAAAATGGTTAAGATATTAGGGAAAACCTGGCTTCTATTCTTTTTGCGTGTTTTTTTTTTTTGTGTGTAGGCTACAAGGATGTATAAGATACAACCCCTATCCTTACAGACAGCACAGTCTATTAAGAAGGAACAGAGGGCACACAAAAGTCTCCATTAAGTTCAGACAAATGACAGTGATACTAAGATGCAAAATAGTCAGGACGGGAGATTTCATATTCAATTCTGATGCTTGTTGGAATAAAATAAAAGCCATGAGAGAATTCAAATAAACACCCCAGGGCCAGACACTATTCTAATTACCGTAAACGTAGCAACACTTGTAATTTCATAATAACTGTATGAGTTAGGTACTATCAGCATCTCTATTTTAGAGATAGCAAAGCAAAACAGAGCAGAACCAAGGTGCAGAGAGGGTGTGACGCTCCGGGAGACCCACCGTGTGCTGGGAGCACCTGGGACTAACCCAGGCCGGCCTCCTGCGGCTGCGCTCCTCCTGAGCTGTGTGCACTCTCCCCGGGAGTGAGAAAGAAGGGGTTACGATTCTCCCTTGTGCAGGGAGGTGAGTTCTGTGTGATACACCACACACGAAGGATAGTTAGCTAGCATTCTTGCTTATCACAAAGAACATTTGCAGATGCCAAGTGACTGGCAGCAGTTTCTTCACCACATCCGCCACTCCGCAACCTGTAGCTGCACACGGCTCAATGCTTAGCTCCTCGGACCCCATGACGTGACGAAGACAATGGCTTGGGGGAATCACTGTGGCTCTGGGGGAGTCTGCAGGGCAATGCCTTGTGTTTGTGCACGGGGAGGGTTCCAAGGCGGGATGGAGCACACACTCTCAGCAAAACATTTTTCACGAATTCCTTCTCACTTCCTTCCAGAAAGTAAGCTGAGTGAAGAGTGTGGAATATACCAGCTGGGAAACCCCAGACCTAACCAAACAGCCACCCCTCTCAACCCCTCATGTTAATGAGGGAGCAGATCGGCTTGTCAGACGCTCTAACTTGGGGGGTTGTACAGTTTGTGTTCTGACACGACTGACAAGCCCATTAGCGAAATGAAGAAGTAGCCTCACAGAGAAGTTGACAGAGACATTCTGACAAAGAATCTTTTAGTTTGCCTGTGCAATTTCAGACATTCATTCATCCAGTTACTGTATCCCAAATAAAAATAGGGAAAGGACAATAGCTTGAATTAGCAGGGGTGGGGAACGTCCAGCCCGAGGGCCGTATAAGGCCCTTGAAATCACTTGGTCTGACCCTGCCACGGCAGTAGGGGTGAGTTAATTGAACGTTTGAGCAAATATTGCAGGCTAGTTTTTAAGTTGATAATTCTGCATGGCCCGTGAATGATGTTATAAATATCCACATGGCACTTGGCAGAAAAAAGGTTCCCCACCCCTGAATTACAATAAAGCACAGATAATATCGCTGAAGGCAGAAAAAGGACTACAATTCTTACTTGTCAGTGGGCCAGGATTAACTCTTTGTAGACTCTGGGATGCTCTGTCAAGGACAGCTGGTATGGCTGCAACAGAAAGAGAAGAAAACCGTTAGTCATCTCTCCAAAATGGTCTGAGGTGACCCTGTTACCATCTCACTTCCAAATGACAAAAGGGGAGGTGGGCCAACCTCACCATCATCTTTTTCTTTCCTTTAAAATTAAAGTTATACCTGCCTTCTAAGAAAGCCCCATCAGTGTCAGAGCAAATGGAAACATTCTGCTCGTAGTCCCCTCTAGACCTGCAGGAACAATGAAAGAAGTCTTCCTATGTCATTTGAGTCTTGCGTATGAAAAGGAAGCATATCAATTCTTACATTTTTATAAAAGTTCCTTCAAAAAACCTTATTCTTAGCCATAAACACGTGAGCGATCCTGGGAGCAGGGAAGGAATGAGGGGAAGCAAAAGTTGGACGAGAGACACTGAACTTTATGATGTGAGATGGGCAGTGAGTCATCTATTATATAAGCAGCTATAATTTTATTGATACTAGTATTCGGTTGCACTCAAAACAGGAAAAATGGAAAATGATCAGGTGATTGTCACTGGGCTGCTGAACTGGGTTGCTTTGCAAGCATCTCGACTACAAAGTACACAACTGCTACCTGCTGAGGAAGGGGGTTCCTCTGGGGTTCCCCACCCCGAACACATGATCTGGGGGCTATTCTTAGAGAGGCAATGGGGTCCAGGCCCCCAACGAACAGGGAGCTTTAATCACAGCAGGGAAACGATGTGCTTTGGGCCTCAATAGAAACCAACAGTAACAACGCTAAGAAATCTTTCTCTAATACGCAAAAAGGAAGAAGAAGAAAATGAAGATGCATGGGCAGTGAGTGAACCCACTCCCATGCCCCTGAATTTCAGAGCTGGGAGAACCCTGCCCACCTGCCCTGGTCCATGTTTCAACCTGCTTTTTCCCACCTCCCCATCGAGCTCAGCAGGCCTGGAGTTCATAATATAGAACCTTACGGATGACGTTAAGATCCTCACCCAGCCGGCGTGGCTCAGTGGTTGAGCGTTGACCTATGAATCAGTAAGTCATGGTTAGATTCTTGGTCAGGGCACATGCCCAGGTTGAAGGCTCGATCCCCAGTATGGGGCGTGCAGGAGGCAGCTGATCAATGACTCTCTCATCATTGATGTTTCTATCTCTCTCTCTCTTTTCATCTCTGAAATCAATAAAAATATATTTAAATAAAAGATTCTTTTGTTCAACACCACAGCACTCTAAGCCTTGTAGGTTTCTTCAGTCTGGGCACATCAGTGAGAGTATGTTCCCAGGTCAAGTTAAGCTTTGTGGGCTTGGGTGAATTAACATTTTAAATTCTATATGACTATCAGTCCGGGAAGTATTTCTTTTTATTCTCTCTCAAAATTTTACTAGTAGCATCATATGTAGAAATTCATTTACTCCCAAATGCAATAATGGATTATGACAAAGAGATAATAAACTACCCCCTGATTTTAACGTGACCAGAAAGGAAAATTATATCTTAGGACAAGTCCACTCGCTACCTTGGTACCCTGAGTTTAGTATGACCATTATCTAGAACACACCCCCACCCCAAGTCCTTGCTAACATTGGAGAACACTTTTATTACCCCTTGGGCACTAGAACATTAAATATTTTTGGTCAAGGTTTGGCAACTGTAGACAACTTGCAACCATGAGTGGCCTGTATCACTGACAACTATGCGCTCCTTGAGAAAGTTCCAATGGCTCAAAGGAAGAGGAAAATTAAGTCAATCGTGGCATGGCACACAAGCCCATGTGTCATTTTGGTCAGAGTTATCCAGCAAGGGTGTCTCAGTTTTCAGCTGGAAACGGAGAAAACGAGCAGACACCAGTTTCCAGGCTCGGATCAGCGGTACGGCTGACAGATTTCTCCAGAATGGTGCCTGAAATGGAATGTGGGGGTCAGTTATGAGGCCCCGGGGGAGTGCCCAGAGCCAAGCCTCAGGCCTGGAAATGCTCGGGGAGCCGGCCGCTGAACCCCTCGCGAGCCAGGAGTCTGCTTTCCTTGTAGACAGACATCTGGTGCGTTCCCCTTCTTGGTGTCGGTATTTGGTAACATTTTCATGAAGCAAAAATTCTCACTCAGCTAACACCCTGCACAATATGTGCCGAATAAAGACATGAAAGGAGCAGATGACTCCTGGGGAAGGAACACAGACCTAGGCCAGCGCCGGGAAGGTACTGGTTACCAAAGTAAAGCATAATAAACACTATTGTGCCATCTTAGCGATGGAGGTGTCGCGCCCAGCTGTCAGTTTTAGTGAGTGTCAACGCTGTCCTTAATATCTAGAAAGGCTGGGCAGTGAGGGAAACACTAATCAGGGGTGACAATAAGCCGAAGATCCTGACTCCAATCTATCACAGAGGGGCTTTGAAATGTGGGTGTTATAAACAAGGTGGCTACAGCCCCTGGCCTCTGGGAGCCCAGTTTCTGGGCAGGGAACTTTAAAGGAAGGAGTGGTCCTGGATAAGCGTGAGAGGGGGCTGAACTTGAGATAAACAGGCAGTGAAGAGGAAGAGAAAGGGAAGTTGGAGCCCAGGGATGCACTGCTCAAACACAAGACGTAAGACGGCCAGGATAGGCGAGGGTTTTGATCTGTTGGAGGGAGTGGACCACGGCTGATCGGAGATGTGTAGAGCTAGGGAGAAGTCAGGGTAGTGGCGGAGCCATAACAGTGACAAGGATAATGAAAATGACAAGACTCTCTAACGTTCACTAGGCGCTTAATACTTTGTCTATCTAGTATTCTGCAGGTGCTAGCTCAGCCTTGGGCAAACTACGGCCCGCAGGCCGGATCCAGCTGTTCTATCCGGTTCTCTTGCTCTCCCCTCCGCTCCTTTACTTTGAATTTATATTAGTTCACACAAACACTCCATCCATGCTTTTGTTCCGGCCCTCCGGTCCAGTTTAAGAACCCATTGTGGCCCTCGAGTCAAAAAGTTTGCCCACCCCTGTCAGCTAACTCATTAAACCTTACATGTAGATACCGTTACTGTCCCCATTTTACAGACAGCGACACCAAGGTCCTGATATGCGCCATAGTCGGGAAGTGGAGTACAAGGTCGGACATAACTGCTTTTCATTAAGGAGAAGAACAGAGGTGTCAACACCAGGCAGTGGGCAGTAAGCTGGCCTCTGTGCCACGTGACTGCAGGGGCCCAACGGCATCACAGCCGTGCTCAGAGGAGCGACCAGAATCGCAGGTTGGCTGAGCTGACATCAATGCGAGTAGGCCAGTCAGGAGCATAGGACTGAGACCAGAAGACCAGAGTACTGAAAGGTCAGGCTGAGGTGTGGGGAGGACAGAAGGGTCTCTCCCTTTATAATGTGGTTTTAGATGTTCTTAATACCTGTGCATTCATTCATTGAAGCAACAGAGTCAGAGTGATTTGACAGTCCAAAGTTCAGATGGCGACTCACAGGCGGTGTGCTGGACCTGCCACCTCTTTCCAACTCTGCGTTCAGTGATGTCATGCCACTAACTTGAAATCAGCCATAGTGGGAATATTTACACCGTAATAATTGGCAAATGCTACAAATCAAGGCTCTCCACCACTGAAGCCTGTGGAAATTCCACCTGCCCTTCAAGATCAGTTTGGGTGTCTCCTCCTCCATGAAGTATTTTTTATATTCTCCCAGGTGAAATCCATCTCTCAGAACACTTTTTTTGTGCTTTGTGCTTTCAGAACACTTTTTCTTAATACCTGGACCCGGGCACATAGGATTCCTTGCCTAGTAGCTTCGTTATCTGACTTGCCCAATGAATGATAAACTTGAAGTTTGAAGACAAAGACCATGTCTCATTCTCCTTTGGATCCACCATAGTATTAGCTCAGTCCCTTAAATATATGCTAAATGAATGCTAAATGCATATTCATAAAATTACTGAATATCTCACTAGGAAGTCTTTTAGGAAGAGCTGTGAGGCATCATGATTTTACTTATATAATTATTTTAAATTTATCATTTTGTGGCCTTTGGAGTCTCAACTTGCACAAAAGAAGATTCTAAAGTGCATCATCAGTTCCATGACAAGTGTTCTCCTGGGACATTGATGCTCAAACTTGAGGCACAGGCAGCATATTTGACCACATTTTCATGGTAGTTGGCCCCTTAAAAGTGTTCGGTGAAGGAAAGAAACAATGAAAATAAGATTGTTTTATTTCCTTACCCCCTTTCTGTCACCCAGAAGGATGCATCTGCCTGGTTCTGATCATAGCAGATAACCACCTTGTCCGTTTTGAGGTATACCATCCTTGTTGCCCATGTACTGGGCTGAGACTGGTAGTAGTGACTTGTAAGTCCTGTGAATTGGTTGCTTTGGCCAATTCCCGAGTCTCCTTGCTGAGACCAGGCAGTGTTTCAGGAGCATAGCGTGTCAAATGTGTCCTAAGAAAGCATACGCTTTGCCAGAGGTTTGGAGGTGTGTTTTCCCCTCTCTGGGCAAAGGCATCTTCTATAAACTGGTTGGTCTAGGCTCCTGCCTCTCGTTTCTTCCCAAGCTCCACTCATCAATTCTCATGTAATGTTTCTTGAACAAAACCCTGTTCTCTTGGTAAGTAGGTATCTGAGAGCTAGAGAAAGTGGCCATCAGTCGAAGCTGCAGTGTGTGAGCAGCTCTGATGTGCCAGATGCTGTCCTAGATGCCAGGAACACAGAGGCGAAGAGAGGCCTTTCTGGGCTCACGTTCTGGGGTGTGTGCAGGCACCGTCAACAGATAAGCAAACAGGTAGCGCAGGTAGCAGAGTGGAGCAACAAGATGTGGGTGAGTGGCTACTGTGGCCCTGCAAGCAGAATGGAAAAATATAGGCCTGAAGGTGGGTTTGAGGAATAAGGAGGAGGTTAGTGTTGCAGGAGCGGAACGGGGAAGGGGACAGGCAAAGGAGCTGAGATTGCAGAGGGCCAGGGCCAGACCTGGCACAGTTCAGCAGGCCAGGGTAAGGCCCTGTGGAGTGTTTACCATATCAGCTTCCATGAAAGGGACCCCATTGAGTTGCAGCTGCTATTGCTGCCAGACCTGTCCCATTGCAGCGTGTCCTTCCCACTTGAATCCTTCACTGTGATCCATAGTTGGGAATTGGGAGGTGTTGGCACTGGGTCAGGAGGCTGTCTGGTGTATGGTTTTAATTCACTCATTACCTTGATTCCTCTGTAGTTGGTCTAGGTCAGTGGTCGGCAAACTCATTAGTCAACAGAGCCAAATATCAACAGTACAACGATTGAAATTTCTTTTGAGAGACAAATTTTTTAAACTTAAACTTCTAACGCCACTTCTTCAAAACAGACTCACCCAGGCCGTGGTATTTTGTGGAAGAGCCACACTCAAGGGGCCAAAGAGCCGCATGTGGCTCGTGAGCTGCAGTTTGCTGACCATGGGTCTAGGTCATAGAACAACCCAGAGGGCCATTTGTTGATTAAAGACATATGTATTGAGCACCCATTATGTGCAAGGCACTACACCAGACACTGGAATATGGTGGTGAACAGACT
The DNA here is from genome assembly GCF_963455305.1 of Plecotus auritus. Lineage (NCBI taxonomy): Eukaryota > Metazoa > Chordata > Mammalia > Chiroptera > Vespertilionidae > Plecotus > Plecotus auritus. Next base: position 168,504,878 of record NC_137774.1, read on the forward strand.
AACACAGGCCCCAAGGCTCACTGCTCTCTATTCTCCTAAGCCAGTGGTTGGCAAACCCTCATGAGCCACACACAGCTTGCGAGCCGCGGTTTGCCGCTCCGTTGACTAATGAGTTTGCCGACCACTGGGATAGGGGCTTAATCACAAGGAACAACAACAGCCTGTAATTATTGGAATCAAGAGTCTAGGTCAGTGGTCGGCAAACTCATTAGTCAACAGAGCAGCAAACTGTGGCTTGCGAGCCGCATGTGGCTCGTGAGCCACAGTTTGCCGACCACTGCCCTAAATGGTCCCTCCGTCCCAGATCACTGTGTCTACGAGCCATCAGGCACATTCCTGATTCTAGGTCTCTGCTCACCTATATCATTCTCTTTTCTGTCTCCAGAATGGGGAGAAGACCAGAGGTTAATTTCCGCCTATAGAGGGGGATAACAATTCAGAAAATAAAATAATATACATACAGTGCTTAACAGCATGTTTGACGCATAGTGTTTATTTTTGTATATATATATTTTAATATACTTTTTATTATTGACTAGAGGCCCAGTGCACGAAATTCATGCATGGGGGGTGTGTCCCTTAGCCCAGCTTGCACCCTCTCCAATCTGGGACCCCTCGAGGGATGTCCGACTGCCCGTTTAGGCCCAATCCTACCTACTGGGATCGGGCCTAAACAGGCAGTCAAACATCCCTCTCACAATCCAGGACTGCTGGTTCCCAACTGCTCGCCTGCCTGCCTTTCTGATTGCACCTAACCACTTCTGCTTGCCAGCCTGATCACCCCCTAACCACTCCCCTGCCAGCCTGATTGATGCCTAACTGCTCCCCTGCCAGCCTGTTTGCCCCTAACTGCCCTCCCCTGCAGGCCTGGTCACCCCTAACTGCCCTCCCCTGCAGGCTTGATCACCCCCAACTGCCCTCCTTTGCAGGCCTGGTCCCTCCCAACTGCCCTCCTCTGCTGGCCTGATTGCCCACAACTGCCCTCCCTTGCAGGCCTGGTCCCTCCCAACTGCCCTCCCCTGCTGGCCATCTTGTGGTGGCCATCTTATGTCCACATGGGGGCATCCATTTTTGACCACATGGGGACAGCCACCTTGTGTGTTGGAGTGATGGTCAATTTGCATATTACTCTCTTATTAGATAGGATAAAGGCCTGGTACACGGGTGGGGGACAGCTGGTTTGCCCTGAAGGGTGTCCCGGATCAGGGTGGGGGTTCCCTTGGGGCGTGGGGCGGCCTGGGTGAGTGGCCTGTGGTGGTTTGCAGGCCGGCCACGCCCCCTGGCGACCCAAGCGGAGGCTCTGGTATCTGGGATTTATTTATCTTCTATAATTGAAACTTTGTAGCCTTGAGCGAAGCCAAGCCTCCTGCTTGCTCCCTGGCCGCAGCCATTTTTGTTGGGATTTATTTATCTTCTATAATTTAAACTTTGTATCCTTGAGTGGAGGCCTAGGCTGGTCAGGGTGTGCGGAAAGCTTGGCTTCCTCCATTACTTGGGAAACCCAAGCCTCCTGCTCACTCCATGGCTGCAGCCATCTTGGTTGGGTTAATTTGCATACTCGCTTCTGATTGGATGGTGGGCGTGGCTTGTGGGTGTAGCGGAGGTATGGTCAATTTGCATATTACTCTTTTATTAGATAGGATGGTATTACAGATATCTCCCCTTTCCCCCTTACCCTCCAGCTCCCAGCCCTTACCTCCCTACCCCAAATGTCTTCACTACACTATTGCCCATGTCCATGGGCTGATGCATAGTGTTTATGATCACAATGGTCTCTCAATTAGTGGCATTTATTTTATCTGCCACTCAGCTTATAGTTACTAATGTCCTATGCTATATTTTGCACTATTTTGTGTTTACTTTCTTTTTTTTTTTTTTTAAATATATTTTATTGACATTTTACAGAGAGGAAAGGAGAGGGATAGAAAGCTAGAAACATCGATGAGAGAGAAACATCGATCAGCTGCCTCCTGCACACCTCCCACTGGGGATGTGCCCGCAACCAAGGTACATGCCCTTGACCGGAATCGAACCCGGGACCCTTCAGTCCACAGGCCAACGCTCTATCCACTGAGCCAAACCGGTTTCGGCTGTGTTTACTTTCTTGCCCCCACAATTAGATTACAAGTCCCTTGAATGTAGGAACCATATTTTAATCTTTTTAAACCTGCACACAGTAGGCCCTTAATAAATATCTGTAGTATGAAGGTTAATCTGGCCTTTCAGACCAATGGCCTCTTCTTTGGATTAGTTCCTATCTATGAGTTAAGCAAGAGTCTTAGTGGAAGGTTATGTGTAATTACAGATGTATTTGTCACATCTGTATGTAATAAGGGAAAAAAGAGGACTTTGACACAGCTTCTCTCAGATACTTGACTCACAATTTTTAGATTCACTTTCTGAAGGCCAGTTTTGGAGAGAAATAGTTGAAACTCTGCTTTGTGGCTAGCGTGGGACCAGCTCCAGAAATTATTTTGCAGTGGAAAATGGAAGCTCTACCCAAAAGTGAATGGAGATGGATAAGGTGACAAGCCACCATAGGCACATACCTTGGCAGCAAGGTACCTAGTGCTTATTTTTTTAAACTTTGTCCTTTTCGTTGGGCCTTCTGTAGCTTTTGGCTCCAGTGAGAAGAAACCTTTATGGATGCTGAAGCTTAACTCTAACTCTACATTCTGATTTTCCAAAATGCACAATTAAAAGTACAGTCAAAACAGTCAATCAAATCACACAACATCCATTTACAGTAGAAAATTATACCAGGTGTGAAAAAAAACATATGACATCTTTCTGGAAGGACTATGTTTAAACTGAAAAGGAGCTATATTTGTAGCTATAGGGCAGGCAAAGTCTCCCAGTCTAGAATATAGGTTTTGCTTCCTGGCTTGAATTACGTTTACTGGGATGATGATATGACATAAAGAAAAATAATCACAAGCCTTATTGACAATCCATATGTGGCCACTGTGCTAGCACAGATGCCCGGGACAGTGAGTCTTTGTGTCGGCCTGGAGAGGCACCCTGCGCATAGGCTTTCTGGCGGGACGGGGACACTGTATGGCTTTAAGTGTTCCCTGATCGAATGTGGGAAAAGCAGCAGCCAGCCAAGTTCTGAACAGAGTTTTTATTGTGCGGAGGCCAGGAGGTGAGGGGGAGGGAGAGGGACAGGGCTCCCACACAACTCTGCTCTGCTCTGCTTTCTGGTAGATGTATGTTTAAAAGGCCAAGAAGGACACCTTTGGGGCAAAGGAAGATACCTATGAGACTTTACATAGTTCAAATTTAGGATCTGCAGTAAATGTGATTGATATTTAATTGGTATTAATTTACATGTATATTTAGATTTAATGAACTTCCTAGCATCCACTAAATGCAGCTGAAGAGCAAGCAAAATAATAGGTGTGACCATTTAGATCTCAACGGAGTCTTGTCTGCCATTAGCCCCTGCCCTGAACTAGAACTCTGAATGGCCTGGGTCTGTCTAAAGGAGGAGCGTGCAGGGGAAAGGGATCTATAGAGGTCAGGAATTGTTGGGCCACCAACATCATTTCAAATGAAAACCACAATAGGTTCTGCGTAATTGGACATTTCTCTTTCTCAAGAAAAACATTAAAAAACACTGAAAAACTCATCTGGAAAGTGAAGTCTATTTTTGGTTTCTTTGGAGTTGTTCTCCCAGAATCTTCTCTGCTATTCCCGGATCTTGTCAGTGCTGCCCAAATGACTGCCTGCACTTTCTGGTTCCTTCTCTTCTGAATCTACTTCAGCTGTGCTTCTGATCCCTCCCCTCCACGAACTCTCCTGTTCAAATCCCATGGGCTCTTCCCCTCCCCTGTACTCCTCACTTTTTGAGATGTACTTGACCCAGTAGACCATTTCCTTTTAGAGACATGCTCCGCCTCGCTTCCATGACGCCGAGTTGGCTTGGTTTCCCTTTCATTTCATAGGCTGTTCTTCCTTGTTCTCTTCTGCTTGAGCCCTAAATATTGTAGTGTCACAGACTCTTCAATTCCCTAGTCTCATGGCTTTAAACATTACCTACATGCTGATGGTCCCACATTTCTACCTTCAGCCTCAGCCTCTCCAATGAACTGCAGTCTTTGTTCAGCCTCCTTGGCATCATCACTAAGTATTTTCTCAGTGTCTCAGTCCTAACACAGAATTCTTGAGTAATCTCTGACCAAACCTGTTCCTGGTCAACTCTTCGCTATCTCTGTAAATTACTTCACCATCCACCCTGTTATTTAAGCCCCAAACCTATAGGTCATCTTTGTGACTTCAGTTTCCGTAACTCCTCTTCTCCCCTTTAAGCCATTGACAAGTATATCCATTCCATCTAATTCCCTTCTCTCCATCTCCTTTGCTATTATAACAGTCCAAGCCCCCAACACATCTTGTCTGAACTCTCAAATAGCTTCCTAATCTTTCCACTTGCACATTTGTCCCACTTCAATTAACTATTGAAACATTAAACAGGGTGACTTTTAAAAGCATAAATCAGATCATGTTACTTCAATGATCTAAAATTCTCCAATGCTTCCTATGTGATCAGAATAAAGTCCAAACTCCTTATAATGGCCACCAAGATTGCTTATACCTTCCCCTTCCTCTTTCCTAACAGAATCTTGATTCTGTCCAGGTAGCCACTCTTCTCTGGGCAGCTGATGTGTCTCAAGGGAAGGTGATCCAACCCCAGCTCCACAAGAAGGTATAATGGGATGGAGGGTTATTCCCTTCCTCTTCTGAAGTTCAAGGAACCCGGACTTATTTCACCCTAAGTCTATTTGCCATCACAAATGATAAGACTTCATTCTTTTTTTTATAGCCAAGTAATGTTCCATTGTCTATATGTATCACAGCTTTCTTATCCAAAGAAAGGCAAATACCATATGATTTTTCACTTATATGTGGAATCTAAAGAACAAAATAAATGAACAAAGTTGAAACAGACTCATATATACAGAGAGAGAACTGGTGGTTGCCAAAGGGGAAGGGAGGCTGGGGCACTGGGTGAAAGAGGTGAAGGGACTAAGAAGCACAAATTGGTAGTTTCCAGGTAGTCACCATGAAATAAGTAAAGCATAGGAATATAGTCAATAATATTGTGATAACTATGTATGGTGCCAGCTCAGTACTGGAAATATGGAGGGGAACACTATGAAAAGTAAGCTGTATACCCAAAATCAATACATCATCATCATCATCAACATCATCTATACTAATAAAAGGGTAATATGCTAATTAGACCGGGAGACCTTCTGGGAGACTGGCCAGGGAGGGCAGTTGGGGGCCATGAGGCCAGCAGGGGAGGGCAGTTGGGGGTGATTAGGCCGGCAGGGGGGGAGGGGCGGCAGTTGGGGGGCGAGCAGGCTGGCAGGGGGGGCAGTTGGGGGTGAGCAGGCAACAGGCAGAGTGGTTAGGGGTGATTGGGCAGGCAGGCAGGTGAGCAGTTAGGAGCCAGCGGTCCCGGATTGCAAGACAGATGTTCAATTGCAGGTTTAGGCCTGATCGGGCCTAAATCGGCAGTCGGACATCCCCCGAGGGGTTCCAGATTGAAGAGGGTGCAGGCCAGGCTGAGGGACACAACCCCCCCGGGCACGAATTTCGTGCACTGGGCCACTAGTCATCATCATAATAAAAACACCTGGAAAGACTATGACAATTCTTTAAAATTAGCAACAAATAAATGGTTGCTAAGTTGCTTAGCTGGGCACAAAGGCAGTTAAAGCAGGCAGAATCTTTGAACGCAAATAGTTGGCAATCTAAAGAGCAGCTAGTATCTCTTCCCTATCCCACCACTATTTTCTTGGACTCAAAGACACAAATTTTTGGACTTGTCTATGATTCCCCCTTTTCCTACTAATTGTCAGAACATATAATAGGCTGTTGCTTCACGGTAAGTGTTCCTTAGGCTCTGCCTTCTTCCTTTTCCCATCTAACACTTCCCAAACAAGGGCCCTGTCTTCACCCAGGCCTTCCTCTGCCCTGAGCTAGGATCCTAGTCCATTCTCCTGCTGGATTAATCTTACTAAATACCCTTTTCATTTGCCACACCTCCACTTATGGACTCAACTGGCACCTCTCGCTTGCTGGATTAAGTCCAAATTCTTCAGCCCAACATTCACATCACTGCTTCATTACTCTGACTTCTTTCCCACAACGTGTTAGTGTAAACCCATGCGTTAGACAAGACAGGGTACTTAGAATCCTCAGCCTGCATCCTCTATTCTGTCTCCTTAATTTTTTTTCTTTATCCTCTCCTGCTGAAAGTTCCCATCCTTTCTTCCAGAACCAAACTATCCAACTCCCTGGAGAACACCCCTCCTTTATAAAACCTTCCCCATCAGTGGCTCCATTCTAACAGTTTTTGACATTTACCCCTCCTGGAGCTGGGAACTGAAATTCTCCATCAGTCATTTTTCTTGAAAAGATTGCTGAGGAGGAACATGGAATGCAGACTATTTGTATACAGTTATTATCATTAGGCTGATCTCTCAAAAAAGGAAAATGTGTCCGGAGTATGTGCTGCGAATGTGTAGACAAACAGCGTTAGAGGACCCAGAGACTTCCAAAAAAGTCCTTGAAGTCACACTGGAATGCAGACTACGTGTAATACTCATTTCCAATGATTAGGATCTACCCATAGCTTCAGGAAAATAATTCACATTGTTCTCTGTCCTTGAGCACTTTCTTACAGTTAGATTGGCACAAATAGGTATATTTTAGAAATATTAAAATGTATAGTCAAGTAGCTTTCTTTAATTAAAACCCAGTAAGTATATGTTTATTTAAAATTTTTTTCTACTTCTATTGTGTAGTTTTAGCGGGTAATCTACTCTGTTCCAGCTTTACCACAAAATCTATTTATTGTTCATAACTGGTGGCATGTAGTATAAAGGTAAGTGGATGACATGGCCATGTGGTGTAAAAATATCTTCTCTAAACCCATTTCTTGCTACTGAGAAATACTGAGATGAGAAACAGGTTATATATAGTCATTTCAGTCAGCGCATCTTTAAGTGAGCACTGCCTATGTGCCCACGGCTAGCTCTTGCTAGGTTCTGTGCACAAGGACAAGTAGTTGAACACTTGGCTACTGGGATCTGAATTCACAGTCTAGGCAGGAAGCAAACCTAACAGACCAGATACCACCAGAGGCTCCTAAGGGCTAAAATGTTTAGAACTCATCGATGCATAAGGAGCTGGAGAATTGGGAGGTGGACACAGACAGGAGTGACTTGTTAATTTAACGCAAGTGGTAAGACTGCCACTGATTTTTCGGCTAGTAGAATGGAGGATGCAGGTAAATGGGCAGTGGGGGAAACACCATGGCCCAGGGCAATGATGGCAGGCAAGACTGGCTTAGAGGAGATGGCTAGGGCCTGTGTCCTGATAGGGCCCGTGTCCTGGAGGAGATGGTGGAAGAGTTGGACATTTAACGTGGAGCCAGATGGCCTCAAAGCACAGACTTGAAGCACTTGGCAGTGGGAGCCACGGAGGCTCTTGAGCTGGAGCATGGCGGGACAAAAGGGCTGTGTCAGGAAGCCGGGCTCTTCAGCTGCATGCCTGAGGGCTTAGCAAATCCACGGGGCTCTTGCAGTGGCCCGGGAATGACCTCCGAGAACACTGAGCTCACCCATTATTCTCTATGGTTCCTGCTTGTTCCGAAGACCTTGACAAAATAAGGCTTTCACCACATAACTTGACTTCAATGGGAAAGTTTCCTTTTCCATCCTCCCGCCAAGTCTTCCAGGCCCATGCCCCTCGCTCCCTCCCTGCAGTGGCTGGCGACCTCCTCTTCAGAACCACCCTCACCTCACGACCATTCAGTGATAAAACACACAAGAGATCATCACATTGCATCAGCTGGAACTTCAAACCCAGCAGGGCCCCCAAATTAACACAAATGTTTGCTTTGAACAGTTTTAACTTGAGAAATAAAAATAACATATTAAACATTTCTATTAGATGTTCCCCACCTTGCTGCCAAGTGGGCTACGTCAGAGCCCCCCGCCCCTGCAGCTGGAGTTCCTTCCAGGCCACGTGCAGAGGGTCCAGAAAATCCCAGCCGCTGTCACTGATCAGGATAACCTGGTTCTGATCTGAAAGACTGGGTCTGGACATCTGAGCGTAGGGCTACGCTGACGGAAGAGCAAGCAGACGGCCCACATCTGGCCACCTGGCAGCATTTACTCACTTCCTCTTGGCAGAAACCACGGACCAAAAAGCCTCCGGCAAAAGGTTAAAAATGAAAAAATAAAATATTTGATTGAAATAATAATATTTCAGGCTATCGTTACTGATACCTGAAAATTTATGAGGTGCTTATAACGTAAAGCAAACGCAATAAAGAACTGTTCCTAATGAACAACTGATGAACAAAAATAGAGCCAGAGACATCGAAGCATCGAACAGACCATCAAACTTCAGAGGGAAGGCAGGGGAGGGGGGGTAAGAGATCAATCAAAGGACTTGTTTGCATGCATATGAGCATAACCAATGGACACAGACACTAGGGGGGTGAGGGCATGTGCTGGGAAGGAGGGGTTGGCCGGGGAAAGGTCAATGGGAAAATATTATGTGTAATATTTTAAACAATAAAGAATTAAAAAAAAGAGAACTGTTCCTACTTATTCACTAAATCGGTAAATAATGATTGATAGCATACTACACCTGCTGAATATCGAGCAGGACTGAAAGCCCTGAGGAAACATCGCTCAGAGTCCCTAAGGCACAGCCGGATGCTCTCTGGCTACCCTGTCTCAACAGGACCAACCTGGTTAAAAGTACCCACAACAGTATCTGTCTGGTGACTTTTTAAAAGTAATCCAGTATGTTTAGTGAGCAAAGAGATGAGATTATGATGATGAAAAAACTACGAAATGAATTTGGAAGATAACCCAAAGCTTAGTCAGTTAAATCTTCACCTACAGAACCCAGTAACAGTTTCTGAGGAATAGGCAATGCATTAACCCAAGTCAGCGATTTCAACCGTTGTGCTGCAAGAATTTTTAAATGATGCAATACCTGACTGTTGAGTCAGGGGCACTGACCTCTTTTCCCTTAGACTGTCAAATAAAAAAATGACAACAGCCAACATAACAATAGCCATCTGGTGTGAATGTCCTGTCTTGAACCATAAATATCTAGGTTATAGAATAGGGTCGCATCTTATTGGTCACATCTCATAAGAAGGTTGTGACTGATTGGTTAATTCTTGGTAGCAGAAATCCTTATATACAAGAAGAGGCACCTGATTTTTTAAAAAAGTCACTTTGGAACAAAAAGCGTAGGTAATCTCTATTATTATTATTATTTTTGTAAATCAATAAAAATGATACCTATTTTTTTGTCAAATCAGCAAAAAATATAACCTTTTTTTCTGGTGTGCTACAGAATTTTAGTAATTAGTTTATGTGTGCCATGAGATGAAAAAGGTTGAAAATTGCTGACCTAAGTAAATGTCAGAAGTGACAGCATTATGTATCAATGCATGTTACCAACAATGAAAGGTTTGCGTTTACTTGGTGGGTTACTTATACATCCTTTACTCATTTCTCAGTTAACAGCTGCACATCAGTGTGTGTGCACAAAAATATCCTTATTTTCTCTTTAGCCTTTTTTTTTTTTTTTTTTTTTTGCTGTGCAGTTTAAAAAACCTTAAGAGCATATTCTTACAAACTCCCCAGGTGTAGATTTCATGTGAAGCAGGTATGAATTTTCTGCGAAGCCTTCATTCGGGCTGCAGAAAATGCCACATTATTGCACTTCTCTAAAATTGATTTTGTCTGCGGTTGACAGCCAAGTTGGTGGGGTATTCAATTTCAGCTGTTTCTGTCGGAAATAGAGCTATTTCCTTTTCTTGGGTTGCGGGAGGGTCTTTGGAGTTCTTACACAGAGATAAATATCTACCCTGGATGCCCCCACCCTGAAAAATACCCATTGTCTTTCTTCTCCTTAAGTCCCAACTGTCCTTAACTCCAAAGATGCTCACCTCCCTCTCCAATATCTATAAACAAACTTAGGGAGAGAAGTCCAGTCCTAGACCTGCCAATTCCCTGGAGCCAAGGGGATAAGCTACTTGGCTCCCTTTTGGAAAGGGAGTGAATGCAGCAATCAATGCTCCAGCTACTCTGAGATGTTATGTGGCTCGTGTTCACCTCCCATTCCTACCAAATGACTCAGAAGTGTTGAAAGACAGTATTTTTCAGTCATCATTTCCTTAGAACCGTGACCTAGAATAGAGTAGTAATTTGTATTCCGTGCAAAAGAACATTCTCTATAGAGCTGGCTCCTCCAAGCAGTGTGGTCTGTTGGCCAGTGGCTGTAGCATCTCTGGGGGCTTTCGAAATGCAGATGCTCTGGCCCCCCCCCAGGCCATCAGAAGAAGAGCCACCTGCCTTTTAACAAGCTCCCCAGGTGGTTTACATGCACCTTTAAGTTTGAGAAGCACGTCTCCGGGTGGCTTTTCCTCTCTTTTTTTCTTTCCCACTTCTCAAACACCGGGCATAATGATCCTTGCATTTCTCATGGACCCAGAAAAATACCTTCCAAATGAGTAATGAAGATTAAGCTTTTACACGGGGGGTTCTTTCTGTTCTGCAATCCTTGGATGAAAACTGTCACAACATCTGGGATGTGGTAACCAAGAGATGTCCCCAGTGGGAAACAAGTTCACATTTTTCTTCTGGAGAGAACAGGGCACAGTCACACTCTGGTTCTATGTTTATGCTGCTAATTTCTAAATTGTGCATGGAGGGACTTCTGAGCCGGGATCACGGAGTTGTAATTTGAGAAATGAAAAGCCAGCGTTTGGTCCAGCTCCCAAACACAGCTTACTGACTGCTTACAACAGACAGCAAGAAAACGTCCTCTGAGCCAGGGTACAAGTACTTTTCAAAAGTCCTTAGACTTGCGAAAATTCTATTTGGCCTATAAAATTTGCACTTGGCTGAACCATTTACACTCTGCAGTGCCAATGTATTTTCCAACCAGATATCCCCAATGTCCCCAACTTTAATAAGCCAAGAATCAGGAATATTTGCTTGTTATAAATACCCGGTTTTCCCCCACTTCCATCTCCAGGGAAGACTATTAGAGAAGAAAGACAGATGAAGTTAACTGTTTGAAAAAGTCTTTTCCAGGTTTTATGGCATTTAGGTACATCATTCACTCATGCGTTCACTCATTTCCATTCTCCCTCCCCCCAGTATAAGTAGCTGTCTTTAAGGCAGTTTTATGTCTTCAAGATAATGTTAAAATCAGATACCTGAAATAATTTACAAGTGGTATTTCCTGTTTTTGAAATGATGCTTTACAAATTCCATAGCTTTCCACATTGTTTGCCTGGTACAGAGTGTTACCAAGAAAGACTTGGTTTGCTCATTTCTTTTTTGAAAAATATATTTTTATTGATTTCAGACAGGAAGGGAGAGGGAGATATAGAAACATCAGTGATGAGAGAGAATCATTGATCGGCTGCCTCCTGCACAGCCCACACTGGGGACCGAGTCCACAACCTGGGCATGTGCCCTGACCAGGAATCAAACTGTGATCTGGTTCATAGGTCGAGGCTCAATCACTGAGCTACGCAGTTTGTTTATTTCTTAAAAACAATTATCAAGTGGCTATTATGAGTTTAATCAGTTATCAAACACAGATTGAAGAATAGAAGAGGTAAGGATTCTGAGGAGTAAAAGTATAAGGTAAATCCCCAAGCTCAAGTCAATTACAGCTGCACTGGAGAAGCCAGATAGGAACCCACACACAGTGAAGCAGCAGGAGTGCTGAGTCAGCATTAACAAAGCATGACTAGCTGGCCTGGGAGACCCACATGGATAAATTAAGATTGAAGTGGACCCTGGAGGATGGCTAGGTAGGCATCAGAGGGAGAGGAATGCAGGGGCCACAGTCATAGATAATAGCATACACTTATTTTGACGGTGAAATAGCTCTATCTGAAAGAACTAGAAAAGGCAATACCTTCTCACTAGGAAGAGCAGTTTGGAAGTGATTCCCTGCATTTTTTAGTAAATGAGGCTTGGTTTGAAGAAGGTCTAGATCCCAATCCCACACAGATGCTGGATAGATGGAGGCTTTCTGACTGGGCGCCTTTACAGATGACACTGTTTGTGAGGCTCAGGACGCTGGAGTCAGAGGGAAACCGCCCCAGGAAGGTGCAGACTTCAATCTTAGAGCAAGGGTAGTTCTAATTTAATCCAGGAAGGACAATCAGCTTCCTAAATCTTCATTCAATCAAATGGCTTGAGCTGAAATTCCTTTGCACAGCCAAACGTTTTAAAATACCTTTAAAAACCTAAAAAAATAAACCACCACCACCAGTAAGTTAATACCAGCAAAGTATGTGAGCAAAAATGTCACCACCTCAGAGATGTCCTGGTTCAGAACCCAGAGCCCGGTAGTGAGAAAATGCAGTCCTCAATCTGGTCCTCCCATTTCCCATCATCATTCCCATCAGCTAACACTGCCTGACTCGCCACCTGCCCTGCACGAGGTTAAAGCCACTGCACTCCACACTCTTGGCCTCTAGCCAGGAAACTTTTGTTGTTGTTGTTGTTGTTTGCATTTCCCAAAATCAAAATGCTAGAAGAGAGTTTTATCTTTATCTATGGGGCTGTGTCTTGTAAAGGAATCAAAGAACAGTTGTAAATTTTTCAATATGAATCTTCCATGTGTGGCAAATCACTTAATGTGAAAATTGTTAATGCTACAACAAAAGTAAATGGCTTTCCCAACAGGATTACTGGCAGAACATTTATGAGAAATATCATGCCTGTAACTTTAGGTCAGACCAATGACATAGCTCATTTCCCCAAAGTGAAATGCCCCTTTTTTGAGTTTCTGTAAATCGTAACACTATGGAAGAGCCATTTTTCTTTTTGGAAAATAAAAACTTAAATACCTAAATTGGATGATTTTCAGTCAGTCCACTGTTTCTCCAGCAGATAAGTTACTAACGTTGATTTATTTCTGGTCCCAAATGAAACTATTTAGGCTACAAAAACAGTAGAGAAGTTGGGTAAGTACCAATCACTTTTGTTCTTTTAAAATAATGCGCATGGGCCTCTCCAGCTGTGGACTGAGGCTGGCCCGCATCCATCTTTTCAAGTTTTCCACCATAAGCAACTTTGGAGGTAGTAAGACTAGATATGATGGCATTGCATTTAGAATGAGAAATATTCCCATACTGGAGCTTCAAGGCACTGCAATGTGAAAAGCATAGTTCTGCCTTCTTGAAAAACCTGCCTATACAGTAAGAGTTTCCTGCTGCAAAAGAAAATGACCATTAAAATAGTCCATGTCCTGGTGAAAGGTCCATATTAAATCAAAATAGTTCTCCAAAATAAACTTTGAAGTGAAGAATTGCGCTATCAGCCTATCAGAGGCACATTATGTTCCTTCTCTTGCTCGTGTTCTTTATTTCTGAGAAGATAGGCAGGGAAAAAGAGTTTTAAAACCACAACAACTGTTAAAACTCCATATCTGCATTGCCATGGACCGGTCTATGAGTCAGAAGGCTACTCATCTGAAAGGTGAGGTTGCATTTGAACACTCATGGTATAGATATATTAAGATGACCCGTCCCTTCTGTCTCTCCCTCTTTTTCTTCCTCCCTGTGTTTTCTTTCTTCTTCACAGGGGCCAGACCTATGTTATCTCTGACAGATCTCCTCTGGTTCCTTCCCCATTCCTCCTCACAGGCATTTCCTCTAATATACATCCCGCACGCCTAATCTCCCAGTAAATCTCTTACCAGGTCTGCATCTCAGAACACCCAGGCTGCCATAGCAGCCAAACCCTGCGCCTCCAGAATCACAGCGGCTTGAGAAAAATCAATGCTTCCCACTGGCCAGCCCAAGCAAGCTGCTGGAGACCCGGTGCTGCACTGTGAGCACGCGAGCCACTCGAGCCACTCGCCCTTGTTTCTTCTCCTAAGACTGAAGTGCACCACTGACTAAAGAGGCTGGCACACTTGGAAATAACAAGAGTCTCAAGGACTTCGAGGGGCTCAGACTCAGGTCAGAGTCACTGCCGATGGGGTGCCTGCCAAGAGGATCCGCGGCTTGAGGAGCAAGACTGATCTCAGCATCTCCTACTTCTCATTTTTCCCTCAAACATGCTACCCTCACGTTTCCTCTCTTGTGATTTCTGGCTGGTCTTCTTCCTTTAGTAATTTCCTTTCCCTTCTTTGATACATGAATAAAAAATAAGAGTAACTTATCACACACATAGAATCCCCCTTCCTGCCATTCAAGGGCTTCCTGGGAGTCTTGGCTGACAAGGGCCCCTCATGCCTCCCGACTTACTATGTAAAGCCATATTTGCATTTCAGTGACAGCCACTCAGGCCACTTCTCTTCCAAGGATTTGCTTAGTCACTAGACCATTATGTCCCCTTCTTGAGCACTGAGCCAAATGACAGACAGAGAACACAGATGTCAGGGTTGGCTTTGAACAATACAAAAGGAGGGTGAGATTTCCATTGGTATCTGAGAAAGATTAATCTTCAGAAAGCAAAAGCATGTTCACAGTAGAGTGGAAAGGAATCTGGCCAACTCTGTGCCCTCCTACCTTACTGACTCATTGCCTCCTTTGAGTCTGTGATCTACAACCTGTCATGTCTATGGAGTCAGTTGGGACACTGTGTTCTTGCCCTCAGGCTTTTCTAAGAAGTTCCTGTGGGCGGACACCATTGCTTGGCTACCAACAGCCAGTAAAGTGCCCCACCCATGGCTATACCAGGATTTGGCTAAACCAGTCAAGGTATCCAGTTCACCTTTTGTCTGATGCTCTCCCTTCTAAAACCCTTCGCAACTGGAGGTGGCAGGTGACAGAGTTCTGACTAAAGAGACTTAAGTGGAAGTTGGCTGAGGACTTCTGGAAAACTTTTAAGTGCCTTAACAAAGTGGACAGGTGTAAGAGAAGAGCTTGCAGACACCACCCCCTCTTTATCTTCATACCTTGAATGTGAGGGCTGGGTTTTTAGCTGCCATCTGGCCAGCATGCAATGACAGTCATAAAGCCAAAAGGCCGACACACTAAGGATGGAGCAGAATTAATTCCAGGGACAGCCTGAGATCTTGATGACATGCTTAAGCTGCCTCACCAAACCTGAGACCACTTACTTCCGCATTTAAGTGAGCAGTAAATGTCCATATGGCTTCAGCTACTGTTAATGGGGTGTTTGGTCACTTGCACCAAAAATAATTTAAAGGCCCCCTCTCTGCCTCTCTCTATGATGTATCACGTCAGGCTTCTCTCCCGCTGCTCAGAGCCCCGCTTGGGATCTAGAACCCCACCTGGGATCTAGAATCCCGCCTGGGATCTAGAACACTATTTTTGCCTCTTGCCTTTGTGCCATGGGGGCAGTAAAAGCTCTCAGGTATTGCTAGTGCTGGTCCTTCACCATCCTTGGTTGTTGTTGTATGTGTGTGTGTTTTTGTTTGTTTGTTCGTTTGTTTACCTCTATGCACCCTTTGGTAATGAGAGGCCGCACTACATGCTCTCCAGTTAAATTCTTTGCATATGCCATCTCTTTTCTCCCCTCGGTCCTAGACCTAAAAAATGGAGTTCTACACATGCTGAGTTTTATGTTTTGATTCCACAATACTGATTGAGAGTTTTCTAAAATAAGCAACTTAAAAGCTGCCAGAAAAAGTAGGGTACGATGAGGGTCTAGCCATGTAGATTTTAATGGAAACAAACACTTTATTTTCTACACTGGTTTGTAGGAGTGAAGATAGAATTTGAATGTCAGCATTAGACATAAAGAAAAAATGCGGACTATGTAGCACCAGGCCCCATTTCTTCACAATCTGCATTCTTTCCATAGTGTTATAGCTTATCAGTGAAATATATCTTTTTGGTTAGTTTAACTTGAGGGGTCAAAAAATGAGGACTGAATGTTTTGTACTTACAGTGCTATGTTATTAACCAGTGGCTTTCAATCTTCTTTGACAACAACCCACACACACAAATATATTTACATCTGACCTATAAGTAGATCACTTATGTCTCTGTTTGTCACTAAATACCTACAATTACTATGAATGGCACAATATTCCATGCTGAAGAGTACAATATATGACCTATAAGTAGATCACTTATGTCTCTGTTTGTCACTAAATACCTACAATTACTATGAATGGCACAATATTCCATGCTGAAGAGTACAATATATGTCCTCCTCTTCTGTTTTATGCTATTTAATTAAAACACACTAGCTGAGTCTTACTTAATACATTTCATGGCAGTCTGATGACTGCTGCTTAAAGCATAAAAAACATTGCTGAATACACTTAACTCTTTAGTGAAAAGACCCTAAATCCATGACCTAAAGCTATAGTTTAGTGGAGAGGATAACAAGAATACTAACAAAAACCTGTACTGTTTAATAGTTTACAAAGAACCTTCATAGTTATCAGTATAATTCAATAGCCACGATAACCAGTAAGATAGATAAGGCTCTCATTTGTATTCCTAGGGAAGAAAACCAGGGCTCCCAGAGAGTAAACAATTTGCTCATGTTCACCTGCCAAGCAATGCAGAGATTTCCATCTTCTGACCCTGAACTGCTAACTCAACTCTTCTGGGTTACCAGTTGTAGTTAGAATCAGCCCCAATTGTAACCGAGAAAATCAAATAACCTTAGTTGTAAAACAATAAAAACACTTTGCCAGAGAATCCTGAAAGTAGATGGAGGTGTTGGATGCCTTTAAAACTTGGAATTCTTAGGAGAAAGTTAGTAGTAAATTCCTATCTACATCAAAGCTCTGCTATTCCCACCCCTGTGCATGCTCTGAGCCTCTATTATCGTTATTCTACTGAAATGAGCTGCTTCCTTTTGTCTCTGAATCCCAACCCTTCCGTGATATTTGAGATTCCTTCTCTTCCGTGCAGTCTCTCTGACCAACTCTTATCTACCCCGCCCCCTTTCAGTTCTCCGGGTTCCACTCTCATCCACACCCTACCACAACATTTGGCAACTGATTATGGTGCCTTGTTATTTTGCTTGTATTTTATAATCAGTCTTTTCTCCTGATTAGACTGGACGCTCTCTCAGAGTAAGGGTAACAAAGCCTCGTGTGGCTGAGTCTTTCTCAGCTCTGAACACTCTATGGACCACCCAGTTGGTGTGGTTAAGAAGTTGGGTAACAGTTAATAAGTGCCAGACTATTTTTAGACTTTTTGTTACCTTCCCTTTTTCTTTATATAGTTTTTAAATTTTCAAACCAAAACCAGAAGATTTTTAAGTGATAAATCCTATTAAAAACAACCCCTGACACACAATAAGTTTTCACTAAATGTTTATGAGGTGAATAAAAAGCTGAATGAGAGATAGGAAAGATAAGAACCCTCACAACTAAAATAGTAGCAGATTCTTTAGTATTTGACATCTGAGGGCAATCACTTTAGGTATTTTTAATGTAAGACAAAGTTATAATAAATCAGATTAGATTTTAGCAATTAATGACATTAATCCTGTCCAGATGAGAGAAGACAGGGGAGAAGTAGGAAAATTCTACTTGCATTAATGCTTTAATGAGACTTGGGAAAATAACAGACCTGTGATGTGTTCGGGACTGTGATTTCTTATTTGGGACAATTGCTTTAGAACCACTTAGAAAAAATATCTATTACTGGATCAAGGTCCCTAAAATCCTTTTTGCAATGAAGTGATATTTTTTTTTTTCAAATGCCTGGGACAACAGTGCTCACGAATAGATTAAAATGAAATATGTATTTACGAGTAAAGAGTTGTCCCAGCAATTATACAATCCATTGTGTGGTAAACACAGTGAGTTATAGGTGTGGGGAAGAAGAAAGGGAAACATCAAAAGAAAGGAGATTTCTGGTTCTTCTCAAAAAGCATCCAAATTCTCAATCCAGATATACAGAAATATGTTTCTTAAAGATAACAAAGAAAATTTCTAGAACTATAGGCAGAAGGTGGGTTTGCTAAATTCAAGATGCAAGCATCAAGAGCTCTGGGGGCTTACTTAGTGCATCAAATTGCCTTTAAAATTGAAGGGCAGTGGACAGTTACTTAAATGATGAAAGCTTAACTCTCTTCACTAAAGGTATATGGCTTTTCTAATTTACCTTTTGGGAAGGAGTAGGATAACTTTAAATATGAAGACTACCGTTTTCAGTGAGCAAACATTCTCTTTAAGAACAAGTTAGGCCAAAAGGCCCCGGTGTTGAAATAGGCAAGAGAAAGCCTCAAGCAGTTACCAGCAGCCTGTGTGATGACTTGCGAAATTTTACCCATAAATCCCCAGGTAATCGAGTGGTGCCCAAGGGTGTTTTAGGAATTCTTTCCAGCACGTAAACCTGATTCTTTCAGTGCCTTGCATATTCTAAGGTCTTTCTGTTATCGGAAGGAAAAAACTCAGAACTCCTTAACATGGCATGAAAATGTCCTTGGCAACCTGGCCCTGAATGTCCTCTTCCACTATGATCTCTACTGGCCCTGTGGGCTAGAGAGCACTACGGGGCCTCTTAAAAGAGTACTAATCCCATTTAGGAGGCTCCACCCTCATGACCTAATCACCTCCTGAGGCCCACCACCTAGTACCATTGCCTTGGGGACTGGGATTTCAACATACACATTTTGGGGTACACACACATTCAGACCACAGGAATCAACCACCCAGGGATCCAAGGAGTAACCTGGACAACAGTGAAACACCCAATGCTCCGTCATACTCCTCCCTTTGTCTACCCTGCTTCCTCTTCCAGGAATCCCCATTTGTTCATCTCTTCCCTCCCACTTCAGTGATCAGTCTTCTCTAGTCATCATTATTATTTTTAAAATTATTTTTATTGATTTCAGAGAAGAAGGGAGAGGGAGAGAGAGATATATAAACATCAATGATGAGAGAGAATTATTGATCGGCTGCCTCCTGCACTCCTTACACTGGGGATCGAGCCTACAACCTGGGCATGTGCCCTGACTAGGAGTTGAACTATTACCTCCTGGTTCATAGGTTGATGCTCAACCACTGAGTCTCGCTGGCTGGGCACATCATTTAATACCCAATTCAAGGACACCTTCCTTTCTCCACTCTTCTTTGAGGCATTGCAGAGCTATACTTATTTCTCCTTCATTTGTGCACATTGTCATACACTTGAATTCCTCAAAGAAAAAATGTCATCCAGGCTGTTTTGAATTTCTTGGTGGGTCCTCAGTGAACGTACCCCTGGGTTTCCCACTTAGTTCTGGGCATGGCAGGGGGACAGCTGGTGATCTTCTCAATGTCTCCTGATGATATCACTCTGCGGCTCTCAGGGCCTTCCAGCCCCCTGGCAAACCTCATGAATTTTCATCATCCAGTACCTGCAGATGAAACTGACTGTCAACCAGGGACACCAGGGCCTGGAGCTCAGTAGGCTATTCATTCTTCCTCCCAATGACAGCTTCCTGGCCACTGGGCGAGACGTGGGAAGGACTCTGCAGGCCCTCGTTAGACTTCCCCCAGCCCGAGCACTGGAACCATGGATGCCAGTGCTGGCACCATTCTTGGCAGGACAAAGTACTTCCTTCCAGGTTGTTCTGACCCAGGGATATGCTGGGGGCAGCTCTCACCAGCTCAGGGGAGTGAGCTGATTGGCAAATTTTCAGGAAATTTTGAGCTGATTATTAAACACAGTCACTATTAAAAATGAAACATCAACTTAAAGTGAAACAAATTACATTGCAAATAAATGTGATAAATACTTAAAACCTATCTCTTCATAATTATTTTACCACCCTTGTGTATGATCTTGAGGAGATTTGTGTCTGTTGTATCTGTAGGGTGGAAATGCTGTGCAAGGGTGGACTGCTGTGCCTGTCAGCTCAGTCATGCTGGTAGCTGGAAATGAGCCATGTGGGAGTATGTATAGCACACATATCAGCAAATACTACAGATCACTGCTTCCCCTCCCCCGAACCCCACCACTCAGGAGCAGCTGGAGAACACTTACTAGCACACCACAAACAGCCCTCACCGATCTACCTTGTGTGACATAACCTGCACCCTGGAGGGGTCACCCAACCATTTATAACCACAGCAATGTCGCTGACTAGCCTCACAGGTCTTGCAGGTTGAAGTGGAACAGGTTACTAGCAGAGTAGACCCATTACAATGCTTAGAAGCCACCCTTTCAATTAGGCTGGTGAGAGAAGAACGAAGGACTAATTGGCTCAAGACTGACCTCCCTGCCAGCTGGCCTCTACAGACAGGAAACGGCTGCCTGCAAAGCTCTGTGTAAGAGCTCTAACCCAATGCTAAGGCAATCAATTCCATTCAACCGGAAGGCTTGGAGCTTAGGCGCTCGATCCTGCCAGGAGGGAGACTGGTGCTACCTGCAACCACAAACACTAAGCTGGCAGCATCAGACTGGAGCCAAGATTCTGACACATATTTCTATTGTATCCTGGCTCCTGATCACACTGGGGAGGAGCCGATGCTTCCGTAGTCAGGTGACTTAAAAATGCCACAGTCCAAGGGCCCTGACCCTGCAAGACCACTTGTGTGCTGCCCAGGATGTTCAAAGGTGGAGCAGGGGCTGTGTGTCTACCTCTGTAGCTGTCTCCATGGGCTTCCCCGATGACCACTGCTCCAGCCTTTCTGCTGGGAACGCTGCATGCCCTTGTCTAGAAGACCGTCTGGAAGTAACTTATCTGGACTTCATTTATCTCTTTATTTACCGAGCTGTCCGCCTTCTTTTTCCTTGGAGGTAGGGCCCCATTTGATTCATTTAACACAACATCTGTGAAGCACCTACTATATGCTACCCTCTGTGGTAGGCTCTGTATACAGCAGTGAATAAAGCAGACCTGGTGAAGTAAATACATAGTGAATTAAATTCAACTGGAACCAGCTACAAAAGCTGGCTGCAATTCATTGAGTCTTCACACCCTCAACTATTCCTTCCATACTTTAGCTATGCCTGTCCATGCCCATATACATATATTCCATCAGCATCTTCTCCTGATTGGCCTCCCAGCCTTCCCATCTATTATAGAAACTGAAGTGGGAATCCTTCCGTGCCAGGAAACTGCACTCCCCTTCTCCACAGCTCCTCTCCTCAGCGGCCTCTTCAATCCAATAAAAACACAAGGAGGCAATCAACTCTGTACCAAGACTCAGGCCGGCTCCTTACTGCCCTCAGGGCATCACTCACTCACTCCACAGCTGCATCTCTGTCCCAGCCAATCTCTCACAGAAAACACCCGTCCCCAGCCACCCACTTCCTTTCCTCCTAATCTCCACTTAAGATCCATTTCATTCATGAATCCTTAGCCAGCTAAGCCTACTTGGTCTGCACAGTCCAGGTCCTCCAACAAGCTCTCCAAGCTGGATCACAGTTCTTTCTTTCTCATTTATTCATTCATGCCCATTGGAGAGTCAATAGACAATAAAACATATTCAGAAACATACACAACGTAAAAGATTAAAAATAAATCAGAGCAAAGGAAAACCAAGCTCCAAGGACTAAGATAATTACAGGGAAAACTTCATGTAGAATAATGCCACTGGGCCCTGCATAGTAAATGAATAAAAGTTGGATTTTCAGCTCTTATTTTCCTTGTGGCTGAAGCAGACCAGAAAGAACAGGTACAAGATTTACAGTGGCCCTAAGACAACATCATACCAGGTTCTGAGGAGAAGCAGAGCTTTTACGATAGCATTGGGCATTTCTCCCACAGATCATTATAAAAGGGAACAGTGCGTTCCACATCACCGCCACGATTCTGGTGAAACATTTTACAGGCTGCTTCTCATGGAATGAAAATCACTGAAGCAGTGCTCCAGGGTGGGTGCTAAGAGAGGAGACAGAACCAAGAGGCTGATGACTGTATTCTGGCTTCTAAGAATCTAGACTTTTAGGATTATTGCAGAAAGCATTGTTAAACCAGAATTATTAGTATTTATTTTGGGCCTTAGATGATACGTTTCTAGATGTTAGGGAATGTGTTATGGATATACTGTATATTGGTTGGTCCACAAGTCAAAACTATTACTATAGCCAGGCTGGTGTGGCTCAGTGGTTGAGTGTTGACCCATGCACCAAGAGGTGGCCGGTTCGATTCCTGGTCAGGGCACATGCCTGGGTTGCAGGCTCGATCCCCAGTAGGGGGTGTGCAGGAGTCAGCCGATCAATGTTTCTCCCTTTCTCTTCCTTACTGTTTCAAAGCCTTGAGAATGGTTATGAGCCTACTCAATTTGAAAGAGGAAGTGGGGTCTGGATCAAGTGGGCTTTTATTTTCACTTACTTTAATGAATTTTGGCAAAGGTCTGAAGATAAATGTCTCCTAAGACAAAGTGATTGAATGCTATAACTTTAAAAGGAATATCTGGGGAGCTGGATGAGGAATTCCCCCATAGCATGGCCTGAGGGGTTGAGGGAAGACTCCCTTGGCCCCCAAAATGTCCATATCAGCTTACACAGAACAGAAATTGTGCTGTTAAGAATCATGTTGGAATCATGTTTCCCAATAAAAATGAACATACCCTTGAGAGAATGATCCCAGTCACAGAATTATCACAGAATAGTACCCAGCTACTGACACCCCGGCATAAATAACTTCATCTGGGTGTTTCCATGGTCACGGGTATCTGAAACCATCCACTTCCCACTAAGGGACTTCCCCCCACGTAGAAAATGCGGATGATCTCTTGGGGCCTCATTTTAGATTCCAGGCCCAGGCGTTACATTCCAGCGAGTGGCCTTCGGAAATATCCTCAGCAGGGCCACTGCTTTCCTGGCCTCCTTAGGAGGTCACTCTACCAGTGTAAGTCTAGGATCCAAGCAGGCAAGGGAGACTGAAGTACCAGTGCCAAGCACTTCCTCACTGCCCACTGCTCAGCACCTTGCATACAGGTGGGCTCCGGAGCTCTATCTATATATACCTATCTACCTGTTCACCAAAGCAGTTGAATGCGCTTCTTTGTTTATGCAAGCATAGTTACTTTGATACCAATATTCATATCTAAGAGCTTCTAAGAGACAGCTTCCCTCAGCTTAACCCCTACATCCTAAGGAAAACATAGCAAAATCAAGCAAAACCAAAACTATACTGGCTCATTAAATATGCACTGATTAACTGCCTGCTTTACACAACGCACTTTGCTAGGTGCTAAGTAGACTTAGAGGTTCAGTCCTTGTCACGAGGCATTTGCATCTAAGAAAAGGCTAGCATGGAGTCACACAGCTGGAAATCTAAGTCCAACATGGGTTTCTAGAAATGTTTCTGCAGCATCTATTGCTTTGTAACAATACATAATGCTTGCATAATGAACTGGCATCTTCACAAGAACGATGTCCCCATCACTCATTGCTTCTAAATGACAAACTGGTAACAAAACTTCGAGGGCAGAAACCAGGTTTTCCACTTGGAAACTGGTTGGCCTTCATGGAGAATCTCAGAACTCATTTCCTTTTGTTTGTCAACTAAGGTATCTCTCTGTATCAACTCATCCACCTGGTGTTACTTCATAACTTCGGTTAACAGACGTTTCCCGAAGTTTGAGAAGTCTATACGTAAGGATGTCTGAGGTATCTTCAGTTCAAATGGAGGCTGGTTTAACAACCTGAAATAAAGTGGCAGCTAAAAACCCCCCCTTTTTTATTTTCACCGATTTCAATGAATTTTGGCAAAGGTGTCAAGATAAATGTCTCCTAAGACAAAATGACTGAATGCTATAACTTTAAAAGGAACATCTGGGGAGCTGGATGAGGAATTCCCCCAGAGTATGACCTGAGGGGCTGGGGGAAGACTCCCTGGGCCCCCAAAATGTCCATACCAGCGGACATAGAACAGAAATTGTGCTGTTAGAAATGTATTCACCTGGATGAATCATGTTTCCCAATGAAAATGAACATACCCTTGAGAGAATGATCCCAGTCACAGAATTATCACAGAATAGTACCCAGCTACTGACACCCCGGCATAAATTACTTCATCTGGGTGTTTCCATGGCCACGGGTGGGGCACAGGCACACAGGTGCTGAGGTGGAAAGAAAGGCCCGCGTCTGGAGGTCTCCTGGGAGGGCAGGCGTGGCTGGGGATGGCAGGGGAGGCCTGGCAGCAAGGATGCGGAGGGCGCTGCAGCAGGCAGCGTGGGGCGGGGGGGGGGGGGGGGCGGGCGGGGGGGGAGACAGGAGGCGGAGTCTCAGAGAGAGAGGTGAAACAACCCTGCCAACCCACAGTGCTTCTTAGACAGCACCCCCAAAGTTCGGTGCCACAGTCCTGACAGGTTTCTGCCACTGGGGTTGGGGTTGAGGAGGGGGGAACCGGACCCAGTACTGAGAGATGATAACAGGGTGCACCAGTCCTCACTCATCTTCTCTCCGTGAGCCACAGCTGGGGGAGCACCTACCTTTAATGAAAGTGAAGCATTTTGGAAACCAAAGCTCCTGGCACTGCTTCTGAGAGACTAGCTTAGGGGCGACAGGACAAGACCCACCAGAAAGCCGGGGGCCTCAAATGGGTCTTAAGTCCACGTGATGAGCCCAGCTCCGCCTGCCCTTTGACCTGTGGGGAAAGCGCCTGCGCCTTCCTAGGCCTTCCAAGTTCTGTGGCAGGCTGCACAGCTCCCACGGACACCCTACCGTGTTTTAGCGGCTTCCTGCCTGCCAAGCCCCTTCCCCTGCAGGCCTCCCCATGTCCCTCCAAATCAGGCTGGAGGCACCCCTTCCCCTGCAGGCCGCCCCATGTCCCTCCAAATCAGGCTGGAGGCACCGCTTCCCCTGCAGGCTGCCCTGTGTCCCTCCAAATCAGGCTGGAGGCACCCCTTCCCCTGCAGGCCGCCCCATGTCCCTCCAAATCAGGCTGGAGGCACCCCTTCCCCTGCAGGCCGCCCCATGTCCCTCCAAATCAGGCTGGAGGCACCCCTTCCCCTGCAGGCCGCCCCATGTCCCTCCAAATCAGGCTGGAGGCACCGCTTCCCCTGCAGGCTGCCCTGTGTCCCTCCAAATCAGGCTGGAGGCACCCCTTCCCCTGCAGGCTGCCCCATGTCCCTCCAAATCAGGCTGGAGGCACCCCTTCCCCTGCAGGCTGCCCTGTGTCCCCCTAAATCAGGCTGGAGGCACCCCTTCCCCTGCAGGCTGCCCTGTGTCCCCCTAAATCAGGCTGGAGGCACCCCTTCCCCTGCAGGCTGCCCTGTGTCCCCCTAAATCAGGCTGGAGGCACCCCTTCCCCTGCAGGCTTCTCTGGGTCCTTCCAAATCAGGCTGGAAGCTGCAGGGATGTGGGAGGGTCCCCCAGAGTGGCCTTTCCAGACCGTGAGCCAGTGGCCAATGGGGCGCCTTCTTCCTCTGGGCCTGACTGCTGAACTGAAACACAAGTTGCTGGGCTTACAGCCACCGCAGCCCCTGCGACATACACACAGCTGCGCGGAGGGGGCCCCCAGGGAGGGCAGGAGTCACCCAGCCACCAGGCACGGCTTCCTCGGTTCCAGGCACCCACACCTGTTTCTGATCCCGGGCGCCCATCCGAAGGCACCACTGGCGCGGCAGTGAGCAGCTCTTCTGGTGTGTCCCACGGCCTCTTACCCAGACCCTTTCCTTCTCATGCTGCTGTCCGCTTCCCACAGCACAGTGTAAGGAGCGAAAACCCAGGAATAACGGGTTGCGATGTTCTACAGTGGGTGTGCAATCGGAATCTGTGGCCAAAGCGGATGGCCTGTGGTGAGTTTTCGGGGGACAGGAGTCCTCGGATGTTAGACGGATCTGGGTTTCCCATCTCCCCATCGTGCTTCTATCAGGCTGCCAAGGCGGCAGTCCCCCACGAAAAGTCCCCAAATTCACTCAGCAAAGGAAGGAAGGAAAGAAAACATCATTTTCAGCAGCTCTGTGGCCAACACTGGTCTTACAACTTCCCCCACAGAAACACTTCTCCCTCCTTTCTCATTTTCACCTCAAGCCTCTTTAAATGGCCGCAGATCAGCTCTTCTGGGGTCTTCTTACTGCGTTACACATCATGTGTCAATGTGGGAGCGGTCTGCAGCCATCCCTTTGGCCAAGTGTTGGGCTGTGTGTTCCGAACAGAAAAGCAGATGGACGGGCCCAGCTGTGACTGAGGGTGGAGGGCTCACGCCTCTCCTTTAGTCTCAGCTCACTTTGTGTTTCCTTCACTTTTTTCAGTGAAACTAGAAAGGTGCCACGCATGCAATGCGCTCCCAAATCATGTATCATCTGACGGACGGAACAATTGGTTAATGCTGCCTTTCTCCTCCCCGGCTTCTGATGGTGTCCTGCTGACTCCCAAGGCCCCAGGGTCCCAGGGCCTCCAGCCTGCCCTCCTGGCCCTGAATGTCTCCCCGCACATCCCTCCCCACCCAAACTTGATGTGGGGTTTACCTGGTCTTGCCAAGTAATAGTGGCAAGCTCATGATTTACTGTTTGCATTGAAATTTTGAGACTTGTTGTTGCTTCCAAGGATAAAACTTAATCCAAAGTAATAATCTCCACCTTAAATTAAGCCTGAAGCCTGGGTGGCCTGTCAAGACTCTCACATGTAGTACAAATGGCCTTTACGTAGGGAGGCATGAAAGACAGAGGCCAGCTTAATGCTGAAAACATACACACACACACACTAGGAATTATTAAAAACACACACAATGACGCAATAAGCAATACTTCAGAATTTTACACTTAAAAGGTAAAGCTAAAAACTGAGATACATTTTTCTCATCTCACAGGAATCTAAAATATTATGAAAGCAACAAGAAAAGATGATTCAACTCATCAGAGAAGGGAAAGCAAAGGGGGACTCAGAGAATTTCCTTCTCACGGTTAATTCGGTGAAGTCTGGAGAGTAGTTAATAGAACTGGAGCCTGAAGCCGGTGAGACAACCTCAAAGATAAGGAAGACTTCAAATGTTAGAAACAAAACAAAACAACAAAACAAACAGAAACAGACGAAAGCATAAAGGGACCAGTAAACCACTGATTTTTCCGGGGGATTTTCAGAGGACAAAAACAGGAGACACACCCATGTCTGAGTAGGTTAAAAAGGTGAATACCTTTAACCTCCACCCCGAGGAACATTCCAGAGGGGACTGCTGGATGGCTTGTGAGTCACTGGGAGCCAGCACAGGCTCACAAAGAACCAATCACTAGATCTGCTCCACTTCCTGCAGGAAGGAGCTACCTGACCGTTGTTGCTGGGGGGAGTGTTCTTCATTTCAGTGAGGCAGGTGTGTCTTCTCTCGCGGTATTTTGTAGACTATGTTACTGTGGCCTGGCCTGAGTAATTAGAAACATAAGTGAATCCACTGATGGTTAAACAAATGACCCAAGCCTTTAATGAAAGAATCCTGAGCAGCCTGGGGTATGATTTTTAAGGAAGAGCAGGATTTCCAATCGAATAGATCACATTAGATTCCACGAATGGACTACAATGAGCTCAAATCCTCCAGTTACTTTGGAGAAAATGTGAAGTCCCGAGTTCAAATGTGAGGTTTTCCCGCAAAAGTGCGGGGTACTCCCTCTCGCCACGTAGGCCTGCCTGTCCCGGCTGCCAGAGCCCGTGCCCTCGCAGGCGCTTCCCTGGCACCCCAGATGCTGCAGCAGTACCGTCCCACTCGGGGCATCATGTTCATGTTGAAAATGACATTCAAAGTAGATAGCCAGGGATCACAACCTTAAACCATACACACGTTAACACTGAACATCTTGGTCTCTCTGGCTCAGCCTGCTCCGGCCAAGGCAGAGACAGAAAGGCCCTGGCGAGGAGAGAGGACAAGCTTAAGGGGACTGGCCCTGAGTCAATGGGCTACTCTTCCTGGGAGATGAGAAGTCACAGCGAGGAGCACACACGTGACCACAAAGTGTGGTGGGGATGGAGGAGGCGTGGGAAGAAGGGATGGTGGACAGGAAATGTGGTCTAGCTCCTGGCGAAGGCCCGTGGTCCCCTGTGTCTGAGCGTCTCATCTTGTTCTTTACTTAGCTGTGGCCTCCCTGTGCCAGGGAAAGGGTTTGTGAGAAGAGCACACCATGTCTCTGTTTCTCTAAAGAAAACAACAGCAAAAGACACCCCCCAAAGTCCGTATCCCCACAGAAAGGGAAGGAGCGAAACCTCGGCCACCAGCCACCGAACAGGAAGGCCAGCAGTTGTGTTTGCTCAAGGCTCCAGGGGAGGGCGGGGGAGGGTGGGGACCAGCGATAAGATCGCAGCTCCCAGCCTCTGGGTGGCCTTCCCTGACCCTCTGGTCTTGGGAGTTCTGGACCAGAACTCAAATCCCTTTTGGTTTTGAGACAAGGAAAAAACAAAGCCAAAAACAGAAAGGGAGGAAAGAAAAAGAAAACTTTCCCAAGTTCCTGACTTCCTTTTCCCCCCATTCCTTCTGTGTTAGGTCCATCCACCCCCCACCTCGCCCCCCCCCCCCCCCCCCCCCCCCCCCGTGGGTTATTTAAGGGAAAAGGAAACCATTTCAGTGCGATCCCTAAATCTTCGTTTCTGGAGCATCGCAGCCTTAGCCCATCCTCAGAAAAGCACAGCCCTTGTATGGGGATCGTTTCTTGCTTTCGTTTTGCTTTCATGGGTTTGCTTGGAAATTACACAAGTTTTCAATGCATTCCGGATAAAAGAAATCCCGTTTAAAAATGCTTACTGCCAAACCGAAAGACATCCTGATAAGAAAACCAGTGAGCCCAGGTGGAGTTCATTTTATCCAGGGGCCCCCTTCGTTAAGTGTCTACGTCTTTGGGGTTCAGTATTAGACACAGTGAGACTGACCTCAAGAGCCGGACAACAACTTATTATTCTGACCCTCTCCCCCTGACCCTAGCCGCGCTATTTATAAACCACGGGTATCTGCTATTCGCAGCGCCACGTGCTCGGGCTGTTTTTAGTCACACAGTTTGCACCTTCCTTCAGATTTGGCTGTGATCCCGGCCCTCTGGTCAGATGCGCTTCGTGGCCTGGCAAGAAAGGCCCTCTGAGGTCAGCGGGGCCTTGCGGAGGAGGGCGCAGAGTGGGGAGGCTGGGGAGAAACACCCGAGGCGCGTGGGCCCGAGGGGGACCGTGCTCCTGGGCTGTGCCTTCCATGGGTGCTTGTGAGTGTCCCCCGCACAACGGGCAGCCCCTGAAACCAAGGGTCGGTGAAGGAAGACAAGGGCGCTCTTCACTGTCCACTTCCCTCCAAGAGCGTGATGCCATCATCCATTAGATCCCTGGCCCCACGGTCCCCATTCCTCATCGAGCCCACTCAGTCTTCCCGCACAGAGACCCACCCATTTGTCCCAAAGTTAAACCATTTCTTAGGGAAAAAAAAAAGCTTTCTGTTGTCCTAAAGCCCATGGCTGCTGGAGAGAGTCGTGTTAGCTGAAAAGTATACAAAGAGCTTGGCACCTTCTAAAGGCTTCCACTGGAAATTCTGAAGCTGGGAGGAAGAGACAATGGGGGGCAGGGTGGAGGGGAGGGAAGCAAAGTGGGGTGAGGGAAGGCAGAGGAGGAGGAAGGGAGGGAGACATCGTCGGTATCCCACCGGACCCCAGGACTCGGTTCTCTCTGAGCTTTGTAACAGTGATCTGCTGAGCTTTTGGTGCCAGTGGATCTGAATGCGCTCACATGTAGTAGCTGATTTCATCCTCACAATAACCTGTATGCTAGGCGCTGCTATTATCCCCCTTTACATACGAGGACACTGAGGCAGAGAGAGGGGACGTCGCTCCCCCGGGTCACAGGATGTGTAGGTGCCAGAGGTGGGGTCCCATGCAATCGCTCCCTGTACCCCCCTCTGCTTTACCGCCTTCCCGTAAACAGCCACCTGTGACACCGGGCAGGCCAGCACGGCCGGCTCACGGCGTTCTCTCTCTGCTGCACTAACTCCCTATTTTCATTTTCAAGCTTGTTACAGGGATTATCTCTGTACATTTCTCTGGTCATCAAAAAATAAAGAGATTTTTACTCCTTGGGATCCTGAAACTTCAAGGGGGGCAAACTTCGGGGGATAAAGTCCTGTTTTAGTTGTGGTTTTAAACACGTGAGCGATGAGAACAGTAGCCGACTAGATAGGTTCCCCGCCACGGGGCAGGCTGTAGCACTCACTCACACCTTAGCTGTCAGTGCGGGGCTGTGGGCGGGAGGCACAGAGGGTGGTTGGCACGTGCAGGAGGGGGTTTGGATCCCGACGCACTGCCCTCTGGCTGCACATGGTCCACACCAGAGAACTCTAACTCCCAGCAAAATGAAACCAAACGAAGAGCAAGGTGCCATTATCTACGGAAGCGCGCTTGCTTTGTGACGGCTCCGTCGAGAGGCTCCACCTCGGCCAGTGCAGTGTCTGTGCATTGACCAAGAACCAGGAAAATCACACGAGAGAGAAAAGATGGGAGGGACCCTCTCAGCCGAGGATCAAAGGAAAGCAGAGCATCATGCATGCGAGGTGTGCCATTCAGACACAACCGATGGCTGTTTGTTAATGACATGGTTTTCACTGACCTGTTCAGAGGCTTCGACCGTCTCACCACTGAAGGCGCAGCTCACAGAGCTGGAGGAGCCCCGGGGAATCCCCCGGACAAGCCTGTTCAGGTCAGCACATGCGTAATACAATCCTGACTTCACAGGGGAAACCGAGTCTCACTGAAGTTCACTTCTCTGGCTGAGCAAGGTTAAGGTAAACATGGCGGGAGGGCAGAGAACTGCGGTCCAGATCTCAGTCTTGTCCTTTCCACGCTGTACTGCTCACCCAGAGGCAGGCGTGCGCCCGGGACCCACAGCAACATCTCTTATCAACACAGAGCTGCGTTTTCTGTCATTACAGGAGAAAAAAGGCAGCTTGTGTGTGTATGTGCGTGTGCGTGTGCGTGTGCGTGTGTGTGTGTGTGTGTATACGCACGTACACACATTCAAGAAATGAAATGGGTGGTATGACAGTATCCCAATAGTAATCATATGCAGTAGTAAGGAAAGACAAATCAGTCCAATGAACTCTTAATACTGTTTATGTCCCTTAAGAAAAAATATTGAGAAAAATCACTTACCAAGATACTAACAATCAAGGCTAAAAGAAGAGCGAAAAACTACCCACATAAAAAGGGTAAACTCTGTGTGTGTATCCATCCCCCACAGGATCCTACATGACTGCTATATCTGCATGAGTTTATCCTTGTTTTGGTGTTTGGCCTATGGTTCTGCTCTCCTGGTTGATATAGGTAACTAAGTTTCTCCACAGCTTATAGGAGCATATGGCATCTCCCTTGTCATATCTCTTCTCAACTTTTGTGGCTTTGGTGGCATCCGTTTGTGGCGGTTGCTATCCTCGCCTCCTACCTGACCTTACCCACCTGCCAAGTTACCTTGGCGAAACAATTTTGGATGCAAGAGTATTAAAACGAGGGATTGAGCACTGTGCAGAGATGCACTGAGGATTAAACATCAACGAAAAGAAAAGCTGAATAATCTTACTATGAAAATAGCCTCGTGAGACTTACCGTTTACCGTGAATGCTATTATTTCTTTACTCCTAAGGAGAAGACTAAAGAGCCACTGTGGGGAGCAGGAGAGCACAGGACAGAAGCCCCTGCGGGCTTTCCATCAGCCAGCCTGAACTCTAGCTCCAGCTTCATACTCTCTGCGTGGCCCACCGCAATCTCTCCACCGCCTGGGACAAAGAGGGTGGGCTCCAGGCGCTCCCGGGGTCTCGGAGGGCTACAAGGGGAGCACATCACCTCAGTGTCTCTAACACTGTTAACACTGAGCTCATGTCTGCCCCTTTCTCCTGGTAACCAAACACTTCTAGACTGTAAGGATTAAATGAACACACCCTTCCATTTTTTTGCAAGATTTGGAAAGTCCACAAGGTTGGGAGAGGTAGGGAAGAACACCCTTCTTTTTTGCAAGAGATGGAATGTGGGTAAATGACAGAGAAAGAAATAAAGGACAAGGAAGCAAACATATCCCAAGGTAATCTTTTCCAGGTAAATTTCTGAAACCCGGAAATAAGCCCTAAACAGATGCTGAGGTCTTCCGTAAGGCTCTGTTCTAAAGGTAAGGTGTGTGCACACAGTGTCCGAGCAGCCTGAGGCTAGTGATTTCTCTCATAGCTGTGTTCTGTGGACATCTCTGTGAGACCTGCCGGGACCCCTGCGAGCTCACCAGCTGGGACCCACCACCCTGGGTGCTGCCATTGAAATAGTTTGCTGCTTGTCAGCACCTCCACTAGAGGGCAGCAGGTGGAAGGGAGAGGATGTCAAAGTAGATTAATGTGGGTGCTTGGCAACAGCAGCTGTCAAGGTGGGGTGCCAAGTAATGGGGGTGCACGGAGGCAAGTGAACTGAGTAGGAAGGATGAGCGCCTGAGTAATTACTGATTTTCCATTTCTAAGTGAAGCCGAGGATGGAAAGAGGAGGTCAGCTTTAATAGACTGTTGGAACAAGGTTTCCCAAACCAGCTCATTTCAGACTCCTGTGGAGTTTCCCTAAAATAAACAATCACAAACGCAAAACATACAAACAAGCAAGCTCCAGGCCTCACTCGAGGTCTTATGCATCAGAATCTCTGGGCGTGGAGCTTATGAATCTGTATTTAAAAAAAGAAGATGAAAAAACCTTCCAGCTTATTCTGAGAAACAACCAAGGTTGGTCCCATTGGATGTTTGAGGCCCCTTCCAACTCTCAGAAGACTCATCACACTAACATAAAATATGCCGGAAGCAACCTTCAAAGAGATAGTAGACTTGTCCATCCCTCTACTAACCTGTCGCTAGAGAGAGAACGGGCCAAAGTAACTGAAAGTGCTTGAGTGTGAATAGTAATTTTTGGAGTGTTATTCCACACACACACTCTCTTAACCTTTCAACCTCACAGCCAGCCTGTAAGTAGGAAGATTTAAACCCCATTTACAGTTGGGGAACCAAGTTCCAGCGAGGCTGCCTTAGGGTGCTGAGTCTATGCCATGGCCGTTGACTTTGGTTTATTCCATCACAACATGTGGGGTCTTTTCAATTCTGTCCTTAACCCAGACTTATACACAATTAGACATAATCAAACGATTTAGTGGAAATCTAAGAATGATGCCAAGTCCCAGTTACACGCAGAGCAGGAATGGAGATAGAAATAAGAGAGAGCTGTGATGGCAAGGCCAACAGACCCACCTCACCCATGTATGCTGGTGCTCCAGGAAGCCTGGGAAATGGTCAGTGGTCATTTGTGAGTGAGACAGACGAACAAGGGCGAATAAATCGGGGGTCTCACTTCTATGACTGCTTGCCACATGGGACAGTAGAGTGATTTCTTAAGGGTCTTGTCTCAAACTAATGCACACATCTCAAAATCCTTCTGCTGCTGACCACTCTGCCGTGAGGATGCCACTCGGCATGCACCTGAAGACATGTCTGACTTGGCAATGTTCCCAAACAGATTTTCAAGGAGACTCCAGCAGCGAGGTCCCTAGCCGGCAAGACTGGCCACAGCAGAGTCTGTCTCTGGGCCCCACTCCTGCTGGTCACTGCTGGGCCGGGGCTTCCTCACCAGTAAACAGAGGGTCGG
This sequence comes from Plecotus auritus, assembly GCF_963455305.1. NCBI lineage: Eukaryota > Metazoa > Chordata > Mammalia > Chiroptera > Vespertilionidae > Plecotus > Plecotus auritus. Next base: position 168,538,382 of record NC_137774.1, read on the forward strand.
TGCCGCAGCCTCCAGACAGACCCCAAGTTTAGTGTCAAATTATTTTGAATTGGTTTCTAACATTTCACACCTGTGATTTTCATATAAAATACTCAAAGTCAACTTTGGGGTACATTCCAATGAGCCCTTCCCACCCTCTAACCTACTAGATAATTGTCATCTTCAAGCACGCACACACACACACCCTGCTAAGGAAAGCTTTATGACTATAGGTGTTTTTTTTTGTTTTTGTTTGTTTGTTTTATCTTTCTTGTTCACAGAGGCATTCCAAGCACCTGGGGTAGTGCCTGGCATATAGTAGGTGCTAAAAAAATTTTGTTGGATAAATTGACTCATGGTAACTATGAAAAGTATATATTTTTTTCCAAATGAGGGAGTCTGAAGACAATCAGCTCAAACCATAGATAAGATATGAATATATCCAATAAATTTCTGGTTTATAAATCATAATACAGACTAGGTTTTATAATGCGCTGCCAAATAACGGCTATTGATACATGCGTATACCCATAAATAGTATGTTCATTTCTCATAAATATAATCAACTTGAGATTTAAAAATGGTGGGGACACTTTCACAAGGATTCTGAATGTACCACAAGATCCACCTGTCAGCTCTTTGTCTATTTCATTTGCAATACTTGAAAAAACAGCATGGCAAGATTACTCCAAAGGCATGTGACAGTCAGTGCGTGGAATGTTCTATATTAATGTAACCTTCAATAGGGAGATTGATTTCTCCAGTGCTAAAAGGCAGGTCTTAGATAGAGGAAATTTAATCTCACACCAATGATATTAATTTCCAGAGCTGGCTTTGCAGCGATCACACTCTTCACGCGTCTGAGTAGATGGTCATGTCTGTCTCCCAGTTCCCCCCAGCAGCCTTTAATTCTGGAAGGGAAGGGACAGGAAGCATGTGGTGGAGGTACTCAGTGGGGCTGTGCGTTCACGGGGATTTGGTAGCTGATGTGTAAGTGGCTGCATTTCTCATAAATAAGCGTGAGTGACAGATTGCAAGGGTGCCCTTCTAAAACACTGTGACTCGTAACCTAACAAGTCCTGCTCTATGCACCCTAGGAGGACACGGACCAGGTAAACCTGCAGGGCGGACTGAGAGGGGCGGTGCTGCGGCCTTTAATGTACCAGTTACATGTGGCTCCATTGGGCACCCCGGCTTTTAGAGGGAGTTTCCTCGTTAATGATTATTTGATGTAGAACACCCTGGTCTTTTCAGGATGGTCAACCCGGTCTCCTTGGGACTAGCAGGTAGTCGCTTCGGCAGAATTATTTCCATCTGAATGTACAACGTCAGATTTAGTCTATAACAGGTGTTCATGAAGCTAAGCACATTTCTTTTTGAATCAGGAGACCCAAAGTGAGTTGATCAAGGTCCCCTTGAAGAATATATTCCGGACTGAGCTTCTGCTTGGACATGGTGTTATCCGGTGTCGCTGCGACTCTACTTCAGGAGGTGTGGGTCGGAGTTTTTATCTTTGTTTTACTGTTTCTGTTTGACTGTTGGCTATCACTGGAGCAGGTATGAAAAAGGACAGGGGTAAAGGAAGGTTGTCTGTGACAACTTCAGCTCTCAAGTCGCTCATTCAGATTTCAGACGCTTGAAGAGCAGCCCTAAAGAAATGATAGCACCGTAATCTGTGCTGAACAGCTTGTCAGCAGACACCTTAATACTTGTGGCAAAACGGCTCGAATACATGGCATCTCATGATAAGGAATTAGCCCCAATTAGTCAACTAGTAATTGCTACAGACTGGCTCTCTGGTCCAACTGGTTTTCTATGGTTTGGCTCAAAGGCAGCCCCCCCTTTCGTGGGGCTCCCACCACGTGTGTGCATGTTACACACATGTGCTCATTATGTGATGTGTCATATGATCTCTCTTTTTCTCCTACCCTCTTTGTTTACCTGGAAAACCTTGAAGTCTCTCAAGGTTTATTTATTTGTGGGTCTCTAGCACCCGGCGCACAAAGGTCTTAGAGATGAACAAACAAAGGAAACGGTGGAAAGATAAGGGGTGTACTGTTCCTATCTGTCTAAATATTGGTTTAACTTTTAAACTACTAAAACAGGCTTATCTAATTTGACCACTTCAACAACTAAGGGCCCTGTCATGTCAACATGCAGTCACTGGATCGAGACCTGTGGTTCCCCACTGGGGGCCATTTGTCCCCCAGGGAACAGTTAGCAATGTCTAGAGACATTTTGGTTGTTATAACTGAGGATGCTGGGTGCTACTGGTATGCTGCTGGGTGCACCCTAGGGGGTAGAGGCCATGGATGCTGCTGAGCACGTTACAATGCACAGGACACCTCCCACCACACACACACACACACGCACACACACACACACAGAGTTATCTGCCTATAATGCCCACATATATCCTATAAGAAATTACGAAGTGCACCATATAAAACCACTTCTTGCATTCATTCATCTTCCTCAAAAATATGCAAACAAACTGACCAAAACCCCTGGGAAGGGCAAGCTCATGGTTTGATTACTAACTGCTGACCCAGGATGAACATTTGGTTCCCAACCCTGTGCCTTCAGGGTGTAGCACCTGGTACCTCCATGCACTGGAAGGAGGAGGAATTCACTGTCTGAGGTATTTCAGGACATTTACAGCATCAGCTGTTTGTGATGATTAAAGCTCCTAGGAGGACAGCTAGAGAGAACCAGGTCAATGTAAATATTAGCTATTTAAAGGGGAGCCCAGGGTCAGGTACTGGCAAGTCAATTCCATCTTTTGTCTTTGAAAAAACCTTACTTGAATGGTTGGGAGCAAGCAGGAAGTGAGGGAGCTTTGTTTTTGCTTTTGTAAGTTAAGTGTGTTGGGGTGACATTGGCTACTACGATTATATAGGCTTCAAGTGCACATTTCTAAGATACATCATCTGTATATTGCATGGTGTGCCCACCCTTCTTAAATCTTTTTTTTTTTTTAATTTTTATAAGAGTTTATTTGAGCCAAAAGTCATGACAATTGCTGGGAAGGAAGCAAGATCTCAACTGCTTCAGTTTCTTTTTTCTTTTTTTTTTTTAGCACTTTTTATTTTTTATTTTTTTAAATAAATCTTTATTCAGATTATTACAATTGTTTCTCCTTTTTCCCCCTATAGCTCCCCTCCACCTGGTTCCCACCCCACCTTCTGCCCTGACCTTCCCCCCACTGTCCTCATCCATAGGTGTATGATTTTTGTCCAATCTCTTCCCGAACCCCCCCATACCCCTTTCCCCCTGAGAATTATCAGTCCACTCCCTTTCTATGCCCCTGATTCTATTATATTGACCAGATTATTCTGTTCCTCAGGTTTTTAATTCACTTGATTTTTAGGTTCACTTGTTGATAGATATGTATTTGTTGTTAATAAGTTTTCTCTTTACTTTTTTCTTCTTCCTCTTCTTTAAGAATACCTTTCAGCATTTCATATAATACTGGTTTGGTGGTGATGAACTCCTTTAGCTTTTTCTTATCTGTGAAGCTCTTTATCTGCCCTTCAATTCTGAATGATAGCTTTGCTGGGTAGAGTAATCTTGTTTGTAGGTTCTTGTTATTCATCACTTTGAATATTTCTTGCCACTCCCGTCTGGCCTGCATAGTTTCTGTTGAGAAATCAGCTGACAATAGTATGGGTGCTCCCTTGTAGGTAACTAACTGTTTTTCTCTTGCTGCTTTTAATATTCTCTCTTTGTCTTTTGCTCTTGGCATTTTAATTATGATGTGTCTTGGTGTGGTCCTCTTTGGATTCCTTTTGTTTGGGGTTCTGTGCGCTTCCTGGACTTGTAAGTCTATTTCTTTCACCAGGTGGGGGAAGTTTTCAGTCATTATTTCTTCCAATAGGTTTTCAGTATCTTGTTCTCTCTCTTCTCTGGCACCCCCATAATTCTGATGTTGGTACGCTTGAAGTTGTCCCAGAGTCTTCTTACACTATCTTCAACTTTTTGGATTTTTTTTCCTTTTTGCTTTTTCGGTTGAGTGTTTTTTGCTTCTTTGTATTTCAATTCTTTGACTTGATTCTTGTGTTCCTCTAGTCTGTTGTTGGGTCTCTGTATATTATTTTTTATTTTAGTCAATGTATGTTTAATTTCTAGTTGGTCCTTTTTCATATCTTCGAGGGTCTCGTTATATTTATCGGCCTTTTCTAGGATATTCTTGAAAAGCCTTATAACCGTGGTTTTGAATTCTATATCCAGTCGTTTGTTTTCCTCCATTTCTTTCGTTTGTGATCTGTTTCTTCGTCTCCCCATTTTTCACTGCTTCCCTGAGTTGGTAGGGTAGTTTTGTGTGCTAGGTTTCCTATATGGCCCAGTGGGTCGGCCTCCCCAGTTAACCTGAGGTGGACACTCTTGGTGCACCCCTTTGTGGACTATGTGTACAGCCTTGTTGTAGTTAAGTCTTGATTGTTGTTGGTATCACTGGGAGGAATTGACCTCCAGGCCAGTTGGCTGTAAAGATCCTCTGTGTCTATGCTGGGAGAAGTTCGGTGCTGGAGACAGCCTTATAGGATTAGACTTGCCAAATTGCAGTAGCCTCTGTGCTCAGCTTGGATGGGGTGGAGTCTCAGGGCGGAGCAGAGAGTCTTGGCTTCCAGTCAGCCTTGCCCTTGTGGGCGCACGCCTGCGCGCGCCTCTAGACCTCTGCCTTCCCTGGCTCCCGAGTCTCTGCCCAAGAGTCCAGATTCCCCCCACAAGAGCGTGGGTCCCCAGGGGCTCGCCTGGAACTGGGGTTCAGTGCAGTCAGAACTGGGGCTCAGTGCAGTCAGGAGCTTCTGACTCCCTCCCACTAGGGAAAGCCTGTGGCAACCTCCGCAGCCTTTGTGCACACTGGCACGCGCGCGCCTCCAGACCTCTGCCTTCCCCAGCTCCCGAGTCTCTGCCCGAGAGTCCAGATTCCCCCTGTATGAGCCTGGGTCCACGGGGTTTCGCCTGGGACTGGGGTTCAGTGCAGTTAGAACTGGGGTTCAGTGCGGTCGGGGGCTTCCTTCCCCCTTCCGCCAGAGAAAGTCAGCCAGGCTCTCAGCCGCCCTTCCTCTCTGCGTGCACAAAGACCCTTTGCCGTACCTCCAATTCTCTGTGAGCTTTTCTCTTTCCTTCTAGTTGTAGAATTTTCACTCAGCCAGCTTTCCTGTGGTTCTGGATGGTGTCCGTTCTGTCTTTTAGTTGTAGTTTTGAAATTGTTGTGCGAGGCAGCAGTTTAGGTGCTTACCTATGCCGCCATCTTGGTTTCTTCCCCTTCTTAAATCTTGATGGCTGTGACTCATCAGATTATTCTAGATACATAAGCCAGTGCCACGTTCAGACAACTGGTTCTTCCATTGTCCCTGTTCCTCCCCCCGCCCCCCTTTCTAGGAAGGCAGCCTAAGCTAGTTTGCTTTGGCAGCTGCATTGTAACAGTTGAGTTCATTATACATGCAACCAACTAAATAACAGTCAAGTCTCTTAGCCAGGACTTCCATTTCCTTCATTTGTGAACTTGATTAAAAAACAAAATAAAACAAAACACAGACACAGGATTTTACATTTATTCCTATCAAACACCCCTGGGTATTCTGGCCCCCGGTGGTTTGGACTACAGGAGGCTGTCAGGATATTCTGAATGCCCGTCCATCAGGGAGCACGTTAGCTGCTGTGTGCATCAGCTGCAGGTTGGGCTAGCCCGCCTTCCTTGTCCTCACTTGAGTAACTGACTAAAAAAACCAGTGCAGGAGACGAAGGTCTATCACCAGGGCTTGGTCAGAAGGAGTCCCTTGCAGAGGTCCACCTCCATATCCAGGAATGACAGAAAAATATTTTTGGAGTTGAAAGGGACAGACTCGATTTTTCTCTCTGTAAAGTTTTATTAATAGATGAGCAACTGTGTCTAGAGAAATTAAGAGCTTTTGCCCCTAACCACAGAGCAGCTTCCTGAAAGAGCCCAGGTTCCTGGATTCATGGCCCTGAGCTGCTAACTGGTTGATGTTTCTTCCCATCACCCAATTGATGGGATCACCAGCGACAAAGAAGGCATCCCGATTGGGTTTTGTTGTTGTTTTTATTTTTTCAATAATTTATTTTTTTATTGTTGATAGTATTACAGATGGCCCCTATTTTCCTGAGCTCCCTTTGCCCCTTTCCACTCAACCCCTGCCCCATCCCAGGCCTTCCCCACACGATTGTCTGTGTCCATGGGTTAAGCATATATGATGTTCTTTGGTTACTCTCTTCCCATCCCCCTTCCCCACCCCCCTGAGATCATCAGTCTGTTCCATGCATCTCTGCCTCTGTGGACCTATTTTGTTCATCAGCTTATTATTTCATGAGATTCCACATACAAGTGAGATCATGTGAAATTTGTCTTTCATTGACTGGCTTATTTTGCTTGACACAATGTTCTTTGCTGACAATTTGCCTTTCTCCTAAAAGAGCAACACAAAAAAGAAATTCCAATAAATGGAGGACTTTTACTCTTGTGAGTGTGGTTTCACTCCCACTAATTCATGTGGACAAATCCCATCAGAAAAAAATGGTATGAGAACAACATTATGCCCAACACAAGTCCTCTGGACAAAATAGGGAACGTCAGTCCTATGAGGACGGGCAAAGCTTTGGACAGGGAGGTATAGATTTAGAAGCAGGCAAAAGCTTACAGTGTAATAGTGAGTGTGTGTGTGTGTGTGTGTGTGTGTGTGTGTGTGTAGTATAATTCTGCAGACAAGCCAGCAGAGGTGGGATGGATTCACTTGGACAGATACTGAGTTCACGAATAATCCATAAATCATGCAGACAAGAAAACCGAGAGTTGATCCCATAAGGTGGGCCTTGGCCCTCCCTAGAAAGATGGCGAAAAGCCTGGTAGCGCAGGCGTCCTCAAATTACGGCCCGCGGGCCACATGCGGCCCGCCGAGGACATTTATCTGGCCCGCCGAGGATATTTATCCAGCCCGCCGGGTGCCGCTGCCTGTCCTGCTTAGCAGCCGACTCATCCCGGGCCCGCAGTGCGCATAGGAATTTGTTCATAGTTTTTTTTTTAAACTATAGTCCGGCCCTCCAACGGTCTGAGGGACAGTGAACTGGCCCCCTGTTTAAAAAGTGTGAGGACCCCTGCCTGAGGGTGTGGTTCACAGCTCAGCAGGTACTGTTCATGAAGCTGTTTATTTCAAAGGTGAAGCCATGGCTTCTGTCCCCACAAACCTGGGCTCCTGATTTAGCCTCAAGAAGAGATGCCCATTTACTCTGAGGAAATTACCTATAGCTTGTAAGTTTTATATATCACATGTACATACCCACAAAAAAATAACGTATAAGTTTGATATATCATAGCTATTCATGCCCATATATAACATATACACTGAATGGCCAGATTATTATGATCTCTGAATGCATAATAATCTGGCCACTCAGTGTCTCTCTCTCTCTATATATATATATATTTGAGGCCCGGTGCATGAATTTATGCATGAGTGGGTTCGGCCAGCCTGGCCAGGGGGAGGGGACATGGGTGGATGGCCGGCCGGCCTGCCTGCTGGTCAAACTCCTGGTCGAGGGGACAATTTGCATATTAGCCTTTTATTATATAGGATATACACTAAGTGGCCAGGTTATTATGCGTTCAGAGATCATAATAATCCGGCCACTCAGTGTATATATCAGTGTATATATACACACACACAAATATAACCCCTCTACATATATATAATATGAAATAATGAGGCTCACACTGAAAGTCTAAGTGCTCCATTAAACTTAAAGAATCTGCATCTTAGGGGATTTATAGAAGAAGTTCATAAAATCACCACCTGTCTTTTTGACACAACCATGATTCTTTAGCTGCATCGTGTAAAACCTGACCATGTGAAACCAATGCAGCTTCCACACATCAGCTAAAATGCCCACAGAGGTGAGCTACAATTATTCCGCCAGCACGGGAACCAGACACAGAGGCAGCGCAGTATCAGACTGCTTGGGGTCAGACTGCCTGGGCTGAACTCGTGCTTAAACTTGCCTTCACCAGTTATGTAAATTAGTTACATAATTATTCTTGGTGCCCTTACCTAAAACAAGGCAATAATGAACTTTCCTCTTAGCACTGCTGTGGGAATTAACTGAGGGATTAACTATAAAGGAGGTACAACTGGATCCACTAAAATGCTCTAGTATTATTGCTGTAAATTGGTTTTAATTCTGTCTGCCACATCCCCAGTGCACCTGGTGGCTAAGCTGAGGGACTGTGCCTCACCACCTCTTGGTGTCCTGTCTGTCACAGGGCAAATGCTCAATGAATGATCACTGACCGACTCACCAGTATCACCCCAGCATCAGTCAACACACTACAGACCCACCTGCTGTATTGATCGGATTTAAATTTATTAGCATTAGAAGCACAAGCACTAGATCACTAAGGTTTTAGCAACCCTATCTTCTGAACATTCACCATTAAAACTACTAATATAGTAGTCCTCTTATTTTATACAAGTTCATGCCACCGTGTCTTATTCCTATTGCTGAAAACATCTTAAACAGTAGAATCCTCTTCCAGACAGTTGTCTGGACTCATTATTTAAACTACTCTAGCTTCCACAACTTCCTTATGCAATGGAACTGCTTCTTCTAGGCATATATTGCTATAAATCCTATTCCGCATGTCTGTTTAGTTAGCATGACTGTCTAAGCCTCAGGGTGTGCAGTAACTCAACTTGGAGCCAATAGAAGTTACCAGTTATTGAAAAAGCATGTGCCTTTTCTATGAGATCTCAACAAGTGGATTACTGGTGTTTCCTCCCTAATGGCTTTAAACAATTAATCTCCTCCCATTAAACAGATGAGAGCACTGAGGCCAGTGTAAGAAACTACCAAGGATGGTGCTGCCAATGCTGTCAGCGCTTTGCTGACAATGACACCTTAACCATTTCTGTGCACAGATCCCCATGTGCCTTTGCCCCCAGCACCCGGCACCGTGTCTCTGCTGGCTGCCCCTGGGCCGCTGGAGCCACCTGGACCTGCACTTGGAGAACGGAGAGGGTCTAGGAACTTGCATCCTCCTGGGGCAGGCCTGATCTGGGCAACTTGAAACACTGCTTCCAAAGTCACTGAGAGAGATATCCGCCCCCTGCCATCCAGCCCAAGGAACACGACTGGATAGGGCATCCTTGCTCGGTGTCTCCACCCATCTTACTTCCCTACTCCCAGATCAGTTTTTCCCTGGAACACTTTCCAATAATTTACTTTCATTTGGATCCTTGACTCAGCATCTGGTTTCTGGGGAACGCAACCTAAAAAATGGCAGAGCTGGGACTCAAACACAACTCTTACAAAGTCCAAGATTGATGCTCTTGACTGCTTTTAAACATATATATATATTTTCTTATTGATTTCAGAGAGGAAGGGAGAGGAATAGAGAGATAGAAACATCAATGATGAGAGAGAATCATTGGTTGGCTGCCTCCTGCATGCCCCCTCCTGCGGATTGAGCCCGCAACCTGGGCATGTACCCTTGATCGGAATCAAACCGGGACCCTTCAGTCCACACGCTGACGCTTTATCCACTGAGCCAAACCAGTTAGGGCTTGAATGCTTTTTCTGACGGTGGCAGAGGAGAAGGAAACAGGAATCGGATATGACCGGTACATAGACTTGCTTACTGGCCTACGCCCTACTCATCTCTGTGGGTTCTCTGAGCACCACCAAGGCCATCTGACTAGCTTCTCCTCCCCTCCATGGCTCTTCCATGGCTCTCTATGCCCTCCCAGTCTAAACTGCTGGCTGCTCCAAGGAAGTGATAGCTATGGGCGGGGTCACAGCAGCAGGAGACATCATGCATAACCAAGTCAAATGCAGAGCTAACTGAGCTCCTGGCCACTAACTGCAGAAATCAATCAGTAATCTACACAGACGTTACTGAATGCCAAGTGTGGGCTCAGCGGTGGCCACAGTCTCCTTACTTGATCTTTGTCTTCCAACTTCTGTATTAAGGTGTTAGTTGACCCACTCTCAACCAACATATTGAAGAAATCACCCCCAAAATTCAACATGGAATAGTTTCATTTTAGATACAGCTCATGCTAATGAAAGTGCTTAAAATCCTTCTATTTTTGTCTTTAATATCCTCCTATTTTCTCCTTAAAATAAGTTTTTTACACCTCAGAATACAGGTATTCAGCAACCATCCAATGAAATAAGACAGTGGGGTGACAGTGGGGAGTAGCCATCCTTTTTGACTTTCACACTCACAATTGTTCTATAAATGTGAGTTTGACATGCACATATGGCCAGGAGATAGAGGCACAGAAGTTCATCTAGCTCCTTCCATTCCTCGACAAGAGCTTTTCAGGAAGCCAGGCTTAGACACAGCTGCACAGGGGACAGAGACCTAGTCAACCGTGCTTATGAGGTTCAGAGTGAATGCCCACACAGTGTGGTGCTAGCACGCTCAGAGGGGAAGTCAGGCATGGTTATATAACAGCGTGCAAACCTAGCCAGGGGTGTCTGAGCATGGCACATAGGGTGCTTTGCTGCATTTCATTCCCCGAAAGCTGATCTGGCCAAACAGGGCCGCGACACTGGGCAGGGCTCTTTGACTGACTTCCCTCATCTCTCTGTTGCCCTACACTCATCACAATACAATCTTCATCAGTTGTTGTTCAGAAAAGCTTGGTGCCTCTTGCTCCAACCAAGGAAGCAGCTGGGTCAGTGGCTGGGTATAGGAGGAGATGTCCTAAATGTTAGGCAACCACAAAACAGTCCTTTCCTAAAAAATGACCTCTCATTTTTAAGAGAAGCCAAGGGTCCCCAAAATACAGCATGGTAATACACCAATTCAATCTCCACTAGTGTAAACCTATTAATACATACACATGGCAATGGCTATCTAGAGGCCAAATATCCTACTCAATATTATTTCTCCTTACACAAATTTGCAGCGTTCTACTGGAAGATTAGGGGACACACAAAATACCAGTGTTTCTCATATTCACATATTAATAAATTAAGGATTATATAAATGTAACTTGGGTTCTTAATTTTGAGAGTTTCATACTTTAAGATGGGCTCTCATTGGAAAATTGGAAAGACCTGCTATTCAAGGAATGGGGCTGGGAAATGGAACCAGCTATTCATGTAATTCCTAATCAGGGCCTTTCATAATCTCAAGCTCAATGTCCAAAGGGACAGAGAAAACTTGGATTTGAAATCTTTAGGCCTCATGATACCTCACTATGTCTGTCAATATTTGAGAAAATTTAATCAGGTACGTGAGGCACAGATAAAGGTGCTGCCTGCTGCGGGGGTGGTGGTGCTGGGTGACTGGTTCATTCAATGCAGGATGATGGCCTGTGGCTGGTGCACAGGATACAGAGTTCAGTCACCTGGGCAAAGGTTGACAAAACTTAGGCTGGGCATCAGGCTCCCTGGCATTGGTGGAGATGGCAAAGTTCTGGCCCTGGTGGCATCTGAAGTACACAGCAGGAAAATAAGATCATTCCCTCGAAAGGGAAAGTCCATTAGTCAGGGCTTAGGGTAGGACACAGGGACGCTTGGGGCTTCTTGGAGGGCACTGGTCCTGGATTCTATCAGTGTACAGCTATTTCCAGACTCCCACTCCCCCATGGAAAGGGATGCTAATTCAACCCAGCCCTGCTCTAAGACTAGAGATAGAAGGCATCAGTGACAATTGTGGAGTACGACTGGGAAAGTCCCAGGTCAGGATGTAGATGCTGTTCATTCATTCACTTAATCAATCAATAAGGATCTACTTTATATGACAGAATGCTAGAGGATATGGATGCAGGGATGCAGAAAACATCCTCATGGATTTAAAGGTCTAGTGAGTTTTAAATCCATAACCATTTATGACACAGGGTATGCAGTGGTCATTTTGTCAATCACTTGAAAAAAAAATGACATTGCATGTATTTTAAGCTTAGTCCAGACTTTGTCACACAACTTGAAATGCAGATGTCATGACAACTTCATCTAGAAGAGGGACACATAAGAAATGTCACCTCCTTCCTCCTCTCCCCCTCCACTGCCCCCCCCCCCCCACCTTCTGTGTCCTGCCTCTTGGTGAGAGCTTCTATATCAACACCCCAAGACATTTCCCCCTACATGGTCCGCCATGCTCTGACACCTACCAGCCTGCCATGGAGATGTAACATAGACATTGCCATTAGCTAAGGTCAAGGCTTAGGGCCAGTAAGTCGTTATGTAAACAAAAGCAGAGATTCCTGATGGAATCTCAGATGAAATAGCATGGATTCATTTTGAACAGATTGGGGAAATGGGAAACTCAGACTTGCAGCTGAGGGCGAAGAAGCGCTCGAGCCCTGGGCCTCCTGGTCTGTACAATAGACACCAGTCAGGGCACCACGGGCTCCTCTTTGTGTGTGATCAGTTGCATCTGATTTCAAAGCGTCACGTTCCCCATGACCACCACCTTTAGGTTTCCAAGGCCTGATGATGAGGAAGCTTCGCGTTGGGTTTGAGAAGACACTGTAGAGAGCATTCCTTAAACAGCCATTTGGGTGTTCCTGGAAAAGCCAAAATGGCATGGGGATGCCCGCTACTTGTGAAGGTGAGGATGGTCCTCAGGGTTGTGGCTGCTGGTGACAAGTTAGGTGCACAGAACCATGGGTAAGCAGGCAGTTACAAGGAGAAGGGCTGGGCTTCATTTTAGGCCCTGAAACGCCTAAAATTCTTTATCACATAGACATTAAGGTTGAGGCTTAAATGAAACCAACTCTGAGAAAAGAATCCATTGACTCAAGTTCACAGTGAGGAGAAAATCACCAACCACAGTGTCTTCCCGAGAGGGTTTGCCTGGGGGAAGGTGCTGAGTGCTTGAGGGACCTTGGCCCCTTGTTGTGCAGGGTGACCTCAGGCAGAAGCTGGCTGGCCGGCCTGGCCCAAGCTGGTAGGGACGTCTGCACAGATGAACCTGGGTTAGCCTTAAACCAGATGCAAAAAACTGGGTGTGCCCATGAACAAGAGCTGTGGCCAGCAGCATTGCATATCAAATGTCAACCTCATGCCCAGCCAGTGTGGCTCGGTGGTTGAGCACTGACCTATGAATCAGGAGGTCATGGTTCGATTCCCACTCAGGGCATGTGCCCAGGTTGTGGGCTCAATTCCCAGTGTGGGATGTGCAGGAGGCAGGCAATCAGTGATTCTCTCTCATCATTGATATTTCTATCTCTGTCTCCTTCTTCTTTCCTCTCTGACATCAATAAAAATACATTAAAAAAAAATGTCAACTTCGTTCCTGTCTACCCCATGACCAAAGCCCTACTTTAGGCTACTGAACCCATTTCCCATCCCAGCACTAGCTCTTGTCCTGTAACAGTTGGACAAGATTAGAAATACAGTTTATTGTTGGCATGTATGTGTGCATTGAACATTCAAAGTTTGGACTATCCTTGAGCCGTCCTGATCCTGTTATTAGCAGCTAGCTGAGGCACAGACCTGATCACTCACACTGCCAGCTCCTTTGGGGTGTGAGTCACTTAGTTACTGTTCAGGCCTAGCTGACCTCTCAGATTCTGCCCAGCGCACAGCTCTGCTTCTCCCAACTCATCCTACATATATTTGATTGCATTCAGTGAGGTAACACATACTGTGGGGTTATATGTCATAAACGTCCACTGACTTCATGGGGAGGAAGCTCAGGCCTGTGTCTGGGCTGTGGCCCCTCAGTGCACAGCAGCCTAAGCCATACCAGAGCCACACTGCAGAGGTGAGTGATGGCTGTGGGACCCGGGCTAGGTGCAGGTGGGTGTTCTGTTGTATAAAATAAGGGTGCTTGGGTTCTATGCTGTCATCAGACTCAGTATGTTTCCTCCTCCACAGAGCTGTTGCATGCAAGAACCACCTCGCTGCTAATCAGCTGAGCTGTGCTCCAGGACTTCACTGCATTAAAAGTGAGTCATTGCTGATGTTGAGAACATCAACGAAAAATGTAGAAACCTAGCACTGGACGGAGTAGGAAAGCCGACAGTTCCTGAAGTCAACATCCACACGGAATTGGACTCCAAGCACTGGTGATGCGTCTCCTCAACATCTGTCTGTGATCATCTATTTTTCACCACCATGGTCACACTTACATCATCTCTCTCCTGACCTATTATACTCATCTTCCTCTACATCCATCTCCTTCAAATTCACTTTCATTCTATTACCAGTATGAGTTCCAAAGGGAAAATCAAACAGTATTGGTACCCTGCTTAAAACTCTTACATAATCTAAGGGGACCAGAATTAAAATGGTTTTGTTGTGTGTGTGTTTTTTTTTTTTTTTTTTTTTTGTCTTTCTTCTCTTCTACAGACCATGAGGCTCTTAAAGGAAAACACAAATATAAAATCCCCCCTTGAATCCATTACAGTGCTTGGTTAAAAACATGCTGAAAGAGTGTTCTGTGTTATTATCTCCAAAGGTCTAAGCTCATATCTTCCATTGGCACCAGATAGACAAGACCAGAAGCTCCAAACCTGGCCTGCTGAAGTCTGATGTCAAAGCTGTTTGTGATACCAGGAGGAGCAGGTGATGCGGGGTTGCTGATATGCATGAGGCCCTGGCACTGGAAGACACTGTAGGATTGCTCGTGGCCTCCTAGCGACAGGAGAGACAGCAGCATCTAAAACTCTGTGGCGTCTCCGTCATGTCCGGTGAATGGGAAGCCTTGGATTGTTTGCTCCTCCTTGAAAATATTTAATAGGCACACTCTTTACTATCTCCCTTCTACAGCCATGGCTCTCATACCTGCTGGAAATAGATCCTGTATGTCTTGGCAGCCGCTCAGGGCTCCGCGAGCTGCAACTGTAATGGGGCAGGGTTTATTTAGAAAAATAGATGTTCATTCTATTGAGCCATTATTTCCAATCTGTTAGCAATGAGAACAAAAGAGTCTCTTCTTTCATACAAGTGCTGTGTCAGTTTGCGTAGGTTTATGGAAATTGTCCAAAGGTATACAGAGAACATTGTTTTGGGGATCCTGGTTTCTTCAGGACATGGCATCTCACTCCTAGTATATGGTTCTTATCTTGAGAGGAATAGAACAATGAAGAACCTTTAAATCTTTAGAGTGATAAGATAATAATTATGTGCTTTGCCTGCAAGCCACACCTAATTTATCCTATATAATAAAACCCTAATATGCAAATTGACCAAACAGCAGAACAACTGGTCACTATGACATGCACTGACCACCAGGGGGCAGACGCTCAATGCAGGAGCTGGCCCCTGTTGGTCAGTGCGCTCCCACAGGGGGAGCACCGCTTGGTCAGAAGCCGGGCTCATGGCTGGTGAGCACAGTGGTAGTGGTGGGAACCTCCACAGCAGTGCTAAGGACCCCTCGGAGGAATCCCAGACTGTGAGAGGGCGCAGGCCGCGCTGAGGGATCCCCCACAGTGCACGAATACCATGCACTGGGCCTCTAGTATATATATAATTACATATTTAATATAATATTTATATATAATGTATGGACAGGCATACATATAACATATTATATTTAAATATTATATATGCTGTATATAAATATTACACACATACACACAAATGTTCTATCAAACTTTTGGCTGGCCTACAACTCTGAGAAAAACCATGACTTGCAGGATGTGGCATACACTTCTTCTCTTGTCTCTTCCTCTCCAAATACTAGCCATGGTGAAGGCCCAGTAAGTCTTATCTTCTCCACGAAGCTTTACCACCTGTAGGCCTTTTGTAATTTAACTCCAATCTATTGACCTAAGTTTATTTCCAAAGGGAATAGTTACAATTACAGTGCTCATATACCACACACTCTGGCCAAATTAATCCTATTCCTTCCACAAAGTAGAGGCTCAAAACATATCTGTTGGATACTGAATGTGTGAACTGGAACCATGCATTGCCTGGAACAGCGCCCTGTCCAGAGTAGAAACGCAACTACTCTAGAACCTGTTCTCTGTGCCACCTCGTGTCGATTCCTGCGCACGTCTGTTCATGCTGCTCCTTTATCACATCAGCTTCTCCTATATTCCAGCTTCTGTGAAGTTCTCTCTACTATGCTACAGTCAGAAGTGACCTTCCTCTCCGCACTTATAAAGACTGCAGTTTGGGCTACTATTTCCATAGTTAATCAACATTGTTTCCTACTGTAATTCTTTTAAAAATATATTTTTATTGATTTCAGAGAGGAAGGAAGAGGGAGAGACAGAAACAACAATGATGAGAGAGTATCTTTGACTGGCTGCCTCTTGCATGCCCCTTACTGGGGATCAAGCCCGCAACCCTGTGGCCTGACCAGGAATCAAACCGTGACCTCCTGGTTCATAGGTCAACACCCAACCACTGAGCCACACTGGCAGGGCCCTACTGTAATTTTTTGTGTATATCCTGATCTCTTAACTCATGGGAAGTTCCTTGAGGGGAGAATCACTGTATTCCTCAGAGCCCTAAGTGCAATCTTTGAAAACATAAAGCTCTGAAAAAAATATCTGTACATTGAATTTGTTGAATTAACTAGTCCGGTCCACCTTGATTCTTTTTCAGAGCACCTTCACCATTAGTATCCTTCACACCATTTAGACCTTCAAGCTCTACAGTCTCTCATTAATTTCTAGGAGTTCCTCACATCCCAACTAGACTGAACTTTTCAGGCAGGCCAGCTCCCGCCTTAGGTTGCTGAGGTGGGAGCATCCAGCAAAGAGGATGCTTAGGGGTGGGCTAACTGAAATAGAAGAGATAAGACTCATTTATAACAGGCACTCCTCAGCAGAAAATTTCCGTCCATCAAATCTGTAAACACATTCCTCATTAAACTCAGAAGAGGTAGTTCTGAAGCGGCCAGTTGACAGACCCCACGAAGGCCCCTGGAAATGAGGGGTTGATTCTGGAATAAGAAATCTCCCCGAGATTCTAACCTGCTGTGAGGAGCAGGTGGAGAGACTAATGTACAGGATGAAAGACGAGAGAGCATCTATTGCAACACGAGCTAAGACAATGGTCGCACTGTTCAGTGTTTAGTTCTTGTTAAATTTCCCATAGGGCAATTAGACTTAATAAAAAAGCCTCTCAGGGCCAGTATATTTCTAATTGCTCATCTGCCCAGGCACGAAAATCCCTGCTCAACACTTCAAGTGCCAACCTTCCCCAGGCACACACATCTGTCATCTCCCCCCAGCTCCCGGGTGCCTTTCTCCAGGTGCCACTTCCCAGATCCCTCACCCGGCAGAGCGCATCTCTGACTGACCAAAGAGAATTCAAATGAATGGGTGGCGAAGTACACTAGAGTTTGTTTTTATTTTTATTTTTTTTCCATTCTCACCTGTATTTTTAGTCTACCTTGTCCAATGGGAGAGGAAATAAAAATAAAATGATTTGGCTACAATCTGGCCCTGGCAGAAAAAGGAACACATGGTCCATGGATGTTATCTGACATTTAATCCTCGTTCTGTCATGTGATCGCTTTGGATAAATCCATCAGATAAGTGGCCAGAACGGCACACTCATGCTCAAACACGCCTATCCACACCTCCTTACAGAAACATCAGGCACCATCCCTGACAATCCCCAGGCCCTTTTTAAGGAAGCATTCTGGAGTAGCCACACACTTCAAAGGAATTTTGGTTAGCCCCCTGAGAGGAAAAAAGGAGCAGGAAGAAATTTGTTCCTTTGCTAAATTCCTTACGATGTGCAAGTGCTGGCTGGCTGCTGGATTGGTGTTTACTATCAAGCACTGCATTTTCTCATGTCCTGCTCCTCCCTAACACAGAAACAACACAAACATACAACTACCAGAGAGCAAAACCAAAGGGCACACACACGGAGCCAGCTAATGGTGCTGTTTTCTCCACTTTCCTCGTGAAGCTAAAGGTTTATGTCCAAGCTAAAATGTCAAAGCCGCTGGAATCGAGGCTCTTTGCAGATGTTCTAGGTCTAAAGTGTAACTTGAGTTCATTGTTCAGCTGGGGATACATTTTTAAAGATACATCTTTAGAGGTTTCATTTGCCATACTTTCCATTTCCCAGGTTTTTAAAATTCCCCAAGCCTTGCCCAGGGGCGTGAAAGTCACCTTAATGAAGAAAGTGGAGAGTGAAGTGCTGTGATTTTGGAACGGCGAGGAGCCCGGCTGTAATGCCTTGGCTCGGAACCAGGGTCTAAAGCCGGCCCTGGGAAAAGCTGCTGAAACGCGGCCTGCGATCCCTCCATGTCTGACTTGCACAATGTTGACATTATGACACCAGAGAGACCCAAAAATATTTCAAACAATTATGACGGCTTTTCTATAAATATCTCTCCATTGCTTTAAGAGATAAAGTAACATATTTTACCTTGCTTGTGTTCTTAGTTACCCTGGTCGCCCTCCGCGGCTCACTACTATGGATTTATTTTGGGCTCAAAGGTCAGGGAGGACTTCTGAGGGCACCACCTCTGCTCTGAATCTCTCATGTCCAACATGAGCTGCCCGGTGAGCAGAGGGGCTCAGCTACTCTTAAAGCAGCCACTGCGTGTGGCGTCACAAGCCTGGGAGACAGAGATGGCTTATTCCCTCTGTAGAAGCCCAAGCCGGGAAAACAGCAAATACAAGACAATCTCTGAAGAAGTTCCCCACCTCCTTCTGAACACAGTTTACTTTCTGGACAGAAAAATCCTTCTTCTTTCTTCCTTCCGTTACCTTTTCTTGGTCCAGTTATTTCCGCTCTGAGACATAGGTTTGCATAGATTGACTTTACCGCCAGGAAACGGGTAAAACCAGGAAGAACTACAGGGATGGCCCAGCAGGCCCGGGACTTCTGAGTGTCTTATTCACTATTTCAGGTGTCTCTTCCTTCAAACATAGCCAGATGGTCAACACCCAGAGAGTAAGAGGCAAAATGTATTTGAAACCTGCAATTTCCACTCTCAGAGAACATGACTAAGAGGCCTTACTTCTGAGCTCTGCAAATAGGCTATGGTGCCCTTAATCACACAGGAGCTAAGTGATCAGTAGGTTAATAAGCCCTCAGTGTAATTTCAGTGTCTTTCCCGGAGCCCGAGGACCAAGAGACCTGGTTTTCCTTCACATAAATGCCTGCAGCATGATTTGGGCCATTTATTTTTGATGTGAAAACACCAGATGCCAAAGCTGGCTACTGTGTTTCCTGTAAAACATCCACAGAAAAGTCCTCCGAGTTTATGATTCTAAAGATACGTTTCCTATTTGCCGCTACTTAAAAACGTAACACACTTTGATGACATCATCCCAAGAACTTAGATTTAACAAATAAAGTTCACTGTTATTTCAAAACACTGCAGGTGGGAACAGGGAAGTAGAACTCACCTTCACTCCCAGAAAAAGCATCACTTGAGCCAGCCACTGCGAAGGTCAACAGCAGCTTCCAGAGATCCATACCTGTAGGACCTGCAATCACACACAAAAAAAGCAGAAGGTGAAGCAAACACCAAGCAGAGCATGATCACTAAATGCTGTTTAAAGGCTGCGGAAACCGCACATGAGCTGACATGCATGGCAGTTCTAGAGCAAAACCTCCAGTCATCTTCCAGGTCCCTGAGTCTCACAGTGCCATTCTTTTCCTGGGAGCCAACAGCAGGTTGTAATAAAATTTCCTCCCTGTGGGTGCTGCCCTCAGGAATCACACGGACACTAGAGATCTTCATATCCTGGCCCACAGCCACAGAACCACCCCATGCGTTGATCCTATAATGGGGTCAGTGTGGCTCGCTTTAATGGAACCAGGAAATAGAAAAATCTTTCATCAGCGTCACCAAGCACAGGGCCATAAAATGAAAAGTAAAACAACCTACTGCAATTGTAAAAGTTCTCCAGTGTGTTTCCCAGCGAACAAAAGAGCTCAGTGAACACTCACAATACCCAATACCACGCTAACAAGCCATCCTACCGAGGTTTAGCGGGAGGGCGGCACAAAGGAGAGAAGCAAAAGAAAACAGAACCTGTGCGCTGCCTCGGGGGTCTCCCCAGCATCCTCCTGGGGCTCTAAGGAGTTTTAGGAGGAATAAGAACACCTCAGGCTCACAGAAGGAGAAGGGTCTGTTCATGCCTCTAGCCATTGGGAATCCCATGTGTGGCCACACCTTGACCCTCCAGTTAGATGAATGGTGGAGCAGATCAGCATGCCGGGCCAGCATCCACCTCTGCCCGGTGGAAATAAGCTTATTTGGGGTAAATAAACAAGGTGTCCACTTCAAGACCTCTCAAGGGGCGAGTTTGGGCTGATTTAAAGTGAACTCAGCAGACTGCCCTTTGGAAAGCTGTTGCTACATCTGACAACTAACTAACACCAATATCTCCCTGAAATCACCGAGGCACCTGATCACCACACGCGGAGCTCCATCAGGGCCCCTACTGGCCTCATGCTTTGTTACTGTACACTCTCGGCAATAATGAAACAGCCCTGCTCACTATCCCGCACCAGGCAGAAATGGTGAACAAGAATGTTTTCATGGTTAATGGGATGGCGTGGTCCCTGGGAATGGCTGCATAATTCTCAATCTGTATACAGTGTCTCAGGGTATATATTTTCATTTTCAGACAGTGGGTAACCCACCATTGTTTTTGTTCCATATGCTTTTTTTTCCTTAAATATATTTTTTATTGATTTCACAGAGGAAGAGAGAGATAGAAACATCAATGATGAGAGAAAATCATTGATCGGCTGCCTCCTGTACGCCCCCTACTGGGGATCAAGCCTGCAACCTGGGCATGTGCCCTTGACTGGAATTGAACCTGGGACCCTTCAGTCTGCAGGCTGACGCTCTATCCACTGGGCCAAACTGGCTAGGGCTGTTCCATATGCTTTTGTGCTCTTAAAAAATTCTAAGAAAACACATCTCTACATACACCGTCTGAATAGGGATGTGTGTGCCGACATGTACGAAGACCGCTCATATGCTGCCCCAGGGAGTCCTTCAAGAGGACCAAGTGTGTATCTTAATTCTCCACCACTTCACCAGCGATGAGATTTACGACATCCACATTTTAAATTCCTAACCTGGAACACTCTGCCCAATGTCCTTGCCTCATCCCTGTCTACAGTGCCAATGGAACCTCTGAGCATCTCCCCGTAGGTCCTCTGATCCTCGCTGAATAGTTTGAAGCCTTAGCAGAAATGCAGAAAAAGGCTAAAGACAAATTTGTTCTAGGCTGAAAAGGCCATCCTGTTGGTAACGGGATGTTTCCTTTAAATGTTTATTGTTCAAGTATTCTTTTAAGTAGGGAATGCATAGAGGAAGCTTTCGAAGAGTTCGTTTGAGCCCTCATCCCTCACGCCCTTGGTGGCAGGGAAAGGTGCCTCCAGGGCACCCCTCTCTTGATGTCCGGTTGCAGCAGAGATTCCCAATTCGCAGGCCACTGTTTTGCTTCCTGAGATAAAAAGAGGTGTGTGGTTCTCAGAAGGGTGCTTTCACTGGTTTGCAAGTCACCTCTCCAAACAACTCAAAGAGACTTGGCAGATGCCAGACACCTGTGAATTTTGCTTCAGGTGAATAGTTGTTGATCCCTTCCGGTGGCCTGCACATGAACTTCACTTCTCCCAGGGTGGGTTGCGGGCTCTCTCCGATTCTCTTCATTCTAGCCTGCGTTTCTCCCTTGGCCTTCAGGTGAACAGCTCCTGCTCCAGATATACTAATTATCAGAGGAATTCTGCTTGAGGTTGGAGCTTTTGGTAAAGATTTCGGGGCCTCAGAGCAGCAGGGGTCAAGGACCAGGGGAACAAACAGATTTAGAGATTTTGTGCTCTTCCTTGGGTCCCTGCTGGTGCCTGGAAGACACACACCTCTTTTCTTGCCCTGCCCCTCCTCCCTTCTCCTGACATAAAAGATGCCTGAATTCTGGGCTCTCTTAAGATGGATTTGCAGAAGCTATAAGGCATCCCTCCATCTTCTCCAGTTGGCACTTTCTCCATCAATAAACCTTTCCCTACTTCAAACTCTGACGTTTTGAATATTGGCCTTTGAAGCATCTGGCACAAGAACCTTGAGCTGGTAACAAACTGATGAGCACAATGCCTCTATGAGCCAAACATATCTCCATAGAAAACATTCCATCTCACAAAACAAATAGGTCCGAATCCCCCGAAGCAAAATTAAGCAGAAGTCTATTTTCACACTCCTACAGCTAAACAAGGGATATTTAAAACAGTCCTTCTCCTCCCAAACAGGAGGTGAGAACAGTTCACTGCCACTGAGAGCATTGCTCAGGGACCCAACTCTCACTCTCCAACTAGGGTGGCAGCAGAGAAGATGAAGAAATGTGGCTGGATTCCATAGGAGCCGGTGGCTTCCTTAGAGACTAATGCTCTCTCCTTGCACTGTTGCTGGCTCAGGGCGTGGCAACTCCAAAGGCAGCCTGCTGCACTTCCCCAGTGAACTCTCCATCACACAACCAGGCCCATGGGCATTCTGTTCGATTTCAGTGTAAGCTGGCCGCTTCCGCTGGGTAGCTCCACGTGGCAGCTTCTGTACGAGAGGACCCTTCACTGGGTTCTAGGTGAGATTAAACGTCCCAGTGGAGGACAGAGTGCAACAAACAATGTGGAACTTTAATGCAATCTACCAATGACCTGCCAGATGTGAGCTGGAGAAAGTACCATGATTCCCCTCCCCCAGTACAACCATCCAAGTACAGGCAGGCATTGGCCAGAGGATTATACCAAATTGTACCTTAGCCTATTGGCTTTTTTAAGTTTGCAATATTTTTCTAGGGAAAAATCCCTCTCTAGATTTCTAATGATATCTATACATTCTGTGGCTATAACCTCATGGCAAGAGTTGCATTTGCAGGGGGAAGACAAGCTTCTACTCTTGCATAAGGAAACACACCATTCCCATTCTCAGAGCCCGAGGCATTTTGCCTGTTCTCCCCTCCCTCAAGGGAGAGCCAGTTGAAAAGCAGTGAGATCCAGCTGGAGTGAGTTTTAATTCTGTAGACTGCTCAGCAGAGGAGGCCTCCACATTAGTTAGGCCTATGTGATACTGACTTTTATTTCTTGGCTATAAAACAGTCCATAAACACATGAGAAGACGTGGAGATAAACATAACATTTTTCCAACCTGTTATAACCAACTTCAAGCAAAGAAAACAATTGGTTCAATTCTCTTTAATTTAAAATTAGCAAGTATTTGTCCAACAATGAGTGCCTGTTGTGCAAGGCAGAGTGAAGAAGACAAAAGCAATGCAAACCATGGTCCCTGACTTCGGGAGTTAGGCAAGATAGGCACAGGAAGCTGGGAAAGGAGGTCTACCTACAAAATGGAAGGTCAGAACTGGGGAAAATCAGCTGCTGACTTGATGGGTCTTAAAATTAGAACTAAATGACAAATAAGATTGTGATCGGTTAGAAAAAGTAAGAGGGGATGGGCGAACTTTTGCTATGGCAAAAACAACAACAACAACAAGAACAAAGCTCAAATAGTGCAAATGTTGTGGGTGTGGGTCTGAGTTCTGACTAGTTCATGGTAGTGGTCTCAGGGAGCTGGTGAGCTGGAGAACAAGGTTCCTGAATTATGAATAAAGGGGAATAAATTAGATTGCAACTCATTCATCAGAAACTCTCTGGAAGTTTTGGTATGGGCAAATCATGTGCAAAAGTGAGTTTTCTCAGCAGAAATCTGCCCCTTATACCTTCTTAACTCAGTATCCCTGAGAAGTACTGACAAGATCTGGTGATGACTGGATGGATACATGGAGATGAGAGAGACACGTCTATCACAATGACTGAGGATATAGCATATGTGCGAGTGAAAGATGGTGCTATCGACAGGAATCAGGAATTTGGGATCTGAGCTGTTTTGAGGGAGGAGAAGGTCACATGATTGTCTTGGATACTTGGTGTTTAAGGCAATCATGAGACTTGTAGAAATGTTGGAAATGTCTAGTGGGAAGTTCAAGGTAGGAGAGCAAAGACTGGAAGAGAAGTTACTACTGGATGGCGAAGAGGATCAGATGAACTTAATGTGAAGACAAAACACTTTCATGAAGAACCCTACATCACCCTTATTAAAAGTAGTATTTAAAAATAAGTTAGATCATATAGGGAAGAATGTGCTCATTTCTGGTTTGTAATTTGGCACAGATGAAATGAACCACCACCCAAAACTACCTACACCTTCTTATTTGTATCAGGCCTTTAAAAGAAAAGTGGTCAAAAGCATCCCTAGAAGTATGATGTTAGTGTATTAATATATGGGGGGGAATAAAATAATAGATTTAGTTGCTTGTAGTCCTGTTAAGGCAAAATACCAAAATGGCAGCTGCATCAATCAGAAAGAATGTTTCCCCAAATTTTTGTTTTATTGACCTAGCTATTGTGATACCAAAAACGCAAGAGCTGATGAAAAAATATCACCACAGAAGCAGAATTGTTATATTGCTAAACCAAGACTCCAGGGAGGTAACCTAATAAACGTGTACTTTCTGATACTGGTGTTGATTGCTAATGAAACATTGCAAAATGGAATCTCGCTGACTGGTGAAGCTTTGATAAGAACTCAATAGTAAAAAAAGACAAGGTGACTCCAAAAAGGTATTGAAAATGCCCCATTCTAATTAGCAACTGGCATTTTATTTGAACAGTTTGCATCTGGAGTTCATTACCCACTTTTTTTGGTGGTGGCCATTTGAGAACTGGTAAGACTAACATACCTTAGGTCTACTTATTTCCTTCCCATGAATGAGGGAGTAAAAGTTCATAGACATTATCGATATAACTACTTTTGCTAAGATTCCTCTTTTCTCAGCATCCAGTAGGGAATACAGGATGAGAAGGCATTTTAAATGTGTGCGGGATGAGGAGGGAAAGTCTTTGGGTGGAGTATATATAGTAAGTGTCCTTTTTAATAAAACAAATCATACATGGTATGCACCTATGCTGACCAATTCAGTAACCACCAGTCAGCCACCTGTGGCTATCAAGCACTTAAAATGTGGCTAATGCAACTGAGAAATTAAATAAGCTAAATTTTAATTAATTAAATATGTCAATTAAGTATTTAAGTTTATTTGAAACAGGTTGGATATATGGATCTACTTTTTCAGCTGTAGATTTTATAAAATCTAAAAACAGAGTAAGTATTTCTGACAAAAATTTAGCATTAAATTGAGATGTGCTGTAGTGTAAAATAAACATGGATTTTGAAGGCTTGGAACAAAATGTTTGCAAAATATTTCAATAATGTCAATGTTGACTGTTAAAATCACATTTTGGATTTTGGGGGTAAATATTATTAAAAATTAATTCTTGTTTCTTTTCATTTTAAAAAATGTGATAAGTAGAAAATTTCAAGTTAATTTAAATTTAGAAATATATGCCTTGCATTATATTTTATATTTCTATTTTACAACATTGATATATACATTTTCAGGTTTGTATGTTTGTGCTTGCATTCATAAATATTAAACTGTTACAGTGAGCACATTTGATTCTGTAAAAAAGAATAAACAAGAATAATCTCTTATGTAAAAGGCCTATGGCTGTCATGCCATAACGCTGTCACGACCAAATGAGCAGTGGCTCTTGCGGCGGGGATGGGATGCGAGCTACGAGCGGAGGAGGGCAGGGCGGCCAGCTGAGGCAAGTGGAAGCTAGCTACTTGCACACAATTTCGTGCGCGCTGGGCCTCTAGTGACATATAAAATCATTATGATTAAGCAGTCCTTCCAAATGCAAAATGATGGGGACAGAAGAATCACTGAAGAGTTAGGTATGATTATATTTGTAGGACATTTTTTTGGGGTGTGCCTTTGCTTACCTTCAGAAGTATGACAATTCACACTGTATCTCTTTTTGAGTCATACACAGTGGTGTACTGATAAATATTTAATAACTGTTTCTCTGGAGTAAAGGGCCATGATATGTAGCACTTGCCAATTTCTGTGGTGTAAACACCTCTACCACGGCTGATTTTAAACTACCACGTCATGAACCTGGATTCACCCAATCACTGGATTCACTGCAGTCACTGAATGTGGATTCACAAGCCAGTACCAACTGGACTTGGCACACCACCAGCTGGGGAAGTGATGATACTATCCATGCAGGTAATAGGTACAAAGATTAAGCAATCTGCTGATATTGATGCGAGACGCAAGTGCTTCTGAGTGAACCCTGGACACTTGGTTTCATTTGATGCCATCTATTCCACTCTCAGTTGATCACATTTAGTTAATAATCATTCACAGATACTTCCCAGGTCTTTAGAAATTAACACCAGCCTCTACCTCAGGTGCTATCCTTGATCCTCACTTACAGACAGGGTAAGCTTAGGGGTAAAAGAGCATGGGTTCTGGAGTCAGAGAGCTAGGTTCAAATCCTGCCTTTACCAAACCTCATATTACTCATCTCGAATATGGGGATGATAATCATATTACCTTTTCCATAGGAACATCAGGAGGTGATTAAATGAGGTGATTTATTCAAAGCACTTGGCATGCCCTCTGCCTGTATTCAATAAATGGTAGCTATCTTGACTCTTTCTGATACTCGTCATGAATAGACTATGTTTTGTAATATGTTGGAGTAGATTGAGAGTGGGGCCCAATTTATATATCATGAAATGGAAGCCTAGGGAGGTGGCAAAGGGGTCTGCAAATGTGTTCTTGGGTAGCCACCATATGTAAGACTCCCTTCTCCAACCAAGCATTCCATCACAGGAGGGTCCAGGGAAAAGGGAGGCTCATCCCCTAGGTTAAGGCAGGAATGCCACCCATTTTTGCTTAGGGGTGTGGGCAACTGAACTCTGGCACGGAGGCCCAGTTGTGTGGGAAATAATCCAGAGACTGATTTCCCCCCTTATCACTCTGTCAGCTACTGTAAGAAAAGTCTACGCTGTTGTGACTGGGTACAGATCATTTGTTTTGTGAATCATAGATTACTAGAGCTGCAAATTGGGTAGATGAATTTTCATGATGAGCAGCTTGCTGTGATGCCTTCTCTAGCAATGTTCTCTCCTTGTGAGAACAGAGAAGACAGTCGTGTTACAGGAACCTGGGTCTACCTCTTCTTTTCTGGAGGAGTGAAAGAATGAGGAGCATTTCAGTACTGAATGCTAGGTGCTGCTCCTATCTTGGGATGCAGGGGTATTCTGTTGGGAGTGGGCCATTCTCAGGGCATGGGCATCCTGTTTGAGTTCAGGACCCCATGGCACTTTACAACTGTGGCAGTTCACCACAGCAGCTATTCCTACTGGTTGGTTGTCAAACTCACCCATCCTGGCTCACCCAGTGCATCCCATGATTCACAATGCAGCGTGACTCGCATATGGAAGAGAACAGCCATTGCACAGGTGCTTATTTGAACAATATGTTCCTTTTCACATCTTACTTTCACACCGTTGCACCTACCAAGTCATTTTTTTTCCAAAACAAAATTTGAAAAAGCAAACCTCTTATTGAATTTCTGCTTTCACTCTCTCTTTCCAAATGGCTCATTTTTAAATCTAATTTTTTTTTATTACTGTGACGGATCTATAATGTGAAGAATGTGCTTTAAACAAAGTTGAAGATATTAGAGGAGCCACAAACTCTCAGAAGGGAATGGGCTTTGTTGAACCTAATTTGATAGGAAATAGACAAGCTGTGGAGGACATTTCAAAGAGTGAAGTCTTCCCTTGTTGAGATGATAACCTGACAACGATTAGTACAGTAACTCATCGTGTACCAGCAAACCCAGATAACTCACAGAGCAAACACTGAGGAAAAACTCTTCTTTCCTCTGTTCTGGTCCCAAATGGTGAAGTCCTTCTGAGGTCGACAAGTTGGGAAACCAAGCATGAGGCAATGTGGTCTCCTGGGCAAAGCAGAGCAAGGGGAGTCAGCAATCCTGTGCCCTGGTGCCAGCCCAGCATCGCTGACCTGGTGACTCGGCAGTGATGTAATCACCGTGGGCTTCATTCAGTTCCCTCCCCCACACCGGGATTCTCTGCTAAGCTAAATCCTGTGCTGTGCCATGCAATGAAAAACGCCATTTACTGAGGACCTGTGTCCTGAGGCTGCCCGCTCCTGTCCTCTCTTCTCTCAGCCGGAGCACACCGAGGGCTGCGTCTCACTCACTGTTGTATCCCCAACGTCTAGCCCTGGGCCTGACACAGAGTAGATGCCTCCCCAAATCTGCCCATGGGGGAGTGTGCAAGGTGCCTATTCCATGCAACTTTGACCCAGATCTGCAAGTTTAGAGGGACATTGAGAGGCGAGGTGAATCCCGCTGATAGAACAAACATTCCTGGGTAAGCATTAGAGCCGCATTCGAGGTCTCCAAGGCCCGCCTTCCCTTCCCATGTTTCTTCCTAAAGGCTAACCCAGGCTGAACAAACATCGACTGCGGGGTACCAGAGAGGCAGGGAAAATGACAGAAAAGGAGAAAGAGTGAAGTTTGGATGTGCATTATGGACAGGGGCAGCCACCACAGGATATCCAGCGCTTAGGCCTGTCAAGTTCGGTGATAATTCACAAATGCTGACATGGCAGCACTCCCCAGGAGCAGCGCTGCTCAAGGGCTATACTATCCATCTCCAGGCCTTAGGGCCTCCAAGAACACCTGGCCTGCTTTCGGTACATTACCTCAGAGCTATGACGTGTGCTATTTCCATGACACAGGGACACCCCTCTACCTCCTTTAAGCCTATACGTATAAATAGAAAGAAATCTATTTGGCCAGACTGACTGGCTGCCAGATAGATGGCAAACACAGGGCAGATCACTGTCACGTCTTATCTCCAGGACATTTATAACAACCGCTTCATTCTTTAAGATCATGGAGGTCCAATAGCTCGGACTTGCACCGTGCATTGTTAATGGCGTTCAAAATGCTCTCTAGAACAGTGTGCATCACAGAAATATAATATGAGCTACCAGTGCCAGCCACAGATGTGATTTTAGTTTCCTAGTAGCCACACTAAACAAGTAGCAGGTAAAATTAATTGTCATACTATATCTTATTTGACCCAATATACTCCAAACATTTCCATTTCATCATGCAATAACGATGAAATGCATTAATGAGGTATTTCACTCTTTTTCTACACGGAGCTTTGTATCTGGTGCATATTTCACGCTCAAAGCACCCCACAATGGGCACGAGCCACATCTCCAGTGCTCCATAGCCACAGGCAGGTGAGTGGCTACGGCATCGACTGCGCAGCTGGGACACGGAGAGATTGTGGATATCCATGTGACCAGCTCCCCGGCTCCCGCAGAATGTGCTTACTATTGCACATGAGCAGGCCACGCTGCTGAGCAGACCTTTAGTTCTTCTGCAAGGCCCAGCAGTTTCTCCAAGTCCGAGAAAGATAGTCTGCGACTGAAGCAAGAAGCAGGGTGTTCCATGCCTTCCCAACACTCATTTTGCATATGATTGCTGAGCACTGATTACACTAGAAACCTGTTTGTGGCACAGAACTGGCACAGAACCCAGATCTGTCACTAGTTATGGGACTTAAAGTAAATCATTTCTCACCCTCGGCCTCCTTATCTGCACAACAACGTCTGCAGCCTCTCAACAGTTCCCAGCCGCGGCTTTAAGTGACAGCTGCCTGGGTTACAGACTTGCCCTGGCTCAACATTGATGTCAGGACCTCTGGGGCGGGGCCTGAGTATCGATACTTCAAATGTTGGCCATGTGATTCTAAAGTGCGGCTAGAATTGAGAATCACGGATCTAGTGCAAACCAAACCATGATGATTTTTAAGTTTGTGAAAACGGAGTTCACTGCCCCCAACGAACCTTCCTCTGTAGCATGGAGGGAGAGAAAAGAAAGTCTCTCCATGCAACCAACCCATTGATGCGCTTTTTGCAAAAGAGAACCTTCTATGCCAAGCAGTTGAAATACTAACTATTAAGGTAGGAAATGAAAATACTGTCCTGCCCTAACCGGTTTGGCTCAATGGATAGAGCGTTGGCCTGGGGACTGAAGGGTCCCAGATTCGATTCTGGTCAAGGGCATGTACCTTGGTTGTGGGCACATCCCCAGTGGGAGGTGTGCAGGAGGCAGCTGATAGATGTTTCTCTCTCATCAACGTTTCTAGCTCTCTATCCCTCTCCCTTCCTCTCTGTAAAAAAATCAATAAAATATATTTAAAAAAATACTGTCCTGTGAAGTGGCAAAATCAAAAGAATCCACATAAATGAATGGTATCAGCCACCCACAGACAGGTCACTCAAGTAATGACAAAGTAGGACTGCAAAGTGCTGCTGCGGAGACCAGGCCAGCAGAAGGCTGAAATGGTCCCTCAAGATTCCCATCTCTGGTCACTCAAACACACTAATCCAGGCACTGCTCTGAAGGGGCTCTGCAGACATAATTAAGGTTACTCATTAACTGATTTTAAAACAGCGAGATGATCCTGGATTATCTCCCCCAGTCAATGTAATTGCATGAGCGTGTAAAAGCAGACAGGCAGGCAGGGGGAGTAGACATTTGAGAGGGGCTTGACCCGCCCTTGCTCTAGGGGACCTCAAGCCGCAACACAGGCAGCCTCTAGGAGCAGAACCAACTCCTTGCTGACAGCCATCGAGGAGATGGGGAGACCGTCCTATAGTGGCAAGGAACGGAATTATGTCAACAACCCCAACGAGCTTGATAGCAAATTTATCCCCACAGCCCGTTCTGTGGTGCAGCCGTAGCGACAATTCATTTTCAGCCTTGTGAACTCGAGCAGGGAATCCAAGCAGTTGTACCATGCTGTACCAAGACTTCCTATCTACAGAACTGTGAGATGATAAAGGGGAGTTGTTATAAACTATTAAATTATGACACTTCATTATGGAAGCGATAGAAAACTAATACTGTTTCTAAAAGTCCATTACAGAGTCCGAGGTTGACTTCCTAAACATCAAACAAGATAATTATGTAAAGTATGTGATTGTCTAACCCAGGGGTGGGCAAACTTTTTGACTCAAGGGCCACAATGGGTTCTTAAACTGGACCAGAGGGCCGGAACAAAAGCATGGATGGAGTGTTTGTGTGAACTAATATAAATTCAAAGTAAAGGAGTGGAGGGGAGAGCAAGAGAACTGGATAGAACAGCCAGATCCGGCCCGTGGGCCGTAGTTTGCCCAAGGCTGGTCTAACCACTAAGCTGTACATCTGAAACAAATACAAAATAAAATTGAAAAAAGAAAGAAAGAAGCTAATATCTAGTCACTACTGAAACAGGTCTAGAAGGAGAGGGTTTTTTTTTTTTTTAGCAGGGCATAGAAATTTGGAGGCAGAAGGGCCTTCAGAGACAGTCTAGTCCAATCAATTAATGATGGATGAAGAATGCAAAAAAAAAAAATTAGATGGTAAATAATTTATGGCTTTGTCTCCTCCAGCTACCTCTGGCGAAGAGTGCTTTGACCAGCCAAGAAGAATGTCCCGGTGCAGAAACGGTAAAACAATCTCTCAGAGCTTGGCGAAGCTCTCTCCTGAAGTCATTCTGTCCCTCCATTCCAAATCTGGAACTGCCAAAGGGCCTCCTGATTCTTATTCTGCCTCCTGGGTTTGCTCTCTTTCTGGAAAACTAATCCAATAACCAGCCGAAATGAAATGGCTTGACAGTGGAAATGGAGAAGAAACAAATGCATTGGCATCCTGATATATTCGCCCATCTCTTGACTTTGGCTGGTATAAATCGGGCTCTTGAGCCTGATCACCTCTAGGTCAGGTGATGCATCTATTTTTTTGAACACAGAAATCTGGGCACGAGACGACCAAGGGAGAGTGAGAAAGCCAGGGAGAGCCTGTCTCAATCAGCTGCTG
Organism: Plecotus auritus; assembly: GCF_963455305.1. Lineage (NCBI taxonomy): Eukaryota > Metazoa > Chordata > Mammalia > Chiroptera > Vespertilionidae > Plecotus > Plecotus auritus. Next base: position 168,570,095 of record NC_137774.1, read on the forward strand.
GCCTTGCTTCTCCCCTTAACCTCAGGCCTAACCAGGAAATTAAAATCACAGATGATGTGTCCATGGAAAGGCAAATCAAAACCAAGGTCAAAGTCTCCGACAGACGAGGTAGGGGAAGATAAGGACACGGAGCATGTATTTATGGAAAGGAAAGGTGGTGTAGAAGGGGAAAGGGCAGGCTATCTTTGTCCTCGTAAATCTAGCATGTCCTCGTAAATCCAGCATCTTGGCTCAAGAGAGCTTGCTTTCTGTGCTTCCCAATCGAATGTTCAAGTCCCAGGAGTCTTTTGTTTACCACCATGTGGGACCACCACCGCATAAATCAGGAAACCGGCGTTCAATGGCCCGGCCGATTTCTCCTGTATCAGTGGTGGGGGAGGGCTGGCATGCGCTGAACCCCGAAGCACTGCTGAGTCATGGAGACTGTTCACCTACCAAGTCCAAGGAACAGCCACCTGAATGCTTTCCACTGCAGTTGGTTAGAGGGAAACCAGTTCTTTTACATCTCGTAGAAGAGATATAAAAATGACTCAAATGAATTTTTCACTTTCAACCACTTGTGATCATGCTACCAGTTAAAACTTTGCTTCCAAATGAGGCCGAGAAGCTCCAGGGAACCCAAGGCTGGTGGTTTACATGGAGCATCATGGGAAGGCTAAAGAGCCAGACGGCAGGGGAGATAATACAACTGGATGCCTCAAAACGTCTTAAATGATTCCTGTCCAAACAGAACTCAGAGACCCCAGACACTACTAAATAGGTGTGTGGAGGAAGTGGGGGCGTGTCCTTCCATTGGAAGTTGATCTGAGTGCTTTCAATGAGCTAGAATAAGCGGTTTCCCCCCACATCAGGTGAGGGGACAGCTTTCATCAGGCCTGCAGTGAGCAACCCCGAGCATCAGAGAAAATCAGCCAGGAGGTCCGGTGAGGAGCACAGAAGGACAGTCTTATTTTTCTTCTCCTCCAAGTGCTGAGTCCCCAGGACTTCAGAAGAAATGCCAAGCAAACGTGCAATTGGGCTGTCACTTCCTCTTCACAACCTTCTCTGAAAATATAAACTGACTGCTCACATGTAAAACACGGACCGAATTAAAACCCCCAAGTGCTTCCTGAGAGCAAATTATAACCTCTGTGGACTTTCTCAAAATGGACCAGCTCCTGACATACTCCAAACACTAGGCTCTCATTCAGAGAACACACTTGGGAAGCCAAATTACAGCTCAATGCTGACCAGACAAGGCTGGCCGTCTGGGGCTTTGCCTAAAAGGAATACTTTATAAACTCCAGGACAAGGAAGAGAAGTGTTGTGGAGAGTAGAAAGAAGAGCAGGGAAACAGGGGGAAAAGGCAGCACAAATAAATTAAGCCAGAGCGGGAAGAATGAAATGGGAGGAGGAGAACCACGGCCCAAGCCATGGTGGAGATTTACATCCGAAGGTGCGAAAGCCAGTTAAAAATAGTAAGACACATGACGGTCAGCCTTTTGATCGAAGTCAGCAAGATGCGGGTACTAACCAACAGCGCAGCAGACATTCCTGAAACAGAGACTGGATTTTCCTATGGTTTCCCTGGGCTTTATGAAAAGAACCTTTTCAATTTCCTTTTTCATTCCGTCATGTGTGCAAGCAGCCACATTACACTAACCTGGTTAAAGTCTGGCAGAGAGCATGGGGTTGAAGGTAGAACACGGTGCAAGTTTCTTGGTCACTGCCAGGCATGTCTTACTCTCTAGTTTCCTGCTGTTTTCATATATAAACCTGTGCAAAATTCTCCCCAAATCAGGTATACTCTTTCTACCTTCCTCAATTTCTTTCTCTGTCTCTCTCCCACCCCTCCCCAACTCTCTCTCTCTTTCTCTCTTTCACCCACCCCCTTCTCGTAGCAGAAGAGTAGATGAAAGCACACAACCCAATTCCCAATTGCCTCACAAAATGCCCCCGCTCCCGCCCTGCCCCCCCTTCCACCTTTCCTGGTACTTCCTTGCCTCTGCCAATGGAAGTGGAAGCCAGGCCTTAGAGGCTGGAGCCTCAACAGACCCATCACAACAGGGCCAGCCGGAAGAAGAAGACCAAGCACTGCAATTTGACAACCACGACACTTTGGATGGGCTGCGGACAGCGATAGGCTTATTGAATCTGACTTCCCGGCTTCCAGGAGTGCAGGAATGGAGCTCCCAAGGGCAGAGGCGTCCACCCATTTGTCGTGCTCACTGGACTCTCGCTTGAGTATCACACGTGGCCAGACTGTAGCACTTCATTTGTTAAATGAAGGATAAATGAATGAACTCCAAAACACCAGTGCCCATTGGAAAGCCTAACATACTTAATTGTAAATGTTTAACCACATCACCCATCAGTGGTGCAAAACGGTCGACTAGCATATCATTAGTACCGCCTGCACATCAATTGCAGGATGTTTTGGTCAGTTGGGCAGGAAGACATAGCACTTAGAAAAAGTAGGCCTTTCTAAGAAAAAATATCACAAATCAACTAAAAGGTGCAAAACACTAAACAGTGAATTACGCGATGAGCAACCCAAGAAACAAAACACCTGCTTCCTGGCCCTGGAGCTCTGTGGTGGTTCTGGCAGCTCCGCACGTGGTTAACAGTCATGACGATGGGCATCACTGAATGTGGGCTGAGCTGCCGCACACAAGTCCATGTGACTAATATTCCTGTGTGACCAGCGGTCCTGTCCATACTATCAACACAGGGAGACTGCTCATGATTTATGACGACAGAGAATTAGCAAGGCCTTTAGCTGGTTAAAAGGCTCCCTCTGCCTGGCGGGTTTTCCTACTTTTGTATGTGATTAATCATTCTGTGACATGTGATACAACCAAGCCTGTTACTACTAAGAAACCCTCCCAGAGGCCCATGCATTTGAATAGATTAGTTAACAATGACTAGACCTGGGGCTCTCACCTGACCGTGAATGGGTGGTTAATTTATTAGAAGGCATATGTTGGATGTGTAGAAACAGCCTGTCTGACAGATGCCTCTAAATCACATTTCAAAGTTAAAGGCAGGGCCCCATAAACACCTCCTCCTGAAACCTGGTCTCTCTCCAGCATTTGCAATACAAGCCAGAAACCCGGGAGTTATCTGGCCCTTTTCTCCACCTCCTCCACCCCGTTTCCTCTGTCAGTGTCACTCTGCAGCATTTCTGGATTCATTTTCTCTATCCTCTCTCTACAGATGGTCCTAGCTACCATCTCCCATCACCTTCAGGAATGGCCTACCAATAACCACTCAGGCACTCTTCAATCCACTATTTCATAGAAAAGGTATATTTTGAAGCTTACTCGTTGTCCCCCAATATTCACTCTCCCCACTTTCATTGAGTAATAGAATCCAATGAGAGATATCATCTCAAAGGCAACTTTGCAGTTAACTGTGGTCACATGACTCCATTCTGGCTCACGGGGTGTGTGAGTGGAGGTGGCACGTGCCTCTCTTGCAGGGCAATGCCCATCCCTTCTGCTTCCTCTTCTCCACTCGGGCTGGCATGGATGCTGACAGGATGGCTCACCAAACACACGGATGAGGGCTACCCAGAGCTGTGCACGCTTTGGAACTCACTATGATGAACTCGGATCCCAGATACTCAGGGCTTAAACATGGGCAAAGGACCAATGAGCCAGTGGTTTTGTAGCCAGCAAGCCAAGATCTTTCTAGTTCAACTGAAAGAATAGTGGGAAAGAATAATCACATGAAACGTGTGTAAAAATATTAGCTGAAACTTTATTCTCAATACCTATAAAGAAAGAAAGAAAGAAAATTTGCCCGAACGCATGACATTCTGATATGGCTTTTTTATAAACCTTCCTAATAGAGTTATGAGTCATCCTAATGTGCTGGACCCAGAAGCATTTGGAATTTTAGAACTCATGAACAGTTGTATTTGGGGGATTATTCAAGCCCACAGAAATGACCATCCTAGGCAGACAGGAATATGATGTTGGTCTAATTAAGAAAACAGGTGACACCCTGGCTCACCTTCTCCCAAACCAAGTTTCTAAACCTCAAGTTATTAGGGGATTTATCCTATATAATAAAAAGCTAATATGCTAATTAGACCAAACAGCGGAATGACTGTCCGGACAACCTTCCAGACGAAGCTGGGGCTGCAAGGGCCAGATGGGGCTGCAAGGGCTGAGCCCCTTGCACAAATTTCATGCATTGGGCCTCTAGTCAAATAACAAAAGCAGGTAATACATAATGGTTGTACAAAGATAGTAGGGAAGTGCTTAGGAAAAGGAGGCTGGCTTATTACCGGGTTACAGCTGTCCAGGTTTTTGTACCCTGACCCCCAAAACCAAATTGTATACTGAGCAATGTATTCTGAAATGGTGTAAGTGGGACACACATGAGGCTTTCTGCTTCAAACAGGATTTTATTCCTAGACACTTCATATTTATACCAAGACGATGAGCTACATGAAGAGTAGGTGTAATACGGGCCTGAAAATGATCTTTTTTCCCAGAGACAATTCTGATTTTCCTTCTGATTATAAATGCACAAGGCTTGCTTATGTAGAAATTTGGTAAATATTAAAATAATGTAAGATAAATGCTGGATTTCTTTTATGTTACTCTCTCTCTAATGAAAGTTCTAAAGGAAGTTGAAAACAGGCCCCATACAAACAGCTATTTCATTTTTAGTTTGTTCTTTATTTTTCCATCGAATATAAAACAAAATAAATCAGAGAGCTCTGAGTTTATATCCCTTCCCAGAGTAAAAAATAATAATGTCATAAAAACATATACAGATATAAAGATAAAGGAGATTCATGACTTTCCACATATGGGGCATCTACTCCAGCCCCAATACTGGGGGGAGGGGGTCTGGGGTGGGGAGATGGGGAGGCTGGAATGGTGACTCAGGTGAGTCACCGGGTTATAGCTGTCCAGGTTTTTGTACCCTGACCCCCAAAACCAAATTGTATACTGAGCAATGTATTCTGAAATGGTGTAAGTGGGACACACATGTTATTAGGGGATTTGTCCTATATAATAAAGAGCTAATATGCTCTGGCACTGAATCTGTGACCATCACCCTCCTCCCCACCCTCATGGCTCAACTGCTGACCCTCACCGGACTTCGTGTTGTATAACAAGGAAGGGGAGCTTTCTCAATCCCAGCTTCTGGGCTGAGGAACATTTTCTTCATAGATTCCAAGAAGAAAAGCAGAGCACATGCGATGTTACACAGGGCAGATCCTGTCACAAGGCTTCCCAGAGGTCTGCTGCCAGCAGAGTCTGGTTAATGCAAAAAAAAAAAAAAAAAATACTTGTCACCAGCCTTGCAGTAGCGTGTGGTGCTCTGGCCATGACCATTTTTGCTAATTTACGTATTCCAGTGAAAAACTCCATGACTGAGGGACAGTCTCTCTCCCGGAAGTCAGAAATACATCAACAAGGTCTTGGTAAGCTGGACCACGAAGTGTCGGTTAGTCACCTGAATTGCAACAAATGATGACAAAGGAGCTGGTTCCTAAATGACTCAAGTGGCCCATTGTTAAGCCTGCATTGCAAATACCCATTTAAACAAGAACCAAAATATTTCACATACTTCAATGTGATTAAGTTGATTGAGAAACATAAAAGTAACCATAAAAGGACAGCACAAGGCAGGAGCCCTGTAAAGGACATAATGGTCCAGAACTTCATGCATCTGTGGTCATTGCAGTTCAAGTGCAAACACACCGCAATGCCACATTTGAGTGGTCACAGAGCATATCCTGAGAAAGTCCATAATTCGTTTATTTTTCTGCCACTGCTATGTAATAACAATTGAGAATGAACTTAGAAGTCCCTGCTGAGAATTCCTTAGAGACAGAATCAATGGTTTAAATAAAATGATTTTTAACATTTAAGAAATAATATAACTGTGCCAATAGGTTTCCATTTATATTTCAATGTACGTATGCAGATGTGTTTCCCTAATATATTTACTAGAGGCCCAGTGCACAAAATTTGTGCACGGTGGGGCGGTGTCCCTCAGCCCAGCCTGCACCCTCTCCAATCTGGGACATCCCTCTCACAATCCAGGACTGCTGGCTTCCAACTACTCGCCTGCCTGCCTGCCTGCCTGATAGCCCCTAATTGCTTCTGCCTGCCAGTCTGATCACCCCCTAAACACTCCCCTGCCAGCCTGATCGACCCCTAACTGCTCCCCTGCCAGCCCAATTGCCCCTAACTGCCCTCCCCTACTGCCCTGGTCACCCCTAACTGTCCTCCCCTGCAGGCCTGGTTGCACCCAACTGCCCTCCCCTATAGGCCTGGTCCCCCCCAACTGCCCTCCCCTGCAGGCCTGGTCCCCTCCAACTGCCCTCCCCAGCAGGCCTGGTCACTCCCAACTGCCCTCCCCTGTAGGCCTGATTGCCTCTAACTGTCCTCCCCTGCAGGCCTGGTCACCCCTAACTGCCCTCCCCTGCAGGCCTGGTTGCCACCAACTGCCCTCCCCTACAGGCCTGGTTGCTCCTAACTGCCCTCCTCTGCTGGCCTGGTCACCTCTAACTGCCCTCCCCTGCTGGCCTGATTGCCCACAACTGCCCTCCCCTGCCAGCCATCTTGTGGCAGCCATCTTGTGTTCACATGGGGGCGGCCATCTTGTGTGTTGGAGTGATGGTCAATTTGCATATTACCTCTTTATTATATAGGATTCTGCATGTCACATAGGAATATCCTTCACATATTCCAATGAATTGATGAGAGCAGCTTGAACTGCTTATCAAGAAATGGTGTATTTAGCCATCCTCATTGAAAGAGGGGAACACCAAGAGAACAGGTGACTTAGTTTGTGCCAACAACCTATCTCTGCATATGACATAGCTTGTGAACAACTGCTATACCTCACATGTTAATTTCCATAGCCACAACTGAATTACATCAGCATCCAGAAAATTTAAAAGTCCTTCTAATTTTTTCCCCATGAAAAGGGCAAAGCAGGCAATAGATTACATAAAAACCTCACAGTTGCCACTCTGAGTTACTCCCAGGGCTCATCTTGCCCTTTGAACTCAACTGGCACGTGAATTATGTTATAAGACAGTGTGGACGTGTATTCCATTATAATTTCAGAGGTAAGTGCTCCCATTCATTCATACATATTTGCCTGAGTTTTCCTCATAAGGTTTGGGTTTTTAAAAAATACTGTAAAAGTTTAAATTTTGTCAGTTAACATTTCTAAAACGGAACAGCCACATGACAATTTGTCTTCTTCCATCAGAATTTTAATTTGTATTGTAGGATATAGCCAGTGTCCAAAGCAAACATGTTCACTCTCTCTCTAGTGCTAATTCCACATTCGGCTTGTTTCAGGTGAAGAACGTGGGCCAATGTCACAAAGTCGGAAAGATGGACTGGAGTCCCTCTATTTGTTCCTTTTCCTTTTGATCCTGAGAATGAGTTTTGGTTCCATTTTTAGCTGATAATGGGATATTTAAAAATCTAGGTCTAGAAGAAGTCTTAGATCTTATATCAAAGGGATGGGAGGAATAACACCTTAAGCAAGCAGGATATTTCTACTGTAGATGTGAAACCTACTGATGCCTATAAGCAGGAACTAAGTGACCCGCCCAAGAGTTCAGCTGTGTCCCTGAGAATGAACTTCAGTTACACACAGTATGCAGCATCCACTCTCATGCAGGCTTTCCAACTCAAAATTGGCTGGCTGGATTTACCCTCAGGACTCAGACGTCTGTTGTTACAGGTGGAACAATGGGAAATGGCCAAGGCTGCCTTTACTGTGGGTCAGGGCACGCAGCCCTGCCAGCTTTAATGCCATAGATAATAGTGAGATGGGCACAGTTTTAACAAGTAACAGGGGATTCATATTGACGTATATATTTGAATATATGTCTTACAGCATTTATCAGCTGTCTGTGATCTGTGACATTAGATTTTGCTCCTAATTCCACAGTTGAACCATCCAGACTAAATCCCATTACAACGAAACAACATTAAATTGTTCCATTTCATTTTTGTTCTAAACTGTTACTACGCCTTTGAAAGACACTAATCTGCTAGGAGGTTTTGTTGTAATCATACATGAGAACGGATCTCTTTGTTCATTTTAGCAACTGTTGCCATACAGTCCTCATTGGTCTTCCTATTTTCCAACTCTCCTGTCTCCCACCCATCTGGATTTTGCTGCCAGGAATCAAATTCCGTCTCTGAACATGACATTTTCTTGTATATTATTCAACAATGACTTCCCATTGCTTAGGACCCTGATTCCCTAGCAGGCAATCAAGGCCCCATACAAACTCGTCTTGGTCTACCTTTCAAGCTACATTCCCTTCTACACTCAATTTCATTCAATTTGCTACATGGGTAGGCCCAAACTTTTACTCGACATGTTCATCCCTACCTGGAGTACCCTCTATTTTTGTTCCTTCTCCCCACACTTCACCTCTTCATCTTGTACCGAACTTCCCTGGTCCACCCACGGGCTCCTCCTTCAGAAGTCTCCCCTCAGCCACTGGGTAGGTGGGATTTTTCCTCTGAAGCTCCACTGTACTTTATCTAAAAAAAATATTTTTATTCATTTCAGAGAGGAAGGGAGAGGGAGAGAGAAACATCAAGGATGAGAGAGAATCTTCGATTGGCTGCCTCCTGCACGCCCCCTACTGGGGATCGAGCCTGCAACCCGGGCATGTACCCTGACTGGGAATCAAACCATCACCTCCTGGTGACAACTACTGAGTCACACTGGCTGGGCACTCCACTGTACTTTCTTTTTCACTCTTGTCCTCAGCTTATCACAGCCTGCCTATGACCCTGAAGTGAAAAGTTGTCTTTTCTTTTCCAAACTATAAGTTCCTTTATGACAACAGAGTCTTAATAAATACATTTAGTGTTAAGCTGACACTATTTCATATTGGATAGGGTGCCTGATAAATGTGGGCATGTGGTTTACAGAACAAAGTAAATTTCAAAATCATCCAGAGCCTTTCAGCTTGGCCTTCTCATTCTCTGGGGCCCAAAGGGAATTAGATCTAAGACTTCAGAAGCAAGACCTCTTCTTTGCCTCCTCTATTATTTTGCATAATGCCTGGATAATTATAGGTCCTAATAAAATGTTCTTTTTCTCCTCCACTAAATGAGCCCTGGTTGAATGGAAGCAGAGCCAACCACCTCACCACAAGGTACATGATCTTTGGGTTTTGATACTCTTTCTTATAAGGGGAGAAATAACCTTGGGAGTGAGAAAAATTGCCCAACCAGCAACCATAATGCCAGCCCACGTTGGCAGCAAAGACCAGTGATGACTCAACACTAACCTCTTTTTCAGGATGAGCTGGGCGTAGGGATGGGTGCTTTTTGACCTGTCATCTTAAGATGAGAGAAATATGTTTTTATATTTAGCAGTTTTATGTTGATCACCATCAGTCATGTTGTTGCCAGAGTGAAAAAAGTTGTCAAATAATGGAAAGACCAATCTACTAGAAGTGAATTTACTTGTGTTTATACTGTCACTTTTAAGCTTCAAATAGAAAATGCCTTTGATCAAGATATTTCAACAGACTGCTGCAAATGAACAATATCTGTGCCATTTCTTCTGGTAAGCACCAACACACATAAACTTCTTACATAATGGATGAGAAAAAAATGTTTGACATCTGAATGTTTTTGCTTGCGTTGACAGAAATTTGGCGATCAACATGCAACACCCTTTTCCATACAAAGTGGCTCAATCAACCACTGACCTTTTCTTACAAATCTGGGAATCTGTGTCCCCTTAACGGGATAAAGACAGGGATGTTTTTCCTATGTGCAATACAAAACTATGAAACAATGGAATGTTTATTTTGGCCAACAGTCCTATCTATGTTCCCCTTTCAAAAAAATCCTGTTTATAAATTCATAACGCCCAAAAAGTCAAGCTGAGAAAAAAACAAAAACAAAACAACACATGACTTTACCCTTTCTTTTTTGCTGAAATTTTTAATTTGAACAATGCAAATAAGTCTTTTAAAATTATTTTTAAATAGCTGAGAAAACCCATAAATATGCCCAAACCTTTTCACCCCAAATCCCAAATTTTTCTATTAGCTCCATTTTTAAAATTCAGCTAAGAACTAGAAAAATATATATACACATACATACATACACACACACTTGGAATTCTATTGATTTTAGAGAGAGAGGAAGGGAGCGGAAGAGAGTTAGAAACATCGACAAGAGAGAATTATTGATCAGCTGCCTCTTGCATGCCCCCTATTGGGGATCAAGCCCGCAACCCAGGCACGTGCCCTGACTGGGAATGGAACCAGAGATTTCTTGGTGTATGGGATGATGCCCAATCAACTGAGCCACACTGGCCAGGCTAGAGAAATAAGTTTTAGGTAACCAGAACTCTCAACCTGAGTTACATTTTCTCTTTTAAAAAGAGAAGTCCATTTTTTTCTCTTCTTTTATTAGCAGGTTTCCCAGTAAAGAAAAAAATTAAAACAGAAGCAGCCTATGTAACATGAGAAAGATGTGCCAAGTATCTTCAGCAACCTCCTTTCTAACTAGACAAGCTCTTTGGCAGATGGAAACCATTAGCAAGAGAAACTGGAACGTTTTGGACAAGTTTCAGAGAAGATCTACAGCATAAACAGCTTTCTAACCTAAAGCAACATTTTAGGTGACACCTGGAGCCCAGTGCATCCCATGCCTGAAAGGCTTAGAATGAGCATATGGATTAAATCCTGGAAGATGCCGGCCTCAGCAACTGTAGCTTCGCAGGATAGACTATAGGGAGCTTCTATCCCCGCCATCTTTCATCTGGAGAGCATGGGTATGGACACTCCTAGCGCCCACTGCTGCACCAGTAGAGAGGAGGTTTGTGCTGGAGCCAAGGCAGAGGCCCCTCCCGAACAGCTGATGTTCTTGCAAGATGTTTTCTTCAGGCAAAAAGCAGAATAGGCCCGGCTGGCGTGGCTCAGTGGTTGAGCATCAAACTATGAACCAGGAGGTCATGGTTCAATTCCCGGTCTGGGCATGTGCCCTGGTTGCGGGCTTGATTCTCAGTGTGGGGCATGCAAGAGGCAGCCAATCGATGATTCTCTCTCATCATTGATGTTTCTATTTCTCTCTCCCTCTCCCTTCCTCTCTGAAATCAATAAAAAAATATTTTTAAAAAAGCAGAATAGGACTCTTGAGTGTTTCCCTCAGCCTCTGGCCATTCACACACTCAATCAGTCATTCAGTAAGCATGTTTCAGCACCTATCACACGCCATGCACTTTCCTGGGCACTTATTTCCATGAAGTAAGAGACTAATAAAGATCTCTTATTTCTTGGGACTGACACTGTAGTGGGAGAAAATTGACAATAAAAAGTAAACAGGGGAGTGAAAAGGCAACTGTCAGATGGGATAAATGCTATAAAGGCAGCATAAAGGGTGATGTGATAGAGCTGATGGAGACGGACATGGGTGGGCTGAGGGGGTTACTTTGAAACTGGGGTCCAAGAGACCTGGCAGGTGAACTGAGACCTGAATAACAAAAGAAACCAATGATACCAAAATCTGAGGGTGAAGCATTCCAGACAGGTGGATAGGTTAGAGGACGGAAGAACAGTCGGTGTGGCTGGAGCTCAGTGAGCTGTTTGTTTCAATTCGATCACCTGCATCACCTATGATTACATACACTCATGTAACTATGACATGTTCTTCACACTTGGAATGAAACACAGACGCCCAGAGACAATACCATACCCATGCTCGTACAAGCATAAAGAGGTCTTGGACTCTCATGTACACAATAATGACACTCATGATCTGGATGTCAAGCACTTGACCTTCGTTCTGGTATATTTCCCAGGACTGATAGATTTGACCAGTTTCTTGCAGTTGAAGACACAGAGAGAGTGCATATGACTAGCAGGGGAAGCAGTGCAGGATAACTATGAGAGGGACTAGACCCAACTGTCTATCCTCATGGGGCCTCTGACCACAAAGGGAATGCCATAAAGCTTTTCCTGATTCTTTGGGACATTTGCACAAGGTCACAAGGTATCTCTGCTGCAGTTGTCTCCTGCCACCAATTATACTCCACATTGAATAATAGTTATTTCAGAATTTGATTTTTTGCTGCTGTCAACCTATAAGCGACTTCTTGGCTGAGACTCTAACTGTTCTCTTTTCAGTACCTAACACAGTGCCGGGCACATAATCAATGCCCAATAAATGATAAATTTCCTTTGACTGGCTTCGGCTTCAATAACCCAATATTCCAATGCTAGGTATAGCAATTTTAGGTATAGCAATAATATAATTCCCTTGGGAGAATCCTCAAGAACTTCCATGCTATCTGCCCAAGGAAAGCCATGCATGGCATACAGTAGATACTCAATGAGGCTTGTTGAATACACATACCCATATCTGAGTGGACAAATCTATGATTAAATTCCAACAAGAACACTGTACTTGGGGCCATTTAATTTACTCAGCGATGAGTTGCTATGATATGCTCTGTATTTACCTAAGTGCCACAGCCACAACGGTGAGTACAACAGCCATGTGTCCTGCTGTTACGGAGCTGCTGGCCTCCTAGGGAAGTAGAACGAAGTCATCACACATGTATGTAATCATGTTATAAGAGCTATGAAGAAATACATGATTTAATTTGGGGCTCACAGAAGGCTATTTTATTGTGTGGGTTTTTTTTGGTGGTTTTTTTTTTTTGGCTAATCCTCATCCGAGGACATTTTCCTGTTGATTTTGAGAGAGAGTGGAAGGGAAGGGGAGAGACAGAGAGAAACAACAATGTGTGAGAGACACATCGATTTGTTGCCTCCCACATGAACCTCAACCAGGGGCCAGGGATCAAGTCTTCAACCAAGATATGTGCTCTTATGTGGAATTGAATCTGAGACCCTTCAGTCCGCAGGCCAACGCTCTATCCACCAAGCCAAACTGGCTAGGACCAGAAGGCTTTTTTGAAGGGAACCTGAAAGATCCAGTCAACTTCATTCCCAATGTAGCCCAGGGTCAATGCCAGCACCTAATCATGGGATTCTCTTTAGGAGCCAGGACTGAAAGCAGGGACCAAGTGATCAAGAAATATGACAACTGATGGTGGTCAATGTTGCCTCCTGGTGACTGGAATGGTTACTGAGCGGATTTGTGGGTCGTCCTCTTTGGCCATCGTTAAAAGTGGACTAGAGCTTTTTATATGTGTCCTGCTTGTGTGTGGTCTTGTTTAAAGACAGGAAGATGCACTCAGCAACCTAACACTGTCTTCCGCAGACATTCTTTAACATACAAGGATTATTTTTTTAACTGAACACTTTCAATGTCACAGCCCAGCAGTTTCCTGGGTTATACCAGGGAAAACTAAAATTTATTTAATAAACTGAAAATCAATGTGCGGCCCCTTTTCTCCCATCATTCAGGAAGAACCACTACGTAAAACTTCACTTACACTTTCCAAAAAGCTCTGGGCTGAGGACAAGCATGGAAAAATTCAAGCCCGAAGGAGAAATTTCCAGAAATTTAGAAGCAAGTGAAAACAGGGGGTTATAACAGTTCAGGCCTCGCTGCCAGGAACAAAGTATATACGATATTATTTATGACTGAGAGCTGTTCTGAGAGGCAGCATCTGGTTTCAGTGAGGCCAGCAGCTGGACCAGCACCGCAGCCCAGGGAGATCAACCAATTTGCCAAGGTGACACAGTCAGCGACTCTTTCCAGATTAGACCACTGGGGCCCCCGGCTCCCTAATGCCAAGAGCAAGTCACATGACCAGCAGAGAGTTTTAACACCTTTCATGGACTCCGAGTGCATTTTTCGGTTTTCATTTTCTATTTGGGTTTATATTTCCAGAATCCCAGAGGATCCTTCTTCCTCACTTTTCTCCAGTGGGCAGATCAGACAGCCACTGGGTTGCCAGTGAAGATCTCGATCCCCCGGGCCCTCCACTGGGATCACTCATCTGGGAGGAGCCAGCCCTACCATGTTCCGCTCCCATTGGGAGGGTGAAGACAGCGATCCAAGGCCAGTTCAGAGCCCAGGGCTGGGCACTCCACTTGGTCATTCCAGAGGGGCCCCCCGAGGCCCAGGAGAAGCTGGGAAGACGGCAAGTCTGCCAGGAGAACAGTGCTGTCAGCTCTCACTTCTCCGAGCCTGTTTCTCAGTGTTACTTTTCACTCAGCCCTGGCTATAGGGTCCCTTCATTTCCTGGCATGTGACCTCCACACCCACTGGGAAAAGGAGGCCTAACTTTTGACGCATGTTTTCTCCACATCCCAGGAAGGCAATGTTGTTTACTACACACTCATTTGGAACACTTGTTTAATAAGAAATTTCAGCATTAATATAATACCAAATCAAATGATCCCCCACCAATCTCTCTCTCTGTATATGTCTGTGCACACACATACACTTTTAATTATTTCTAATGCTATTAATAAAATTATTAAATTAGGCCAATTTTAAGGAAAGAAAGAGAAGGAAGGGTAGTGAAGGGAGAAGATTATAACCATTCTTTCCAGTGACTAAACATCTAGCTGGTGGAGAACAATCTAATAAGATCAGAACAGAGAGCTGAGGGAATAAGCCAGTTAGCTGTGTGAGTGGACCCGGCACATTCTAAAATGGCCAAAAGACTATCAGGAAGGAAACAGGACTATGTAGTCCTTAGATTCTGCAATGGCAGTAAGGCACAGCATCCAGAGAAACATGCGAGCTCTGGGAGAGCATGGCTGCACCCAGAAGATATGCCCTTTAATAAGGAGAAAAACATGTCCACGCTGAGTGGCCACAAACTACCTTCACTTTAGATCTGAATAAACAATACCTCTAAGAAACACATGGCAATGTCAATATAATAGGATCTGGGACATTTTTATTTAAAACTTATTGCAGATGTCAAAACACAATATGAATATAGAATATTTCACTTTATGTTCCTTTATATCATGATTTTCTTTAATTGAAACCAAAATGGGTCCTGACCATAAAAAAAAAAAAAAAAAAGTAATGCCATTTCGAGCATAAGGACTTCTGTTTTGGTTTAATAGGAATTGTACTAGAGGCCCGGTACACAAAATTCATGCACTGGGCGGGGGGGGGGGGGGGTGGTCTCTCAGCCCAGTCTGCCCCTTCTCACAGTCCAGGAGCCCTCAGGGAATGTCCTACTGACGGCTTAGCCGCAGTCTGGCCTCCCTCTGTGGGAGGCGACCAGACTGATCAGGGGAAGGCGCCACCCCCATCACCCTGCTGCTGCTACCACTGCCAATCACCACAGCCACCAAGGTGTTTTCATCAACACGGACTCCAGTCCCTTCACCACGAAAAAATGACAACTTTCTTTGGGCATTTTCAAGATGTGTCTTTCATAGGATATGATATTTCTTTCTTTCTTTTTTTTTTTTTATCCTCACCTGAGGATATTTTTCCATTGATTTTTAGAGAGCGTGGAAGAGAGAGGGAAAGACAGAGAGAAACATCAATGTGAGAGGGACACTTTGATTGGTTGCCTCCTGCATGAGCCCTGACCTGGGCCCTGGCCAGGGAGGAGCCTGAAACCTAGGTGCATGTCCTTGATCAGAATTGAATCCCGAACCTGCGGTCAGCAGGCCGAGGCCCTATCCACTGAGCCAAACTGGCTAAGGCAGGATATGACATTTCTTAGCCCCTCCAGCAGCAGACCTTCGTTTTTTCCTCCAGGAGTGAGGTGGAAAAACCCTAGCTCACCTTCTTGGATTCTTATTACCCAAGTTACCAAGAACACTGCGAGTGGTGTACCGGGAGCATAGCCAATGAGCAGTCAGAAAAGGTGTTTCCTCTGCAGCTCACATGCAGAGCCGGGACTGCTGGCGTGCCACAGTGTATCCACTCTGGGCCTGCTCCAGCTGCGCAGTGGTGGCTGGGGCACACCCCCCTCTATGTGTCCGCTCTGGGCCTGTGCCATCCATGGCTTGCCTCACCGCGCACACAGTCCCCTTCCACCCATCTGCGTGCGCAGCCTTTTCCTGAGCCGGTCGTGACTGTTATGGCGTCTTGGCTAATTTGCATATTCTCTCTCTCTCTCTCTCTCTCTCTCTCTTTCTCTCTCTCTATATATGTGTATATATATATATATATATATATATATATATATATTCCCCTTTGACTTATTATCCCAAGGGACAGCTATGCTAATTTAAATATCATAGTCATCAATTCAGCATGTGAGTGCCTACTCTGAGCTGCATACGGATTTAGGTCCAAAGACTACAGTTATGAACAACACAGATGCCTTCCTACCCACCTGTAGCTTCTAATCAAGCAGTGCAGTCTTATTTCAAATTCTAGTTACTGTTTTGATAAAGCTCAGTTCAGGTTTTAGAAAGGAAAGCTCCATGTAAGGAACATTCTTAAGCTATTGCTGTCTTTCCAAAATGTATTTTCTTAGCCCTCCAATTAGACCACTGATATGAAACCCACATTTAGTGTCACTCTTAGAGGAAAGAGCTATGGCCTGATAAAGTGAATTGAGAAGGTGAATTTCTAAGTAATAAACTTCTAATGAGTTAACCAGTAGGTCTGGCTGCTCCATGCCACCCTAAGTGCTCTAACAAAAGCCAGGGCAGACCGCCTGAAAAAGATGCCTTCAAATATTAAACTTCATGCTTCTTCCGCCAGAAACGCTAAACTGACACCCTTAGCCAGCACCAGTAACTAAGTACACATTGTGACAATCAAGTGCAAACAATCAGGTCTCAAAGTTTGCCCCAAACACATGTCCATAAAGTCCCGTGTGCCGATAGGGAGCCATGGACCACAGGGTCCACCACGCAGATGGCCCGGGCAGACATCACCCAGGCCACACCTCAGCTTTGACTCAAGCTCCCATCCTTTGCTGGTGATGCTAGGGATTCTCAAAACCACATCAGCACATCTGTTTCTCTCTCCTTGGGAAAAATTAAAGGGGAGCCATTTTATTTTTGAGGTTCTTCCACTTCTCTTCTTTCTTTCTCTCACCTATCCCTGGCCCCCACCCCATGATCCACCCCTGGACTGTCCTGTCTCTTTTCCCTTCACTGTTTCTCCCATACTTCCCCTACAGGGGAGACACTGTTCTAGCTCTTTAAATACATTACCTCATTTCACAACCCTATGAAGAGACTCTGCAATCATCTGTTGCAGAAGGGGACCCTGAAGTTCAAGGTCACACAGCTGGGAAGCAGCAAAACCAGAATTCCAATAGCCCATCTGACTCCAGAGTCCTCACCCACTGCTCGGCCTCTTTAAGGGATTTTTGGCTTAGGTGTTTATGATAAAGGTGAACTGTTTGTTTGTTTTTTTGTTTTTGTTTTTTTTTAGGCAGTAAGTAGAATAGCTGCAACATGTAAGAATTTAATCTTAATCTTTGGTACGCTTGAGAGAAATCTAATAAACTCTCACTGTAGTAAAATGCTTTGAAGGTGGTGAGTAATGGGGCAATTTATTAAGGTTTTATGTCTTGACTGCACTAACTTCAAGCCTTTTGCCTCTCTCAGCTGGGAGCACATTGACAAAAACAAGGTTATAATGACTCAAATGAATAAACAAAAAGTAAATAACAACAAAGATCTACCTGGTCACAGCCATTCTCTGGATCTACTCCAAAAATAAGCCAAAGAAAGTCATCGTTTCTATTAACACATTATTGTCATTCATGTCACAGGTCAGGAAGAGCTTTCAGTGGGCACAGCTCATGGATTTAAACTAAATAACTCGATGGGGAGAAGGCTCAAGTACCAGCTCCGAGAAGATCAACACACCCACTGAACTAATTTATAAGCTGTGATAAAGCTGAAGAAATGGAAGGAGTGTTACTGGCCTCCTTTACCCAAGTTTTTACAGCTCAATTCTGTCTTCACCGGTTGCGAAGGCTGGGCCACCCACTAAACCTGCTCCAGCTAAGTAAACAGCTACAGTCGAGAGAAGTGCAAACTTCTTGGCTCACTGTTTTTATATCCACCCAGTGTTAGCTCCAGCCCGAGTTCCAGCAGGTCACAGACGAAATCCAACAGAATGGAACCGGGATCTTAATTAGGTATGACTGCCAGATGCATGAAATCATGAAGCCGGTCCCCAACCTGTGTCCACCGTCACACCTCTCCTCTGAGCAACCACCCAGGGCACATGGGCCAACGCTGCTGAGATGACACAAACATAGCAACGCTGATCCCATGGAAAAGGGAAAGGCAGTGGCTCAGAAAGCAGTTCCCCCAGTGAATTGGCGGTAGTTAAGGACAGAAGAGTGCTTGCGGAAGAGAGAGAAGGAAAAACATGATAACAGCTGTAAACAGTAGCTGTCTGCAGGAAAGAGACACTGGCCTCTGCCAAGATAAACCACGCGGAGAAGAAAACTATTCTCACCAGGAAGGCAAAGCTGCCTTCTGGATGGGCAATCCTTTTCCCTTAGAGCAGTGGTTCTCAACCTTCCTAAGGCCGCGACCCTTTAATACAGTTCCTCATGTTGTGGTGACCCCCAACCATAAAATTATTTTCATTGCTGCTTCATAACTGTAATTTTGCTACTGTTAATGAATCGTAATACAAATATCTGTGTTTTCTGATGGTCTTAAGCAACCCTGCTAGCGGTTGTGACCCACAGATTTGAGAACCGCTGCTGTAGAGCCTAAGACCATAGGAAAACACAGATATTTACATTACGATTCATTAACAGTAGCAAAATTACAGTTATGAAGAAGTAATGAAAATAATTTTATGGTTGGGGGTCACCACAACATGAGGAACTGTATTAAAGGGTCGCGGCATTAGAAAGGTTGAGAACCACTGCCTTAGTGTCACCTTTGGTTTTCTGCAAGGGACCAGGTTCAAGGTTTCTATGGAACTCTGATGAGCTCAGGCGGTGGGGAGGGCTGGGGGGGGGGCGGGGGTGTACAGTAGCAGCTAACATGTGATTAGCAAACATGCATTAAGTGCCTACCTATGTGAGAGACTGCATGTTGGTTAAGTCTGCATCATGCTTGATGACCCTGTGGCCTAAGCACTCTTCCCAACTCTTCAGTCTGTGCTCTTGATAAAAGGGAACTGCCTTCTCAAGGCCTCCTTTCATGAGACTGTCTAAGATTTAGCTGTCCTCATCCCCTGTCCCCATCAGTCTTCCTCCTCTGAGATGTCAAAAACTCCCAGTGACAGGGAGTCTCTCATTGGTCCTTAAAGGCCCAATTTGCCTTCGGGTGATGGAGACTAAACAAAGGAAACCTTCTATAGCTCTATGATCAAATGGAACTGGGATCATATGACTGAATGGGACCACCATTGACCCTCCGATAATCTTTTGTCTCCAGCCATCCCTCTCATTCTGTAATGACTGTGAACATTCACCAATGTCCTCACCAAGACAGAGTTCCAGGGCCAGACTTGAGCATTGCCTCAGTAGAGATCCCAGTCCAGTCTCTGCCTTAGCCCCTGCCTCAGTTACCCTGTGCCCCAAGTTTCCACCAATAGTTCTCAAATTCAGCACCTCGTCCACTGGCTACCTCACTTATGTTGGTCTCACAATTTGCCCATGTCTCTGAATAGTTTCCTTCTTTGTGCGCCTCGACCCATTTATGTCCATCATCACATAGAACTGGTTGTTTGCATAAATCCAGATACAACTTGCTTTTGAGGACCATAAATTCTATCAGGAGGGAAGAGAGACCTGATTATTAGAGAAGCAAAACTGGAGATCCCACCAAGAAGTCTAGTGTGAATTTATCTTCTCAATGTGGAACCTCGATGTGGGCCTGCCCATCCAAAGCCATGCCCTTGCTCCTGGGGGATCTGCAGAATAAATCTGGTCTGGGGACCTGCACCAGGAGCCACTTGTAAGTAGCCAAATTCCTGCCTACAGAATCCAAAACATAGGTCAGAGGCATCCACTGACTTGAGCAAATCTTTTACTATAATTAGCCACTCGTCTTCAAGAGCTTGCCAATTTTGACAGAAAAATAACATTCCGAGCAAAGTAGGTCTTATTTTATTTTGATTTTCCTGTAAGTAATAAAATCATTTTTTCAAGGACCGACAGGATAGTAAAATATTTTATATTGGCCTCATTAATGTTTTCAGCCAACTCATGCTTAATCGTTAGAAAAAGGGAGGAGGGGAAAGGAGGAAGGTAACATCCATAAGCTAAAGTCACAGATAATCCTCAAACCTTTTTAGTAGAGTTTTAACCTCCTGCTGCTAAGCCTTTTATCAGAGCTGCTAAGAAATAACCAATGTGACATATTTAAGCTTCATCTCATCTGTTTCCTCTCCCCTGGACTGCTAATGAGCTGTGAAGCGGCCAAAGATAGCTGGCCTCCACATGGAGAGAGAAGCCCAGAGGCGGGACCATTTACAAAGGCATTTACGCAAGAAGTTGTGTGCTTCTAATTCCAGTCCTGGGAAGTATGATTTAGAAGGCTAAATGGGCATTTTTCTCCCAAATAACTGCCCCTCCACAGTTTTTAAAGCTCACCAAAGAGGTACATTCATGGGGGTTAAAGCTTCTGGTCTCTAGAGATCATTTGCTTATTAAAATTTGGCTACATTAGTCTAGTGAGATGCAGAAATGTGGAGGAACGTGGTAATGACACACACCTGTCAATGGCAGAGCCCCACGTGGCTTACTGCAGGCTATTGTTTTCATCACAGACCCCAACTAAGGATCTCTCTCATTCAACCTTCTTTCTCCGATTATTAAAAAAAAAAAAAAAATCTCACAGAGGAAAGAGTTCAGGACACCAAAGTAAGAATTTCAGGGTGTTAAAAAATGTTCGGAGGGCGATATCACCCCCAACTGAGAGGTCAGTCAGCACTGGTAGAATGAGAAAGTGTCAGAGCGTTTAGGTCACGTCAAAATATGTTATGAAGTGTCAACTTGTGCCACTACCTTAAGAATCTATGAAGCTAGTTTTTAATGGACAACTTGCTAGTCAAGGATTTAGATACAGAATTAGTTTGTTGTAGAGAAAATGTAGAAATATTGATATATTGATAGATCATTCATATATATATGCATACAAATGTACATCTGTATATGAACATATACATCACATGTATATACATATGTATTCATGAAACCAATAGGTCTTTCTATACATGCTAGGCACCCATCTATGTACTGGGCACAGGCCACATAAGCTTACAGCTGACAGTTTCAAGAAGGCCGGGATTGGTTGGGAAAGATGAGGAGTGGGAAGTCATATCATGTAGAACTCTCTATGGCATATGAGCCCACCTCTCTCCTCAGCTACCCTACATCCTACACTCCTCCCCACCCCCTGCCTGTGCTGACTGATTCTCCAAATCTGGAGCTGAGGGTCCTTATGACTTTGATTAAATGTAGCTTTTAATCCTAGCTCTAGAAATCATCTCCATGTCTCTCCCCTCCTCTCTTACATTCTTTCTCCCCTCAGAGACCTAGCCTCTCCCCTCCCAGCCCCACTATACTCAGCAACACCCAAGGTAGCAGAAGACAACAGCCCAGGCCTGACAAGTGGTCACACCACCTGGACCTCTGCAGGCTAAACATAACATCTTGACCTAATTATGTTTCAGCTCCTGAGCCCTAAGGTGGAATGACCCCTGGCCACTTTCCTGTGAGACCAGATAGAGGGATGCTGGAGCAGACCTCAGAGCTGTCCTCAAGACCTGAAGAAATGATTTATTGCCCTTACTCACCTCCAACCAATCAGCTCTCAGCAAGAGTCTGAACCTCTAACCCACGGTGTCCTGTGACTTTGCCCTAATCTGTAACCCCGCCTCTGGGTTGGCCAGTTCAATATCAAACTATTTTTCTTGCTCTACTGCATTTCTTTGAGCCAGGCAGACAGGTCAAATATTGGGGTCCCAGTAACAAGCCCATTTCTGTGCCTTTTAGCATGTTGATTCCCCCACCATTCTCTGCATCAAGAACCTCTGTACTTATCGTACTCCCCTCCCCCAACTGCTCCCATCACCACCCTTGTGCAGCCTTGCCCAGAATCACAGGGAGCTACTCACCATGTCCCTGTCCCTATAGCATCAGCACAAACCTGCAGCAGGGCCACCACTCTGGAGTGCTGGAATGACCTACTCTATGGCCAGACATTGAGACTGGCTGTGCGTGCGAAGGCAATGTGTTCAAATTCTCATAGAAGTATGATTGTCCAGCCGCCTACGAGCAGCTAGCACACAGGCAAGGTCTGAAAAGTCTGCAGATTGAGTTTTGATTGGCGGCCTGAGAGCTTGGGTGGCCAGTGGGAGAAGGAGTGCTTAGGTTGGTAGAGGGGTACAAGTAGGCATACACAACCTGCATCTGACATTTTCCCAGGACACCCCTTTAATAAATGACTAAGTACCAAAGCTGTGAAAGTCTGAACGAGCCCAGCGTGGCAGGCATGAACCAGCGTGCAAGTCTGACGCACAGCAAAGAACATAGGAACCCAGGTTTGAAAAAGCCACTGTCCTGTCACATATAAACATATACCCCAAATCAGAACAGAAACAAAAGCAGATGCACTATTCATTCTGCAGGTAAGAAGGAAATTCAGATGAATTCTAGAGAACGTAGAGTTCAATCATTCATTCATCCCACAAATACTTACAAAATGCTTTGCACGTGCAGGACCATGTTCCAGGCACAGAAGGTAATGCAGAGAAACACAGAGGAAGCAAATGAAACAAAACCGCCCAACCCTTGCCTCCACAGAGCTCATGTACTCATGGCTGTGGGTTAGGCAACAAGTGAGTAATCTATCCCAGGCGACGCTAAGCAGCATGGAGAAAGATCCCCAATGACCTGCTGGAGAGACTGTCTGGACTGCAGCAAGGGTGTTGCCCTTTTTAGATGGGCTGTCGGGTAAGCCCACGCTCCCCAGGAAGCGTGTGAATAAGGATCTGAAAGAGATGCAGACCCCCGGGCGGGCTCTGGAGGGAGGGCACTCTGGGTGAGGACAAGAGCCAGGGCAAAAGGCTAGGTGCTTGCCTGACACATCTGGGAATGAGCCAAGATGACAGTAAGTGAGGACAGGCTGTTCTGTTACATGTGTCTCTCAGAACAGCAATTAGCTCAGAGGCTATTGGTAAATAGCAGGGTAATGTGGGTATCACACGGAAACAAGGTTTTTCTTAGGCAGAAGGAGCCAGAAGAGCAGGAGTAGAAACCCAGCCGCAGCAGAAAGGAGACAGCCCTCAGGTCGGCTGCTACACAGGCTGCAGTGATTTTGGCTCCAAGTAAGAGAATTAAAAATGCGCAGCTGCACCCGAGCTGAGTCCCCAGAAATGTGCCCCCGTCCCGGCTCTTTCAAGTGCCCTGCAGTTCTAAAGTTGTATAAGGCAGGTGAGGTCTGCTCTAGTCTCAATGTTCTCATAAGCCCTGCATTTTTAGAGTACATATTGCAGAACACAAAGTTTTACAGGACACATACGTAGTGTTATAGCAAGAACCTCTGGCCAACGGAGTCAGGGATTACAGGGGACCAGATCACCAAGGGCCTTATAGGCCACTGAGCAAGGGGAGGGTACTGGAGGGCTCAGAGCAGAGGATGCGATGATGCAACGTGCAGAAATGCACTGGTGTAGGGTGGATGGAGAGAGGGTGGGCAGGTGCAGAAGAGACAGACCAGCTGGGGCCTTTACAGTAATGCAGGTGAGAGAGGATGCGGCTTGGACCAGGAAGGTCGCAGAGAAAATGATGGGAACTGGTTAGGATTTTCACATGAATAGGCTTTGGGAAATGAGAGAAAGAGAGGAGTGAAGATGACCCCAGTACTTTTTAGTCTAAGCAACTAAAGGATGGAGGTGTCACCATCTGAGATGGGGATGACTGAAGGGTGACTCAGTTCAGGGTGATGAGTTCCCTTTTGGGAGGGTCAATTTTGAGGGACTACAGAGCCTCGGCTGGGGATTTCAACTGAGAAGCTGAACAGACAGGTCCAGACCCTAGGAGAGATTAATTAGGAAGTTTTCAGTGTATAAAATACTATTTAAAGCCACAACAGCAAATGTATTAAAATTCCCACCAAATATTGATTTTCTAGCAACCCCACCAGGAGCTAGAACACAGGTTACAAAGCCTGTGGACTTCATGTTTAATTCTTAGCACACGAGTTTGGGTTCCTGGAATGGGAGGAGGGGGTGCCTTTGGTGGCAAAGGGGTACAGAAAAAAGGGGCCTGAGGCCTGGTTCCTGGGTCATTCGAACAGTTAGAGGTTGGGGTGATGAGTGAAAACAGCACGAGAACTTACAAGGAAGACCTGTGAGGTGTGAGGAAAAATCAGGTACGCGTGGCATCCTGGAGACCAAATAAAGAAGGGCGGGTGATCCAACAGACCATGAAGGTGAAGGTTGAGGTTGTGCTACTGAATTTAGCAGCCGGGATCATCCCAGTGACCAAGCCCAGTTTCCAACTGCCATCCCACCACAATCAATGGAGTACAGACAACTCTCCCAAGGGGTTTTGCTGAAAAAAAAAGATTTTAAAAATAGGGCAATGGCTAAAGAAAGACATAGAGTCAACAGCCGAATGTTTAGTTTTTATCACACTGGGAGATTACAGCATTTTTTTGGAATTATGGGAATGATCCAGTGGAGAAAGAAAACAGATAATACAAGAGAGAAGGAGAAACATTGCTGGGGTAACATCTTGAATAAAGGCCAGAGGGAAAGCAAGTGTCAAGGAGAGGTGTGTCTTACAAGTGCCTTGTCAACAGGAGGAAGGTACAGCTGTGGCCACTGTTCTGCAAGATGAGCAGGTGTGGTGGGAGCTGGAGATTCTCCTAATGGCCTCTGGGTTGGTTTTGTTTTGTTCAGCAGTAATATTGGAAGAAAGGCTACCTGCACAGAGGCAGGATGTAGGAAGTGAGTGTGAGAGGCTTAGGAAAGAAGATGTGCAATAGTTAAGTAGGAGGGTAGGAAAGTGAACCAACCAGGGAGCGACGGGCTCATTGCCAGTCATGACTAAGGGCTCAGTGAGGTGGTGGCTGTGAATTTACAGTGAAACCCGTCAGCATGTGTGTTCTCTCCAGGTACAGGCATGGTGTAGGCAGAGACGTGGATTTCATCTCGGTTGGGATTTTGCCAGGTTAAAGTATGATGAAGCAAGAGAAGCACAAAAGATTATGATAATGAACTGCTATGGCTTGAATGGTGTATTCCCCACAAATTCACATGTTAAAATCCTGACGCCCAAAGGTGATGGTATTAGTAGGTGGGGCCTTTGTGAGGTGACTAGGTCTTAAGGCTGGCACCCTCATGAAAGGGATTAGTGCCCTTATAAAAGTGACTCCACAGAGCTCCCTGGCCCCTTCCACAGGTGAGGACACAAGGAGAAGTCTGCGACCCAGAAGAGCACTGTCACCCGACCATGACCTCAAACTTCCAGCCTCCAGAACTGTGAGCAATACATTTCTGCTGCGTATAAGCCACCCAGCCGGTGGTATTTTGTTATAGTGGGAACCATGGAATATGGTGTGTGATAAAGATGTTTGGTTTTTGTCAGCTGAGAATGGAGAGTTAACCTGCACAGGCTTTAAGCAATTGTCATCCAGCAAATGAGAAATACGGATATACTTTTCATCACATAGTGTTATCTGTTCCCCTTTCTTTATCAACGTTTCTTTTCCCCTTTCTAGTGGGTGAAACCACAGTCATGTCAAACACAAACTTCCCCTTGGGAGATGAGTGAGATGTGTAATATCTTCAATAACACTGAGAGAGACCATCTTTTGAGGCTCAATGTTTATAATGAAGAGATCACCACCCTTGCTCTCAAATGAGGCTCCAGGAGCCCGTGGGGGCTGGCAGGCCATGGGAGCGAACATGACCACGTGGTTGTGAAACCATCTGCAAGTCATTTCATGCACATGCCTCCTCTAGGCTTCCCTACTTCTCTCATTCTATCCCTAGTTAGTGAACTTCCTGGAGAGATTCTCAACAACTTCCTTCTAATTTTTTTCTCTCTAGACCTTCCTCCACCAGTGAGCACAGGATCACCTCTCTCAGTGCCATCACCACACAGGGACCTTAGCGATGGGACAGGCTGAACCGACCTGCAATTCTGACTGCTGGCAGCCATGACAAGTGGATTTGAAAGGAAGTTCCAGAAAGTGGATGCTAACTCAAGGTCAAATGAGGGCCTGGCATTCCTTGAATCTACCATTCTTCTGTGGCAGCTTGTTTTGGCAGCTTGCATATACCATTCTTTGGGGCTTTAAAATAGCATTTCCCCTCTGGGCTGCTTCTTCTCTGTCTGGCCCTTCTCTCCTGGCAGATCCATTCTAGGTCCTTCCTCCTACACCCCACACCTTGACGGCTATGGCTGAATCTCCAGGCTCCCTTCTGGCTGGCTTCCTATGGGTTTGAACAATGGAGATCAGAAAGTTGAAAGAGAGGTCAGGGATGACTTCCTCCCAATCCCTATGGTCAGGCAGAGCCCAAGTCCTCCATCATGGCTCCTGCTCTCCCAGAACTAGAGAAGCACCATTTCCTCCCACTGCTGCCCCAAATCTAGGGCTGGTGACGGCCTCCCATGGCCTCCCCAGTGCCTCAACATGCCTTGCTGGTGACTTTAACCCCACCTACCCTTCTGCACATCTCCCCTTCCTTAAGGTCTCTCGGAACTTCTAAGTTAGACTCTGTGTCTTGCCAGGACCCTGACTGACACCATTTTGAATTCCACCAATTTTACAACTGCACTTTGGTGCGGAAACTGCAAGAACAAAAAGCAAATTCCAAATAGGTGCAATATATTTGTTTGTTCATTCACCCATTCATTCATTCATTCTTTCATTCCAGGTGAATATGCTTACACCCATGTTTTGTTAAAAGTAGAAAGAGAACACTTTATTTTGAGAACTTCAGAACAACTTATCAGGGAACCAGGTCTAGAAATAGCTTTTTTCCCCCTAATAAAACTTTCACTTCCTGAATCAAAGGACACTTACAAAGGCTAGTGGTCACCTGTCATTCAAAAGACTGCTGAAACCTTGTTCTATTAACGGTGACCCTGGAACTGTAATTATTTTTATGACAGAGCTGATTTGATCAGCTCGTGATAAGATGGTTTGGGAGGTTCTCCTAGCTTGAATAAAAGGCCCTGAGATTCTTTCTTCTGAGAATAAAACTCACAGGGAAACGAGAAGAGTTTTAATATACTTCAAAAAAGTTTTCAACAGTAACAACAGGCCTGTTGGATAGCTAAATTGTGCCAAATGTCAAAAGATTAGTAACGCAATTTTATATTTACCCAAGATTAGTTGGGCTATAAAGACTGGGGTCAAAGAATACTGCTGTTAATTTTCCATGAGCGTGCTTAATGATCAACCTTGAAGACTGCAGTCCTATTTCCTTGTGAGGACCCAGGATCCTGAAAAGCCTGGGGGAAAACCTGCCGCAATTACCCAGGTAAACTCAGGTCAGAGTGACATTTCTAAAGAAAATCTATGACTCCAGGAGGTTCTTATCTTGAGGAAAATAACTCTGCAGACTGACCAATGGCACCGATGATGCAACATCAGACAGACGTCAACATACCTTGCACAAGATCCACAGTCTATCAAGTCCTGCCAGCAGGACTCAAAGCATATTCCTGTTAAGAATAAACAGGCAATCTGCAGTTCACCCAAGCAAAATGGATCAAAAGTATTTTGCTTTGGAAAAATGAAGTCAACAAAGGACTGTATGTTAGCAACTTTTAATTTATTTTACTTTTTTTATATTTGTATTGATTTCAGAGAAGAAGGGAGAGGGAGAGATATAGAAACATCCTATCCTATATATAAAAGCATAATATACAAATCGACTGAATGGCAGAACGACTGGTCACTGTGATGCACACTAACCACCAGGGGGCAGATGCTCAATGCAGGAGCTGCCCCCTGGTAGTCAGTGTGATGCCACAGGGGGAGTGCCACTCAGCCGGAAGCTGGGCTCACGGCTGGCGAGTGCAGCGGTGGTGGCGGGAGCCTCTCCTGCCTCCCCTACAGGCGGGCATTAAGGAGCAAGGGGTCCCGGACTGCGAGAGGGCGCAGGCCAGGCTGAGGGGAACCCCTCTCCCCTGCCCCAGTGCATGAATCTCGTGCACTGGGCCTCTAGTCAATGATAAGAGAGTAGAATATCATTGATTGGCTGCCTCCTGCACACCCCCTTCTGGGGATTGAGCCTGCAACCCATGCATGTGCCCTTGACTGGAATCGAACCCGGGACCCTTCAGTCTGCAGGCCAATGCTCTATCAACTGAGCCAAACTAGCTAGGGCTGTTAGCAACTTTTTAAACCTTGGTTCCTAAGAAATATGTTAGAGTGGACAAAACAAGACCAATATCAGTCCAAATTCTGGCTTTGCCTTAGTGACTCCATTAATCTTTGGCATGTAAATTAGCATCTCTAAGTCCCAGGTGTATCATTCAAAATATAGGAAAAAATATTCATTTCCCTTGCTTTACAGGTAAATCTGTTATAAAGATGCCCTATCTCACTCTGAAATGGCTTTTGGGAAAGAAAACAAGAAGAGCATGATCACATCAAATATACTAATTAATTCCATAATGTACCCTATCTTTAGGAATATTAAATTAGGCCAAATATAGTCTAGGAAACAGGACAAGGTTACCCCTCTCCCTGAGTGTGTCACATAAGTAAATAACAAAGACTGCCAAGCCCGTCACGGCTCCTGGGACAGAGCAAGCCCTCATCAACACCGAGGTTTTATTGTTAGCATTAGTATTAGAATTAGAAGGAAAAGCATCTGTTAAGGTATTTGCTCAACATATTTCAGTTCAAAATACCATGGAATGTTAGAGGTAAAATATATTGTAGAAAGACTGTTCTCCTTGGTTTATAAGTAATCTGCACAGATGGTGAGATAAAGTTAAGAGACTTAGCAAAGCCCTCTATTTGTCTGATGAATAATAACAATAACAACAATAATAGAAGTGCTTACTGTGTGCCAGGCACTGTAGTAAGTGCTCTATGTATAATATTGAATGTGACAGCATACCATACTAGTTACTATTATCCCATTTTATGGACTAGGAAGTTGAGGCCCACACCACACAGTATAAGTGAATCTCACAAAGACACACTCTTGGTCAGAGTTGGAGCTCTGATTCAAACCCAGGTCTACCTGACACCAATCCCACTGAGCAATGCCTCCTACGTGCTTGTCACTTGCTTCTTCTTGGATTGCTTTATGACTGGAAGTCTTACCTTTTCAACAAAACCAAGTGCAAGGACAATGTTACCTGTTTCTTTTGAACATGCATGGCACAGGACTGGGTCCTGGGCAGGTGCTCAAAAAAATGTTTGCTGAGGGTACAGCAGTATTAAAAAACGCCTTGTAAACAGCACAAAACCGGGAATGCGGAAGCACTCGAGACAAGCCAACTCTGGACAACATTGCTCAGGTAATGACTTGTGCCTGGATTCCATCCCTTGGCAGGAAGTGAGTCCTTGCTTCTTTAATTGCCCTTGGTTCATCAGTTCCAGAACTGGGCTTGAAGAGAACTGCTCCTCAGCTCTAAGAAGCAGAATGGTAGCATATTCTCTGGCTAGGCCTATACCAGTGCTGCTTTCGTTCACAGTCAACAACACCCAACGTGCTTGCTCAAGCACCCCCAAGGCAGGGCACGCCTGAGAGGCGTGAAGGTGAAACCAGCTGTCCTTGAGAACAGAGCCACTTCCAAATGGTATGAGTGACGCTGTTGAACGTTGGGCACTCAGGAACCTGGAGCAATGCTTAGCTAAGGGGCAGCGCTAGCTGATGCTTTTCTTTTCACATCGCAAGAGAATGAAGCCCCTCTTGAGAGAATGAAGAGACCCAGAAGGTAAGTTAAGAATTTCCCACTAGTCTTTGGGGAAGGCGCTGTGATGGCAGTCCTTGCATCCTGGCCCCGGGCTGGAGAAGACACCTCAGCCTTTAGCATGTGTGCTGAGGAAGCGAGCATGGCACCACAGCCTTCGGGAGAACACAGGGCCCCTCGTACCGAGGACTGAGGCAGGAGGGTCAATTGAGGGATGTGAAGGCAGGTGACACGAGTTATTGACCTATTTCTTTTTAGAAGCTGACCCCCTTCTTCCCTCCTGCCTGGCCCAGCACCCTCTCTTCCCATTAAAAATTGGGCACTGGATCTGCTGAATTGGACCAGGGCCCACAGTCAGCCTCAATCTGGTTGTGTTACTTCCCAAACCAGATTAGTAACATTAACCTGAGAAATGTATACAAACTATTGCTTCGCAAGATAACTCCAAAAGACAATCCCAAGTTCGTCACAACTCAGCTAAAACAAAAGACCATGATGCCTAACAAGGCCTAGGTCTCATATTTACAAACCACGTAAGAGACATGTGAACACATAATCCAATTTTATGGTCTACCCAATCAGAGTTGTGTACACATTCAGGGTATACATTTAATGTGTCCTTAATGCTTCCCCACAGCTCTCCCCTTTCTATCCTCCCACCCCCTTGAAGCACAGACAGGCTTGCTGTTCTGAGTTCTAATAAACTTCCTGTTGGAACATTTATAAGTTTCCGATATCTTCCATCACTCTCAAATCCAAAACAAGGTCAAAGGCATTTCCTGACGTCTTTCAGTGAGCTCATACCATGCCACAGTGGGAAGCTTTCCTCTTATTACTCAGAAGTTTGGGCACAGGGAAAATTTGGAACATGGCGGGCGAAGAATGACCCTGGCAGTCACAACTAAAGTTAGACAGAGCTGAGGCACCACACCAGGCCTCAGGAGCACACCTTGTAATCAGAGCATGCACATACCAGAACATGTTGTACCTTCTCTCCGTGATGTGCTCACTTCCACTTGAGCCCCATCTGAGTCCAATCATTTGCTGCCTTCCTCTTTCTCCTTTAGATCAGTAACTGACACCAGAGAGAAGAGAACACTGCATATATTTGTAAAACATCTCTAAAAATCTCAGAAACTGCCCTAAGAGTATAGTTTTAACATTTTACTCAATAATCATTCTGTTGAAAATTCCAGGATAGTGTCTGACTCACTGAGGCTTTATCATGAAAAACTGTGCTACAACACAGAGTCCCTAGACCTCAGCGTCTTATCCTATAAAACATGAGACATGGGCTTGAAGCTCTGGTCCCTGTTTTATGAATCCCTTACTTCCGGCTGCTAAGTTTTCATGTACAAGCGCCGGTGGACGAGCAGCGTACCTTCTCAGAAGTGCGGACGAATGCTTTGAGCATGATCTGGATGAGACCTATCATCACAGCAGTTAACACGATACGTGGAAAAGCTGCTGAGCTTAGCGACATCACCCATGGTGCTTCCAGATCTTTCTCTAAGTGCTTCATCAGTATAGCTTGCAGAAGAGTTTATTTTCAGAACTTGCCCATCTTTAGGGCCTTTTTTTTTGTCATGGCCCCTCCCCCCACCGTTGCGTTTACAAATCTGGCTGCTTTTCTTAGCCTAGAGCAGTGGTTCTCAACCAGAAAGACTTTTCTCCCCTGGTGGCATTTGGCGAGGTCAGGGTTAACTTTCGGTTGCCACAAGTTGGGAAGGTGTGTTACTGGTCATCCAGTGGGTAAAGACCAGGGATGCTGCTAAACACCCTACAGTGTGAAGGGCTGTCCTCACAACAGAGAATAGTCTGACCCCAAATGTCTATAGTGCCAAGACTGAGAAGCCCAGGTCTAGAGAGAGGAGGGATGAAGGAAGGGAGGGAGGACAGAAAGGAAGGAAAAAGGGAAGAAAAGAGGGAGGGAAATAGGAAGGGAGGAAGGGAGGGAGGGGAGGAGGGAGGGAGGAAGAAAGGAAAGAAGGAAGGAAGGAAAGAAGGAAGGAAGGAAGGAAGGAAGGAAGGAAGGAAGGAAGGAAGGAAGGAAGGAAGGAAGGAAGGAAGGGTAAGGTTCGAACCAGCATTCCTCTCTGGCCACACTTTCTCCAGAAGGGCCACATACTGGCCTGCATGTAGCTGGCTCATGGCACACATGTATGTTACCTGCCAAGATGCTATAGGCTCTCTGAGTTTGTGACCTCTGAACTCTATTACACTTCTGGCATTTTGTTTTAAAATCCCCTCCCTTTTCCTCTAAAACAGGGTCTAGTCACGGTGCTTCAACTAAGTTTCAGCCCCTTTGCAGAGCAACAGAAAGCCAGTCCAGCCCTCCTGAGCTGATTGATTCTCTCAGGTGACCAAACAGGGTGGGCTGTTTTCTTTGCAGGTTGAAACTCTTGTTTTTCTTAGGACACACTGTTCTCTTGAGGCTCTATGCCTGGCAGCAAAAAAAAAAGACAAGAAAAGAAAAGGAAAGCAACCATACACAACTTTGCTGTGGGTAGTCAGGTATGGGGCGAGGATTCAGGGTCTGATAACTCAGACACTTAGAGAACTTCTTTATCAAGGTGAAAACCTCTTACACCTCATAGGCCTCACCCAGGCCTGGAGCTTTTGGGCAACCAACGAAGAGCCACAAGGGATGGCAACTAAGAGAGAAAAGTGGCTGCTGACTCAACAGTAGTCAACTGGTAGGTGTCAGGCCATTTCCTTACCTGCTAGGGCTCTGTAGGTGCTACATTTGTCTCTGCCAAGCTAATGCGACCCAGTAGTTCCCAGGGGCCTTCCCCACCGAAGGGAGTGCTGGCTGGTCTACGAGACACCTGTTGGCAATACCCAGCTCGGAGACATGGGCGTCCTCCCCCTTCTCCACACTGGACTGAGGCCAGGCAGCAGCGGCCGCTCCTCCCTGGCATGGGCCCTGTTTTACCATGGGAGCCCTAAGGAAGTCATTCTTTGCCCTGTACCAGGAGATCAGAGAGGTATACTAACCTTTATTCTATCACATGGGAAAAAGCAAGATCCATAAGAGTTTAGACCAGAGATTTCCAATCTTTCCATGGACCAGAAGGACCTCTTGGAGCAGACCCTACATTGTCTAGTTAGTAACAGTTCTGCCCTACTCTGTTCCTACAGAACACATTTTTATGGGGGTGGCATTGTGCCTACCTTAAAACAAACCAACAGAAAGCCCACATTCTCCATATTCCCTTGCAGAAAGGGATGACCCTATGATGTTGATTAACAATATGTACCCTGGTCACCAAGTAGAACATTGAAGAGATAAACTTGGCTGGGTAACTGTTTACCTTTTGCCCTCTACCCTTCTCCTTCTGGCCTGGAAGCATGTGCCTGGATCCCTTGCAGCTGTTTCTCGGGCACAAGAAAGAGGGCAGTGTAGTAAGGATTATGAAATGAAGAGAAAGCTCGAAGAAGCTCGAGACACTTGCTGTTATGGAGACTACAATACTTATACTACAATGGCAACTTTGCAATTTATTTAATTTTCCGGAGTCTGTTTCCTGAAGTATGTTCTTATCTCCTTTGCAGGGTTCTTAAGGGGATTTAAATGAGATAATATCTGCTAAACTGCCTCAGAATGGCTGATAAAAATCAGTTTCCAAATCAAAAATAAATCATTCCTTTCTCCTTTCCAATCAGATCTCCAGACTTTAGGAGAAATCAAGCCAGACTCACTGCTGCTTACTAATAAGCGAAGCAGGGCTCTGTCTAAAGTGTTTTTCGACTTGGTGTCAAATTATTGAGAAAACAAGGCCCTAGGCCAGCGATTTTCAGCCATTTTCATCGCATGGCACCCATGAACTAATTACTAAAATTCTGCAGCACACCAAAAATACATGTTTTGCCGATCTGACAAAAAAAAATTAAGCATAATTTTGATTCATTCACACCTGAAGGCTACTGTTATGTTGGCTGTTGTCATTTTTTAATTTGACAAGGTAGGGGGGTAAAGAGGTCAATGGCCCTGACTAAGAAGTCAGGTATTGCTTGTTTAAAAAAGTCTTGCCGCACACCAGCTGAAAATCGCAAAGGAAAGAGAGTCCCTTCAAGGAGAGCAGCAGGAGGTCCAGGTAAGGAGCAGACTGGGCCGTGCGGGCTGAAGCAGAGAGAATGGGTGGCTGTGCTCAGTAGGGAGCTCAAGAATATCTGAAACAAAGCAAGCATCAGGAAGGATCTCAAATGCCCTGACAGCTCAAGACAGTCAACCTCCAGGGAAATGCGGCAAAATGGAAAAGCCAAGAGGGAGAGCCATCCTTCGCACAACTCCAGGGCCTGCGGATCTGACACAAGGGCCTTTCTTTTCCCCAGTCTATGAGCACACACGTGGTTTTGATTCCTACGTGCATGCAAATCACCTGCGAACAGGTGACTCTTTTCTAATGTTTTGTATTTTTCAAGGAAATCATAGACTTCCACAATTTCTCTTACCTAGCCCGCAGTTCTTTGGCACCAAGTGAGTCTGCTAACTTCCTTCTCTTTAGAACAGACATCAGCCAACTTTCACTATAAAGGGCCAGAGTGTAAATACCTTTAGGCTTTGTGGTCCATTAGAGTCTCTGTCCCAACTCCCGCTCTGGAAGTGAGAAAGCAGCCATTGGGAACACTGATAACACCGAAAGGAATGGGCATGGCTGCGTTTCAATTAAATTGCATTTACAAAGCAGGTGCCCTAGTTTGGCAATCTCTGCTTTAAAGGGGGTTGGGACTATGCTATACAAAAGCAAACAAGAAACATTTGATCATACACTACACTCTCTCACCATTAATTATTACCATGAAAACAAACCAGAGGGCTCCAAATGAAAACCAACAGAGAAAAACATGAAATGGGAGAGACAGGCATCCCTACATTTGAAACAGTGCTTATCATACGAAGCCAAAGACTCAAATGTTCAAAGATAAATGCAAATTGTGATAAGCAAGGCAGTGAATAAAATCATCTGTAGACTATAGCACAGGGGTTCCACATGAAGGTCAAGATAACTATTAGGAATGAATGGGTAACACCAATAAGAATTCCAGCCTTTAAACCTTTAAGCACAAAAGTAGAACAAGAGGCAGAGAAAGGAGCTTGGGGCAGTAGCAGAACATACGGTCCAAACAGATGTCCTCCAGACATCTGAGGCTCCTCCCTCTGGCCCCAGTACTACTTGGCACTGGCCTCACTGCTTTGCTTTCTTCCTTACTCATATGCAAGTGTTCATATGATGAAAATGATTTATGTGGGAGGCACATGGAGGGAGATGAACAAAAGAGAGAGAGAGAACGCACTGGAGAAAATCAGAGCCAGAGGAGGGTCAGGAGGCCGAGCACCGTCAGGAAGGCTGGTCTTTCGGCTATTCTGTGGCTCTGCTATTGTCTCCCACAAATGGACTTTGTTTCTACTCTTCTTCTTACCCTGAACTCCTTTCTTTCATAAGTAACAGCCAACACTTCTGAAGGACTCACCTCATGCCAGTGTTCTAAGTACATTATATACATATACGTTGATCCTTTTGATCCTCAATAGGTGCAGTAGGTCATATTATGTTCTCATGGAACAGATGAGACAACTGAAGCACAGAGAGGCCAAGTAATTTTTCCAGGGTACACAGCTAACTAGTGACAGAACTGGAACTAGAACCCAGATAGTCTGTGCTCCCAGCCTCCACATTATCCTGAGTTCACAGTCTTCCTCCTCCACAGCACTGACAGGGCACCTCACTGTGTATCTCAGAAGCTATTTTTTTCATTTTCTCAAGAAAACGATTTAATTTGGCTTTCAGATACATTTGCCAATTTATAGGAAATAAAGAGGCCAGGGAAAGATGTGAAAGGATACCCTGGGTAAGCACCCAGCAAAATCCAGACTGTAGCAAACGCTCCAGGATAAACAACTCGGTATTTTCAATGACTAGATGGCAGAGAGACAGTGATTGATTTTGAACCTACAGATTAAGAGACTTAAAAGACTTATAACCACTTTCAATGTGTGGACATTATTTAGAGTCAGATTTAAAAACAAACAAACTGAAAAACAAATTATGACAATTTATGAGACAACTGTAATTTGAACACCATCTGAATGATTTAAAGATTTATTTTTTCATATAATGATAGTATGAATGTACCTCTAAAGCACTTATCTTTTAGAGATTTATTGTGAAACCAACAGAGAAAATGAATGAATATAATAAAATGATGTCTGGGATTTGCTTCCAAATAGTATGGGAGGAAGAAATTGGGTGTGGCAGAAATGACACAAAATTGGCCATGACTTGATTACTACTGAAGCTGTGTGATAGGTGTTTGAGGACTCATGATTCTCTTCTGCTTACTTTTGTATCCATTGAAAAAAATTATATAATAAGAGTTTTATAGAAGTGTGAAAGAGAGACACGCTAGGGTTTAGGAACAAGGCTTCAGGCAAGGAGGAGATTCCCTATTTGTCAGTATTTCATCTACATGTGTATCCTCTTTCAGCACATATTTTATTTTATTTTAATTTTATTATTATTATTATTTTTTTTAATATCTTTTTTTTTTTAAGAAATCTTTATTCAGATTATTACAATTGTTTCTCCTTTTTCCCCCCATAGCTCCCCTCCACCCGGTTCCCACCCCACCTTCTGCCCTTACCTCCCCCCCACTGTCCTCATCCATAGGTGTATGATTTTTATCCAGTCTCTTCCTGAACCCCCCATACCCCTTTCCCCCTGAGAATTATCAGTCCACTCCCTTTCTATGCCCCTGATTCTATTATATTCACCAGATTATTCTGTTCCTCAGGTTTTTAATTCACTTGATTTTTAGGTTCACTTGTTGATAGATATGTATTTGTTGTTCATAATTTTTCTCTTTACTTTTTTCTTCTTCTTCTTCTTTAAGAATACCTTTCAGCATTTCATATAATACTGGTTTGGTGGTGATGAACTCCTTTAGCTTTTTCTTATCTGTGAAGCTCTTTATCTGCCCTTCTATTCTGAATGATAGCTTTGCTGGGTAGAGTAATCTTGGTTGTAGGTTCTTGCTATTCATCACATTGAAAATTTCTTGCCACTCCCGTCTGGCCTGCATAGTTTCTGTTGAGAAATCAGCTGACAGTCGTATGGGTGCTCCCTTGTAGGTAATTAACTGTTTTTCTCTTGCTGCTTTTAATATTCTCTCTTTGTCTTTTGCTCTTGGCATTTTAATTATGATGTGTCTTGGTGTGGTCCTCTTTGGGTTCCTTCTGTTTGGGGTTCTGTGCGCTTCCTGGACTTGTAAGTCTATTTCTTTCACCAGGTGGGGGAAGTTTTCTGTCATTATTTCTTCCAATAGGTTTTCAGTATCTTGCTCTCTCTCTTCTTCTGGCACCCCCATAATTCTGACGTTGGTACTCTTGAAGTTGTCCCAGAGTCTTCTTACACTATCTTCAACTTTTTGGATTTTTTTTTTTCTTTTTGCTTTTTCAGTTGAGTGTTTTTTGCTTCTTTGTATTTCAATTCTTTGACTTGATTCTTGTGTTCCTCTAGTCTGTTTTTGGGTCTCTGTATAATATTTTTTATTTCAGTCAGTGTATGTTTAATTTCTAGTTGGTCCTTTTTCATATCTTCGAGGGTCTCGTTATATTTATCGGCCTTTTCTAGAATATTCTTGAAAAGTCTTATAACCATGGTTTTGAATTCTATATCCAGTCGTTTGTTTTCCTCCATTTCTTTTGTTTGTAATCTGTTTCTTTGATGCCGCATTTTCACTGCTTCCCTGAGTTGGTAGGGTAGATTTGTGTGCTAGGTTTCCTATATGGCCCAGTGGGTCGGCCCCCCAGTTAACCTGAGGTGGACACTCTTGTTGCACCCCTTTGTGGACTGTGTGTACAGCCTTGTTGTAATTAAGTCTTGATTGTTGTTGGTATCACTGGGAGGAATTGACCTCCAGGCCAGTTGTCTGTAAGGATCAGCTGTGTCTACGCTGGGAGAAGTTCGGTGCTGGAGACAGCCTTATAGGATTAGACTTGCCAAATTGCAATAGCCTCTGTGCTCAGCTTGGATGGGGTGGAGTCTCAGGGCGGAGCAGACAGTCTTGGCTTCCCATCAGCCTTGCCCTTGCGCGCACGCGCGCACCTTCAGACTTCTGCCTTCCCCGGCTCCCGAGTCTCCGCCCGAGAGTCCACACAAGAGTGTGGGTCCCCAGGGGCTCGCCTGGAACTGGGGTTCAGTGCAGTCAGAACTGGGGTTCAGTGTGGTAGGGGGCTTCCTTCCCCCTTCCGCCAGAGAAAGTCAGCCAGGCTCTCAGCCGCCCTTCCTCTCTGCGCGCACAAAGACCCTTTGCCGTACCTCCAATTCTCTGTGAGCTTTTCTCTTTCCTTCTAGTTGTAGAATTTTCACTCAGCCAGCTTTCCTGTGGTTCTGGATGGTGTCCGTTCTGTCTTTTAGTTGTAGTTTTGAAATTGTTGTGCGAGGCAGCAGTTTAGGTGCTTACCTATGCCGCCATCTTGGTTTCTCCTCAGCACATATTTTAAAGCGAAAGTTTAAATGGAATGCAAGTATGGAAGGGAAGTGCTCTCATTCCTGAAAGATAAGCCTTGGAGATGCTGGGATAATCTGCAATTAATTCCCCAGGAACAAGTTTCTTGAATAGCAGGAAAGCGCTCACAGACCAATGAGGCATAACCTCTGTTACCCCCTGGCCATACCTAATCCTGCTCTGACAAGTTCAGGGCAGAAAGCACGAGGAGGATGAAAATCACCCCCATAGATCTCAGGACTGGAGGAGGAAAGGAAGTCCTCAGTGAAGGGGAATAGGGAGCAACTACACACATGAGAGCATGAAAGGCCACATGGTGTCTCGTTCAAGGGACTGTCCCCAGAGACCTAGGTTTCAGTCCCAGCCCTACAACCCATCTGCTGAGTAACTTTAGAAGGCCACTTAACTACTGTGGACCTCGACAATGTTATCTTCAAATTGAGGAATTTGAATTCACATTCCTATGAAGATCCATAATCTAGTCCAATAGATAAAACTAAAGATATATGCTCTTGAAAGCCAGCCAGAACACTAAACCCGATAAATTACTCATTTCTAGTCTAGTGAAGGCTTCTTTGAAATGTTACCACTGAGCCACAGAGCTCTGGGTCTTTAGCAAGACAAAGAAACAAGGTGAAATTAGTGAAGCTGGGAAGAGACCATCTATATACTATCTAATAAAGAGGGAATATGCTAATTGACCATCACTCCACCACAAAGATGGCTGCACCCACAACTGAGGCCAAGTTTCCCTTAAGGAGCCTTAATGAGCAATCAGCAGGGACCTGAGGCTACGCTCTCCCACGCCCCCGTGGGGCTTGACAGGGGACCTCAGGCTGCGCGCCCCCATCCAGCAGGGCTTGACAGGGGACCTCAGGCTGCGCCCCCCACCCAGCAGGGCTTGACAGGGGACCTCAGGCCGTGTACCCCACCTGGCAGGGCTTGATGGGGGACCTCAAGGCACTCCCCCCTGCCCCATCTGGGGGACCTCAGGCCACGCTCCCCATCCTGGTGCCAGGCCAGGGGACCTGAGGCTATGCCCCCTGCCCAGCGGGGCTTGACAAGGGTGAGATTGGCTGGGTCTGGATCTAGCCCAATGGTGGGGGGAGGTGGCTGGGTCTGGGTCTCACATGATTTTGAGGTGCATGTGGGTGGGCAGGGACTTGACTCTGGGTCCCCCTTTTAATGTGCATGAATTTTGTGCACCAGGTCACTAGTATGTATGTATGTGTGTGTGTGTGTGTGTGTGTGTGTGTGTGTGTATATATATATATATATATATATATATATATATATGGCTAATATGCAAAGTGTCCCTGCAGGGGTTCGACCGGGAGACAAAGGAAGGCCCCAGCTGGCAGCCGGGAAGGGAGGCCCCAGCCGGCACAATCACTGGTCAGGCCTAGGGACCCTACCCATGCATGAAATTCGTGCACCAGGCCTCTAGTATTGAATAAAATGGAATCTGAAAAGTAATATGCTCCACACTGGGATCAATGTTTCAACTAAGGGGATAAATTGTGGATGAAAATGATGGGATGGAAACAGATGAGAGTAAATGAGTTTTCTTCCAGGGCACTGCTAACTCTGGGTATTCAACCATCCAGGGGTGCCAATTGTCTGGAAGGCAATCTGTCCTTCAACAACTGTAATCATATGTCAGACAAAGCATACCTGGGACTTACAAATTTCACAGGCCAAATAATACTGCCTCAACTTCCAGAAACTAGACTCCCACAATGCAATGCATGACTTTCCATTTGGTGTCCCAAGATCAGGCATAGCTCCAGGTCTGTGTCTCCATGGAGATGTATCCAATATACATTAGGTACAGGCATGCAGCTGTATAATGAAGACCTAATGAAGTCATTAGGTCTTCAACAAGAGTTTTAAGAAAATAATAGTTCTGGTTTGCTAAATGATCTTCAAAGAAAGAACAAGTCCTTGGAATGATGAAGGAGCTTGGTATACTGAATTGGTTGACAATACTCTTGACCTTAAATTGCAGGAATTATTCACTAATCAAGAACGACTAATTCTCTTTGCTTAGAGAGCCTAATTAGTTTTGTGCTCATGCTTCCCCTTCTGATACAAAGTACCTCTTCACAACTCGGGGAGGTTTCCGACAGCATTGCCTCAACTGGTCTTGACAAGAGAAGAGATGAATCATAGCAGCAGCCTGGCACCCTCTCAATCTATAACAACTCCTCACCAAGGGCTAAATCAGAGCTGGCCAGATACAGGGAGCTTTTTCTTTTCTTTTTAAATAAAAAGAGGGACATTCACAAAGGAGAAGTCCTAGAAGTAGAATTACCGGTGACTTGGCCAATAGAGCCAAGGGTGGGTCTATGCAGACAGTGAAGGCAAGCCCAGAAAAGATTGGCTTGTGATGATGGCTCTAAAACTAATCTGTTTCAAGAGATAAAATACTCAACATAATCTCCTGTATAATGAAGACGTATAGAGCTACATGCCTGTCAGACTCCTGAGTCCTACCTCCATTCAGCTACTATAAGCCAAGGCTTTCATGCTTTCTCCATTGCAAGTGTTTCTTCTTGAAATCGAACATGTGTACACAAGCTTCAGTTACCTGTACAAACAGCATTCTACCCTAGCCCAAACGAATCTACGATCCCATAGGTCTGGGTTGGGCTAATTTTGAGGCCAGTCCATTTTTTTCTGATCTCACAGTAATAAGGCAGTGATGAAATGCCATCCAGAAAAAAAATAAGAGATAGTGACTGGGGGGAGGGGGGTTGTATTTAAGTAATGCAGGATGAGTAACATACATAAGGAAAATAAGTAAACGAACAGAGCAATAATATTAATAAAAAACTACGAGGCTGACAAGCAATAGGTGAGATGATTACAATCTTGATGGAAAAATTAGCTAATAAATAATTCATAAATCTCTCTGGGAGCAGGGAAGAAAATTTATCTACTCTTCAGCCATGCTGTCTCCCTCTCAAGGGAGCTTACTGCTATATTCTTTTTCTGCATGCACATCTCCCAGTACACCCAATGTCCCCAGAACATTCTATAAGTATGTATTAGATAGATGGAGTACCCTGAGTGTGCCTTCTAGCTATGATTGTCCCTTCTCATTCTTGCTTGTCTATAAAAGCATCATGTACCTCAAGCAATATCTGTACCTTACAACGTAATCTATCCCCCTAAAAAAAGAAAATTGGAAGATATGTCACTTAGCTCCATACCTGTGGCACAATACAATGTAGAGGTTGTCATACTGCCTGGGTGAGATGAGATACTAAAACAGAGAAACACCAAGATGTGGGCACTTTCATCACCTAAGAGGGTTGCTAAATCAGGAACTTAATTCCAACCACTTACACGTTTGGCTCTGCTAGCTAAGCACCTCACCAGAAAGAACTAATGAATTTTTATAATACAGGCAAATCCCGTCCTTGCAGTTCACCCATCTATAACGGACAACGAACAAAAATAAAAACCCAACATTTTGAGGCAACTCTCTAGTAGACTACTGGGTGCGGATGTCATCAGCTTGCTCCACATCAGTTGTATTTACTGCGGTGAGTTCTCTCTCTTATCCTCTATTCATGGTAAGCGGTGCTCGAAGGCACACAGAGACATCAGTGACTGCCCCATAGCAAGGTTCCAGAAGACAGCGTGCCGAGTGGATGGTTAGGGTAGCCGGGGTTTGTTACATAAATGGGGTGTCTCCTGGATGTTGCTACTTTTATATATACCCATCCATGTTTGATGGTATTTGAGGAGTTTAAGACAGAATAAACCATGAGATAGCTTCCTCCTAACAAGTCTTTATCAATGAGAGTTGGTTTCTGAATTTTAGGAGTCTGAACAGGTTCTGTTACTTGTTGAGGCACTAGTACCCAGCAAGAGGGATACTGAGGAGGCAAGGACTTATGGATGTCCTCTTCCTTCCCCCTGAAAATGACCATCCTGACACATCCAACCAGCCAGGGTATGGTTGCCAACAGTTCCAATGGGAAGAGAAGGGTTATATGTCTGCCGGAGAGACTTAAGGTGCAACCTTGGTGATGATGTTTCCTGGGGCTCCCTTTGAGTTTCTAAAATAGTCCAGCTCTAGAGTCCACGGGGAGTTGGGCCATGATAAGCAGATTAAGTATACCCTGTCCTATGGGACTTGCACTCGCTCAGTATTTACTAGGTATCCACTGGAGCACCTATTCTCAGCTGCAGTGACGAATATTCCCAGTAAACCCGAAGATTCCCTTTCTGCTCCAAGACATCAGTGTCAGTCTCTTCAAAGTCTTCCCTATGTTGATCACGTAAAACCATGTTACTTGGTTACTCTAGACAGCTAGGATCTACGTCAGCCAAGAAATTGTGATGCGGGGGCTTGCTGGAGTGTAGGCAAGAAAAGGAAAACGTATCCACCTTGGCTGTATTTTCCCAATGTGATCATGGTGTGTCCGGGCAAATGAAAGGTGGGAGAACAGGTCAAGACTAATACCTGTGTAAAATGTGCACAAAACACGTAATTGGGCCTATGTCTACAAAAGCGGTACCTTCAGAAACATTTCTTTTGCCCTAAATTTACAAGTATTACTAGGCCTGAAAAGTTTTCTTTCTTTTCTGTTATTACCGTATACGGATCCCATGAATAAGAAATAGATCATGTATGATCCTCCTAATTATGTGTTAGGTCCCTCCACAAAATCACTAGTTATTGGATACCAGAGTCCTAGAAAGTCAAGTACACAGGTCTGAAACTGTGTATTTTATGTATCCATGAAATTACCAAAAATAATTTTTAGGCACACAAGCCTCTATTGAACAGGTTTGCATTGCTTCTTAAAAATCAGGACTTGCAAATGTTTACATATTTAGGCAGAAGTCTTTCAAAACATATATGACAACCAACACATTTTTAAACCTACCATTGAAAGAACA
Organism: Plecotus auritus; assembly: GCF_963455305.1. NCBI lineage: Eukaryota > Metazoa > Chordata > Mammalia > Chiroptera > Vespertilionidae > Plecotus > Plecotus auritus. Next base: position 168,613,265 of record NC_137774.1, read on the forward strand.
TTTTTGCTGGTAATGTGATATACCGAATTTCTTCTCCATCCCAAAGAAAGGCTGGCTCTATTCTAAGCAATCGCTTTCATTTAACACAGTTAAGTCCTCCATCTCCTCACCTCCACTACCACGCTTGGCAACAAAATCTGCTTTCTGCCCAAGGAATCACTGCAAAGTCCCCACCACTCCTGGGAAGGAGGAGGGGCCAATCCTTTGAAAACCCCATTTCCGTTTTATCTTCAATGTACCAAATAATGGAATTTCTACATAACAATATGACTTCTTTCCTGACAGCATGGATTCGGATTTCCTGTTACACATTCCGTTACTTGATTTGTGGTGATCTAAACTATTTCTGACATACTTTGATGCCTCCACCCTTTACATACTTGCAGCTTATCTGTGTTTTTAAGCCAGTCGTCACCCAATGTTGGCCATATTCCCATTTAACTCTGAAAACCTTTAACCAGGCAACAGAATTTTTGATTCCCTTGTCTTGAATTTGAATGCATATCCAACGTCTTTTTAGGTTACCCCATTTAGAAAGCTTTTTCTCAGGAGTACCTTTAAGCTGGCTTGCTGTTCTACAGTCTCCAGACCTTATGGAGAACTTCCTAATCTTTTGCCTTGAAAATGCGACCTGTGTTCCTGTCTTCACGCTTTGGCATGACCTCCACCTGCTGCCTGCAACGCCTTCTCCCTTCACCTGCTTAGTGAAGTGCAGCCCCAGGCCCTGCCTTCGCTGCAGCCTGGCCCCAGGGAGGTTGACCTCTCCATTTAGCCGCTGTGAGGGCCCAGGGATTCCGGCCTGTTCTCAGTGGCACTTCCCTCCTCTGCCTTGTAGGACTATACGAAGGGGCATATCCCTTCTGAAAATACTGCTGCCATGCAGTGACCTAGGGATTGTATGGACATTGCTAATTCTCAGAAGGACTTGAACATTGCATTAGGGCCCATATTTCAGAGAAAAGGAAACGGAGCCTCAGGAAATGTCCGTGATGGGCCCAAGGATGGAACCAGGGTTTGAACCCAGGCCCCACCATCTCGGAAACCCATGTTTGGTTCACTACACCCAGTGCCTCTGTTTCTGAAGTGAAAATAAATGCTTTAAAGTCAGGCCTGTGTCTCACACCTCAGTGTCCTCTGCTTGTTCTCTAGGAGCCTTGATGAATATTCATGGGGAGGTTCCACTCCAAGAGGCTGCACTTTCTGAGAACACCACTGCGGAGGGGGAGGGCCGGGAGCAGAAGAAAGGAAGTTTGGGATTAAAATTTCTGCAGATAATCCACAAGTGAATGATCCACAGGCATGATAATCCAGCGTTGGCAGGACACAGCCCGCGCGGAGGTCCGCTACCTGGCTTGGCCGTGTCGGAGATGGGCATCAGCGCTGACCTCCCCGCTGCGGCTGCTGGGAGCTTGCTGGGCTGGAAGCAACCTCCACGGGCATTAGAAATGGTATGACCACAGCTGGCACTGCCACCTGCAGTGTCCAAAACGGAACCACCACTTTTCCCAAGTAAGAGTTATTTATGTGTTTCTCTTTAAGTGCCAGGCTTACTTCAAATTAACACCTTCGCCCAGCTGGGGTGGCTCAGTGGTTGAGTGTCAACCCATGAACAAAAGGTCACGGTTCCATTCCCGGTCAGGGCACATGCCCAGGTTGCGGGCTCGATCCCCAGCATGGAGTGTGCAGGAGGCAGCCAATCCATGATTCTCTCTCATCATTGATGCTTCTATCCCTCTCTCCCTCTCCGTCTCCCTTCCTCTCTCTCTAAAAATCAATAAAAACATTAAAAAATATTTTTAAAAAAATGAACATCTTCACTTTCTCTTCAATAGTTGCATTTTCTGATTATTTAAAATGCAGAAAAGCTCATGATATATTTGTGGTTTACAGCCAAGAGTTATGTTTTAGGAGATAAGCTTGTGGCTGTGATTTTTTTCTGTTTGTGCAATGACATAATGTGGTACAATGCATATCACCACTTTGATTTCGGTAGCGGGTGGGGAGTAGTATTATTTTTTGAAAAAAGAAAAATGTGTAAGATTATTATTATTTTAAAATAAGTTTTACTGATTTTCAGGGAGAGAGGAAGGAAGAGGCATAGAGAGATAGAAACATCAATAAGAGAGGAACATCATTAATCGGCCACCCACTGGGGATCGAGACCGCAACTGAGGTACGTGCCCTTGACCGGAATCGAACCTGGGAACCTTCAGTCCGCAGGCCGACGCTCTATCCACTGAGCCAAACCAGTTAGCGCTAAGATTATTTTTTTAAGGAACAAATCTGTCACAGGAAGTTCAGTCCTGAAAGGCCAGGCAGGACACCGCGGGCCAGGTTATAGCTGGGACGCTGTTCACAGGGGCAGCTACATCTGTGCAGCACGTGCCTCCTGAGCAGATATTGCTGACCTTTCATTTTGCATTTGCAGTCCTGGGCCCAGCAAAGTGGCAGATGCCAATGAAGGCCATCGGGCTGACACAAAGGCAAATGCAATCAGGTAGACTCGATCGCACCGCACAGCTCTGCCAAGATAGCTAGGCCAGGGTCCTAATCGTAGTCTGCAATGTTGAGAAATTAGTGAGATGCAACGGTCTTCATAATATAATCTGCATGGTGATGCCATTACTGAGAATAAATACGACCCTCGGCCGCATACAACCTGCTGCTTCTGGAAGGAAAAGGAAGAAGCCACAGGGACCTGGGAGCCATTTCCATGTTTCAGGGGGTAAATGCTGGATCTCTATGAACATCTCAGGAATCAAAACTTATCCAGACCCTTCCACTAGCTTCAGAAGTTCATTTCACTCTTCTTCCAAGTTACACCAGTCAGCTGCAAGCACTTGTCCAATTTTTGTGTTTTCCATGTGGGAATATCTCTTACCAAAATGTTCTTGCTTTATTTTCCCTTAGAATCTACTGTAACTGTTAGGATTTTTTTTTTCTTTTTCTCCTTGTCTTCTATTCTTTAGAAAGAGAAAAAGGGAGGGTATTTAAATGAGGTTTAGAGTTCAAAGCTAAATAGATGGGCAGTTTGTTCAGCTGGGCATATCCAACCCTGCTCTCAAATGTTTATTTTATAACTTTGTCCTATTTTAAAAGTCTTATTTATAAAGATTAATGGCCATAACTTCTGAATTTGGAGAGAGAAGCAAAATGCCTGAGCCCAGACATCCAAATGAAACTCCAGCGATAATTCATATCAACACACAATGATCTCCAAAGCAACTCCCTACACAACAGAACAAATGAAAGGAGACAAAATGATGAGCCTGTCTGCGATGCTGTATGATGACAAGTCCAATTCTTGCGTTGTTGTTGCTGCATTGCCAAAAATATGCTGCTTAGTAAACTGGCAATAAGTGCGTAAAACAAGTGTGTATGTATGTGCATATGCATGTGCGTGTGAGTGTGTGTTTAAATCATGCTCTATTTAGCTACTTATAAATTATGGACAGCAAGACGCTATAGTCACTCATTTATGTTTCTAACAGAAAAAGCAAAATGATTCCTCTTTGTTATTTCAATCCCATATTCCACTTCTCTTTTCACCAAGCTAATTCTCATCTTATGCGGTTCTGATCAAACATTGCCAAGAGAGCTAGGGAGTCCATTTTCAGGACTGAAGTCTGTTTTAAAAAAAGAAAGGTAAGAGGTTAAAAAATAAAAAGAGCCAGGTACATGAGCTGGGAGGGGCCACTGAGAAGGTGGGAAAGGACTGAAAGCAAACCAAGTTGAGAAAGAATGGGAAAGGACAAGAAGACTGAGCGGGCAGGTGGTGATTGGTGGGGCAAGAAGTGAGGAATAGAGAGGACAGGAAAAGGAGACAGAGAGGACAGATGTCGAAGAATGCAAGGAACGGGAGTAGGTAGAACTCTGGACTGCACTGAGAAATTCGTCCGGTAGTTAAGCATGTGGAATTTGGTGTTGGATAACTACCATGTAGTAGTTACTGGATGAACTCGGGCAAGTTTCTTAACCTTGGGGTTAACATATAATCCACTTTACAGAGTTATTGTGAGGATTAATTGAAATAATCCAAGCAAATGCTTTGTACATGGTGAGCACTACCCAAAAGTCAGCTGTGCTTATGAAGGTGACCACTTGGCTCCATGGGAGTCTCTACATGAGCCACTTAGAGTTTCTCTCCTCCAGAAACATACATTAGGAGGGAAGGTAAAATATGTACACAAATGGATCTCTAGCACAGAAAAAAAATGAAATATTTGGTGTGTCTTCAAAAATAACACAAGCTCTAAAGAACTCAGAAGACCAATACACTGAAATTCTACCAAGTTAAAAATAATTAAGTTAAAACAGAGAGATGAGAAGTGAATAAATAAGGTGTCACAACATAGGAAGATAAGCAGACAGGAATACAGTAACTGTGTGCATGTAGTTAAAAGGCTGGGCTTTCAAATTGCAGATCTGGGCTCAAATCCCAGCTAAGCCGTTTACTAACCGGGTGACTTTGAACGTGTTACTTGCTTCCCGGAGCTCTGTTTACTTGTGTATAAAAGGGGAATACAAATCTCTTTAAGACTGTTATGTGGATTAGTTGAGGAAGTATAGAAATTTAGCACAGTGGTTTAACAAAAGTGGTGACACCACTAGTGCTTTTGGAGTTTAGTACTATAGTTGAAGTTCATAGGGGATTTAGAGAACAACCTTGCATGAGGAACTAAATAAGCGAGGCTCAGTGACATTGCAGGAGAGAAGGCAGGAGCCAGAGCACAGGCCCAGCAGGTAGGCCATGCATGTGGGGTGGGCAGTGGGGGGCAGAAATAAAACCACATGAAGAGGTGTATCAAAACACTGTTCCTCTGTGACCACAACAAGCTGGAAAGAGATTGAAGTTCAATGTCGACCGAAAAGTTTCATGACATGCAAATGTGCAGAGCCACTGACAAAAATCACCACCAGTATCAGCCCCGTTTGGAGGGTTTTAAGACACACACAGGCAGTGGTCTTTATTCATGTTTTAATACAGTTCTGCCTACAGGCTGATGGATGGAATGAATAACTGTCTCAGTACATCTCCCTCCATTGCAGATAAATGGCATCCACCTCTTGGTTGAAATGGAGTTTTGGTGAGTGTCATGGACAAAAAGAAAGAGGGAGGAACAAATATGCTTTTTTTTTTCTCCTCAAGGAACCACATTCAGGAATCTGGCACTATGCTAGGTTGATCTGTAGCAATTCTGCAATCTGGTCCATAACGGTGTTATTTTGGTGTTGTGGTTCATGATCTCCATCCATTGTAATCCCACTGGTGAACCGTATGGTGACAGCTAGGCATGCTCTTTAGCAAATTTGGAAACTGAGGCACAAGAACGTTAAAGTAGACGTCCAAAATGAACACAGAACGGAGAGCGTTCCTCCATCTAAATCTGTTTGCCAAGACTCACGTTAAAAGCAACAGCATCAACTGCCTAATAACTATGAGATATAGAAAAGAATGTTTCCCATTCACTAAACTGATACACTGAAAATATGCAAGACAAGATTCTATTTGATAAACCTGCTCCACTTGGTGGAAAAACCTTCCCACAGTTCTTAGAATCCAGAATCCCTTTGGCCATTTAGGGAGCAATGTTAGAAGAGTTCAATCATTCAATGCTGACTGCTGAGATTCACCATGAAAAATGATATTCTAATTGTATGAAATTTTCTGAAGAAGATCAATGTCACAATAGTAATAGCATATTAAGAGGAGAAAAAAATGGACCGTGGATCATTGAGCCTATTAAGGATATCATTATGTAGAACACTGCTTTCTGCAAATTTATAAAATAATGTTTTAAAATCCGCCTTCTGGATTAAAAAAAATCATTAAATAATAGTAGCTAAGTATTTTTTATAAACCATACAGAGAGAGGAGAAAGGAAAATCTTGAACGATATCACATCACAAACTTTTTAAAAAAGGAGTGTCATTTAAATTAAAACAAATGAGACTTTTGAAGGATGAAGTTGGAGGCTTACATTCTTCTGCTCATGTCTACATTCATTCATTCATTCAATTGGCGCTGATAAGCTCAGAGCCCTCTGTTAAATTGTTATTAAGAGTTTAACAGGAATAAAATATTTGGTCTTTGATCTCATAGAATATACACCTTAGATAAGAGACAATGTTTCATTAGGTTTCTGCCAGATAATTTAAAATAATGTAGAGTTATGTATGAACAAATAAAGTTGCATGTGTTATAGGAATATAAACATTTTTTAAATGAACAAAAAAGCAGACAAGTTTCTATTTCTTTGATATGCCTTCCTCCATGTTTTATCTGATTCCTATGTATTCTAAAGAATATCAATATTGGACTGGAAAAGCATTAATAGCAAGAACACAGATAGGAATGACTCACATTGGCATGATTGGGTAAGATTATAACTCATTATAAGTCATCAAGATTAATGAAGTGATATGAATGCAAATAAAGTGTAAGTGATTGCGGGAAGAACAGACAAAGCAAAGTTCTTAAGAAAGGAGAATAGTAATTAGAATGGAAAGTAGTTCATATGAACCATTTCAAAGTCAGTCCCCACTTTTGTCCAAGATAGTTCTTGGAAACGGCGACTTCAAGTCAAAGGACAAACGAGGCAACTAATGTCACTACAGGGTAATTGAAATGAGCAAAAGTTAGGTCCCTACGGCATATTTCTGGTCACAAAAACATCACCGAACTTCTAATTAAGACCCCAAAATAATAATAATTCTCTCACTCCTCTTCTTCCTCCTCCTCTTCCTCCTTGTCCTTCTTATTGTATTTCCCAATGAAGTTTTTATTTATTTAGTTATTTTTATTACATTTATTGGGGTAACATTGGTTAATATGATCATAGAAGTTTCAAATGTACATTTCTATGATACATGATCTATATGTTACATTGTGTGCCCACTATCCAAAGTCAAATCATCTTTCATCACCACATAGTTGACCCCTTATCCTTTACTGCCTCATACGCCCCCTTTCCTCTGGTAACCACCATTCTATTGTCTGTTTTTGTTTGCTTTTTTGGTTTATTCATTTGTTACTTTCATATCCCACATATTAGTGAAATCATATAAGTCAAACTTTTCTTGTCATCTCAAAGTCACTGAAATAAATGTGAGCTATGCATACACTTGAGAAAGATTACTAAACACAAGTAAGATCATTGTTTCCCAACCCACTGATTCTAGTTCAGGGTGGTGGGTGGCCAGAGCCAGTCCTGGCAGCTCAGGGTGCAAGGCAGGACCCACCCTGGCAGGACACCCTTCCACCACAGGGCCACTCATACATCCCCCCTCACTCAGACCGGGACCGTTAGACATGCCTGCTCCCCTAACGTGCACATCTTCACAACGTGGACGGAAACTGGAGTCCCCAGAGGAAACCCATGCAGATATTGGGAGAGTGTGCAAACTCACCCAGATAGTGGACCCTTCGGGGAATCAGTTGTGTCCATCTAGTTATAACAAATGTCATTGACCAAAATGGTGTTATTTGAGGACCAGCTATGTGAGTCCTCATTTATTCCATCTCCAACTGCGTAATATAGGGCTGGGGGGCCTTTGCCTGGCAGGTCAATATTAAATGCCTCAGAGGGGAAAATATTTAAAGTGTGCTATTTAAATACCTACAGGAACCACCCCTTATTAAAATAAAGAAATGTACAAGGAACACAGAAACGTACAAGGTTATTCTCTTTTGCTATGCCATTAGTCTTTCCTTCACCTGCATAAAAAAAAAATAGAACTTGGCTTCTTAATTCTGCTGTCTGCAAGCCAATTTCTAAATTACAGGGGCTCAGGTCCTAGCCAACTGAATTGAATCTGAAATTACCATGTGTTCCTATGGAAATCATTTTGTTTGCTGTTTAGTTAGAGGTAGCTATTATCTTAAATAGTACACCCAGGAGAGAAACCCTGAGCAGCTTTGTTAGAAAAGTAGGAGAGAAATGAAGGCAATGGAATGGTTGCATGAGAGATGCAGAGACAGACAGGCTAAGGGCTGGAGCAAGGTCCTGAAGCAGTGAAATGAGGTGGGATGAAAAACTAGTGGAGAGACAGCAAAACGGAAACAGACTCATAGACACAGAGAACACACTGGTAGTTGCCAGAGGGGAGGGGACCTGGGAGACTGGTCAAAAAGGTAACGGGGTTAAGAAGTACAGATGGGTAGTTACAACACAGTCATGGGATGTACAGCATGGGAAATACAGTCAATAATACTGTAACAACTATTATGGGGCCAGGTGAGCACATGAAATAACGGGGGAATCGCTTTGTAAATAATATGATTGTCTAAGTGATTGTCTAAGCACCATGCTGTACACTTGACTCTATTACAAAACAATATTGAATGCCAACAGTAATTTAAAAACAAAACAAAAACTGGTGGTGAAAGGCTTGGGCCTGAGAAGAGACCCGCCCTTCTCTGAATTCTGACCCAGCGAGAGAGCAAGGATGAAAATCCGGGGAGGTCTCTCCTGGAGAAGACACCCTGTCACCTAGGACGGCCTAAAGCTGTGGTTCCCAGCGTGTGGTCCTCCGACCGCACGGGCACCACCTAGGAGCCTGTTAGAAAAGCGAAGTCAGAACCCCACCCCGACCTACTGACTTTGAGTCCCTGGGGACAAGGCCCCGGGCACTGGTATAACAAGCCCTCTGAGTGATGTTTACACATGTTCCAGTTTGAGAACTACTGACCTACATCCCCAGCTAGAGCAGTAAACCAGATCATCTGCCCAGAGAAAGGGTGGGGTCGCCGTCTGGGGCGGAGACAGAACAGCTGCAGGGAGGAATGCAGGAAGGAGGTGAGGAGTTTAGGAAGATGCCAGCCCAGCTGCGCCAGGCCTGTGTGCAGCGAGCCAGCAATTCACGTCTTCTGGTGAGCTGAATATAACTTCCATGCAGAGCAATCATGGGTCTCTGCAAAACTGCATTCTGATCCTCATGTAGCTGACTATGACCCTGAAAAGACAGCTTGGCTTTAAATTTAGGGATTGCTATATGTATGTGCACGTGTGTGTGTGTGTTCATGTGTACCGATGTTTGTATATATGTGTACATATGTATGTATGTCTAGAATAAATCTGATTAAGCAGTAAAGGAGAAGAAAAGGTTTTTCTGTGTTACACCAGAGGAGAAGATATACCGTAACAAAGTTAGCAGACTCATAGCTATTCTACATGTGTGGCCCTGGGCGAGTGATTAAACTTCTTCAGGGCTCATTCTCTCACCTGTAAAGTGGGGCCTAGAATTCACTAATTCAATCAATGAGAGAGAGGCAAGTAGACCGCTACAGAAATAACCACGGTACAAAGCATATGGTGATGAAGGCAATGACGGGTACTGATATATGCAAAAGACTTAGAGAGCAGGGAGGAATGAGCAATTAACTCCTAATAAGGAAAGCAAGAAAGCCTTCACCTAGAGCAGTGGTCGGCAAACTCATTAGTCAGCAGAGCCAAATATCAACAGTACAACGACTGAAATTTCTTTTGAGAGCCGAAAACCGACTTCTGCGCATGGGCCACGAAGTTTCAATCGCACTGTACGTGTGCGCCCGCACGTGGTATTTTGTGGAAGAGCCACACTCAAGGGGCCAAAGAGCCGCATGTGGCTCGTGAGCCGCAGTTTGCCGACCACTGACCTAGAGGAAGCCCTGGAGCTGGACCATGGAGAGTGAGAGGCAAGTCAGCAGATGGAAGACCAGGACGGTAGAGAGAGAGAGAGAGAGAAAGTGCAGGAGGCACGGGAATGGGACAGCCCAGGTGGATCTGCTTGCCCAGGGGGGAACGAGGTCTCTTCCAGCTCCAGGACTGATTTCCCAACAATTTCCAGCAGTCTGAAAATAACGGGAAGTGGGATGGCATAATTTTATCAACCCACCCAGTGCTAGGACCCTTCTTTCATTTTCAGCAGCTCCTAGCTATGGAACGCGGAAAAAAGCCTCTGTCAGATTTCCACCTGGCTGCTTTCACGTAAAGAAGCAGGGGTGTAAGTGGTCCAAGGAGTGCCCAACCCTTGCACTTGCCACACTCATTGCCCCAGGACTGCAGGATTTCTGGGGCCGCTTGGCAGAGGGTTGGCTTGCCTCTGAAAAATACTGCTGCTCAGAGGCCAGAATTTGAATCGTTCCATCTTAGGAAAGAACTACAATGAATTTCTGATTAACCTTTTACAAACAGGCCAACGTTTCACTCTCACAGTAAAATTCATATATTGCGTCTCTGGCAGAGAGCCCCTGATACGCACCCGTTCCCTGCCTCAGGTCCTGTCTCAGAGGACTCAGGGAGCAGAAAACAGTGTCCTCTTGAATTTAAAAGCAGTTCTGGGCTCTCCTCGGGGCAGGATGGTTACATTCAAGACAAAAGAGCAACAGGCGCTCCATTTCCAGGAGAAAAGCAAAGAAAGTATCTTCTACAGTTTGATCAGATTTCAGGATTCCAGGACCAAGCCTCAGGCTGATCAATCACAGCATCACACCTCCCCTTTCCAGAAAATGTTTGTTTCTGATAGGGCTTTTTTTTTTTTTTAATACGACTTCCCAACTACAAGACTTACTAGTAAAGGGCATCCTAAAAGTGCTCCTACCCAAGGTCCAGAAGGAAGCACATTTTTTACTTAATGAGCTGTGTGCCATGCACAGGAGCCTGGAAAGTTTAGTCCAAAGAACAGCGCTTCGCTGAGTTCTGAGTCCCCAGGGTATGAGTCACAGGCCTGTCTGTAAAGATGACTTTCCTGGAATTTTTAAGGATGTCCACAGTAGGGAGACTCCAACAGGGAAATAATCTCCCCTGGCAAAGTGTGTAGGACATGCGCTCGGCACCCTTACCAGTGCATGTGCTAGCCAGCGAGCAGTATACTGCACCTCCTCTGTGCTGAGCGCAGAGACACTGCAGCTGACTCTAACTACAAGGTGAGAATCCTGCCCCTGGAATACAGAGCCCACAATGTCCCAACCCCCGGGTTTTAATCCTTTTCCTGACAGCACTCTGACACAATGGCAGTGTCTTAAGTTTTGAGAGTTCAGATCTGATCAAACAGCTACTGCTTCTCTGGCAACTGGCCTTTAGGTCACTGATAAGGTCTTGGACATGAGCTAAGACTTCTCCTTACTATATTTATTATATGAGAGGCCCGATGCAGGAAATTCATGCAAGGGTAGGCCTTCTCAGCCCCGGCTGCCTCATGGCCCCGGCCCCCACCCGCACCCGCCTTGGCCTGGCACTGCCCGAGTCCGCTGACACAAACCCCCGATTCCCTGGAGCCTCCCGGCCCCCCCCATCCCCCGATCAATTGCCCCACAGAGGGTGGCCTGGGCCTCCTTCTTTGGGGCAATCGCGGGCCCCCTCCCCCCCACCTGGTCACCCCCAGCCGGTGGCCTGGGCCTCCCTCTGCGGGGCGATCACAGAGCCCCCCCAACCAATCACATCGCACCTGCCTTGGCTGGCCTGGTGCCCGTGGGTGTCATAGCGTGTTGTTCTGCTGTTCAGCCGTTTGGTCGATTTGCATATTACGCTTTTATTATTATAGAAGATATACTATATATATTTCCAGGCTCTTGCTCCATCACTTGGCCTCATTAAATGGGCATTACGTTTAGACTTGATTCGCATCAATCTCAAATGACGTCAAGTAGGTATCATTTGAGAAATAGTTGATATCATGAATGATTACCCCTTTCCTCAGTAAGGATTATCGCCATCAGTAAAGTATTTAATTTGGATGCTGGGAAGAAACAGGGATTTTTGTTTTGTTTTTGCATGTCCAAATAAAATACATCTTTAAGATCTCACAGAAACAGAAACTCACAGATGGGGCCAAGGAGCCTTTATGCATCAAGCACAGGCTCCTTGGGCAGATTTCTCATTTGCAAGCTGTGTACACTGGCAATTAAGAAGAGAGTACGTGTGCCAACAGCAACCACGGTGTGGGTGTGAGGAGAGCCGGGGTAGAGGCAGAACACAGCCCCAAGAGGACTTCATCCACAGCCTACTGGACAGCGGGTGACACCCCGACCCGCTGGAATTGTCTGAACCCAGAAGCCACCAATTTCTATCCCATTTCTGTTGGCTGTATTTTCCCCACAAACTTCCCAAAGGGAACTTTGGGGAAAGGCTTTATAATTATGTGATGTAGCCGTGGAAAAGGAGCATGCAGGTTCAAACACATTTTCTCCTCAGCCAGCAGTTTCTGACCATTCACTCATTGTCAATTGGCATTATCTTTAAGAATTCGTGGTTTTTAAAGTTAACTTGATGTATGTTTCTTAACTCATGCAGAAAATTGCACCACACTAAGAGTATTCCTGTCCAAAAGAGACCCTACAGATGAGGGGGAAAGCCCCCTTTTCCCGCTGTCGAGGGCTGGGAGGAATTGGGGTTCCCACTCACCCTCATTCGCTGCGTGCCCCATTTTTATTTCTGACTCTGACATTCTGGCTGATCATTGATCACACTTCTTATATGATAAGTGAACCTCCTAGTATATTAAAAAAATGCTTGATTTTCTATTACTTCCCAAGACAGTAGCTTCTCCTGAATCATGCTGTTGTAAAGTGACCAACCAATGGAAGAATCAATCAAAATAGAGCATCATGAACGTTGAGTGGATGCAAATGCCTTGCATTGATTTGGATTCCTTTCAGTCACAACTGTGGAAGTATTACCCAAAACATTAAGGACCATGGCAGCCAGCCAACCTACTGTCACAGTAGTCAGCAAACTGCGGCTCGCGAGCCACATGCGGCTCTTTGGCCTCTTGAGTTTTTAGCAAAGGCCAGCTTAGGAGTACCCTAATTAATAACAATGTACCTACCTATATAGTTTAAGTGTAAAAAATTTGGCTCTCAAAAGAAATTTCAATCATTGTACTGTTGATATTTGGCTCTGTTGACTAATGAGTTTGCCGACCACTGTACTGTCAGAACAGCAGCAAATCAAAAAGTGCCCCTCCCCCCAGGACCCAGGAATCTGAGGGAGAGGGACACATGCATGTCCTAGGAAAAACATTGAGGCACATACTAGTCCAGAAGGTAGGAACAGAAAGGTACTCAGATATTTGCAGGCAGTTTAAATAAATACTATAAATAGTGACCTCTGCCCTCACAAATGAGAAAATTCTCAGGACTTACTACCTTGCTCCTGGCTTCCTCAAACACACACCCATTCCCAATGGGTTCAGTGAAATGAATTTTAGAAAAACCATTAAACCAGCCCAGGAAATCTAAAACAAACTACTCAAGAATGTGGGGTGGCTGACAGTTGTCAGAGGGGAGGAGTGTTGGGGGCCTGGGGGGGAAAAGTGAAGGGATTAAGAAGTACAAATTGGTACAGAATAGAAATGGGGATGTCAAGTACAATACAGGGAATATAGGGAATATAGTCAATAATACTGAGGTAACTACGCACTCATGCTGCCAGGTGGGTACTTGAAGCATTGGGGGGACCACTCTATGAAGGACATGATTTTCTAACCACTTTGCTGTACATCTGAAGACAGAATAATATCAGAAAAAAGAATGTGGGGTGGTTGGGAAAGAAGGAAAAGCAAGTTGGGAGGCAAAGTGGTTACAGAAGCAGCTCTACTGCGTGGTATTTTTTACTCCAAATTTCAATTCCAACTGAATTCAGTACTCCTTCAGCTGAATAAGCAACACAGAGGCACCCCACAGGCAACCCCAGGGAGTGTCTCTGCTTGGTGGGGAGCCTCTCAGGAGACACACTGGTCTGTCCCAAACTAGTCTCTAAGTGCAGGCTTCCTCTCTGGAAAGTCTGTGTCTTGAAGGAGTGTATGGTGATCAGCTCTGACCATCAGAGAGGCACCTTGGGCTTCTGAGTGATGGAAGTTCCATTTGAAGGAAGCACTGGAATAGCAATAGAAGCAATGTTTACCGATGGATGGCGTGATCCCCAAGGTTCCAGAGGAAACCTGTTGGGATATAGCTATGAATTTGAATTTTGACCTTTGGGGAATTGAAATACTCTTCTGCTATATTAGATAAGGAGATATGTACATGTATATACATATATACGCACACATACACACAATATATGTATACACACACACACACACACACACATACACACACACATATATATATATTGTATATACATATATACTCTTCCCCACCCCCATTTAGGAGGTAAGGCTGTTGGGTTGTTGAGACAAGCTAACTAACTCTTGGGCACACTTCTGAAAGACAAAATGAATATTTACTCCCATTGAGTAAATGTCCCTGGGAACTTTCCAGAAAGAAACTCTGACACTGAAAATCAGTAAACAACCAGAACATGAAGCAACATCTCAGGTAAAGTCCAAACTTGAGAACTCCACCACAGCTTATGCTTCTGTTCTGGTACCCGCGGGCCCATTTCCCAGCTGTGCAGGGCATGCAGCTGCCAAGGGTATCAAGTCTGCCAATGTCCCAGGTCTCTGGGTCCGAGGAGGTTGCTCTCCTCTCAGCACCAGGTCTGTCTGCCCATCCGGCTGTTCCTATTGTCAGGGGAATTTGGGTTCTGGGGAGACGCCTGAATACTGGCCGGAGGGGAAGGTCTCCTCAGGCTCCAACACCCGGCACTTCAACATGCCTTGCAGAGGCAGAGGGGGCAGAGCCAGGGCAAGGAGCAGGCAGGCCCGTCCCCACCACTGTGAGCCAACCCGACAGCTGCCTCTGGGCCCGGCCGGTCTGCTTTTCTTCCTGATTCCGATGCCCATGTTAACCAGCAGGCCCCACTGCTTTTCCTTCTATCTTAGGCCAGGCGGAGCCAGGCTGTGTCACTGCACCCACAGTCCCGGGACATTTTACACAGTGATCATTCTCAGGAAGGTCACAGAGCTGCTCCAGTGGCAACAGGAAACAGCTGCTCCTAGAAAGAGAGTCTTTTCCTACTTTACTTCTTTATTATTTTCCCCCAAATAAATACATTTCAGTGTGCCTTTTCAGTCCATTTAATTCACTCACTGGGGTCACTCCGGCCTGGTTACTTCTATTATTCTCTTTTGTTACGTGCAGTGGAGAAGATAATAATAGATATTAGGAAGTGCACTGTGTACGTGTGTGTACAAAATGCCCATAATTGAGAATTATGAGCTCTGCCAAGGACTCTAGGGTTTGCTGAGAGTCGAGAGTGGGGATCAACCCACTTTGATCCCCATTATACTCCTGACAAAACTGAGGTAATGTGGCTGATTGTCCCCTGGTTCTGTCTCTTTTCTTTGCTCCATCCGCACACACCTATGGTCCTGCTTTCCTCTGCTTCCCTCTGCCTCCTTCTCTCTTTTCCCTGGACTAGGTCCACGCGCACAGCCGCGTTCCCACCTGCATCACTTTCCACCTGTTCAAGGCCTGCTTCCCACAGTGCACTGAGCTTTTCACACAGGTGTTTCTCATGACAGGGCCCCACTCGAATTCTCTAAAAATGCAGAAGTAAAAATAAATGAACTTCCACCTCAGTGCTGCAGACAAAGCGAAAGAACCATTTCAATTGGAAGGAGAAGGAAGAAAGCTTGTTTTTGAGTCAGAAAGTGAGTTCCCATTCACCATTATGTCTTTGCTGTCTAGAGTAGAGCTAGCACGTTGTAAATGCTCAATAAACACACACGCGTGTGTGTGCACACGCACATTCCTGAGAAACTCGGAGGACCAGGGAGAAGATAATGAGGAAAACTGCATCAGAAGTCAGGAGACCTGGATCCCAGTGCTAGCTGTGACCGTATTAAATTATGTGGCTATGGGGATTTTTTTTTTCTTGGTTAAAAATCAACAGCGTAGCACTAAATTATTTTAAATGTATTTTCTGTTTTAAAATTTCTATGATGATAAAATATATGAATTATAGCTATAGGTTGACAGGTCTCTGAAGAGGTCTGTGGTCGAGCCACCCATCTCTCCTCTTTATTTCTATTTCCAGAATGATGACTATCCCATATGGAAAATTTCCAGGAAAAAGTTTGAATTTCCTATTGTTGTCTACTCTAAGATTGTGTGTGTGTGTGTGTGTGTGTGTGTGTGTGTTTAAATCATTCTCAGATTTAACCTAAAATCTATTTCTATGTTTATAGTGCTGTTTATCAATTTGGGACTTGAATATCTGATTATAAAATTCTACAATCCTCATAATCTTGGAATGTAATTTTATTTCCAAGGCAAGTATTAAACGATATAGCCAATAAGGCATAAAACCATTTCCCTGAAGTCATATCATTGGATAAATCATGCAGGTTGTCTACTGTGCTTCTCTCTAAATATATATTTGTAGCAAGACTTGATTACCAAGAAATACATGTTTATTAAATTATATCTCATTCACCAGGACTCCTTATTTATCTTAGTAATTTTTAATGGAAAAGTAAGCAAAACATCATTATATATATGCTTACAGAAATGACAGTAATTTTATTTAAATTAAATAAAGAAAAGGTTAAATAAATATCACAATCTCTCTGGAATTACAGTGTAAGCCTAAAATTACAAATCACCCCCTAATTTTTCATAATACAGTCTTAAAATATTAATCAGCATAATATTGAAACTAAGTTATCATTAATTATTTTCTGGCAATTTCTTTGTTTTTCAACGGTTTGAGTTAAAAGGATATGCCAATTCCCATTAAGACCTTATTTTAAGCACTAGAGGCCTGGGGCACAGATTCGTGCATCAGTGGGGTCCCTCAGCCTGGCCTGCACCCTCTTGCAAAATCCAGGACCCCTCAGGACAGTGGTTCTCAACCTTTCTAATGCCGCAACCCTTTAATACAGTTCCTCATGTTGTGGTGACCCCCAACCATAAAATTATTTTCGTTGCTACTTCATAACTGTAATTTTGCTACTGTTATGAATTTTGCTACTGTTATGTAAATATCTGTGTTTTCCGATGGTCTTAGGCTCTACAGCAGTGGTTCTCAACCTGTGGGTCGCGACCCACAGGTTGAGAACTGCTAGCAGGGTCGCCTAAGACCATCGGAAAACACAGATATTTACATTACGATTCATAACAGTAGCAAAATTACAGTTATGAAGTAGCAACGAAAATAATTTTATGGTTGGGGGTCACCACAACATGAGGAACCGTATTAAAGGGTCGCGGCATTGGAAAGGTTGAGAACCACTGCCTCAGGAGATGTCAGAGAGCCAGTTTTGGCTCGATCCCCGCAGGCCAGGCCTAGAGACCCCACCGGTGCACGAATCCATGCACCGGGCCTCTAGTATGCATCTAAGATCTTTGGTTAATCTCTCCCCATCCTCCCCCCTTCCCTCTGAGATTCATCAGTCTGTTTCACATTTCCATGCCTGTGGTTTCTGCTCCTGCATTGAGCGTCTCCCCCGGGTGGTCAGTGCATGTCATAGCTACCGGCCAGTCGGCCAATTGGCCAATCGCTTAGGCTTTTATATACAGTAGGTCCTCGGGTTACATTGGAGATACTTTCCTACCGCGTGGTGTAACACGATTTTCACTGTAAGTCAGAACCCACCTACATAAGCATATGTCACTCACAGGGAGCACATACACAGCAGTATTGAAGTGAAACAGTAAAAAAAAAAAATTTAAAAGAAAGATAACAATTCCTGACCTTTACTTATGGTAAATAAATAATAAAAAACATAAAGCACATATGTACATATGTCGAAATGATGGAACTTTTTTTTATATAAATAATAGGAGATGGCGATGTATCCATGAAATGATGTATGTCGGGTCTGATGTAACCTGAAGACTGTCTGTATATAGATTACCTTTCCTCCCCACACACATTCTAGTTTCCATTTCAGTAATGCATTTTAAGGTGAAGCTATACTTCTTCAACATAAAATCATGCAAGGCAGTGCTGATATTTCCACCTCCCATCATTTCTGGATTTGAGGATCTCCCTATGTATACATGTATGTTCTCAAACACGCATGCGCACGTGCGCACACACACACGCACACACATTGTCATCATATCTAAAACCAAGTACTCAGTCTTATAACCATAACAAGGCAGAGACAAAGGAAGAACCAATAATGAGGAATGACTGTAACTTTCCATAAAGCAAACGTTTGGGTAGTCCCGTTACCTATTTGAAAATAGACCTCCTGTGTGAAAAAGTAATTAACTGACATAGTTTGAAAAAGTGTCAGTCTATATCTGAATTAATTATTAAGATCTAATATTTTGCTCCCATTACATCTTTTTTTGATGCAAAAGTAAAAACAAAACATCCCAAACAAGTACGATTATACTTAATTTAAATAAGTTATTTCAATAAGAAATTATTTCATCATTAGCATGAGCATACTGAGCAATGGAACTCCTCACTCACTTCCAGAGAGCCTGGGTTATTGCCATGAACAAAGCAGACGACAAGAAAAACCCAGCCATTCAAGTAGGACTTCCCAGTTCTATACAGAGTACTTCCCAGTTTTATTGTTCAAGCCAGTGTCTGTAGCTGGATGGAAATGGGAACATTATATTTGACATTCATTTCTAAGATCCTATTTGCAACGTGTGGTCCTGAATAGTTTCATCAGAATTTGCTTCTTAAGAAGCAGTTCTTGGTCCCCGGCACCATGCCTCTGGCAGGACCTGCACACCTTAGGGATTATTTCTATCACCTCTTAGGTATCTGACTTGGAGATGATCTTAAAGGAGGTAACACTCATTCCCTCTGCTTTTCCATTCCTCTCAACTAGGTGCCCCCAATCTCTCCTGCTAGCACCATATGCTTCCCTAAGGGTAGATCTCCCTTCATCTCCCTGGGTAAACCTTCACGCCATTCTTTCCCTTTGAGCTAGGTGCTGGAGGTAGAGTTGCAGCCCAAACACACACAGGCCCACCCTCTTGGTGCTGATGAACTACTGGGAAGAAGACAACTTGATAACAAACTGTACACATAAACACAGAGCCAGTCAAGGGTGGCCGGGAAGGCCTCTGAAGGAAATGACAATGGCACTGCTGGTCATTATGTAAGGGGGACCAGTAGGGAGCACAGAGGCTTACCACCTGCAAGATGACAAACGGGGCCACTGGCGAAGACTTATTCTAAGGGCGCTGGGAACCAGTCAAGAATTTTGTGCAGATAATGAATAAAATAAGGAGGTCTGAGCTTAGGAAATGGTCACTCTGGCCCAATGTGGTCAACAAGGAAGGCAGGGGAGAGAGAAAGCTTGGCCAGGCGGAGTTTGTCCCCCCACCCCCATCCATGCTCACAAGACCCAGTTGCATCCTCCTTGGTGAGGACCTGCATGATCAAAAGTGGAAGCGGGGCTGCTGCAGACCTTGGGATCTATTCGGGAGCACAGAAGCCTTTTTGTGCCTCTTAAGTGATACTGAATGAGGTACTAGAAGGCCATTGAAGAAAACTCGCCAGAGCCTAATTATGCCAGTTGGTTTTTATTAATAAATAATAAAAGATAATTAGTTCCTTACTGACAGGCACTCAAATGATTATCATTGATAACAGCTTCATTCTTAAACAGTTGGTTTCTTCCAGATTCCCTAGGAATCTATTGACTATTAACTATAGGAAAAACTTTTTATTGCTTTTAGGCTGGTCAATGGTGTTTGCGGATTCAACAACCTGCAGATAAAAATCTAAGTTTAACATGCAAAATTATTGCACCAGTCATAGGACTATTCCAACAGCAGGTGAAGCCCTTGCAAACTGTTTGCACAGTTAAGATTCGTTCCAAACTTCCTGGAAACAAAAACAAGTTTAAGTGCCTTCCATGGCTCAGCACCACGATGCACAAGTACATGTGCAATTTGATTTAAAATTCACAACATGGGTTGGAAGAGGTTAATGGGGGGGTAGGGGGAAAGAGGACCTATGTAACACCTTCAACAATAAAGATTTTAAAAAATAAAAAATAAAACTCACAACAAAACCATTTTGTAGGTTGATGAAAAAGCTTATATGGCTAGAATAAATGGTGGTCAGGATTTGTAATTTTAAGTAATTTACTACCTCTAGTAAATTTAAGTAACTTAGTTCTGCGCTATACTAGTCTGTTCAGGCTGCCATACACCACAGACTGAGTGGCTTAAACAACAGAAAGATATTTCTTACAGCTCTGGAGGCTGAAGTCCAAGATTGAGGTGCCAGCCAAACCTGTTGCTGGTGAGGGCTCTCTTCCTGTCTTGCAGGCAGCCGCCTTCTCAGTATGTTTTCACATGTCAGAAAGAGAGTTCTGGTGTCTCTTCCTCTTCTTATAAATTCACTAGCCCTGTTGAATTAGGGCCCCACACTTACAACCTCGTTGAATCTCTATCACCTCCTCACAGGCCCTATCCCCAAATCCAGTCACACAATAGGGGTTAGAGCTTCAACATATGATTTTGAGGGGAACACAAACATTCAGTCCATACAATACATGGCTAGAACGTGTAAGAGCAGATTTGAATGGAGGTCTAAAGCCCATGATCAGTCCACTTCTCATGCTGTCCATCTCAGAGTGGGAGGTATAGAGTAGTTTAAACTTCAGAAAGCTAGGACATCATTATTGTGTTAAGATAACTTATCAAGTCTCTAGCTTGCTAGCAAACAAAGAAATAGCCCATTCAGGTCACTGTGCCTGTGTCACACTCCTGGTCTTTCCATTTCTTCTTTCCTTGCTCAGTAAATGAAACGGAGTGAAATTTTTTATGATTAGACTGCACATCTCCCTGTCCAGCATTTCACACCAGGGAGCGAAGCTGACTGAAAACCTTTGCCTGAAGCACAGGATAACAAAAAGGGGCATTTAGCCTTTGGGACCGAAGTATAAACAAACAGGTAATTCATTATTATGTTTGATGTAGTCAAAAGCCTTATTACTGCCAGAAAACAGGTATTGAGGGAAATTATTCATATAGTTTCTCTAGTTTGGCATTATTTCCTTTTGAGTGGGAACTTACTAAAGAGGCTGGCAGTAAAAACCCTCTCCTTAAAGCAGAAATTTGCATTAACTGAATTTGAACAAGTAATAGTTAAAACTTATAGTAATAAGCAACCCTTAAAAGACTTGAAATTATCCTGAAACTAACATACCCCCCCCCAATACATAATAATTTAAAAATAAAAACTCCTAAATTTCTTTTCCACAACCCTTTAAAGAGAGCAGGAGAGATTACAGAGCTCAGAGCGTTTATCCCTCACTAACTCCATAAGATTAAGAGTTAATAAACTTTGGTTTTATATGTGCCAACCAGAGAACTTTATGAGAAAGCTGTTTTAAAACAAATGTTTATTTTTATCCCACAATATGAAAAACAAAAAAGTTTCTTGGGCAGCAAAAGTATTTACTGGGGACAATTATAATTTCTTGGCTGTTTTGTAACTGCTTTCCCGGTTGAATTCGCTGCGGTAATTGTGCAGAGCATGAGTGTTAGTGAGCATGCACACAAAGCACCTATAAACATTCACACACACACACATACATAGGTATGCATATGCGTACACAGAGGTGTACATATGCACACAGGGACAGGGACCTAAGCAGAGTGTGGACATTGTTCTCACTCTTTTATTTTTTAAAGGCAGCTATTTTGGCCATAGCATCCAGACAATTATGACAAGCACACAACCACACATACAACAATGACTGACAGGCTCAATTCATAATGTAAATTACTTAACAGACAAGAGATACTGTGCCCCCACCTCCTCCTGCTCCCCACAAATCTTTTCCTGACCAGTTGGCATGAGCTGTGCAAGGACAGTCACTTCATGTGTCAACTTATTGCAGAGGCTGAGCCACAGATAAGCAACCTCTCAGCCACGAAGATGAGACGTGGCTTCCCGGGGGAAGTCAGTCCGTCCACACGGGGAAGCACTCAGCAGCAATTGCCTCGAGACAGCATGGGAGGAAGGAGACTGTCAGAAATGAGTGGGAAAATGAAATCAACTTGCAGCCTGGGTGTCAGGGACAAAATATTCTCATTGCCCAACCAGTCTGAAAACCTTGAATAGATTAAGTCTATAATATGAGAAGCTGTCCGTGGAGAGTTGTCTTTAAGCAAAAGTATGTTCATCGCACATTCCCCATCACAGCGGCTGCAGCAGCACCTGAGATACACGTGGGCATCTTCTAGGGCTGGTGAATGCGTTGTGGTTGATTATCACATTTGGCCCTGGAAATGTCCATGTGGGCTGAGGTTAGGTATCCTATGTAATAAAGATGTAATATGTAAATGGTCATTACGCCGTGAAGTGTAACTACCAATCACTTAACGACCAGATCACGGATCAGCGGGAGGGTGGGGCAGCGAGCTACAAGTGGGCGGCGGAGAGCTACAGGAGGCGGCAGGGCAGCAAGCTATGAGGCGGGGGGGTGGCGGGGGGAGCTACTGGAGGGCATCAGCGAGCTACTGGCACACGGATTCGTGTGCAGGGCTCCTAGTATAGTATAACCTCCATTCTCCCAACAGGAAAACTGGGCGGAGAGGCCCAGGGTTTTATGGTTAGTAAGCAATCTGCTTGGATTACCAGTGCCACTTTTTTAAGTTAAAGGTGGGAAATACAGGCCATAAGCTTAGATACATTAAGAACTTTTGAAGTTACATGGGATTCAGTAACCCACCATGTGTAAACAGCATCACAGACAATAACAACATATCCAGCGCAGTAACTGAAGGAACAAGGGAAAAATCATTTTTGATATACAACAGTGTGTTTTATCTTTGGCAAAACCAATACACATCTGAATGTACCAAAAACTGCTAACAGAGGTCTGGTAATACAGGTTAATGGATCTCAGTAGCTTTGAAATACGGGAAGTCAAATAGCTGCTTGGAGCCTCAATGTGCCTCATCTATGAAACAGGAATGATAATACCACCTAAGTTCATAGGATGGCTGTGAGGAATAAACGGGATATTTATGTTAAGCACCTGGGACACGCTGGGCGTGTAAAGTGCTTATAACTTATGTTTCATATTATTATCATATAGAGCGCATATCATCAGGTTGATACTGTAGATTTTTTTTTTTTAATAGAAAAAGGACTATTTAAGGACTATCCACCTGGGCAAAAGGCCCTACACAAATCAAGTACATATTTTTCAACCTGCATAAGGCAAAATCCTGTTAATTCAAATATGCCCACTTAAATCTCATGCCAGGCAGCTGCCAATTAACCACACAGAGCAGACCACCCCCCTGGCAGGTACAAGCTCTCAGGCAGACACACAGCAGGAAGCCACACGGAGGGGGAAGGAGGGCCAGAACCTGAGGAGCCTTCCGCACCCAGCACAGGAAGAAGTGAGCAAAGCCCTGACAATGGCCTCTTCGCTCCCTGGGGAAAGCCAGGCACATCTAATGACCCAGCTCCCAAACAGGAAAGAATGCAAAAGGGGAGGGGAGCGTCATTAAAAATCCCCGGAAAGTGAATTAATCGTCTGCGGCCTCCTCCCCCTAATCCCCTCCACCCCCCGCAACCAGACACAGGTGGCCTCCACAAGTAGCATGGGGTGGGGGTCGCTATCTCCCCTCCACCTGACCTGGGATTTTCCATCTTCAAAGGTGAAGTCCCCTTTGATTTCATATAACAACTAGTTTATAGATCAAGGTGTCATTTGTTTGCCATCGGTTTTCTGGCTTTGGAAACAAGCAATTCAAATACTTGTGAGACTTTTAAGACCATCTAGTTCAGTTTCACAAATGAAAAGGCCATCAAGAGCCAGGAAGGTAACACCAATGAACGAAGTGGTCCCGGCAGAAACTGTGGTTTACTTGGTTGAATTTTTGCCACTCAGAAATAAAAGCCCAATTGTTGCCCAATCTTTCCAATTTTTTTCAAGAGAAACTGAAAATCTTTTTTTTCCCCCCCAAATGTTGCCTACTAATTTAATAAATAAGTAAGCTCTGTACCCATGTGCAGAGAAAAACTCACCTCTGCATTTCCAGACGGGACCTCCTTCAGTCAGTTTCGGCCCTGGCTTCAAAAACAAAAAGAAAAAGAACCACCTGGAAGCTTTGAAAATGTGCCTGCTTGCCCCCTCCTCCAAGGGCAATTCTGATTATTTGGTAAGCTCTCAGGTGATCCTAATGTGTAGCCACACTTGGCAACCACTAATCTGGCCTAACCTATTAAGATGAAAGGGCGGTCCGAAGATTAAAGCAGCCTACAGCTAGCAGGAGACGACACACACAGCTTATCCCAACACGCTGCTAAGGAAACTCTAGTTTCAATGCTACCATTTTGCCAATGAACTAGAGTTTTAGGGTTTCGATATATGTAGTTTGTAAATATGTCAAATACTTCCCCAGCAGATGTATTAGTTTTCGATGCTAGAGTCCCTTTTTCCTAAATCCAGTGACCATCATGCAACATTGACATTGGACCAGACACTCCACGAAGGCAAAGGACTTGTCAGGCCCTCCCTTACCAGAGAGGTGAGGCGCACCTCAATAAGAACTTGCTCAATGGATAACTGTAGGATTTTCAAAGTTCTACTCCATGTAAATCAGGACTCAAGTTCCATGAAAGCTCAAAAATCAATGCCAAACAGAGAAATGTCAGCAACTAGGACCAATTCAGAGGAAACACACAGTGAGGTCTCAGCTATTTAAGGGGAGGATCACTTAGGTCACTGTTGACAGTAAGTGAGGGCACAGCAAACTGGTCACAAGGACCCATCTCCAACTGGTGATGAGAGTATCAAAGGGTTGTCTGTTCCTTTTACGCTGTTGAGGGGAAAGCTTCAGTTAGTTTAATACTGTATTGTCTACCCAAAATGCTCTGGTAGAGCAGATCTTCAATGTTCTACACACACACACACACACACACACACACACACACACACACGACTGTGACAGGTGACGGGGTGTGTTAACTAACCTTCATGTGGTGATCACTTAACAATGTATACACATCCCAGATCACCATGGTGATCTTAAGCTTACGCAAGGTTATTGCCAATTGTAGCTCAATAAGGCCCTTAAACTACATTAAAACAAACCAACAAACAAAAATTTGCTCCTTTCTGTAATGCATCTACTCTGTCCCATTTTTCACTCTTATTTGTCGCCTCCTCCACTTTGCTTTTAAATGTTGGAGTTCCCTGTGGCTCAGACCTGTGCTTTCCGTTCTCACTTCATTTTCACCCTGTCTGTGATCTCACTTATCTTCGTGGCTTCGATTCTGTGTGTAAGCCACTAACTTCCAATTTCTTATCTCCTCTGACCTAGGACCCAAGCCAGCACTGCATTTCCTTGTGGATGTCTTAAAAAAGGCCTCCAATTCAAAATGTCCTCAACTAAACCTCTTTCTCCCAACCTGTACTTGGCCACCCTCCAGGATTCCACATTCACTTTAACCCAGTACCTGGGAGTTACCCACGGTACCCCTCACCCAGTCATGTCCAAGTCAGCACTAAGTCCGATCAAGTTTACTTCACAAATAAATGGTAAATCTATTACCATACATAATAGTACATCTATTCATTTCTCTCTATCACCACTACCCTGGTCCAAGTGACCAACATCTCTGGCTCACAACAGACTCATAATCCATCTCCCTCAATAACTCTTCCCCCCCTCCTCCATCCAGTTTTCACAATAGAGCCAGGTGAGCTGCTTAAAATGCAGACCTGACTATGTCACTCCCTTGCTTTAAAACTTTCAAGGTTTTCTATTCCTCTTACGATAAAGACTGTAACTCAGGCTGCAACACTGTGTAAGATATAGCCCCTGCCTACTTCTCTGGACTCTTCTCAGATAATGGCCTTCCTCACTCTCTGAACTCTGACCACTGCTTGTTCTCAGCTCTCAACAGCGCTGGGGACCTTCTGTCTCTCCTTCCCTCTGCCCAGATTGCTCTTCCTTCTCCCTCCCGATTTACTTCTGAAGACTTTATATATCTCCTTCCCTCACCACCAAGCTCCAACCTGGATGAGGCCCCCTTATACCTTTATTTCACATGACTCACAACAGTTCTTAATTATACTGGGTTAATGTCTTTCTCCATCCTGGACCACAAACTCCCATAAGGCAGAAGCTAGTTCTAAATTGCTTATCATACTAACCCAGCACCTAGACCAGTGGTCGGCAAACTCATTAGTCAACAGAGGCAAATATCAACAGTACAACAATTGAAATTTCTTTTGAGAGCCAAATTTTTTAAACTTAAACTTCTTCTAACGCCACTTCTTCAAAATAGACTCTCCCAGGCCATGGTATTTTATGGAAGAGCCACACTCAAGGGGCCAAAGAGCCACATGTGGCTTGCGAGCCGCAGTTTGCCGACCACTGACCTAGACCATTGCTCTGCTGAGCAAAATGTCAATTGAATTAATAAGTGAGTGAGTGAATGAATTATGGTAATGATGGATTTTTATATTCTGGCTATCAATACTCATCTTTATCCTCCCCTACAGCACAAACCATGAATCAAGATCAAGAGACACGAAGAAGGCCAGTTCAACATGAAAAGTACTTTTGAGAACTCAGGGTATAAGCTGCATGGAGGGGAAAACACTGAAAAGGAGAACTAGGAAGGGTCTGATCTGGGTTCTTCAATTTGAGCAAGGGAAACAGCATCTCTACGTATATTCACTCTGAATACCACAAAGAACTAGCCATATCTGTTTCATAAATGAATTTCTTAACTCGTGTAAATCCCTTTGTAAATACATAAGAAAAAAATCACTTTCACATATATCTATATATTTTTTACAACGGCAAGTCACCTAGGATCTTCTATAAGGACTTAAAGTGACCCCAATTCAGTACCTCAATATGTCCTTTACATTTATACTTTAAATATATCTCTCTCCAGCTTTCAGAGTCCATCCCTAAATTAAGATTATGGCACTATATCCCAAAGTCTTCTACAAAGTGTTGGGCTTAAGCTTAAAAGATATGAATCGAAGTCCAAGTCACTTATTAAACTGGAAGTGGCCATAAAGTGGAGTTAATGCCATTTTTCGGGCAGGGCAAACCAAGAAATGGTTTGACCTGCTAGCTGAGTAAAATCGCTAGGGAAGAGGTTAAAATTCTAAATCATGTAAAGTGCAAGCTCCCGATCATTTAAGATCGTGAGCGATAACCTACCAAACTGAATACTTCCTGAGTTTCCCCTCGAGGATTTTTTTAAAAGTTTAAAATGCTATCTCCAGCAACGTGGTTATTATTCATATCCTTCCTTTATAAATCATGGATTTTTAAAGCCGTTGGCCTTTGAATTACAAAGTCCCAAATCCCAGAGAAGTCATTATACTGTTATGTTAATCGGGCATTAATATTTACTACTTACATTCGGCAGCATGATTTTCTCTGGAAATTTTTTCCTTGCTGTATGAATATTTCAAAATTTGAGATATAAGAACGTTAAGACAATTTGTCTTTTAAAAAATGGTCAGTGTATTAGGCTACCTTAGTCATCTTCTGCTGCGTAACAAATGAACCCCAAATGTAAGAGTTTAAAGCAACAAACATTTATTGTCTGACAGCGTAAGTGCAGGGGCCAGAAGAGGCTTAGCTGGGTGTCTGTGGCTCATTTCCTTTCCACATGCGCCTCTTCGAAGTGCCGCTCAATACGTGGCAGTTGGTTTTCTCCAGAGGGAAGGATCCGCAAAACAACAACCGAGACAGAGGCCACAGTGCCTCTGAGTGACCTAGTCTCCGAAGCTGCACATCTTCGCTTCTGCTTTCCTCTGTTCATTAGCAATCAGCCACTAAGTCCAGCCCACTCTCCAGGGGAGGGAATTTGGATTGAACCTCTTGAAGGAAGGAATACCAAAGAATTTGTGGACATATTTTTAAAAGCACCCCATGGGCAGTAGTGAGAAGCAGGAGAGTTGGACACATTTGGAATTAGGAAGATCCAATTTTTATTTGTTTGTTTGTTTTTAATATGTTTTTATTGTATTTTAGAGGGAAGGAGAGTGATAGAGAGATAGAAACATCGATGAGAGATAAACATCATAGGTTGGCTGCCTCCTGCATGTCCCCTGCAGGGGATCGAGCCACAACCCAGGCATATGCCCTCCTGGTTCATGGGTTGATGCTCAATCACTGAGCCAGGCAGAATATCTGTGTTTTAATCTGGACTGTGTTACTTACCTACCGAGGGGCTTTGTATAATTATTTAACCTCCTCATGTCATAGTTTCACCAAATGTACTATGAGGTAAATCCCAGGAATCTTGTGTGGGTTTTAATAATATAACATGAAAAAGAACTTTGGTATAGCCCCCAGTCATCATAAGCACTCCCTTAACACTGTCCACATAACAGTAATTAGTGAAGCAACCTATTTATTGAGTGCCCACTAAGCAGATAATACACAGTCCTTAGGAGCTCACATCTAGCAGTTACGAAAGTAAATCTGAACTTGGACACAGAACAGCTACGTGCTTTTTCCTCTAGAAATCTGAGGGCTTCCTTAAGAGAGGCCGTTAGAAAGTAGTCTGTGTGACATAGGAAATAGATAGCAGGTTTAAGCATCTTCGTCTGCTTGCTTTTCTAAGAGTGGCTGTTCTTTCAACGTAACTCTCTCAGGAGCAGAGCCTTGTGCAGGGGTGGAGGGAGTGGAGGAGGCAGTGCCGCCAGCTGGGCCTCTCCTCTGGACACCCCAGGGCCTGGGGGTCTTGCTGGGGCACAGTTTACAAATGAGCACTAACAGATTGTGCCTGTAATCCCAAGTACAAAGGGTCAAAGGTCGTGCTTTAAAACCATGTCAACTTAATATAGCCATTTAAGTAAACAGTGTCATACATATGTTCAACAAGGAAATCTTGTTTCTCCTTTTAAAAACGTGCAACGCTCTAAACGTTAGAGTCTGAAGGGAATACCTTGCAGTCAATCCCGGCTTGTTTCTTCTAAGAAAAAAACAGAAGACCCTTTCTACATGGTTGTCCTTTTGTATCTCCATAGATCTCATTCTGATTCAATAAAGTGTGTGTCACATAGGTTGCGTTATTAGATACTAACTCCAGGCTCCCCACAACTTGTAATCAAAGCGAAAATAAACAAGAGGCCTTAAAGCTCAGTCTTTTCTCAATTTAGAATAAGAGGTTAGAGGAATTTCAGCGCTGGTTAGCCTGCATATCCATGCTGCTTATCATCCCAGAGTCAAAGCTCAAATGATTGAGAAGAATTTCTCCTTTCGAGTTTCGTTGCCCGAGTGCCAAGGCGACCAAGGGTAATTTTCCTCTGGGCTATTGCAAGTATAAAGATTAGTCAAAGATTTCATTAAATATTCCATAGCCCTCGTGTGGCATTTAAAAAACAAAGCCCACCAAAAAAACGGTAACTATGGGAAGACTGAAAAATGGAGGTCAACAATCCAAACTCAAACACATTATAAAATACATGAATTATTATACAACATCAACATCCTACTCTTTAGAGCTGCTTGCATCCAAGCCTATGATTAGCCTTGTATCAAAACTTTATTCTTGGCCGATGGGCGACATTCTGAAGAGCTTTGGGGTCCATGTCTGTGGATACCAAGATAGCAGGTTTGACCAAAGTGAGGTGGGCTTTGAAAACAACCCACAGGTTCAAGGTTAACTTCATCCAGCTCACGTGAAATATACCAGGCGCCCACGTCTGTTGCGACTGAATAATACAGACTTGTCAGAGACTGCAGGCCTAGCCACAAAGCGCCAAGGATAGGGGCTGGGCAAGCGGAGAAGAGCAGGAGTAACTGATTACAATGTTAAGAGTATAGGCTCCAAAGTCAGAAACCACGTTGTAACCTCTGCTGTGTCATCTACCACCTATGAATCCCCGGGCAAGTACCTTATAATCCCCGCGTCTCATTCCATCCGTCTCAGGTCCTCAAGGCCATGTGACTCACAGCAGGTTAAATGTGACATGCACATACAATGCCAGGCACATTGAAGGCACTGGGCTGTGTCTGATTTAGGGGGTCCTGCTTCACAGCTGATGTTTAGGACACATGTTCAAAAATCAAAGTTCTTCTAAGTCGTCACAACTGTTATGAGTATTTCTTAGCTAACTGATGGAGGTTCAGCTACACATAAGTCTACTGAGTAAGTTTTGTTCATATTATTTTTGCTTTGAGAACATACACTGCGTCCAACATGATGCTGGATGTCAATATCATTGTATTTTCATAGAACTTGCTATCTACTGACAAAGGCTAGTTAATTGAACATAGGAGAGGGTCCAAATAAAAGTGTATGCATAGTGGTTAAAAACTGTAAAATTAAATGCAATGTGATATTCTGGATTGAATCCTGGGACAGATAAAAGGACATTAGTGGAAACACAGAAAATCTGAATAAAATCTGGAATTTCATTTATAGTGTACTAATGTTGGTTTCTTCGTTGGGACAAGTACACTATGGTTATGGATGTTAACATTAGGGGAAAGCTGATCAAGGAACTCTACATCTTTATAACTTTTCTGTAAATATGAAATGAATCCAGTGCACATTGCCTGTCCCTTCCGCAACCATATCCCCTCACCCTACGACCTCACACTGACTAATTTCTAACCGCCAGCACCCGCATCGCTTTGGCTGAAGGCTTCCTTTAGCATCCCGAGACGGCTTTGCTCTGCCCAGCATCAGTGCTCAGCAATTACTGACTGATGAAAGTTAGTGGGTAAGTATCCTAACTCTTTCAACCTTGGGTGAGAGGACTCCAGGCTGTGTGGTTTGCTTGGGCTCCCAAACTCTCTTCAAAAAGATCACTGATCTTTTTTTTCTTAAGGGCTGTAATTTGCTTGACAATGCACACATGAGTGGCTCCTTGCCCGGCCTCATTTCACTTTCCCAAATGAAATTTTACCTGAATCCTTATGTCGTGGTCTGCATCTGGGAGAAATCCAGACCAAGACATCACTCCTGACTCTATTTGCTGATGGAGATAAGTGCCTACTGAGTGCCTAATCAGCTCACGGTCATTGTCAGGGAGATATTATGGGTGCCCTGGATTACTTTTCGGTTCCTGGAAAGAGCTCTTCACTCCATACCATGAAGAAATCTCACCAAATTATAAATACACTGGGAACTGACACACTCGAAAGCCACACATCTTGGGATGTGTGGAAGGGAAGCAAATGTCTGGGAAAATGCTAACAGAAAGTTCCATTCTAAAATGCATGCATGCATTCATTCAACCAGAAACTACTAAGGATTTTCTATAGGATATAAAGTGAACAAAATAGAAAAGGTCCTTACTTTTAGGAAGCTTACATTTCCTGTCAGTGGACATGGACACATGGACACACACACACACACACACACACACACAACCCAGGAAAAGAAATTAATAAACAAGATAATATTAGACAGTGATAAGTGCTGTGAAGAAAAGAAAACAAGCTCATATGATACCATGACCTAGATGGGGGAAGGTTACTCTAATAGGGACCGAAACACGTGTAGGCTTTGGTGTGCACTCCTCCGGGTTCTCGGTTCTTAAGTCACATCCTCACGGGCTGCCCTTTACCAAGAAAGGCCTTTGACCACAACCCCCATCACCCCAACTGGCCAACATTCGATTGTCCCTTAACTTACCCAAAGTCCCACCTTGTCTAAGGGGGGTCTCCCAACACCGGCAAATAGAAATATCTCTTACAAATATATGTACCCAGGAATGGCTTTTAGTATTGATTCTTAAATCCAAACTTCATAAGTCAACAATAACCATCTGGGTGTACCTTTCACTGTTATATGGCAGTGGTCTAGGCAGCCTGGCGGAAACGTCACAAGCAACTCATCTCTGGACAGCAGCCCCTTCTGAAGGAGCGAAATTTCAACAGTTCCAGTGAAACCGAGGGTCCTTAGGACTTTAACTTAAGTCCTAGCTCTAGAAATCCGCCTCCTCTGTGTGTGTGTGTGTGTGTGTGTGTGTGTGTGTGTGTGTGTGTAGGTCCCTCAAGACCTAGCCTTTCCCTCAATAATCAGCAACCCCCCAGGAAGCAGAACAGCCCAGACGTGACGGCTGGTCACAGGTCCAGACCTCTGCAGGCGAAAGATCACATCTTGACCAAAGTTGTTTCAGGAGGAATGACCCCCTGGCTACTTTCCCACAGGGGTGTTGGAACAGAGGTCAAGACCTGAGGAAAAGATCCATTATCCTTACCTCACCTCTGACTAGTAAGCTCCCTGTAGGACCAGAACCGCTAACCCACGGCGTCCTGCGACTTGCCCTAATCTGTAACCTACATGCCATTGGGCTCCCTGCCTCTGGGTTGGCCTACTCAATAGTAAACGGTTTTTCTCTCCATCTTGCAAACTCCTGCTCAGGCATTTCTTTGGGCCAGTGCACAAGCAGGCAGACTCTAATACTGAGGTCCTGGTAACACAAACAAAAGAAGCAGTTGGGGACTCACTGAGGCCATAACTTAGGTTTGGGAAAGAAGGAGGGGAGGAAGTAGCAGGTGGTATCAAGCAGATCTTTTAGAAGTGAAGGTTTCAAGTTTCCTCTCTCAGAGCCCCTCAAAAAGGTGCTGCAGAGTCATCCACTGCTGTGTGCCCCACCTGCCAGGCTGCCAGGCTGCCAGGCTGCCAGGCATGGTTTGGCTCATTGAAAGGGCGT
Organism: Plecotus auritus; assembly: GCF_963455305.1. Taxonomy (NCBI): domain Eukaryota; kingdom Metazoa; phylum Chordata; class Mammalia; order Chiroptera; family Vespertilionidae; genus Plecotus; species Plecotus auritus. The sequence continues at coordinate 168,645,731 of NC_137774.1, forward strand.
CAGCCTTGTGAAGTAAGAATCACCACCCCCATTTGGCAGATAAAGCTCCGAGAGTTGAATTGATTTGCTGAGATCATGAAGGTGGTAAATGGCAAAGCCAGATTCAGATTCCATCAGGCAAGCAAGATTTGTAATTCCAAAGCCTGCTCCATGCCCTTTCAAGAATGTCAACCTACCCCTAGGCTTTCACAGTAGTTAGGCCAGCCCTAATCCACAGGCAAACAGAATTCCTGGACAAATGTCACTTATCTCAGTTCACAACCCACCCTCAGCTAGTTAACACAGATGAATGACGAGATAAGCAGCATCCTATTCCGTGGTCCGAGTCAATGCTGACAGGTGGGCATGTGGGGTGAAGAAAGAACCCTGGGCCCAGCTGGTGTGGCTCAGTGGTTGAGTGTCGACCTATGAACAAGAAAGTCAGGGTTCAATTCCCACACATGCCAGGGTTGCAGGCTCGATCCCCAGAGTGTGTGTGTGTGTGGGGGGGGGGGGGTGCAGGAAGCAGCCAATCAATGATTTTCTCTCATCACTGATGTTTCTATCTCTTCCTCTCCTTTCCTCTCTGAAATCAATAAAAACATATTTTTTTAAAAAGAATACTTTATAAGGTAGGTTCTACCTGTTTGTAATATGCAGCTTCAATTTGCTTGTCTTCAGAACATTCTACATCTGGTATTTAGGGGGTTGGTAGTCCTTGAGGGAGAGAAATTAAGTAGTTATTTCTATTGCATGTAGAAGTCAATGGACCATGGCAGTATTACTTCCCATAGGTTTATAAAAAGTTCAGGCACAAAGAAATCTTTGGAAACCGTTATCATCGTGTTTATACTAAGGATGATTAATCATCTGAAAAGAGTGAGTTGTTATCGTGTTTATAGGCTTAAAATTAGCAAACAGTGCAGTGAGATGGCTCAGAAAGCCCATAAATATTAAGCTGCCTTCACAGATGTAGAGTCCAGAACTATGGATTTCACATCTGTGTTTCAGACGGTACATGAGAAAGTGGCGAGGATGTGGAGTCTAGGACATAGTGGTGGGGGTAGAGAAGGGTGGGACCCCACGTGGGTGAGGAAAGGCTACAATAGCCGAAAAGAATTCAGGAAGGAGGAGCACTGTATTTGTTTGCTTTCAAATACAGTACCTAAAGGGAAGAGGTTAGATTCACTGTGTGGCTCCAGCAACTGGACAGTAAGCCAATGAGTGGAAGACAATGTTGATCAGTATAAGTCAGAACTTTTTGAAAATGAACTGCCTAGAATGGACTGGCCGGCGAGGAAGAGACATTCCCATCTGATTAGTCCCAGGAAAGGTGGGCTGGCCCACTTACTGATGTGGAAATTCATGTACCTGACAGAGAGTTAACTCTAAAGTTGGTCATCAGCCCAGTCAACCATTTTATTGGGCACATTATTTACATTATACCATTCCAGGTTGAAGAAAATCACTTGCCAAAAAGCCATCCCGTTTCACCTTGTTTACACCACGAGTGGAGAGCTGACCCCTGTCTTCCCAAGCTTCAATTCTTATCAATTCAAGATTCACTAAGTGGTTAGGTGATTTGAACACTCATATTATTTAAATCATTGCCAAAGAGATTATAGGGTGTATTTTTTTTTTAAGAAGGAAAAGTGGTTTGGATCGTCACGTGAACACACTAAGAAATAGAAGTTACTTTTATTATTGACATATTTTTTTAAAAAAATTTGTTCTCTAAAAGCCAACCACATCTCCATAATTGCGCAATTTACCAGTGGAATGACAGTGAAGCTTTAGCTTTGCGTTAGCAGACTTCAAAAAATAAAGCCCACGGCTTTTTCTCAGCTCTGTATATTGCTGTGCGGTATTCTCACTGTATCACTCAGATTTATCTTTACATTAACAATGCTCACCAGCGGATAGCCAAAAAGGCTCGCCAAGTTGGACCAACTTCAAGATGTGTCCATGTGGGGGTGCTTCATGCCCTTGGCAGAAGCAGGCTGCACGAGGCCCCATTTATTACTTTATGCTATAAACGTTATGTCCTCAGCCAACGAGAAACCCAGCATGACCACCCCATAGGTTACCAAGCACCATAAACATCCGTTAACACAGGCGCCACAGATAGTCCAGGGAAGGCGTCGAGCGTCCATTTTTAAGTGGTTTATGATGTGGAGTCTGCTGTTGAAAATCTAATCACCAAAAACACAGTTCCAAACTCTGCCTAGAACAAATATTTGCAAGGCAAAGTTGGAAAAGAATAATGTACTGATGCCGGCACTTTGTCGTTGCATTTATAGACTTGCATTTCACACCTTTGCCCATTAAGTGCTGGCTCTCCGTGGCATGGGGGAAACCCAGCCTGCAATTTCACTTTGGTATCTTTCCTCCACAAGGAGAGCTCACTGTTGACCCGCCAACGTTCCTTAGAGCCCCTGGAAGCAGACAGTTTACAGGGGTGGGAGGAGATGAGGCCTGGGACACGAAAGGATGCTCGCCAGGTCTGTCCGAAGGGAAACCACACAGAACTGGCGACCCCTTGAAATCCAATCCGGGACAACTTGACCTTTGCTTTTCTCAAAAGGAAACCGAATCGCCAATCACCGCAAAGGTGGGACCAACAACCCTGTCCGCCCAATCATTTTATTTCGTTTCTAGCCAGCATTTCAACTTCTGGAAATGTTTCAATACCAGTTACCTCCAAGGTGCATCCGTCAGTACCCCAGGGAGAAGGCCTTCCAGGGCGACCCAGGTGGAAACCAGCCTCGAACACCAGTTGGTCAGGGCACAGAGCTACCACTGCTGCCAGGAAAGGTGAGTGCCTTCCCTGGCACACATGCCAGGGAGTCTAACATAAACACTCCGGAGAACATCCGGTCTTCACTACGGACAGCAGCACCCCAAGCACTTTCAGATCCGCAGCTCTGACTTGGGTTCAGGTGTCTAGGGTTCCGTTCCCACACAGACACACAGTTCCTAGAATCCTCTCCCGCCTACGCAGGTCTCTTGCGAGTTCCAGAAGCCACCTCTAGCCCTCTGCACCTGAAAGGCAATGGGTCTAGAACTGTCAAGTCCGTGGCACGTCAATCCTACGCAGGAACTCCTGCAACGTCCCAGCCCTCAGGCCTCCTGTTACCTTTCCCTGCCCCCTCCAAGGTCTCCAGGCGTTACCAACAGGCAGGCGGCACCTCTCTGGCCTCCTCCCCCCAGTAAGGCTCCGGCGCCGACACGCCTCCCAGGCGCGCACACAGGCGCACACGTACACCCATTGGGTACACAAACCCCGCACCCGGCCACCGACTCCCGCCGCCCGCCCAGCCGCAACAAGCGTCCCCCTCTGGGTCATATAGAAAGCGCTCACCCCCAAATACACTTCCCCACGCACCCTCAAGTGGGTGACACCGCCAGGCACCCTCTGAGCGCCACCAGCGCCCCAGACGCGCGGCTGCCCCACTCATCGGGACCCTCACGCCTGGGACACTTCTGTCAAAACTCTGAGCCTGCTTGATTTCATAACCACGAGTATGTCCGGGGCTGGGGGAGCTCAGCTCGCCAGGATTTCCACCCACGCCAACTCACTAGGACGGTGGGCCTGCCTCTGCTGACCTCAGCTCCGCGGGGGCCAATGCCAGGCTGCAGCCGCCACCGGCACTGCACGGGACCGTGCGCTTTGGGGAGGAGCGCGCGGTGTAGACGCGCACGGCCCGTGGACGACTCTGCTCGGCCGCGCTGCCCGGGACCTCTCCCGGCTCCGCAGCGGCAGCTTTGGCGCTCCCGCCCCAGCCCCGCTGACGATGTCAAACACCCGCAAAACTTTTCCACCAAAACTATCTGTGGAGAGAGCCCCTCCAGGCACCGCCAACACCAGCCAGAGCGAGTGCCAACGTAGGGCGGTTCTCCGGTCGCCCCCAAATCCCGGCTGTCCCCCATCCGACACACACACACACACACACACACACACACGCGTCCACACAGTGGATCAGGTTACAGCAACCCACCAGCAGAAAACAACTTCTCGGGGAGGAGGGGAGCACAGCCAAACCCCAAGTCGCCCGGGAAAAACGATCCCTGTACACACAGGAGACAGATCCCCATTTTCATAAACAACTGGCGTCCCAGGTCCACTCCCAGGCGCCCTGGCACCACCGGGGGAAAAGAAGAAGCCGACACCGGAACCCCCTCCAGTACCTTGGAGCCTCGCCTCGGGGTTGAGAGCGCGGGTTCGCATCTGCGCTGGGGCCGAGGGCGCGGGGGGCCTCCGGGCCGAGTGGCCGCAGCCCGGGGTCCCCGCCGCTGCCCGGGCTCAGCAGCAGCAGCCGCCGCCGCCGCTGCAGCCGCCGCCGCCGCCACCGCCGCCGCCGCTCCCTGGACCGCCTCCTCTTCCCATGGCTGCGCCCAGCTTGGCAGCTCCCGGGCTGTCAGGCTCGGGGAGAAGGAGGGGGCGGGGTGAAACGGGAAGGGAGGATGGGGCGGGAGGGGTGGGAATCTGCGGCCGCGGTTCAGCGGGGGTCACGCCGCGCCTGGCCCGCCGCCCCCGGGACCCGGGCTGCCGAAGCGAGAGGAAGCGGGAGTTCAGGGCCGCCGGTGCGAGACCCGCTGCGGAGACGCCGTCCGGGCCACGCACTCCGAGGAGCTGGGATGAAGCGCTTCCCGGCGGGGACTCGGAGTTAGTGCGTGTCACCCTCCTCCGGGCTGCGCGGCTCCCCCTAGAGGAAAATATTGGTAGTTGCAGGACGCTTCCTTCCTCTCCGCCCACCCGGTTCCCAAAAAGAAGGCAGGACCTAAAAGACCTTAAGTGCTTACACACGGAGCCGCACAGAAACGCTCGCTCCCCGCAGGACACGGGCGAAAACCCGGGAGGTAGCTTAGAAAGCGTGATTGCCAGCCAAACATTGCCTCTCTCCACGTTCAACCGATGTCCAAACTCCTGCTCAGTGGGGTGTGGTAAACACACACACACACACACACACACACACACACACACCAGCTTAAAGTAGGAAAGACCTTATTTTAAAGGTTAGAAAACGAAGACAGGGAGGTGAAGTGATTTACCAAGGGCACCAGGCGTGTTAGAAGAGAGGTCTGTCCAGAAGCCTCGCCCAGGGCTGCAGGGAGCCCTGTCACGGGCCCAGCCTGAGGACTGTCCTTGCCAGCAGGACCGGGTTTTTTAACTCCCCGGCCTGGACAGAGTTCATGTGTCAGATCCGGGCCTGCCCACCTCATTCCCCTGCAGGCAAAACAAAGGAGCCGGGAAAGTGCTCCAGAAAGTTAAGTCTATCATTTTGTAAAGCATCAAACCCCCAGTCACCGCAGGCCTCCCTAAGCAGAAAGTACAGAAGTCCAGTTCCAGGTTGTCTGAGATCTGAAGGAGCAGCGAGTCCTGCTATCTTTTGACTATTTACTTTATTGCCAACTGCCAGCTGTAACGTCATTTATCTAACAGCCTCGGCTTACTAAACGACTTTTTTTTTTTTTTTTAAACAGGGCTCCCTGACACAAAACCAAGTTTATACCCAGACAGAAATGTTTAAACAACTTAAACTTAACCCAAGCCTCTTAGCACTCGCATAAAAGATCCCCGGGCCTGAAGAGTAGCAAGAGGGGCCAAGATTTGGGTAGGAACACAGGACTAAATACTTTAGGGAGGCAGATATCACATAAGACACCCCTGTTTTGAAAGAAATCCGATTAGTGGAAAATTCTGTTACTAAGAGTCCTTTCCAAGGCTGAGTTGTGGCTCAACAACCCCACCTTTCCCAGGCAAAGACACAGAATGACAGGAGTATTCTGGAAGGGGTGTGTACCATCACTGTCCCATAGGGGGCAGGAGAGAGGTGGATGTTGATTTGGAACTGGTCCTGTTGTGTCTCACCCCAGTATAAAAAGACCTTCTTTCCCTAAGACCCTCCCCCAGTCCCTCCTTGGCTGGGGAGCTATGCTAGAGCAATGGGAGTGCTTAGCAGTGTCTGGAGGGTGTTCTTTTTTTTTTTTCTTTTTTCTTTTTTTCCTTTTTTTAGGGGAGTTGCTCATGTAAAGAAAGACAGGTTAGGACACTGGTTGGCAAACTCATTAGTCAACAGAGCCAAATATCAACAGTACAACGATTGAAATTTCTTCTGAGAGCCAAATTTTTTAGACTTAAACTTCTTCTAACGCCACTTCTTCAAAATAGACTCGCCCAGGCCGTGGTATTTTGTGGAAGAGCCACACTCAAGGGGCCAAAGAGCCACATGTGGCTCGCGAGCCGCAGTTTGCCGACCACTGGGTTAGGACACAGGCAGGCAGGACTCCTGATGGGTGGTCGGTCGGTCAGCACATGCCAAGCTGGTGAAAGGGCAATACTGGCAGGAGCAAAGACCAGCAGCCCTCAAATGCTGGCTCTGCTCCTGTCTGAGATGGCTTCCCAAGTTGGCTCTTCAGACTCTGGTACCACGAAGTTCTTTCTCTATCCCCTCTCTCTCTTTTTTAAAAAAAATATATATATTTCTTTGTTGATTTCGGAGAGGAAGGGAGAAGGAGAGAGAGATAGAAACATCAATGATGAGAGAGAATCATTGATCGGCTGCCTCCTGCACACCCCCTACTGGGGATCAAGCCCACAACCCAGGGAGGTGCCCTTGGCCAGAATCGAAGCTGGGACCCTTCAGTCTGAAGGCTGACGCTGCATCCACTGATCCAAGCCGGCCAGGGTTCTATCCCCTCCTTTTAGGATTTGACTACCCCCCACCCCCACCCCTGGAGCTCAGAGAACCTTGACCTCATGTAGGAGGTGCCAGATGGATTCACGAAATTCTTTCAAAGTTCTATTGCTGCCTTTGGTAGAAAAGTAATATGCACAGAAGACATAGGAAAAGACGTACTCGTTAATATGAAATATTATGGAACCAGAAGAAACTTGCAACATGCATGAAGGGCACTCCCACTGCTCTAGCGTAGCTCCCCAGCCAAGGAGGGACTGGGGGAGGGTCTTAGGGAAAGAAGGTCTTTTTATACTGGGGTGAGACACAACAGGACCAGTTCCAAATCAACATCCACTTGGCAGGCTTTGCTTTGAAGTCCCATGAATAAAGGTCCCTGGGTCTCGTCTATGACTATGTGTAGGTCTATGGGGGTAGATGTCGCGTTGTATTTTCCAGGTTATGGGGGGAAGTGTATCAGGAATTGAGTTGACTGATTTGTTATGAGTGAAGGCACTCCAGAGCACCTTTACCTTATGAAACCTGAAATTGTACATGCTCACGTTCCCCACACCCCCCAAGCCTGGAATATCCTACTTTGACCTCATGGGGAAGTCTCCTTGACCTTGAGTTTCAGCTCAATTGTTTAGTTAGTTCCTCTCTAAAGCCTGTCTGGCTGTTCCCACAGGTGGAGTTCATTAATTACTCACCCTTGCATCTGCAACAGCCCAGGCCTCTGTGCCTACTTTCATGAAATACTTCAGTTTCTATCGATGTGTTTGTTTTCCCCATTAATTATGAGACTCTTAATATTTGTACCTGAAATGTCCAGGTTAGTCCCCAGAAAATGGTAGGGTGCTCAAAAAATGTTTAAACTAAATGGAATGAAAAATAATACCTCCCGAATTTGGATCTCTCAAACCTAGGTCTTTATACAGAGCTGCAGAGAACCACACTCAACAGCCTCTTGTACTCCACGTTCCGAATGTGTTCACTTCCTGATTCTCCACAACTGGCACCTGGCCTGCACCACCATAACCTCTCACCTGGGTTACTGCTCTAGCCTTTCTACTCCACGGGTCTCCCTCATCAGCACCCACCACCGCCGACAACCAGAGTTAGTCTACACTCAGTTCCCAGCAGGATTCTTTTCTAAACTATGTCAGATTGTGGCATTCCTCTGCTCAAAAGTCTTCAATGGTTCCCCATTTAAATCCGAGTAAAATTCAAAATGACCCATGAGGCCCTCCATGAGCTGGGTACCTCTGTCCTTGACCTTGTCTCCTGTTACTCACCCCATCATTCAGCCACCCATTCTGCTCCAGACGCCCCGGCCTCCTGGCTGTTTCCTAAGCAGGCCAGGCGCCTCCTCACTTGGAGCCTCGCACTGCCTCCTCCCTCTGCCTTACACATCTCCCCCCAGTTATCCTCCCTTACTTCCCTTAAGTCAGGGGTCCTCAAACTACGGCCCGCGGGCCACATGCGGCCCGCCAAGGACATTTATCCGGCCCGCCGGGTGCTGCTGCCTGTCCTGCTTAGCAGCCGACGCGTCCTGGGCCCGCAGTGCGCATAGGAATTTGTTCATAGTTTTTTTTTTAAACTATAGTCCGGCCCTCCAACGGTCTGAGGGACAGTGAACTGGCCCCCTGTTTAAAAAGTTTGAGGACCCCTGCTTTAAGTCTTTACTCCACTTTACCTTGTCAGTGAGTTCTATCTTGATGGGCCTATGTTACCTTGTTCCAGCCAACCCTTCCCCCAACCCTGTTGCAAATCTTTGCTACAACGTGGCTGGAAAGATAGACTGTATTTTAAAGACAATAAAAACAATTATAACATGATTCAGATAATGCCTATTCAAGTGTGGACTTCCAGGAATTGTATCTCCCCAAACTATACAACTCCACAGTATACAGTCCTTAAGTCTACAGTTATCCGGGATGAGCTTTGATTGCAGTGATAAAACTTTTTCTCAAAACAAAACCCCCGAACCAGCATTTTGTAGTTGCTTCATTTTGTTGGATTTGTGGTTGAAGAAGTAAGCTCGGCAGCCAGGCGCCTGGGGATGTTGTGTGAGCCATCTGTGATTTCATCGAGCTCACAGTGACTCCATTTCTAGGTCTATAGAATGAGGGGGGTGGGGGGGGGGTTGCTATCATTTCAGCTGTAAGACAAATTATTGGATTGATAATTGTGATGGTTAATATTATGGTCAATTTGGCTAGTCCACGGTATTCAGATATTTGTTCGAATATTATTCTAGATATTTCTATGAAGATATTTTAAAGATGAGATAAATGTTTAAATCAGTAGACTTTGAGTAAGGTAGTTTATCCTCCATAATGTGGGTGGGCCTCATCCAATCAGTGGAGGGTCTTAATAGAAAAAGACTGGCCTCTTCAGAAGAAGAGGGAATTCTGTTGGTGACTGCCTTTGAACTTGAACTGCAGCATCAATTCTTCCCTAGGTCACTAGCTTACCAGCCTGCCAGCCTCCCCTGCAGTTTTTGGACTTGCCAACCTTCACAACTGCATTAGCTAACTTCTTGAAAAAATCTATCTATCTATCTATCTATCTATCTATCTATCTATTCTATTGGTCCCGTTTTTCTGGAGAACCCAGACTAACACAATATTCATTGGTAAATTCTAAAAATAAAACACACTTACTTTAAAGGATTTTTTTTTTCAAACAACACTGACTTTCCATCCACCAGATTCTTTCAACAAATGTTGGAGAGTCTGCATCACGACAGACTGGTTCTGGGAACTTAAGATGCATCAGAAAACACACAGCAAACCACAAAAACCCTGCCCTGAGGGGCTTGCGTTCAAGTTGGGAGAGACTGATGATAAATGTGATAAGTAAATCTTTGGAGGGCTGATTAAAAAAACCGATAGATAATAGGATAAGGGCTCAGGAGTGCCAGGTAGTGGGCTAGAATGCTGGAGCCCCTTCCTGGCCCCGACTCTGCAGTGTGCTGTGGAGTCCGGTGGGTGATGGGTGTGTAAGAGCTGCCTGACCAGGGGAAGCCCTCTGCCCTGGTCCCCAGCCCCAGTGCCCAGCTGTGCTGGTGGAGAGGATGCAAGGGAATCACGACGGGGAGAAAGCAATCCCCATAGGAAGTGTTTGCCTTTCCTTTCCCATCGAGAGGCATCAGGGAGAAAGCTATTTCATGATCTGGACATTCTTAGCCAAGACTTAGGAGGAGGTTTCAGAGCCAGAATTCAAGCTTCAAATCACCATTTGTTTTTATGAATTCGAAGGGTTACGAGTTTGATTCCAGGCCAGGGCACAGACTCAGGTTGTGGGTTCGATTCCCAGCTGGGGTGCATACAGAAGGCAACTGATCGATGTTTCTCTCCCTCTCCCTTCCTCTCTCTAGAATCAATGAAACACAGATGAGGATTAAAAAAAAAAATAAGAGTTTCAATTCAGAGCTCATAGAAATTAAAAGGAATTTGATTGCCTTGACTCTTCAAGGGTTCAGAACCACCCACAGGACAGCTCGGGGCTTGGGAAATGCCACCTGGTTGAAAGGAACAAAGTAAGATAGGTCTCAACAGGAACTTAAGAATGAAGGTTCCCCTTTAAAACAGTTAAGTATAAATTTTTTTAAAAAAATTAAAAACATTTTTGAGATTATTTTCTCTATCCTCCCACCAAATGCCAACACTTGTTTTTTTTAAATCATATGATAGACCGTCATCCGGCTTCTGTCTGGATAATTACATTGGTGAGTAACCCACTCACTCCCTCACTGGGAGGTGTGTTCCATTTTGCATCTGCACTCTTTGTTCAAAGTACTTTAGCCAGACTCTGCTGTTCTATTATTCATACCTGGTTTTATCTCTGGAACACACAGGGGAAAATTTAGAAATTAAAATTTGTTTTTCCATGAGACACATGTTCACATGTCTCACCGCCAAGTTACCTCTTCTCCAGGCCAAACACATGCGGGTCCTTCCCCTACTTACAGACCCTACGCCATCCTGGGCCTCCACCTGAGTGTATGTTCTGGATCATCACAATCCTTCCTACACTCCTATGCCCAGTGTCAGATTCGGTCCCATCACAGTCACCATAGGAGAGAGGAAGAGCATGAGCTTCCAGGGCGGTGCTCTGAGTAAGGGAGGTGGCAGGAACCCCGGAGGCTGACAGATGTGGTGGGAAGCCGAGCACTGGCCCGACTTCTGTCCATCACTCAGCTTCCCCTCCAGCGAAGCTACTTTAGCGGACGTACATGATCCAGGCAATTCTGTCCATCTCTCCTGTCCTTTCACATCCAGTCCTTCCGTATGTTTTGTCTTCACATATCATTTTGTTCTTTGCTTCTCTCCTTTTCAATTTTTACAGAGGTGGGAATATAAAAGCAAAAAGGCTGTGAGTGAGAAAGGCATCCGAGCAAGCATGAAAGTGTCACAGCACCTTTCCTTTACAGAAATCAGCCACACAGACTATTTTCAATGGCTACCAGGGGTCCTCAAACTACGGCCCGCGGGCCACATGCAGCCCGCCAAGGACATTGATCCGGCCCGCCGGGTGCCGCTGCCTGTCCTGCTTAGCAGCCGACTCGTCCCGGGCCCGCAGTGCGCATAGGAATTTGTTCATAGTTTTTTTTTTAAACTATAGTCCGGCCCTCCAACGGTCTGAGGGACAGTGAACTGGCCCCCTGTTTAAAAAGTTTGAGGACCCCTGGGCTGGACAGACCATCAATCTAGTTTGCTAATCAGACTTCTCCGAAGGCATCATGAAAGCCTAAGAGAAAGACCACGGAACCCTTTTCCCAGGAAAGGAACAGGCCTGCCCACCACGCGGGGTCTCCCAGTGAAGCCATGGAAGGTCAGGGCAGGAGATGAGCCGCTGGAGAATTCCTGGCTGGAAAACCTGGGGCAGAGCAAGGACAAGGACTGTGTTGAAGAGAGAGAGGCTTGGCCTCTCTGCTGCTCTTGCTCCCCCAGGGGCAGGGTTGAGACAGCTTCCTACAGAAAACCTTGATATGTTGTATAAATGCATTGGAGACCTAAGCAAAACAGGCCTCAGCTATATAATATAATAAATATAATATAATATAATACAATAATATCTAATCAGTCAGAATATCTGTCAAAAGCAATTCTGCTTCATAATTTATTGTACGCTTTCTTAACACTACACAGTGTTCCAAGCACATGCACATAAATTATGTCAGTTTTCCTTCACAGAAATGCTGTGAGAAGGTGCTATTATCCACTCTTTATCAGTGAGGAAGCTGGCTCGGAGTAGCAAAGCCACGGCACCAAGTCCTACAATGACGTAGCTATAGGGGTTGGATGGGAGCCCAGAGCCATTCCGGGCCAAGTCCACTCTTGGCCCTCTCCACAGCCTCTCCAGGGGCCACACCCACCATCTTGTCTATCCTGTGGCTGAAACCACCAGACCACAGCACCTGAATGGGGAGGAGGGGAAACAAGCAAAATCTAATACGTTGTGTGTTTTTTTAAATCTCACCTGAGGGTACTTTTCCATTGATTTTTATAGACAGGGAAAGATAGAGGAATATCCATGTGAGAGAAACACATCGATTGGTTGCCTCCTGCACACGCCCTGACCAGGGCCCAGGCCGGGAAGGAGCCTGCAACGGAGGTACGTGCCCTTGACCGGAATAGAACCTGGGACCCTTCAGTCTGCAGGCCGATGCTCTATCCACTGAGCCAACCCAGCTAGGGCAAGTCTAGTACATTTTTTAAATATATATTTTATTGATTTTTTACAGAGAGGAAGGGAGAGGAATAGAGAGTTAGAAACATCCATGAGAGAGAAACATCGATCAGCTGCCTCCTGCACACCTCCCACTGGGGATGTGCCCGCAACCAAGGTACATGCCCTTGACCGCAATCGAACCTGGGACCCTTCAGTCCGCAGGCCGACGCTCTATCCACTGAGCCAAACCGGTCAGGGCTCTAGTACATTTTTAATACATGTAGGTTTGCCGAAACCGGTTTGGCTCAGTGGGTAGAGTGTCGGCCTGCGGACTGAAAGGTCCCAGGTTCGATTCCGGTCAAGGGCATGTACCTTGGTTGCGGGCACATCCCCAGTGGGAGGTGTGCAGGAGGCAGCTGATCAATGTTTCTCTCTCATCGATGTTTCTAACTCTCTATCCCTCTCTCTTCCTCTCTGTAAAAAAGCAATAAAATATATTTTGAAAAAAAAAATACATGTAGGTTCACATCTAAGAGCCAGAGGATAAGTGGAGCCCCTATATCATAAGTTTAAATATTTAAAAGTTACAGTCATGCTAACAAATTGTTCAATAGAATATATTCTATCTTATCTTGATAATATATCTTCATAATGATCTGGGAGGGCAGGCTTGAATTCAGATTTCTCAGAGTTCTGCACTAGAAAGAGGTGACACAGAGAGATGTGGTCCTCAGTTGGATCCTCCGTCTCCATTCCTCCCCACTTCTCTCCCTACTCCTAGCTCCCCTACACACAGACAGGGTCTCCTACACATGTTGTAAAACCCCAGCTCACATGCCCAAGCTCCATCCAATCTACCCTCTCCAATCCCAGAACTTCAGGACATTCCACATGGGAACTCCAAAGTCTGATGTATCCAGAGAGTGTTCTAAAGAGTAAGCACAGCCCATGGGAACACACGTCTTCCATGCAAAGTTTCTATGTGTTGTGAATTGGGGCATGGAAGGAAGACAGCTAGTGCAAGGGCTTCTCTTCCGTAGGCCTGAGGGCAGTATTCATCCTACGATCTCATTTAGACCAACGCTGCTGCCTTAGTGGCGGGTTGGGAAGCAGGGCATTGCGACACCTTGGAAAGAAGGTCCATTGGATTTTCAACTGAGGACCCCAGGGCAGAATTCAGCATGCACTAAGTACGTAGCAGATGTTTGTTTAAAAAGTTGTAATTAATTTTTAAAGACAATCTCATGCTCCATATTGAAGATGAAGCTAAAAGGAAAGTAATACATTGTGAAATATGTTTGAAATCTATATCCAGAAGACACCAACAATCTGATAGCAAAAATGCTGCTATTTGTGGGCATTTGGGTAGATGGAAGTCTTTTATTGTTACACATAGTTCTCCCATGGACATTCTGCACATGTCTCTTGGTGAGCATTTGTACACATTTTTGTTGTGTACAAAAAGACAAAGTGTGCAAACATGGTGGTATGAATGTGCACATCCGCAAGCCATGTATGAGTTCTGATCGCTCACAGCCTCACCAACACTTGGCATTTTTCAGCTTTTTTTTTGTTTTAGCCCCTCCGGTGCCTGTGGAGATGTACTCCATTGTGATTTAAATTGGTGTTTTCCTGATGTCTAAGGAAGTTGAGCATCTTTTCATATTATTGGTCATTTGGATCTCCTCTTTTGGAAGTGCCTGTTCAACTCTTGCACATTTTATATATAATACATGAATTTTTAAAAAAATTATTTGGAAAAATTATATTAAATTATTAACTGTGGTTTCCCCTAGGGATTGAAAAATTTGGAAAGTGGGAGAAGTAAAAATGAAAGAACAAGGATTTTATACTTTTCTTTTCCACTCTAGTTTTCTTTTAAACTAGGGAACATGAACTGTGGATGTGCCTAACAAACCCTCGTGTACCTCAGAATTTGAATGTTTACATGATACTAAAGTTCTGTGCTTTAGGAAGTGCTTGATACAAGTTGCCCTAATAGAGTAAATATATAATTTGCTTTACAATGATTTGGTTCCTGAGCCACATTCTAAAAACCCATACACTGTATAATGTGAGATGAGGTACCACCTCTAATTGATTCATTATTAAAATTTTTAAAAATCTGTCAGATTGGAAAAGATAAAACATGATGTTAGTAGTATACATTATTTGTTAAGGTATGGGGACAAAGACATTCTTATTTTATGTCAATTGAGAATATAAATAAGTAAAATTTATTTTCAGGACAATTTGGCATATCTGTAAAATCTAAATTCATGTATCATTTCACCCAGAAATTCTACTTTTAAAGGTTTATACTTATAAATAAACTCACAATATTTTGCTAAGTTATATAAGTGAAGGAAAATTCACTGTTTGTATATTTTTGTTTTATTAGATATTTTTCAATGAACAGGGACAACTTCTGTAATTTTAAAAAAGCAATGATTTTATAAAGACGAAAGGAATACATCTGCTTCCGTTTAAGAAACAGGTAGTGTAGCCAAGCTGCGTAGTTTGCATGCTGGGAGAGCCCCCTGAAGCAGACCAAGGCTGAAGGCTATCTTCCATGAACAACACGAAGCAACAGATTAGAAAGCTTTTCTTTCAATAAGAATTGTTTACATTAAATGTTTACATCATTATTAACCCAACTTTTCTTGAGATGTCCTAAAACCATTTAAGCAAAAAGGAGTCACAAGTTATAATCCCCACAAGGCCTCCCTTTTGTTCATATAAACCCAACTGATCTGTATACTTTGAGGAAAGAGTTCAAAGTGTAATAAGGCTAGTCACTATTCCAACTCTCACTATAGATCTTTTTTTTTTTTTTTTTTTTTTTTGAGGGCTGGCACCCGTCTCTGTGCTTGGCAGAGTATTATATCGTAAGTTAGGGTGAAGTCATGCCTTCTCTCCCTTGGATGAGTTGTCAGAATTCTTGGCACATGGTGTAAAAGTGGGAAATTGTAAACCACCCCACTATTCTTTTGACACTGTCTCTGTAAATACTGATTCTGATTAATATGTAGCTTGTAGATAAACAGCATGTTTATAGAAGAATCCTAGGAACTACATCTTTAGAAGATGTAGACTCCGACCTTCAGTCATCCCAGCTCCAGGAGATTTGCTGACCATTAAACAGAAAACCAAGATGACATAGAACCAAGGTGATGAAGACCAGGATGACGCTGACCAGACCATCATGTGACCAGTTTCGAGATCCTTATCAGAATGGACTGTGCTAGTCTGCACATAGAGAACTTTTCAGCCTCTTCCCCTTGATTGCTTTCTTTGGCTTTCCCTTTCCCTCCTTATAAAAACCTCTGTCTTGATAATATATCTTCATAATGACCTGAGAGGGCAGGCTTGAATTCAGATTTCTCAGAGTTCTGAGATGTTGAGATGGGCTTCGTGACAAGAGTCCTTGATCTCCTCAGGTGACTAGCATTTGAATAAACCTCTTTCCTTTTTCACCAGCATCTATCTCATGAGTTCGTGTTTTTGTTTGTTTATTTGTTTTTTAAAGCATGTTTTTATTGATTTTAGGGAGAGAGGAAGGGAGAGGAAGAGAGAAACATTGATGAGAGAGAGACACATCAATTGGCTGCCTCCCACACTCCCCGTACTGGGCATTAAGCCCACAACCTAGGCATGTACCCTGACTGGGAATTGAACCAGCGACCTCTTGGTGCATGGGTGACGCTCAACCAACTGAGCCATACTGGCCAGTTAGGGTTTTGTGGTGGCAGGCAGTCAAACTTGGCTACAATTCTAGGTTAAGGTTAGATTATGCTATCATAGTAAAAAATGTAACTCAGAAGATGACCTGTATGTACTTTGTTAATTCATCCAAGCACAGAATTTACTTAGGAAAAACTCTAGTTATTGCTCCCCAAATGGATTTCAAAGAAAACGTAAATGCTGCTTGAATGCTCTACATATGAAGTGCTTTATTATCCAGAAATTTCTACCAAAGTTTGCATTTATCTAAATAAAGGTTTTAGTTGGAAGCTTGAGGTGATTCTTTTAAAAATATAAATTCTAGATATGCTAGACAGGGGCCTGGGCTGGCCAAAGGTCTGGGGCCCATGCTGGGAGAGTTTACACTTAGTTATGAAATTTATAGAAACACTTCTGGGCCATGGCAGTGAGAGCTTCAACAGTATTCCACAGAAGCAACATGTAACAGGCTATGTTTTGTTTCTTCTCAGTCAACCCCTAAAGTTACTTTTCCTCCTAAAGCTAGGAACCACCACCCTTGTGTAGAAGGACAGAAGCAGATCAGAAACAGCGGAGCTTGCAGGATCTTCATTTCCACATGACAATGATTGTCAAAGAAGGAAGAAGAATCCTCGTTAAATTTTGTGAAATAAAGAAGAGTCATCAAGTTATTGAAACACGTACAGAGTCATGGTTCATGAAATAAGAATTTTGTGCTGATACATTTTGTAGTATTATTACTCATATAGTCAATTGTTTGATGGAAAAGCCATTCAATCTAGAATGGCACGAAATTCAGATGAAGAGGATGATCAAAATCTGGGCTATAAAAGAGCCAGGAAGGAAATCTGGACTTACCACAACAAAAGCAAGCATTTAAGCTCTGCTAGGCCAAAGGTTTTTACCAATTCCTAGGTACAGCTATTGTCTGTACTTCATTGTGTATCACACTACATATAGTGAATGGCATGCAATTCTTGTTTCAATCATTCTTAACTAACCCTCTTATCTTCCTTAGGAGTCCAGTTAGAGAACCTTTGTGGGTATCATTTTAGGAAGACATCTGTGGCTACCATGGAGACGCATGGCTCAGATCTCCCTTTCAGAGAACTTCGTGTAAGTGCTGGGGCTGACAAACAGCCTCCAGTGGCTACACCGTTGGATCCGCCATAATATCATGCCAAGGCTGCTCCAGGCTAACTCCCAACCAGCGACTGGCTATTAGAGCTGGTCCATTTCTGCCTGACACCACACCCCTCTAAAGGGCAATCGGTGCTCAGGGGCTCCCCATGGACTGCTGTAGGCACTCTGCATCACAGTCTGATCATCCTTCCTGCCCTGCTCCTTACACAGGTGCTAGACCTGCATCCCTCTTCCCTACATCTTTCACAGGTGTTTCTTCCAACAAACCTTGCAAATATTCCATCCTGGCATCTGCTTCTCAGACACCTTGAAATGATACAGCATTTGAATTAAGTGACCCCAATTGGCAGTAGAGATAAAAGTTCTTTTAACTTTTAAGCACTTTTTTTTTTTTTTTTGAAGAACTATAAGCACTGCTTAAAATCTTGCTCCAATAAGAGTCATTGCTGTCTGGATGTGTTTTCGATTATTTATTTACAGGAAGGCTTTGAGTAAGAGGCCCCTTATCGGAATGATGGAGCTTTTGCTATTTGAAATGCTATGAGAGAACCTTCAGGGACTTGGCTTTCTCTCTGACCTAAATACAATTTGCCTATCAGCCGAAAACAGTTACTTCAATGCCAGTTGGCCATAACTGGGGATTGGCATCTTATTGGCTATACTTTGCAAAACCGTGTTTGATGCTCAGGTTCAGAGTTCTTACGTGCAGAACTCAAACAACTATACCCATTAAATTCTAACGAAGACTATGACATAGGATTTTTGTTGCATTTGTTTCTGTTTAAAATGATGACTTATTCACTGAGGATGTCAACATATGATTTTAATATGACCAGACTCAGGTTCGATTAATAAAAAAGGATAAATCAAGAGGGCCGGTTTCCTTAAATTTTCAGTCACGTATGGCGTATCTATAATTTGGTCATTTGCCCTGCAGATGGGCGCATGAGATCATCCACCTTTTCACATCCACAGACCTCTTTCAGAGCATCTTGGTTTCACATAGGCCCTTTAGGTATATAAGTGAGGGTTCAATGGTATACCCTGTGCAACAAATGAGATTCATGAATATAATCTAAACAGCCTGGAGTTTCTTGATAAAACTCCATTCAAATTTAACTTTAAGCTACTTAGAGCAGGTTATTTTCACTGTGCATTACAATACCACATAGTGGATTTATATAACTTCGGTGTTCTTTTATTATTTTCTATGTGCAATGACCTATTACATTGCCTATCTTGCATAGTTCATGTTACAACCTAGTATCTCTCATTTAAGACACAGAAGTTTTACAGCATTTTGGAGAGACTGAGCAACTTGCTCAAGGTCACATAGCTAGCTATGAGTTTGGCAGGGATTTTAATATGGATTGGCCTGACCCCCAAGTTTGTCCCTTTACATGCATATGGTACATCCTTCCCAAATGTCCTACACAATAGAAGACAGGGGTCATGCTACATGTTGATGTAACATTGGACAAGTCTCTTACATTCTCTAGGAGAATTTATAAAACAAGTAGGTTGGGTTGGCCGTGCTTGAGTCCTAGACCCGCCCAGGGTTCCTTCCTTCTCTAACATTCCTTTACTCTGTAGCTAACCTGGATAAACTCCTACCAAAATATAATCTGAAATAAGTTTTACGCACTGTAGGGTGATCAGGTATCCAAGTCCTTAAGTTTCTATTCCTCCTTCTACCTTAAAATAGAGCATATGTGGCAAGAATAGAAAAATGCTGTTCACAGCTTTGATGAGGGATAGCCTGGATTCCTTTTGGGGAGTATGTTTACGTTGAAAGCCACAAACAACAGATCTCAAAACCAAGACCCTGGAATTTAAAGCGAATGAATAGCTACAAACTTTATATGAAAATGCAAATAAACTTACCTAAAAGTTTAAAAAAAGGCACACATCTTACAAAATTTAAGTTATTGTTTCTTATTATAAATTCTAACTTAAGTAATAGTGTTTGGGTGATAGGTCTCTGAGATGTACATTTCCTCACCTGGATTCAGCCTAGAGTTTCTGATCTGATAAAACTAGCAAGTTATTATATCTGAGATAAAGGCCATATGGATCTAGAAATGGCCCCTTCAAAATAGTTCAAAACTTAGTGAGTGATCCAAATTGAACATCTCCCATGTGCATGATGATATAAATTGCTCATCCTCTTTGAAGGATTGGCATTTCAAATTCATCTTGGACTTGAAAATACATAATGTCCATATAAAATGTAGTCCATTCCATGTTTGTATTAACAAATGGATGCCGCATGAGCAGAGGTTTGTGCCACTGGGACACAAACCTATAATTTCCGCCTCAGAGTTCCCATCAGTTCTATTCTTTTATTCCCACAGTTGTATACAACAGGAAGCCTTGTATTTTTTTTGTGTGTGTGGTTTTTTTTTTTTTTTTTGGCATTTTTGGCTATACTAGTAATAGATCACCATTGAATATCCTGTTCATCTTCCACTTGTTATTATCAAACAATAGGAGTGAAGTCAATATAACTAGTCAAAGTACTGAGAGTCCTAAAAACACAGAGCCCCAGAGTTAGTTTATAAAATTACTGATTCTACAACTTCTCTCCCCATCTGTTATTCCTGTTTTATCATCCACTTCAAGTTCAATCCAAAACTTTTGCCTAATGGACCTGCCATTGCATTTTTATTATTTCTTTTAAAATCAAACTTAGCATCTTATAGAAAATATATTGAATGATCAAGTGAAATAATTCTGTAAAGCTCAGTCTTCCCTATTTCTCCCCCCACAATGGCAGCTGAAAGAGAGGTACTTTCACGTCCTTTAGGAACAGATAAAAGTTGCTCCTTCTTTTTATGGATGCACTAAGACCGACCTGAAAATATAATTTCCTTTTCTTTTCCTCATGTGGGGAGACAACCCAGATTTTAATTTGGCAAATGTGCCTGTTAAACACATCTGAGCTATCTCCATTTATGTGGATGGTCTCCTTTTGATACACTATCACCAAAATGAAGCAGAGAAGCCTGGACTTTTCTTCCTAGCTGAAACAAAGAATTAACAAAAGGAAGCTAAAGAGTTTCCTTCCTATCCTGCCAGAAACACACATAGCCACCCTTCCCTGGAGGTGCCACCCAGCTATACGGCTCCTGTTAAACAGTAACTAACTGCAAAATGTCAAGAGTCTCAAAGGAAATTGGCTTATAGGTCTCAATCCCAAAGTCAAGTTTCCTAATGAAAGGCAGACTCAGAAAACATGTTGTAGCTCAATATCTTGGTGATAAACCATAGGAGATAACAGTCAGGATTTAGGATTTGTGAGAGCAATGAGTTCAGCCATGTCCATATTTTTCTGGGTGAATAATGTTTAAGTTTGTAGCTGTTTAATTTCTTGCCATTCTCTATCCTCCCAGTCTGAGCCAGTTTAGAATGACTTATAATTAAGATATATAATTTAGATGATTCTTTCATATGCCTTTAAACTCCCATCAAATCTCCAACAGCTCTCCATCCTCACTTTTAGCTGGTGACCTTGCTTTTCAGTTGGATACGGAAATTGAAGTAAACAAGAAGAGAGCCTCCACAGACCAGCCCTCTGCCATCTACACCATCACCTCCACTGCCACCTCTGCCACCACCCCTGGTAGCCACATCTACCAACTTCCAGCATCTGTCCACATACATCTGCTTTGATGGATCAGTTTTTCCACCCACTCCTGCTAAAACCAGACTCCCTTCTGTGGCTACGATTCGGTGTCATCTTCCTCACATTGCTCTCTCCCTTCTCTCCTGCTATCCATTTTTGCTCTTTGCTGAATCATTTCTGTAAAAAGGCAAACATATTGTCATTTTAAAAAATATAATTTTATTGATTTTAGAGAGGAAGGGAGTCGGGGGAGAGAGATAGAAACATCAGTGATGACAGAGAATCATTGATTGGCTGCCTCCTGCACAATCAGGGACTGAGCCCACAACCTGGGCTTGTGCCTTGACCCGGACTTGAACCGTGACTTCCTGGTTCATAGGTTGGCGCTCAACCACGAAGCCACCATGGCCAGGCCATATTGTCATTTTTATACCAGGAAGAAAAACTGTCCTGGATCCCATTTTCCTAACTGGCTATCACCCATCCCCATCCCATCCCTCCCCCTGCTTTTGGCAGCAAAACTCTTTGAAAGAGTTCCTCTTCTGCAACTGCTCATAATTTCATTTCGTTAATACTGGCTTTGTCTAGGTAGTCAAGTAATTCCTCGTTGCTAAATCCAATTGTCATGTTTTTTATTCCTCATCTTAGCAGCATTTGAAATAATTGATTACACTCAATTCCTTGACATTGCTTCTTCGTCAGGCGAGGAGAGGCAGCACATGGTCCTAGTGGCTCATTTCTTCTCTCTTAGTAGCGGAGTGAGGCTGAATTAGCTTAGTGAGAGCACTGGTGGGATCCAGCTGCTAAGCTCCAGAAAGCACCTTCTAAGAGAGTCACTGTCCCAGGAAGGAAGCTTCCATCATTACATAGTAGTCTAGACGTTCTTGCCCATTTCTATATACACATAGTGTTACAGGGGTTTTGCCCTACTCCTGGAGTCTTATTTGTGGAAATGAGAGCCTAGGGGGGTCCTGTGTGTTCTGGTACTTGTTGGTTTGTGAGACTTTGCCCAATAAAATCTATTCTGTATATAGCATGGTGCTCACAAGTAGTGTGTGTGTGACCCTCTTTTGCTATCAACTAGTTCCCAGAATGCCTCACTCAATTTTTTTCTCCTACCATGGTGGCCACTCCATTGATGATTTCATCCATTTTCATGACTTCCATTTTTAGGTCAGACCTCTTATTGGCCATTAGAGGATACGGTGTGCTATTATGTCCTAAACCTAGATATGCGTGATGGTCAAATGGGCAAGTAAGAAGTAATTGAATCGTACACTTATTCTTTGGTCATGTTTTTGGAGGTTGTGTCTTATCTTCAATATGGAAATAGTAATATTTCAGAGGAATGCTGTGATTATTAAAAGAGGTAACACTGTCAGTTCATAATACTATGAATGTATTTTATTTTATTCCCTCACCTTTATTTTCTCTTTAATATACTGATATTCACTCCTTTTTCTATAAGAAAAGTTTTTCGTGCAGTTAAAGAACTAGTGGGCCTTCTGGAGGCTACTTTTATCACAGGCTAGAACATTGACTAACCATGAAAATATTAGTAAGGGATTATAGTTATGTTAAGGTCAAAGGAACATTGATTCTAGGAAGGTGATGATCAATATGTAGGTCATGAAATATGTATCTGATTAAAAGAGAAAAGGTGTGTATGTGTGTGTGTTTTAAAAAGAATGAGAAGAATTATTCTGTACTCATCTGGAATCCCTGAGTAAAAAAGTGAAGTGCTAAATAATGTGTATATTGCTACACATATGCATTTAGATTCTTGTTTGCATATACACAGAAAGATAACCAAGATACTGAACACATCTATCTACACTAATAAAAGAGAAACATGCAAATTGACCATCACTCCGCTACGCCCACCAGCCAATCAGAGAGAGTATGCAAATTAACCCAACTAAGATGGCGACCACCATGGAACTGGAGCGAGCAGGAGGCTTGGGTTGCCCCTGGCGATGGAGGAAGCCAAGCTTCCTGGCCGGCCCTGGCCTCCACTCAAGGCTACAAAGTTTCAATTATAGAAGATAAATAAATCCCAGATACCTGCTTCCAGCCAGCCCTGGCCTATGCTTGGGTCGCCGGGGGGTCGTGGCTGGCCTACAAACCACAACAGGTCCCTCGCCCTGGTCGTCCCATGCCTCAAGGGAACCCCCACCCTGATCCAGGACACCCTTCAGGGCAAACCAGCCGGCCCCCACCCGTGCACCAGGCCTCTATCTTATCTAATAAAAGAGTAATATGCAAATTGACTGTTACTCCAACACGCAAGATGGCTGCCCCCATGTGGTCAAAAATGGCTGCCTCCATGTGGACACAAGATGGCTGCCACAAGATGGCCAGCAGGGGAGGGCAGTTGGGAGGGACCAGGCCTGCAGCGAAGGGCAGTTGTGGGCGATCAGGCCAGCAGGGGAGGGCAGTTGGGGGCGACCAGGCCTGCAGGGGAGGGCAGTTAGGGGTGACCAGGCCTGCAGGGGAGTGTAGTTAGGGGCACTCGGGCTGGCAGGGGTGCAGTTAGGCATCAATCAGGCTGTCAGGGGAGTGGTTAGGGGGTGATCAGGCTGGCAAGCCGAAGCGGTTAGGGGCAATCAGGAAGGCAGGCAGGCGAGCAGTTGGGTGCCAACAGTCCTGGATTGTGAGAGGGATGTCCGACTGCCCGTTTAGGCCCAATTCTACTGGGATCGGGCCTAAACGGGCAGTCGGACATCCCTTGAAGGGTCCCAGATTGGCGAGGGTGCAGGCTGGGCTGAGGGACACACACACACACCCCTGTGCATGAATTTCGTGCACCAGGCCTCTAGTATATATATAAAAGCCTAATATCCAAATTGTCCCCTCAGGAGTTCAGCCAGGAGACCAGGAGTTTGATAGCTTGCTATGACATGTGCTGACCACCAGGGGACAGTGTGGAATGAAGGAAGGCCCTAGCCGACAGCCAGCAGCCAGGGAAGGGAGGCCCCAGCAGCAGCTGGAAGACTCCAATCAGCCCTGATCACTGGCCAGGCCTACGGACCCTACCTATGCACCAGGCCTCTAGTCAAAGAATAAAGTTATAGTTTTCACACATCCACATACACAAAAATGAGCACATGGACAAAAGCACTAAGTATGAAAAAACATTTTAAATCTGCCATTAGAAGACAATATGGCTGTAAATCTCTATCTGTTTAGGATGGAGAAGGGTTTTTTAAACGGGGTCCAAAAGCACAAGTCAAAAGTAAAGTCTGACTACTTTGGAGGAAAACATATTTTTAATGTGTACAAGATAAAGGGTCAATATCTAGAATATACTAGAGCAAATTTTAAAAAGAAAAAAAAAAAAGATTACCAAAAGGAAAATGGGGAAAAGACAAGAACAGGCAGTTCACAGAAGAAAAACATTAAAGAATTAATCTATAATAATAAAAGTGTGATATGCTAATTAGACCGGACATCCTTCCGGATGTCCTTCCGGATGACCTACTTGACAAAGCCGGGGCTGCAAGGGAAGCCCGGGTCCAAGGTGCCAGAGGGAAGCCGGTGCCAGCAGCTGGGGGAAGGAAGGCCTACCTACTCTTGCACAAATTTCGTGCATCAGGCTTCTAGTAAACACATAAAAAGATATGCAACTTCATTAGTAATCAGAGAAATACAAAGTAAAAGCAAAATCGAGAGTCCCCTATTTACCCATCAGATCCGCTAAATATTTTTTAATGGATCAGATTAAGTGCTGACAAAGCAAGGAAGTTTTTATTAAATCCTATTGGAAGCTTAAATTTGACAGGCATTTGAAGGTAAGGATTCAAGGATTTAGTAAAATAGAAACGGCATGTAATTTGTGGCCCAGTAATCCTGCAACTATTTATATAAATCCTAGATAAAATCTTATATATCTATAAAAGGAGACATGAATAAGGATATTAATTGAAGAATTGTTTATAATACTGAAAAAAAAATTTTTTTTAATATATTTTATTGATTTTTTTACAGAGAGGAAGGGAGAGGGATAGAGTCAGAAACATCGATGAGAGAGAAACATCGATCAGCTGCCTCTTGCACACTCCCTACTGGGGATGTGCCCGCAACCAAGGTACATGCCCTTGACCGGAATCGAACCTGGGACCTTTCAGTCCACAGGCCGACACTCTATCCACTGAGCCAAACTGATTAGGGCAATACTGAAATTTTTTAAACAATATACCTGTGGCCACAAAAGGCCCTAGCACTGCCCTCTGAATCTACCATGGCCTTCTCACAGGCTGTTCTCAGCCAATGATTGAGCACAGCAAGGATACCAAGCAGGCCTATTGGTGAAAACTGTAAGATTTGTCTATAGGCAACTCTGAGGCTTTAAGAACTCCCTAAAAGCCTTGCTGAAACACTCTTAGAACTGCAGTGGAGTGTAGCTTTTTCTCACCCTTCTTCTTGACAGGGGCCAGAACCATATTCCAGTCTGATGGCTCTCCCAGCCTCTTAAGGCTACCTATGCACTGTTCCTCACAGGCAATTTCCCCAATAAATCAGTTGTATGACTAATTCCATCTTGGCATCTGTTTCTTGGGATTCCTCCACAAACAAATGGTGCCAGAAATGTTTCAACAACAGTGTTTTTTTTTTTTTAATTTAATAAATCTTTATTGTTCAGATTATTACAATTGTTCTTCTTTTTTCCCCCATAGCTCCCCTCCACCCGGTTCCCACCCCACCCTCTGTCCTTACCCCCCCACTGTCCTCATCCATAGGTGTACGATTTTTGTCCCACACCCCTTCCCCCCCGAGAATTGTCAGTCCACTCCCCTTCTGTGCCCCTGGTTCTATTATATTCACCAGTTTATTCTTTTTATCAGATTTTTTTAATTCACTTGATTTTTAGGTTCACTTGTTGATAGATATGTATTTGTTGTTCATAATTTTTATCTTTACCTTTTTCTTCTTCTTACTCTTCTTAAAGAATACCTTTCAGCATTTCATATAATACTGGTTTGATGGTGATGAACTCCTTTAGCTTTTCCTTATCTGTGAAGCTCTTTATCTGCCCTTCAATTCTGAATGATAGCTTTGCTGGGTAGAGTAACTTGGTTGTAGGTTCTTGCTATTCATCACTTTGAATATTTCTTGCCACTCCCTCCTGGCCTGCAGAGTTTCTGTTGAGAAATCAGCTGACAGTCCTATGGGTGCTCCCTTGTAGGTAACTAACTATTTTTCTCTTGCTGCTTTTAAGATTATCTCTTTGTTTTTTGCTCTTGGCATTTTAATTATGATGTGTCTTGGTGTGGTCCTCTTTGGATTCCTTTTGTTTGGGGTTCTGTGCGCTTCCTGGACTTGTAAGTCTCTTTCTTTCTCCAGGTGGGGGAAGTTTTCGGTCATTATTTCTTCAAATAGGTTTTCAGTATCTTGCTCTCTCTCTTTTTCTGGCACCCCCATAATTCTGATGTTGGTACGCTTGAAGTTGTCCCAGAGGCTCCTTACACTATCTTCATATTTTTGGATTCTTTTTTCTTTTTGCTTTTCCGGTTGAGTGTTTTTTGCTTCTTTGTATTTCAAATCTTTGATTTGATTCTTGCGATCCTCTAGTCTGCTGTTGGATCTCTGTATAATATTTTTTATTTCAGTCAGTGTATGCTTAATTTCTTGTTAGTCCTTTTTCATATCCTCGAGGGTCTTGCTAAATTTATCGGCCTTTTCTAGAAAATTCTTGAAAAACCTTATAACCGTGGTTTTGAACTCTATATCCAGTCATTTGCTTTCCTCCATTTCTTTCATTTGTGACCTGTTTCTTTGTTTCCGCATTTTGGCTGCTTCCCTGAGTTGATAGAGTGGCTTTGTGTGCTAGGTGTCCTATAGGGCCCAGTGGCTCAGCCTCCCCAGTTACCTGAGATGGACACTCTTGGTGCACCCCTTTGTGGGCTGTGTGCACAGTCTTGTTGTAGTTAAGCCTTGATTGTTGTTGGTATCACTGGGACGAATTGACCTCCAGGCAAGTTGGCTGTGAGGATCAGCTGTGTCTACGCTGGGAGAACTTCTGTGCTGGAGACACCTTTATGAGACAAGACTTGCAAAAGGCTCTGTGCTCAGCTGGGAAGGGGTGGAGTCTCAGGGCGGAGCAGACAGCATTATTTTTCCATCAGCCCTGCCCTAATAGGCCCCTGTGTCTCAGTGTTCCCTGGTAATCGTTGCAGGCACCTCTGAGAGAAAGCCGCCCTTGAGTTCTGCCCACTGACAGACAGTCCATTTTCTCACCGAATGAGTCTGGGTCTCCAGAGTCTTGCCCGGAACTGGAGTTCAGTGCAGTTGGGAGCTTTTGTCTCTCTCCCACTTGAGAAAGTCAGCCACACACTCAGTTGCCAGTCCTCTTCGCGTGCGTGTCTCAGTACCTCTGACTCCTGCAGCTCCTCTAAGTTTCAGTCTGCTTTTCTCTTTCCTTCTAGTTGTAGAATTTCCACTCAGCCAGCCTTCCTGTGGTTCTGGATGATGTCCGTTTTGTCTTTTAGTTGTAGTTTTGAAATTGTTGTGCAAGGCAGCAGTTTAGGTGTTTACCTCTGCCGCCATCTTGGTTTCTCCTCAACAACAGAGTTTTAAGATGACCTGGCACTTGGTCATGGTCCAACTGCTACAAAATTCATGGAAGGTGACCTGGGAAAACCTCAGTGGAGCGATGTGCCTTTCCAGGTGCAGTGATTCAGAAATTTAAAGGACGTTGGTGGTGATGAGGATGCTCACAAAGACAGCAGAGCTGGATGGTTGCCACTAAAGTGTACTGATGTTTTGCAGAGTGATAATGAGAAACTTAGATCCATTGACAAGAAGTTACAGATTAAGTGTGAAGACCAGAAGATCTCACTGGTGGCTAAGAAGGAGGACCATATCCCATACAATAGGACTTCTGACACAGTGGAGCAGTAAACAGGAGGTCGTTAGAGTTACAGAGCTCCAGATGTTTGAATGCTCTGCCAAAACGAAACTCTCACACTAACAGACCTCACTTGGGATCACCTGGGACCTTGAATGTATGGGGACATCTGGATGAATGCTCCTGAGGATGCTGGCTTTGAAGAATCCTTACAGACATAGCACACTTCCTAGTGAGAGCTAACATTTGCTCTGTGCTATAGAATAATATTGCAGAGCTCCCTTTCCCACCCCTAAGAGTTGTTCTCACCTCCTCTCCTGGCTGTTAGGCCAATAACTAGTGAGGCCTTGCCAGGGAAGTGCTGGATCTGAAAAGGGAGAGAAAATTCACACAAAGAAAGAATTAGCTAGGTTGTATTAGTCAGAGTCATTGGAGTAGCAATGAGATTAGATTTTTAGGGTGCATGAAGGGGCCATAATGTAAGACTGGATAAGCAAGAAATGTATTGGTTTATGATCAGTTTTTCAAGACAGGATTTCTCAATCAGGAAAGTCCTCAGGGGATGGGCCAAACTCCCTGTGTGGGTGGCTCTTAGAGGTGTGGGGGAAGCCATGGCCAATGCTAACAAAGTTGAAATGCCTGAACTGCCCTGGCAAACAATAGAGGAATGAAGGCTCTAGAAAAGTGGACATCCCAGAACAAACATACTATCTAAGGCCAGAAAAGCCAACAGAGGTGTGTGTCCTATGAGATCCCAGAGGACACACCATTCCCTGAGGCCATGAATAATCCTCTGGGAAGAAGCATGTTCTCCAGGACCACCCAAAATGATGGCAGGCCAGTGTTGATAGTAAAGGAGGTGGTCGCAGAGCGAGGCTCATTAATATCACGGGGATGCAGGGCCTGACAGTAAGCAAAGCCAGTTGGCAATGCTTAACTGATAAGAGCCGAACGGCTGAAATGACCATAGTGCCTGGTGAGATTGTAAAGGGCGCTGAGAGGACTCCACCAGCAAGGAGCTGCAGAGAACGAAAACAGAGCATGTCTTCTCCAGGGACATTTGCAGGGCAGCCAATAGGGGTGCAGCTCACCATCTACAACCAAAAAAATAGATAAATAAAAGTAATTCTGGAATTCCGATTAAAGTCCAACCTCCGTGGGCCCACTGTAATCATTTCTCCAGGCCCTGAATGTATAATTGCACTGTTATACTTGACATTGGCGTTCCAGCTACCTCCCTCCCACATGCAAAGTGGTCCTCCGCCTCTCAGAGCCAACATAAAGGAGAAGGCCCAGGGGAGAACTCTGAAATGTTCCCCCCCCCCCCCTCACTGGTTAAGAAAGTAATTACAAAACAATGACGCTGGGTGAAATGGCAGAAACGAGGAGCTCCGTGAAGAACCTGAAGGATGCAGGGTAGTGGTCCCTATCAGAGTCCTGTTCACTTTGCCAGTCTGGCCTCAGCAGGAACTGGCTGGTCCTAGAAAATGACTGAGGACAGGCAGCTTTGCCAAGCAGCAGCCTCTGTGCAGCTGGGGTGCTGGGTGGTGAAGAGCCTACTGCCATGAGAAAAGCAGGTTAATACGGCAGGTACATGGTATTCTTTTCTTCTGTATCAGGAGAGAGGATCAGAAGCTATTTGCACTCATGTGGAACAGAAGCAATAGTCATTTACACTTTCGCCCCAGGCCTCTGTTAACTCCTTTGTTCCTAACATCATTTGTTCTGCGGTGATGTGGGCATTCCACAGAACCCCACACAGACCCGTTACATCAGTGACATCATGCGGATTGTGCAAGACCAGCAAGAGGTGACTAATATGCAGGAGGCTTTGGAAAGATATGCACTTTGCAGATAAACTTTATGAAGATGCAAGTGCCTGCCATTCAGTGAAGACCTGAAGGACCCATGGTCAGGGGCATGCTGTGGTATTCTTACTAAGTAAAGACCAAATTTCTGCACCTTGCCCATCCCCACATTCCTCAACAAAGAAGGAAGCATGAAGTTGCATGGGCCTTTCTTGGTCCTGGGCTCACTGTGAGCTGGACTTCCATGGCTGGGGTTTCCCAGTGGGATAACTGGTGGACAGTGAAGTCATTAGCTGAACTAATAGAGGCAGAGATGATTCTGCCTAAGGGGAGAGGGAGACTTGAGTCTGCGATGCACATGACTTCCAACCTCAGAATAGGAATGGCCCTGAGATGCAGAAGGGCTGTTTCCATGTAGGTGTAGACAGGCATGTGACATTATTTATGTACTAGAGGCCCGGTGCATGAAATTTGTGCATGGGGGGGGGGTCCCCTCAGCCCAGCCTGCATCCTCTCCAATCCAGGACATTCCTCTCACAATCCTGGACCGCTGGCTCCTAACTGCTCACCTGCCTGCCTGCCTGATCACCCCTAACTGCCCCTCCTGCCAGCCTGATCAGCCCTAACCGCCTCTGCCTGCCAGCCTGATTGCCCCTCACTGCCCCCCCCCCCCCGCCGGCCTGGTTGCCCCTAACTGCCCCCTGCCAGCCTGATCACCTCTAACTGCCTCTGCCTACTAGCCTGATTGCCCCCAACTGCCCCCCCCACTGGCCTGGTTGCCCCCAACTGCCCCCCTGCCAGCCTGGTCACCCCACACAGCCTGCTGCTCAGTTGTTTGGTTGTCCCTCACTAACCCCCCTGCCAGCCTGGTCGCCCCACGCAGCCTGTTCGGTCATCCATTCGGTTGCGATGGTCACTTAGGCTTTTATATAGATAAATGGGGGAGAGTTGCAGAGATAGGACCCCCACAGAGCTCTCTTCTAGCACAGCACTGCTTAGAATGGGTGACAGCTTGGAGGAGTGTTATTTCACTAAAGCTAGGGTAGACATTGAGGTAAGCATTGTATTTACCTTATGTTCTTACTAACCACCATTGAATAACATTTTGTAATGACATTTCAAAACCTCTTGTTTACTCCTCAGGAGTAAATGTTGATCAAGATGAGATGAGCTTATGAAAACATCCTGCATTAAATAAGAAATGCTTCCAGTGAATTCGAAAAAAAATGTTGAACCACCAGAGTAAAAACCACTTGGTCTTTACTTAGTAAGAATAACATAGCATAGTCCTATTTACACCAATGGTGCTACCTACCCTTGGGGACCAGGAAATAGCAAGTGAGAAGATACTGGTGGCAGAAGGACTTTTATCTCTATATTTTTTGAGAGCTTGTTTGGAGGATCTAGCAGGGGAGCTCAGCTACTTGTATACCCTTGTCCGAAGACCAGTCCTCTCCTCTGGGGAAAGGTCGTCCTCTTCCACTGAGCTGCAGCTTCTGGAGGGACTCATGTGGATCAGTGAGGGAGGAGGGCGACCCCTGTCCAGCAAGCCAGATCAGTCGAATTCACCCCGATGATCAATGGGGTGACAGGTGTCACAGCCAGATCGCCCTCACATCCTTAGTTCCATACTTTTTGTTTGTCACTTATTACAATAATTTTCACTTTTGAAGAAAATCTTCAAATATGTATTAAAATACTAAATCATTTTATTTATTTGAGAAAATATTCTTATAAAATAAAAATGTTCAAGTATGAGGTTGAATATAATTCTTTCTTTCAAAATGAACTTACTCCTGAAATAAAAGCCAATATACCCTTGTAATAGATGCCAAAGCATGGAAGTTTTCATTTGTACAGTAAGGAGCTACGTCCTTCCGTTATGTTGTTGGAGAAATTGTAAAGTTGGCATTTCACAAGAGGGAAACTAGATTCAGACAGAGTGAGGTTGTCCTCTTTCTTCTCCGTGCTGCACCCCGGGAACTAGAGGGAAAGTGATACAAATGAAGGTAGAATAATTACATTTCAGAATAAGTAAAAGTAGTCACTACCAAAAAGAGAAAGACAGAGACAGAGACAGCAAGAGAATGTTCAGAGAGGTAGGAAGAGACACGTGATAGAAACTCATATGACTTACCAGCCCTTGAAAGTCAATTTGGAAACTAACAAACAGAAATACTCTCTGGTAGTTGAACTGGAAGGATTATAGGAACCAAGGGAAAAGAGGTTCAAGAGTGAAGAATTGGTCAACAGGGTCAAAGAACAAGCACAGAGAACTGGGAATTGGGTTTGGCAATCAGAGGTGGTTGCTGACCATCTGGGAACGGTTTGAGAGGCGAGCTGGAGGCAGACCCGGAGTGCAGTGGGCTAAAGAGTGAGTGGCTGGTGGGCAAGTGGAGGGAAGGCAGTGAGCTTGGCTTTGTTTTTCAAGAAGTTTGGTGGTGAATGGAGTTACAAAAACATGTTTTATTATTTGTTTGTTTGTTTGTTTGTTTTGTTTCATTTTGTTTTGGAGCCAGCACATGGAGCCATGCAAATCATCTTAGGGAAAAAGGAGGGGCAGGTGGAGTCCTATGGAGGCTTCCCTTTTGATATGCAAATGTGCTCAGGGCTGCAAGGGTTCCGCCTCTCCAAGTGAGGAAAGAAAGTGGTGTCGGCCAATTGAACCTGTTAAATTTAGTAAACTGAGTTCCATTTGGCTCAGAAGCATATGCTTTTAAACTCATCTTTTTCTACTCTTTGTTTGGAGTTTTGTTCTCTTAGGTTTTTTTTCACCCTTAAAGTTTTCTTAAAAAAAATTTTTTTTGCCTTAATTTGGCTGAATTGAGAAGAAAACTTTATTTTTACACTTTAGTGAAGCATATTGTTGGGGAAAGTGTGTGTGTGTGTGTGTGTGTGTGTGTGTGTGTGTGTGTGTGTGTTGGGAGAAGCATGAGTGATAGCTAAAATGATGTAGGGCAGATGGGTGGGATAGGGATTGGGAACCTCGAAGGGAAAGAGGTCAGGACCACTGTAGACACTGGCCTTTTATTACTTACACACTCAGGCCTATTATGTAACTGAACATAAATCAGTTGGCTGTCAAGCTTTTGGGGAGTTCAAGACCTTATTCAAACTTGATGTGTTTGAGTGCCTGGTTTCCCCCTTTGAGTAGAGGCATCTCAAGTGCTGCGTGTGGACTTCTTCCTCTGCTTACCCTCACAGTGTCCAGCATGCCATCGTGTGTACTTGGGGTGTTCTCTTCAGCTTTGATGGCCACGACCAGGATTCAGAACAACTCTAGAATTCCTGCTGCCTTTCGGGGCATCCAGAAGTGGCCCAAGGCATTTTTAAAGACATGAATGATGAAATCAAGCATGACACTAAATTCTGTATCTAATATGAACCTTCTTAAATTAACAGCCAGGGTCTGGAAGTTATTGCTCCTTCCCAACACCCAAGGCAATAGTTAATTATTTCCATGTGAAGGCTGTCAGTGGAGCTGGTTGGAGAAGAAAGACACTGAAAACTGATTTCCAAAAAGCTACAGTAACTGAAGCAAATGTCATTCAATCCGTAAAGAAACACGTATTTGGCACTTAGAACTTACGATGTGCTGGGCAGTTGGGTGTTTGTCATCCAAACATAAATAAGAAAAGAGTCCGTGTTATCAGTGAACCGGAGGGGTGTATGAGAAAGTAGCCATCAGACAGGAAAAACTTGTCTCTCAGAGAAACAAGTCGGAATCATATGACTCAAGAGAACACATGCGATTACCTAGAGGCAGATCCCTACAAAGGACAGCCACATGTGACATCTATAAACCACGTAGAAGGACTGACAGACATTTGGACAACACTGTCAAAGTCACGAGGAGAGCGAGGGAGACTTGGAGAGAGCAGGAGTCTTCTACCAGTTGCTCTGGCCACCAAGACCCTGAATGTGATTCTTCTGTTGCAGGGGTGATTGTGCAAGAGAAACAAACAAGGTGGCATTGTTAGCTTTGAACAGTGGCCAGAATGGGGACCAAAGAATTAACAAAAAGCCGTATCTGGAGAATGTAATGATGAGAGCACCAGAGACGTTGTGAGTATTCTAGCAGAGAGAGGATTCGGATCTGCCTGGCATTCCTCTTCCTTCATTTCTCTTTTGTGCCAGCTGCATGTCGTCCATCACCAAACCTGTGAACTCAAGATGAGCTGGCTTATTTGAAATACTGGACTCCTCTTTACTGTACTAAAGGCTGATGCCTTTCACTGACTCAACTGTGGCCTTTTCCATATTCCCAACACTTGAGTGTGCCTGAGCGCTGAGAGCAGAGATATGTTTGTTTGTTTTGTCCTTGTGTTTTACTTCCTGGAGTCGATTTCACTGGATTCAGTCTGGTAACAGTGTTTTTGTTTATTTATTTTTTTACTGACCAAAGTCTACCAGGCTGAGGAACCAAGATAAGATGGCAGCATTGGGTAAGAAGCAAACGGGAAATGGCATCTGGCCTTTGCCCAAAAGCTGGTAGTTCCGGTCAGAAAACCTGATTGTGTCACCTCTTCAGAAAAGCTGCTCTGTAACCCCATGTCCTATATCCAGGCCAAGTTCAGAATCAAACTATGTGGTATAGCTTGCTAGTACCCAGTGAAAGAGCCCATTCTCTAGCTGAATTTAGACCAAATTTTCTACCGGAGATTTCCATACCTTCCACCAACTAAAGAGTGTGTGTGTGTGTGTGTGTGTGTGTGTGTGTGTGTGTGTGTAATTTTTCTTTTTTCAGCAGCCATGCAGGATTTTATTCTTTAATCAAAATAGCCAGGCAGGCTATTTCTAGCACGGATCTCTGTGTTCTATTGGACCTCAACTTTTACTCTGCTACTTAAACCACTTTTCTTATTGAGACGTTCATCCAGCACAAGGCTGTCCAGCACTGCCATCCATCTCTGCCTGCAGACCAGCCAAATTATTTGGTTTCCATAAAACAACCAGCATTGTATTGCTATGGTACTTGGCTGAAGATCGATTCTGAGTGTTTTATTACAGTTTCATGCGTTGCTGAGAATAAATGGGTGATGAAGCTTGGTCTGGCAGCTCAGAGACCTCTTGGTCTCAGTTGTCTTCTGTGAGCCAGAAATTGCCCAGTGAGTGGCAGCTGCAAAGGTGAGAGGGTCTCATGATATGCTTTGCTTACTAATGACTTTACACGTGTTCCCAAATGACTGGTGAAATGTCCCTCTTCGTGTAATATGAAATATTTTAAGAATGCCAAAAATACCCCAAAGAGGTCATTTTATAAAAAAGTTCTTTTTTAAAAAGTGTGCTTTGTCCCTAACAGATTGTATAAAATATTGACATTTTCCCATATTAAGATTTTTGTTAAAGAAATAAAATGTTAGAGAAACAATTGAAGTTTTTTTATATTCCTCACAGATTCCCTTCTCCTTCTTTCCCAAAGTAGCCATTTGCCTGACAAATTGATGACTATCCTTTCTGCCCAAGGTTTTATACATTTACAGTGTGTATGTACTCATAATTCATTTATATAACAAAGCTTTATGTTTTTACATTTCACACAAATAATGACATACTTTATGTAGCATTTGCAACATGCTTTTTAATTCAAACTTCCTTTTCAAGGTTGATACATATGATTCATGTGGTTCTAGGACATGAATTTTAAATGCTACACAATATTCTATTGGCTGGCTCTAGCACACTGGATGTGATTTTTTCACTCATCTACACGCACTGCTATAAACATTCCTGTACATGGCTCTTTATGTACATTACATCCTATTATGCATGTGGCAGATTTTCTCGAGGGTATACAGCATGCATTAGAATAGCTCAGTTATAGAAGATGTACTGGTGGGTACTAGCCTTATTGGGGGGATCACCTCGTAAGTTATATAAATGTCTAACCACTATGCTGTCCACATTTACTGAAGATGGCAAAGCACACTCAAGGTTGTGCCAACTTTTATTCCCTCCAACAATGCCTGGCCAGTCCCATTTTCTTAACTCTTTGCCAACTGTTGCTTTTGCCAGACTTCCATGTATTTGCCAAACTGATGATGTGCTATGATTTGCCGCTGTTGTTTTCATCTGCATTTCTCTCATTATGAGGGAAGCAGAGCATCTTTCCTGATGCTTAGTGGCCATTCAGGTTTCTGCTTCTGTAAACTGCATATTCATAGCCTTTGCTCATTTTCCTAGTACGTCATTTGAATTTTTCATATTCATTTGTAGATATATTTATGTATTTGACTACTGACCATTAGCCAATTTTTAATGTTGCAATTATCTTTTCTTAGCCAATGGTGTGTTTTTAAAATTTATTTATGGAACTTTCTTTCAAACAAAATGTTCTTATTTGTTCTTGAATATAAAGGAATCCTATATAATAAAAGGGTAATATGCAAATTGACCCTAACAGCAGAATAACCAGAACAACTGCCTGATCAGTCTCTATGAGGCGCACTGACCACCTCTTGGTCCCTTCTCCCGGCTGGCAGGCTCCCATTGCCCAATGGTGAACAGGGAACTGAGGGTGGGTGGTGGGGGACACGGGTGGCCCCAGGCCAAAGCCCCTGCCCCACCGGTCATCCCCCACACAGAGGGCGACCTGTGGCAGGGGCAGGGCCGGTGAGCAGGTGGGAATGACCAACCTCTCGGTCCCTCCTCCCTGCTGGCAGTCTTCGATCACTCGATGGTGAATGGGGAACAAGGGGTGGGTGGCAGCGGGGGCCAAAGTCAGCTGCCAGCAGCCGGGGAAGATGGCCCTGATCACAGGCCAGGCCTAGGGACCATACCTGTGCACGAATTTCATGTGCCGGGCCTCTAGTTGAATATATTAGTCTTTCCTTCTTGAAATAATTATTTTACCTCAATGCCATAGAGATATTTTTTTCATTTGTTATTTATTTGTGTGCATTGTGTGACATAGATATCTAATTTTGTTTTCCACACAAAAACTCAACTTTAAATTTCTTTTGAGATGGAAATCTGTTGGATATTGAGTTTTACCCATAACCAGTTTTCATCTTTTAGATAATAACATAGCTGTTTCATCTTCCCCTTTAGAAGTAAGTTTTTTGGATAAAGTAACTTTTTATTTTTTACACTCAATCTCCATTATTGGTGTTACTACTACTATTATTACTGATAGTACCAAGCTGTGCTCAGCTGGAGTACAATAAAGTCATCATTTGTCCAGAGGAAGGGTCAGGGGGCCCTTTTTGTGCAAAAGCAATGACTAATCCATGAAGCAAATCAACAGAGCTACAGCTAACAATGATGATCTGTTATTATGTGCCAGGCATTATATGTAGTATTTTACTTGAATTAGGTAAATAAATTTGATAATCAAATTGTATTGAGCTCAATCCTCACAAATATTCCTTGGGATAAGTTCTTGTTTTCTAGAGGATGCAGAAGAGCTTCAAAAATAATTTGAGTCATCGTCAATTCTGACCAGGACCAAAAACATATTTGTTCCAATGTCTTCGTTATTATTTAGGGAAGTATTTATTGTGAAACTAATGATAAGTAGAAGTATTTTCCCAAATTATTAGGTCTTTGTAGTGATTGTATATATGCCACCCAAGAATTATTAAGTTGTTCAATATAGCCCAATATTTTGCCTTCCCTTGAGAACAATTTCTGGTATATCAAAGAGAAAACACAGTTAGTGTTTTTTTTTTTTTTTCCTAAAGTAGGAAGCCCTGATTAATCCAATCATTGACAGTAAGGGCCAATTGGCATATTACTTATGCATAAAAAAGAATGAAACCTTACCATTTGTGACAACATGGATGGACCTAGAGAGTATTATACTAAGTGAAATAAGTCAAACAGAGAAAGACAAACTCCGTATGATTTCTCTTATATGAGGAATCTAAAAAACAAAATAAAACAGAAATAAACTCACAGATACAGAGAACAAACTGATGGTTGCTACCATGTTTCCCCAAAAATAAGACAGTGTCTTATATTAATTTTTGCCCCCAAAGACACGCTAGGTCTTATTTTCAGGGGATGTCTTATTTTTCCATGAAGAAGAATACGGTACACATTTATTGTTAAATGAAAACAAAGGAAATTTATTACCTGTATATGGTACGGTAGTACGGTAGTTGTCAACACAAACCAGACAAACTGTGAATCCTACAGTATCAAGAATTTACTCATTTATTCAATGACAATCATGTCATCATCTTCTGGAACATCATCATAACAATCCAATTCCTGAATTTCCTGGTGAATTTCTTGTGACTCCATTTCTTTCAGAATCAGTGAACCAAATCTCTCATGTTTAGCAATAGCACTGTCTTTAAATGAGTACTTCTTGTCAAGGTAGCCTGCTCGCAGTGCATTTGCAATGCAACTGTCAGTGATTTTCTCCCATGAATTCTTCACCCAAGTCACAACTTCTTGCAGTTTAGGTTTCACAAAGTTTCCACGCTGATTTCTCTCCATTCTATTTTCAATGTAGTCATTAATTTCCATGCGCAAATTGTCTTTGAATGGCTTGTTTATTGCAATATCAAGAGTCTGGAGATAGGCCGTCATTCCTGCGGGAATCATCATCTGATCTATTTTTCTTTCGTGAAGAAATGTCTTCATGTCTTTAGCGCGGTGAGTGCTGGCTGCATCCCAGACTAGCAGACCTCTTTGGCTCCCTTGCATAACAAGCGGCAGCATTAAATCGACCCACTTCCTTATAACTGCTTGTGTGGCCCAGGCTTTTTCAGTTTCAAGAATAAAAATGCCCAAAACACGTTCAATCTTTTCCTTCTTGCCCTTAGAAATGATTAAGGTGGGATTTTAGTGCCATCCAGACGAATTGCCAAAATACAGGAAACACGTGCACTTTCGTAAGCAGTGGAGGGAATGTACGCCAAGGAGGCACCCCGCTGTTCAATTGTTGTTTGAGATGATTGGCCCATAAACACTGCAGTTTCATCCATAGCAATCATGTTGGAAAGATTGTATTTAGAGAAGTCAGCATCATCAATAAAGGACTTGAATGCAAGTGCTCGCTTAATAACTTGAGTATTTTCCAACCTAAACGATGTTGTAGATCTTCTTAAAGACAGTTCACTTCACTGAAGGAAATTATCCAGCCAGTGTTGTGATGCTTTGAAGTCTTCGGGGGCTATGTAAAACTGTGGTGCCATTGCAAGGGCAAATTCTTGAATCTGAGCCCTATTCACAACCAAAGCCTTTGCTCTCCTGTTAACAACCCATTCACAGATCAGGTCTTCCAGCTCGGAAAATAATGATTGCTGACCTGATCCACACTTGCGCTTTTTAGCATTTCCCTTGTCCACTTGTTCAATGAGGTTACCATACTCTGCTCACCATTTTCGGACCAATCGGATACTCAACATCTTCTCTTTGCAGAAAGCAATAAGATTTTGGCCCCAAGAGTCTTCCACGATTCCTTTCTTGTACTCCACGAGTAGCTTTTTCTTTTTGCGCTCATTTCTAGGGGTGAAAAAAAAGGAATTGGGGTATCAAGGTGGGGGGAGGGGGATCACTCAAAATGACACAGGGGGGATCAGAGGGGGGAATCAAAATGGCACAGGAGAATCAGAGGGGGGATTACCATTTTAGTAACCCCTTTTGATCCTCCTGTGTCATTTAGATTGTCCCCTCTGATCCTCCTGTGTCATTTTGATTGCCCCCTCTGATCTTCCTGTGTCATTTTAAGTGATCCCCCTCCCCCCACCCCTGTGCCACTGAACACCTTCACCAGACATCCCCCCTACCCCTTTATCAGACATTTACCCCCTGAGGCCTGCCTGGGGACTGTCACTGGGCTTGCTGGGACCTGGATCTGGGCTGGAGCAGGGTCTGCCACTGACTGAGAACCTTCAGTCATCATGAAGGCGGCCGCGAGCATCAGGTAGTGTCACTTGAGACAGACCGGCACTCACCACCTTTGCCGTGTCCCATCTGCTCTAATCCTCCTGTTCTTCTACACGCATCTGCGAAAGTCTCCTCCTCTCTCCCGCCCCCGCGCTCACTGCTCACTCCGACCTCCGCTCCGCCTCCACACAGCAGTGACGTCAGGAGTCCGCATAACGTCACTGGTTGCTAGACGCCAGTGGGGCGGCCCTAGAGACCAGTTTATGGTAAATTAATTTTCATTCTGAGACAGAGCCTGGGGGCCTTATTTTCAGGGGATGCCTTATATTTCACTCAGAAGGAAACCTGTAAGTAGGTCTTATTTTCGGAGGATGTTTTATTTTCGGGGAAACACGGTAGATGGGAGGGGAGTTAGGGTCTGGGTGAAAAAGGTGAAGGGATTAAGAAGTCAAATTGGCAGTTACAACATAGTCATGGGGATATAAAAAACAGCATAGGAAATATAGTTAATAATATTGTAATAACTAGATGGTGTCAGGTGGGTACTAGACTTATTGGGAGGATCACTTCAAAAGTTATGTAAATGTCTAACCACTATGCTGTACACCTAAAACTAACATAATATTGAATATGAATATTAAATGTTAATTGGAAAAGTGTTTAAATTAAAAGAGTCAATTGGTGGATATGATTCTAGAGATGGCTCTATTGTAAGTGGCGAGCAGATACACATTGAGAAAACTGCAACAGATATTTTATCACTGTGTGAAATACCCTAAAAATATTCAGGGCAGGGAGGAACAATAAACCAGTTTTCAGCTTAAACCCTTTAGAAAATAAAGAAACCTAAAATGACATGGTATGTTCTTAGAATGGTTTAATCTTTCCACCTTGGGAATTCCCTGGTAATGTTAGTTTAGCTGCTTTGGTCCAGCTATCAACTGAAGGCATTCTGTTGCTCAATAGTGAAGAAACATATTGAATCCCCAGGATGATATAAAGAATTACAACCTAAATAGGATTTTTAAAATATGTAAGCAACCTGTGCAAGGACGATAACATTTGCCCCTAATTCCTGACCTTTGCAAAGATCTATTATTGAGAGGTCATAAGTCCTACAAGTCATTAATGATCATCCTGACTGATTTATTTAGTGGAGCTTTATGTGGGCTACATGATTTTAGCTTACACTGGAGATGAATTACACAGATCCTGTCTTCAGCAGGAGTCTACGGTTTCCCATATTAACCTGAACATCTGTTGATTTCAATATCTGCCTACCCAGAAGGCATGTGGTTCTTTTTTTGAAGAACTCACAATAAATGTTAATAGGCTCCTTAGGGAAGACTTCTTTATGTAAATAGAAGGTAATTTGTACTTTATGTTTAACATTTTTCTTCCTGTTGATTTTGGGGTAGAGAGATGATGGGAAATATATTTATTGCTTACTTTAGCCATGGGAGAGAAGTGAGGCTGGGTGTGTGGAAGGTTTCATTTGCCTGTTCCTCACTGTACATTTCTGAGGCAGTGTTTCAGGTTGGTTGAAGGTCCTCTCTGAGCACAGACATTGGTGATGCATTTCTCAATGAACATCATGAGCAAAGTCCAACTCCACACTCATTAGCACATTGGGGGGTATTTTGAAGTGGAATTCGGAGCTCTGTTAGGAAAGGTGGCTGCAAATGTGATGCTCAGAGAGGAAGGCATGCTGGGCACATCTGTGTGTTTTCTAATGTGGTTGGTTTGTGTGGGCTGAGCAAGTCA
Source organism: Plecotus auritus (assembly GCF_963455305.1). NCBI lineage: Eukaryota > Metazoa > Chordata > Mammalia > Chiroptera > Vespertilionidae > Plecotus > Plecotus auritus. The sequence continues at coordinate 168,686,816 of NC_137774.1, forward strand.
ATGGTGAGGAGGGGCCAGAAAACTCCACGTCTACTGGTCTTTTAACAAGTTGACCCCTGTGGCCCAGGGTGAACAACGATGGAAAACTGTAGAAAGGAAGACAAGTTGTCATCTTGGCAACTTTGCCGATAAATTGATCCTTAATTATCGGTATGACTTGTGTCACACAAATGGCAAGTGCCTTTTTAAATCCCAATCCACCAGGATTGAGGTTACAAAGAGTCCTATTCACTGAGAGGAGGTAGGCCCTGTGCTGCTAACGTTGTTATTTTAAAATTAGGAATTAATGGTCCTCCTCTTCTTGGTGTCTGAGGCCCTAAAATGCTGCCCAACACCACATGAAACAAACCTCCGTGTGCTTCTTATGCTCATAAACTAGCCCTTTACTTAGTGTTTTTGAGTTTCATGGGAGAACGACAACATAGCCCAAAAATGTGTAAGCTGTGAATTCACGCATGTGATTACCAAACTAGAAACCATTTTATGGCAGTTACGTAAGACGAGACTGCAAACGTGTGTATGTCCTCCCTCTTTCTGGCAAAGTGACTCCCTTAAAGTCCTAATGACCCCCCTTGAATGAGAAGTGGTGATTTTTCTTTTGAAAAAGGGGGAGGGATAGAGGGAAGGAGAGAAAGAGAGAGGTCTTGAATTATACCCTGTGGAAACACCTGGTGAAGGGAGAGGGGTGTGTGTGGTTGGAGGTCAGAACCCTTTCAGCCAGTTTGTATATCTTGATGTTGTCTATATATTAGGCTCATGTACAAGCTTTTATTTGAACTAAGAGTACAATGGCAAAAAAGGTTTAAAACAACTTATTAACATATTATAGTTAGCAAATTTAATTTTTTATGACATGCCTCACCTCCCCCCTCTTTCTACATCCTTATTTTCTTGAACATTAGGCCAATCAATCAATCAACCAATCAATCAATATCAATCATTCCATTAAGAAAGCCTAGTTTGTAGTAGGAACAGAGGATGACACCATCCTTTGCTCAGAACTTGTTGTTGTGGGGCTCTTCTCACTATTCCCGTCTCCTTTTTCTCTACCATCGCTGTTTCCATTTCTCCTTCGCCTTCTACTCCATTACCCAGAACTCTGCTTTCATCTAAAATGTTCTCTGTTCCTTTCTGTCCCTCGTCCTCTCACTCTCACTTCAAGTGGAAGCACTGCAGATGGCGAGGCTGAGAGCAGGAGTCCGGGATGGAGACAAGTGCAGGCATGGCAGAGCTACAGTGATTCTTGTTTTCTGGGCCCTAATTTGTCCAACTTTTACTGGATCTTAGTTTCTTCTATGAAAAATATGCATAATTTGGCTCAGTGGATAGAGCATGGACCTGCAGATCAAAGGGTGCCGGGTTTGATTCCCATCAAGGGCTCGTACCTTGGTTGCAGGCTGCTCCCTGGCCCAGGCCCTGGTCGGGGCTTGTGCAGGAGGCAACCGATTGATGTGTTTCTCTGTTTCTCTCACATCAATGTTCCTCTCTATCTTTCTCTCTCTCTTTCACTCTCCCTAAAAACCAATGGAAAAATATGCTAGGGTGAGGAATTAAAAAAAAAAGCATAAATTCTTCAGAGCAAACCCCCCAAAAAAAGAAAGAAAGAAGAAAGAAAGAAAGAGAAAGAAGAGAGAAAGAGAGAAAGAGAGAAAGAGAGAAAGAAAGAAAGAAAGAAAGAAAGAAAGAAAGAAAGAAAGAAAGAAAGGAAGAAAGAAAGAAAGAAAGAAAGAGAAAGCAAGCAAGCTTTGGCTGCAGACAAGCTGTGGCCCTGGCAGGTGTGCCTTCCGAAGCTCCCTGAAGTTGCTCCTTCATGCCACCCCCACTCCCTGTGACACCTGCCCTTGTTTCCCCCTGTGCCCCCGCCCCCCCCTCCCCCGCCATGTGTCCCAATTCATTGCTGCACATCACTGGGCAACAGTGAATTTCTGTGGCTATGGAACAGGGGATGACAAACTTTTTCCATAGGGTGCCAAATAGTAAATATTTTAAGCTTTTCGGGCCAACCACGTTTCTGTTACAGCTGCTCGACTCTGCAGTGGGAGCACAAGAGCAGCCAACAGCAATACCTAGACGAATGGGCATGGCTGGGTTCCAATGAGCCTGTTTCCGCGGACGCTGGAATGTGAGTTTCAAATAATGCTCATGTGCCACAAAATGTTCTTCTGCTTCTGGTTTGCCCCAACCACGGAGAGGTCTAGAAAATATTCTTAACTAGTAGGCTGAAGAACAACAAGGACAAACACCATGCCTGGGGCCATGTTTGGCTGGAGGCTGCAGCCGGCAGATCCCTAATATGAAAGATAAACTTTCAGAGGCTAGGAATTCTAGGTGAGTGGCATAAAGTTTAATCTCCTCCTATTTTGGCCCAAGTCAGGGGGGGACTGGTTAAATAGAATATGTCTCAAGACTCCCTCAGAGCATCCAATGATCCCAACCCCTAAGTGAGGAGGAAGAAGTATTCCATCTTGAAAGAAGTGACATCAGATTTTGAGCATTATTATCCACTCATGTCACCTTTCACATTATCATGGCCCTGAGGTGTGTCTTCCACCTGCAATTACCTCTACCTGGAATGAGCAGATGTCTCTCTGCTCCAAGGGTGGAGAGAGGGGAAGTCACAGGACTCGGAAAAACATCCCCTGAGGGGAAGAAAAGAGTGTTACTCCCAGCGGAGGTCTCCCATAGCCAGAGCCAATAACAACAATGGCCCAACTCTATAATGGTGCTGGGAAGTTCAAATTCAATGGCAGTACCCTCTGGTGTTGTTTACACAATACCCCCTCTCCCATTCCATTCATTGAAAATCATCTCTATGAAGAATAGCACTTCCAGGGTGTGCACTTTGTGGCCCTCCGAGGCACAACTCTGCTTTGGGCCTGCACTTGTCTTTGATCATGCTTTGGGCCTGCACTCCCCTTTGATCATCCTGAGGACACAAAGTGCCCAGGGACAAAAGACTCAAAGCACAGGTTGGCTTCCTGAGAGCTTTCACTCATTTAGCTGCTTTCTGAGCTGCAGTCTACCATTTATATCCAAGCGAGGGCATCATTTGAACAGCAGAAAATTGAGCAGGAAAATCGAATTCTGAAGCCGAATGACAAAGTACAGAATCAAAGGCCCTTGCCTATAAGTGGATTCCGTTCAATCTTGCCTTTTCATTTAGCTTCTTTTCGCTGTTGTTAGACTATTTTCCCAACTAGACATCTGTACTTGGAAGTTCTGCTTCAAGGCTATTTGGTATCTAGGGAGAAAAATCATGCAACTTGAAGACGTGGTGGGCTTTTATAGAAATTAAAAGAACTATTTGTTGGGATGACTTATACAAACCCTGTGGCAAAGACTCTGTGGTAGTACAAACAGTTCCCAACTTAGAAGTGGATTGTGAACCAAACGTTTGTAAGTCAGTTCTTTGTGACTTAGAAGGCATTAGCCTATAAGGACAGTGTTGTAGGTGGTGGCAGCACGGGCATTGAGTCAGGATGGCTTGTGGAAATAAGGGTCCTGCCTCTGAACAGCCGAATAGCACTGTCAGAGCCTCTCAGCCTTAAGAATGCAGCGGCATGACGATGAATACTTCAAGCCCCAGAATAAACACGGTGCACCTTCCTGCATGTTAATTTTGTGATAACATCTAGAGAACCATTCTTTTGAATGAAAATAAGTATGCATAATTAATTGAGTAAAATATAAAATCCCTGACATTTTTACAGACAGAGCATTAGACTTGAAAAGAATCTCGAACTTGTAGCTTGAAGCTTTGGTTTAAGCCCCCACATTTTCTTGACTGCAGTGCTCCCCAGCCAGGCAACTGGAGGCATGGGAGACTCATGGCAGGTTCAGGAAGTAGCCCAGCCAGGCGCAGACAATGCAGGAAGCAGCCATTGGCCCCAGCCAGGTACAGATAATAGATAATAGAGGAAACAGCTTGACCTAACATGTAAATGGCCATCTTGCTGGGGTAGAAGGAAAGAAAGTACCCAAAGGTGTTTAAAGGTTGGAGAAGACCAAGATAACTGCCTGGAATATGGGTGCTAGGTTGGATTCTGGAACAGAAAAAAGACATTAATGGGAAAATTCTAATAAGGACTGTAAGCTATAGCATTGCAACAACAGTCCTTATTAGACTGTTGTTGGGACGGAAAAGAAGAGCGGAGGGGTCAGAAGCCCATGCTGCAGGTGACACTATCAGCCTTTCTTCTCAAACAGGCTTTTGAGAATGAACAGGATAAGGGCATCTCCCGATACGGTTTCCATATATCTCTTCTCCGGAAAAGGAGAAGATGAAGCAAGGCAGAAAGCAGGTGGGGATTAGCATGAAAAGGCCTTTCTCTGGATGGTTCGCATGTCTGAACTGGACAGTCCGCAGAGGCAGCCCAAATTGCCTTCTAGACTCCACATGGCTGAGAGGGTCCTGGGCAGACGGAGCTTTTGCTGGGAGATGCCTTCATTCACTTTCTAGGTCAGAGGTCTCTTTCCGAAGCAGATGATCTGAAATCTCTGCCGCCTCCCTTAAGGTATTGACCAGCCAGGAGCATTTCCTGCTCTTTGGCATGAGTGTAAGGCTTCGTGTCATTTTGGCACCATGTGCAATTTCCCAAGTAAGCCCTTAAAAAATCCATGCCATCCATAAATGGAAAAGAATGACTATGTTAGCATAACAGACACTCCCAGTATTATGCAAGCCATTGGATCTCTGTGCTTAACCAAGGGATGAGAAAGACAAATCAGGGAAGAACTAGTCACGTAAAATGGAAAAAGAGGTGGGGGTGCCAGCTCAAGAGAAAGCGGGCAGAGAGGGAAGCTAGAGCAGAGGTACAAAACGATCTGGCCACAGCACTCCTGAGGCCCGCGTGCGCTGCTGTGGACGGACAAGTAGAAATCAGGAGGCTGGTGCCATAAGAATGTCCTAAACCACAGACACACAAGAACACGCACACACATGTACACACGTGCATGGATCTAACGAGATTTTTTTCTGACCGATGCTTGCTTTCCTTTCACTTCAGAGCGTGGAGTCTAGGGAGTGTTGTTAAGGGCAAGATGGAGGGAAGAGGAAGGGATGCTCAAGATGTTCCAGGTACGCGCAGGAATAAAAAGAACAGTCTGTATGGCAAGGTAGACTTTCTCTAGTCCACTGTTGTGCCTGACAGTGGCTCCTTCTGTCTCCAGCTATTTGAGAACAAATAAAAACTATTCCTGAGTGCCCATCAGTAGATGAGTGGATAAAGTAGAAGTGAGATTTTATATATATATATATATATATATATATATATATATATATATATATATATATATAACTCAGCTATAAAAAATAATTAAACCTTGCCTTCTGTGAGAACATAGATGGACCTGGAGGGCATTATATTAAGTGAAATAAGTCAGACCAAGGACAAACACTATTATTTCACTTGTATGTGGAATCTAGAAAACAAAACAAATGAGCAAGCAAAGCAAAACCAGTCTCACAGACACAGAGAACAAACTGATGCTTGTCAGAGGCGAAGGAGATGGGGAAGGGCAAAGGTGAAGGGGAATGAGAGGTTCACATTTCCTGTTATAAATTAGTAAGGCACAGGGGTGCAATGCTCAGCCTAGGGAATACAGTCAATAATATTGGAATAACCTTGTATGGTGACAGGTGGTTACTAGACTTAGTGTGGCGATCACTTTATTGGGTACATAGATGTTGAATCACTATGTTGTACACCTAAACTAACATAATATTTAATATTAACTCTATTAAATTAAAAAGTCCCTATACCCAGAGATGCTCTAAGTTCCCAGAGTGGAACTTAAAGGAAACATTTCCCAACCATTGCTATTCGATTGCTGCTTCTGATAACTTCTTTCTTTCCCTGACCCCCGCCCCCCTCCCTGCAATTCCCGGCTCACCAGGGAACAGGGAAAGAACACACACCGCAAGTGTTCCGTGGAGAGGAGGGGCAGCCTGTGTACTATTTCAGAACCACTTTTCTGAGAAAAGCCAAAAACAAACAGCTGTACAGTGTCCTAAGCATTGCTCCTTTCCCCTGGGTGAGCTGCTCTTTCATTCTGGAAGCTGCCCCCCGTCCACTAAACTCCACAGCTGAGGGCACTTTTCCCAGGACCATTACCACGTTCGGTCTGGCAGTGTGACTTCCATATGTCTATGCTTCCTAACTGTCCCGACTCAAAAATAAGCTGCTTTGTTTTATAATGTTAATGGATTAGCCTTACTTTTGCGGCTTGATAATGATACTGAAGATTCATTTTCAGAGTCCTTATTTTTTGGAGATGTATATTAACATATTTATGGATTTCATGATATGTCTCAGGTGGATTTCAAAGTCCTCCAGGATGGGGATGGGGTCAGGATGGGAGGGGAGCATAAACAGAGGACTTAGGAGAATATCCTTATGATCTTGATTCAAAAAGACCTTCTTAAACAATACATCAAAAGCACAAACCATAAAGTAAAAGATTGATGATTTTAATTACATTCAAGTTAAAGTTTTTCTGTTAAAAATGGTGGAACATAGTCAAAGGCACAGATGGAGTCTGAATGAGAAAATATATTTGCAATATCAAGACTGATGTGGAATTAATATCTACAATATGCATTATACAATCTTCGTATCAACAACCTAAGAAGGACAGCTAGCCACCCCACGCCCCCCAAAATGGACAAATCAATGTACAGAAGAGGAACTCCTCAAACTAACAGGTGTTTGAGGAGAGGCTCCATGTTATTAGGAGTCCAAGAAATGCAAGTCAAAATAATAGAGATATCCCTGTATTAGAGCAGCGAAAATGTAAAAGCTTGGTACCATGAAGTGCTGGTAAGGACACGGGCTGCTAGATACACAGCAGGTGGATGTAGCGGGAACGGCCAGACAAGCAGGATGCAGCACCTGGGATACAGCAGCTATGCAACTACACATCCATCCCAGGGAAAACCTCACACAGATCTGTAAGGATGGTCCCTGCAAGCTTTACTTTTGAAGGTGGGATTTTAGTCCCAAATTATCTTGTAGGAAAGACCAAATATTCAAGGAAAAGATACGCCATTTCTTCAAAATGATCCCAGAGAGGAGAAAAACAATGCTTCCTTACTCATTTTGTGAGACTAGGAAAGGAGCAGTAGACCAGTGGTTCTGGCTGATCAAACTTTGCCTCATCTTAAAAGCACTTGGGAAGCTTTTATGTATTATTCCAATTTCTTTTTATATTTCATTTTTCTATATGATTTTAACAAATTTATATTGCTCACAGCTATTTCATATTAGAGGTGAGTATTGTTTGTACTTTCATTAAAATGTATCTTTAATTTTTTAAATTTAACTTTTCATTTTGCAATAATTTCAAGCTCATAAAAAGTTGAAAATAGTACAAAAAATTTTGTATGTGCTATGCCAGGTTTCCTCAAACGTTGACATTTTTATCTAACTATAGTACAAATACCCAAATGGGAAAATAGCATTGATACAATATTTGTAACTAACCTACAGGCCTTATTCATAATTCATCTGTTGTCCAAGTATAGTCCTCTTCCTGGTCCATGTTTTAATCCAGAATCTCACATTGCATTGAGTTCTCATTTCCTCATATACATACACATATCATTATACATATCATATAAGCTGATACCATATCTTGGTTAATGTAAACAATCCTGCCATATGTGGTTATCTCTTTAAATAATGACTTCACTTCCCTTGCATATATACCCGGAAGTAGGATTTCTGGTTCATATGGTAGTTCTATTTTTAACTTTTTTGGAACCTTCCCACAGTTTTCTATAATTGCTGTACAAATTTGCATTCCCACCAACAGTATGTAAGGATTCCCTTTTCTCCACATCCTTGTCAAAATTTGTTATCATTTGACTTTTTAATAATGGCCATCCTAACAGGTGTGTAGTCATAGCTCATTATGATTTTGACTTGCATTCCCCTGATGATTAGGATGTTGAGCATCTTTTCTTATACCTGTTGGTCACTTGTGTCTTCTTTGGAAAATGCCTATTCAGATCCATTACCTCTTTGCCAATACTTGCCCTTGTCTGACTTACACACTTCAGCAACTCTGGTAAATGTGAAGTGCTATCTCAGTGTGGTTTTAATTTTTACTTTCAACTTCTAATAATGTTGGATGCCTCTTAAAATATTTGTTGGCCAGTTACATATCTTCCTTCAAGACATACCTGTTCCAATATTTTTCCCATTTAAAAATAACGGTTTGCATATAAAATAATATTGGATGTAAATTGTAATTGAAAAATAAAATAAATAGGTTTTCTGTCTTTTAGGGTTAGATTTATAGTTCTTTATAGATTGTAGTTATTTATAGATTTATAGTCCTTTATATCTTCCTCATATACAAGTATTAGTAGTTCATTGATGGTTATATTGCTGAAAACATATTTCTTTGTCCACTTTATGACATCTTTTTATTGTTTTTATAATGTCATTTGATGAACAGAAGTCTTCATTTAAATGTAGTCAAATCTATCATGTTTTCCTTTATGGTTGGCGCTTTGGTATCTTGTTTATGAACTCTGTCTACACAATAACACTATGAAGATATTCTCTTATATTCTTTTCTAAAAGCTTTATAGTTTTGGTTTTTAATCCATGATTGATTTTGTATTTGATGTGAAATAAGGATTGAGTTAAAATGTTTTTAAAGCTATTGTTAGCTAGTTGTCCTGGGACCATTTATTTGATAGTGTGTTTTTCATTAAAAAGACCATTGGTTGCCAGAAGTTGGAGGTAGGAGAGAGGGGAGGATGTATAGATAGAGCATGAATAGGAGATTTTTAGGGCAATAAACCTATTTTGTATGATACAGAAATGATGGACACGTGTCATTATACATTTGTCAAAACTCAAAAAATGTACAACATAAAGAGTGAGCCCTATGAAAACTATAGACTTTAGTTAAAAATAATGTATCAAAACTGGCTTATGAAATGCAATGGATAATACAATTATAAGATGTAAATAACAGGAGAAGTTGGATAAGGGAAGTTGGGGTTGGGTGAGAGGTGTATGGGAACTTTATGTTCTGTACTTTCTGTTTAATTTTTCCATAGCATGAAACCACTTTTAAAAGTCTATTTTAAGAAATTCTGGCTTTTCACCACTGCTCTGAAGTACCTGATCTGTTATAAATGATATATGTGTGGGATTGTTTCTGGACATCTATGCTGCTTCATTAATTCTTTGGTCTGTATCTAATCAATAAACAAGTTTTGATTATTAAAACTTTATAATGTAACTTTCTGTGAGGTAGTGTAAATTCTTCCATCTTTGCTTTTATTTTGAATAATAATTTTGATTATTTGAATACAAAGTTTTGGACTTTTGCGTTTTTATACAATTTTTGGAAAACAACTTATGAAATCACACACATGCATGCATTCATACAAGTAGTTGGAATTTGGATTGAGATTGTGTTGAATTTATAAATCAACTTGAGGAGAATTTATACCTTGGTAACATTGAGTCCATCTATGAACAAGGTATATTCTCTATATAATTCTAGTTTAATAAAAATTAATTCTATTTTTAATAAGGTTTTATCATTTCCCCTGTAGAAGTCCTTCATATCTTTTGTTAGATTTATTCTAAGCACTGTATATTTGTTGATATATTTACAAATGATATATTTTTAAAGATATTTTCCATTTGATTCTTTTGTATGAAAATACAGTTTTGTATATTGATTTTTTTTAATGCTGGGAATTTGCTCAATCCTATTATTAACTTCAGTAGTTTACCTGAGAATTCTTTGGATTTTCTATACACATAAAATACCACCTGTGAGGTTGATTTCTTTCTTTCCATTCTGTATAACTTTTTTAAAAATATATTTTATTGATTTTTTACAGAGAGGAAGGGAGAGAGATAGAGAGTTAGAAACATTGATGAAATAGAAACATTGATCAGCTGCCTCCTGCACACTCCCTACTGGGGATGTGCCCGCAACAAACGTACATGCCCTTGACCGGAATTGAACGTGGGACCCTTGAGTCCGCAGGCCAACACTCTATCCACTGAGCCAAACCAGTTAGGGCTCTGTGTAACTTCTTAAATTTTTTTGTTGCTTTGCCTTTCAGTGCTTGCTAGGCCTCCCAGTGCAACATTGAATAGAACTGATGACATCGTGCATTCTTTTCTCATTCCTGGTCTCAAAGAAAAATATTCACAGCTTTTACCATTAAGCATAACGTTTATTATATGATTCCTTTTTGCAGATATTATTTATAATATTAATAAAATTTCCTTTTATTTCTAATTTCCTAAGAGTTATTTCATTCCTCATATTGCTGATTTCTTTTCAAATTATTTCACTGCATTTCTACATCTAGGTGGAAAAGAGGCTGAACACTAGAGTCATTATGCGACAGAGCCATTTGCCTAACTAAAAATTGGGACTGTACTTCTCCAGAGGAGAGGCTGGGCTGGGGACCACCAATCATTTCAGCTGTGAGCTCTAATATGAAATCTTCCTTCCTTCCTCCCTTTTTTCCCTTCCTTCCTTCCTTCCTTCCTTTCCTCCCTCCCTCACTTCCTCTTTTTTTTTCCTTCCTTCCTTCCTTCCTTCCTTCCTTCCTTCCTTCCTTCCTTCCTTCCTTCCTTCCCTCCCTCCCTCTTTCCTTCCTTCCTTCCTTCCTTCCTTCCTTCCTTCCTTCCTTCCTTCCTTCCTTCCTTCCTTCCTCCCTCCCTCCCTCCCTCCCTCCCTTTCTCCCTTCCTTCGTATATGTATTGGTATAGGGGCAGCCATCATTTTCTAAGAAGGAGAACATATTTTCTAAGTATTGTGATTTTGATTTGCTTTTCCCTGATGATTAGGATGCTGAGCATCCTATGGACAAGGCTCCCTGAAGAGCGAGCTGGGACCCAGAGCCCGGTGTCAGAAAAGAAGCCTGCCAAGGCTGCGGAGTCCTTGGACCCTGGTGTGTGCCCTCTGAGGGCAACAGGTGGCTCTTCCCCTGTTGACTCTCCTCTGATCTTCATTCCTCTGGTCTTCTGTTGCATTTTCAACTCAATTTGAATTTCATTTCTGGAGCTCATTTTCAGTTCCTGAGTTGCTCAGAGAAAAGACATAATCTCACTAAATGACTAATGGAATTGAATTTTAACAAAGGTGGCTACAATTTAAATTTTAATAAAGATGACTGCAGCAGCTCTCTGCAAAGCTAAGTGCTCATCCTCAGTTGGCTCTTTTCCCTTAGAAGTCAGTGAAATAGAATCACTAGGTTTTAAAAAAAACACTGAACTTTTATCAGGTCATGTTGCAGCCTCAAAAGGCTCAGATTTTTCTTTCAATTACAGTTGACATACAATATTATATTAGTTTCAGGTGTACAACACAGTGATTAGGCACTTATATAACTTATGAAGTGATCCTCCAGATAAGTCTAATACCCATCTAGCACTATATATAGCAAGCATGTCAAACTCAAAGGCTACCAAGGCCAAACAAACAAGTTTAAGTTTATGTGGGCCACAAAAAATCAAGTTTCAATTTTCATAGAAATGTAGGTTTATTTTGATAGAAACATGCTGAATACAAAGGGCTGAAATAAATGAGTAATCGTTAACATAAAATAATAGAACATTTTAATAAAAATTAATATTTTTTCTTGAACAGTAACTTACCAGACACTGAATAACTGTACAAATTAATAATTGTAACACAAATAAACCTATTTTCCTTGTTCTCCGAAAGCGAAACATTTCCTGTTGTGCACAACAAACAAGTCAGTACAAGACTAATGATACAGCAATCAGCTGCTAAAATATTCACTGCTAGTATTAGTGGAGAGAAATGGTGCACCGGTGTGTAAGGTGCGTAAGGGAAATGAATGCAACACAATTATAGTAATCAGTCATTAGCGAACGTTGTAGTTCGTTATTAATAACTAGAGGCCTGGTGCACGATTTCGTGCATAGGTGGGGTCTGGCCGGCCCATCCCAATGGGGGCCCATCCGGCCAGGCTGGTGGGGGGGGAGGGGCCCCAGGCATTTGGATGGCCAGCCCCACCCCCAATCGGGGGAAGGGGTGTTGGGGGCTGATCGGACCTGGATCAGGCTGGTTGGCTGCCACAATGCATGTCATAACCATCGTCGTTTCAGTCATTCCACTGTTCCGGTTGCTGGGCTTTTATATATATAGATTATGCATAACAGGATATTGTAGGAATTAAGTTACAAAATTTTTATTAAAATGTTTCTTACATACCATTATATTGACTGGGTTGCAAAAATACTCATTGTGGGCCACACATGGCCTGCGGGCTGCGAGTTTGACATGCTTGATATACAGTGAATACAATATTACTGATTCCATTGCTTTTGCTGTACATTCTTACAACTGGCAGTTTGTATTACTTCATCCCTTTCACCTTTTTCAGGGCTCAGATTATCTACAGTGGGCTCCTTATCACAAGCCTTGGTCTGTTTAAAATTAACAAGTTACAAACAATTCAGATACATTAGCTTCAAACTGATTAGAAACATACATTGTGTGAAAAGCAAATAAATCTTATAATTCATTACTTGTTTGCTCATTAATGAAATCAGATGGGATGCTGATTTTAGTGTTCTGATTGTTTAAGTACATACGTGGCACTGATGGTCATAATTTTGGGTCACATACCCAAAATTAAGTAACCAACGTCTCATCCAACAGTTGTATAACACTCATTGTGGCCCAAGGTTAGAGGGAGCATAGAAGCGCAAATGCTGCTCTGCACCGGGTGAGAACATTGGTTTAGCTTCCTTACCTCCACATATGGATATGTACCCATGCCCATCCTTATGACCGAGGCCTGCACCTCTGCCAAGTGCCTGTCACCGCAGGTACTGAGGTGCCACTGTCCCCGGGGGCCTTGGCTGCGGTAGAGCTCCTTTTCCTGCCTGCACCTGGGATGAAGGCTCTGCTGTCAGCTGAGATATGGTTAGTTCCACCTAGATCCCAGACACTGTGCACTGGCATAGGTAACTACTATCCATGGTCTCTGCACATGCCAAAAAAATATATTCTATTTTTGGCTGATCTGACCAAAAAATAGGTATAATTTTAATTCATTCACACCGGACGGCTATTGTTGTATTGGCTGTTGTAATTTTTTTAATTTGACAATCAAAGGGAAAAGAGGTCAGTGCCCCTAAGTAGTCAGGTATTGCATGCTTTAAAAATTCTTGTGGCACACTGGTTTACCTGCCCCGGCACACGGGTTGAAAATGGTTGATGGTGAGACTGTTGAATTCTGTTTCAATATTTCAATATTCCCTTGGCTAGCTCTGCTGTACTAGAGTGTGAGTCACTTTAAATGTTTTCACCATAAATCGACCTCTGACAGTGTGTTAAACAGCGTAGTATTCACTCTTGGCGCTTGGGGGGAGCTCCAGGTAATATTCTGTCTCCTCTATCTTCTAACTTGGGGGGAGATCCAGGTAATATTCTGTCTCCTCTATCTTCCACCCACCTCCTCCCCCACCTTTGTCATTGCTCACTCTCAGATGCCTGCCAAATAATGTACATCTACCTGGACCTGGAATAGGCCAAAGTAATTTAAAAAATCCAGGTGTGGCCTCACCTGTGTATATTTACCACCTGGAATCTCAGGGTCAGAGCATATGAAGCCAACACTTTTCCAGGCCTCCCATATCTACAATTGCTTTGCTCTTTCTTACTTAGTACCAGATTGCAGATGCATGCTGTGTGCACACTCAGGGGCTTTTTGGAAATATTACTCACCAGGTGTTTTTTCCCATCAGAATATTCATGGTGTGCATTTTTTTTCAAATCCATTAGCTAATATTTTGTCTTAGGATTATTATCTGTCTTCCTTGAACCTGTTCTTAAAGGATTGTAACGTTTACCAAGACTTTTCATCCTGGTATGCCCTCAGAGTACAATGACTCCGAGGTCCAAGAAATATTTATATTCTACCCCTTGATGATTCTCCCACATTCAGAGATGGCCAAGGTGGTGTGCTTGTGCAATGAAGCACAAGTCTGTAATGTTATGTAAGAATGAAAGTATGAGTTTTGCTGGTTTCTCTTAGTGAAAAGAGTTTATCCATGTGATTCTTCACACTAAGCTATGCCTCATACCTCTGTTTATGTTAATGAATCCGTTGAGCTTTCAGATTCCAACCTCAAACATCTGAGAGAACAGAAGTTTCCATGTATAGGTTATATGAGTTCAACAGCAGATTCACTATCTTACTAGGGACAGCATTTTCCTTCTGAAGGGTTAAAGATGGAATGGTGCTAGCCCTTGGTAGCTTTTCGTTTTGCTGTTTTTGTTTTTTTATCATTGACACATATTAAAAGAGTTAGAAGCCACCATATAAATGGTTGGTGTTGCGATTGTTGAATTCTGTTTCAATATTTCAGTCCCTTGGCTAGATCTGCAACCATGTTCTTTACGATAAGATTAAATTGAAGCAGGCAGTATAGCGTGATGAGTGTAGAAGAGTTCCACAGAGAGACTTAAAGTGAGAATTATCTCTCATTAGAAACACTTGGGGTAATTTCCTTTTCCATCAAAATGCCTGCTTAAATGGCCTTTTATACCTAAAGCTCTCTTATACATCTATGGTCATCCTAGCATTTTCCATCCAACCAATGTACTCTCTAACTCCTCAACTCAGCACTACATCTCCGTTGGGTTTCTGAATCTGTAGTTACTGACAATTATGGTGTGTTAATAAAATGGTAGCAGTTTGAGAAGAAAGGTTTCTTTCCAACTTGTTACAAGAAAAAGCAGTACGATTTCATAACTGCAAGAAACCCTGAAAGTATTTAATCCAACATCTTCATTTTACATAGAAGAAATAAGACTTAAAGGAAAGGAATAGCTTTTCTATCACACACGAGCTGGCCCTAAAACCTGTTTTTTAATCTGGGTGTATGTTGGTCTCCCTATGTAATGGCTCTGTAATCTGTAGGCCTCTTCCCATCCCACTGCCAGGTGTGGGAACAGCTGGGGAAGGGGCTCTGCAGAGGCAGGACAGCCTAATGGGGAGGGTGTGGGCCTTTGATTGAAAGGATTCTGGTTTAGAAGCTGGCTCTACTGGCTGAGATCTTAGGCACTTACCTCTCTGGCCTCAGTTTCCTCTTCTGTCAAATGGAGTTTATCATCTCACTTAATTTACATGTTATTACAAGGACCAAATGAGGCCTGATATATATAAAAATAAACCCAATATGTTTCAGAATAAGTATCCAGCCCCAGTTTTCATAACCAAGAGTGGAATTCAGTAATTTTAACATTGAGAGCTTTATCTCTTCATCTTCAGAAAACAGAACTCAGTACGTGGAGGTTAAGAGATTTAAACCAATTCTGAGTATCAGACTGGTCCTAATGTTTTGATTTGTCAAATCCTGCCAGGCTGTATAAATTAGAAATTTAAGTCTTTTCTCAGAGATTCAGATAAGTTTTACCATTCCCATTTAAGGCTGCTAAGCATCTATCTCAACTTGACACAACTCCAGGGATGGAGATTTGAGCCCTGCAGCAAATCTATTTTGGGGCTCTAATCCCCACCTTCTCAGTTTACCTCACTAGTAACATATCAAGAAGAGAAGAAAGTCAAATGTACTGAATGCTTGTAGCAATATGTAAAGATTTCCAAAGGGTGTGATTTGGGTTTCCCCAGGAGCAGATGTTGAGACAAAGATCTGAGGGCAAGTAGTTTATTTAGGAAGTGATATCAGAGGGCATCAGTAGGGGAGCAGAGAATGAGACAGAGAAGGGAAGGAGGTGCATTATCGAGCAGATGTTGCTGCGAGCACTGGGGCTCAATCTCTGGGAAACTAGAGATTCACCCTACCTGATGGGTGAAGAAGCTAGACTATTTACTCTTCATCTTCAACCATGCCTGATTGAGAGCTGTTCTGGGAGATTTAATTTCCTGACACTCCCAGCCTGTCCTGTACTTGGGCTGAGAGAAAGCCACGTGGCAGGGTGTTGCAGAAGAATACTGCTGGCATCAACTTCATCAGTGCGTCTGAACAGGATATGGTGATGTCTGCTGGAGCATGTCTTATAATCAAAACAATAACTACTGGAAATCATCTGGTCCCAGAATGTGATTCTCAAAACTGAAGAATCTGATATATTTATCTAATGAAATGTCCTTGGAGATATGGAATCATAGACCATATTACATTCCACTTGGAAGAAGCAGGGAATGCAGACAGCAGGTGCCCTTCTACATATGAGGATGCATATACCTAAGCCCTCATCATTTTAATCCCATCTTCACGCTTCATGTCATCAGTACTGTTTGCAAATAGGGCTTATTAGAAGTCACTCTAAAACTGAACATCAGACCACTATCTTGTGGTGTCCATGTCCCGCTCAGCACACAGTGACAAGATGTATGTCAAGGTGGTAGAAACATCAACAGTCCAAGACTCAGCTCTCCATTAAGCATTTCATTCTGGAAAAACGCAGTTGAGGACTAATTATAAATGGGCACAGAAGGATAACATGGAGGATAATACCGAAAGGATGACAGTATAAGGAAAGTTAACATGAATCTAACTCAAAGTTCAGACAAGGCTCAGGCTGTTGCACTGGTATATGCTTTCACTTGGGACCGGAGTGAAGGGTGGGAAATTTCAAAATTACCCAACATGTTTGCTTATTGTACTTGGAAAGCTATCTAGTGTTTTTCCTTGTCTTTTTCCATTTATGAAATGAGCCCAATTGCTTGTGTTTCTGAGATGCATTCATGCAACTAAGAACTGAAGCCCACTAGCTCGCATCTTCTGCTCTGCCCAGGCTCTTTGACCCACTCATTAGGAATAGACACTAATAGCATGGATTGAATTTATTTGCGTGTCATGATTTGCTGTAACAACAATGCAATGGCATCTTTACTATATCTCAGTCAAGGTTTTAAACAAAAAAAAAAGTCTTATCAATAACTTTTGATAGGACAGAATATCAGTACCTACTCTGCAGAGGCAGGCTTTAAATAAGAATTATACATTAGGACAGTAGTTAAATGATTGTTTTAAGATCCCCAGCCATAGAGGTAAATTAATTTCTCTTTCTGTATGCCCTGTGATAGAGTAGGGATAGTAAATCCAAACTGTTTAAAAGTTTATTTGTAGCAACCTGGATGGAATTGGAGAACATTATGCTAAGTGAAATAAGCCAGTCAATGAAAGAAAAATACCACATGATCTCACTCATTTGGGGATAATAGAAAACATTATAAACTGATGAACAAAAAGATAGATACAGAGGCAGTAAAGCATCAAACAGACTGTCAAATTACAGTGGGAAGGTTAGGGAGAGGTGGGGGAAATAAGAGATCAACTAAAGGACTTATATGCATGCATATAAGAGTAACCAATGGATGCAAAACATTGGGGGGTGAGGGCATGTATGGGAGTGGGGTGGGGGGAGGCAATGGTAAGATATGTACACATATAATACCTTAATAAAAAATGAAAAAAAAAAGTCTATTAAAGTAGAACATTTGCTTCCATGGGGTTTAAGGTGGAGAAAGAGGCATAAACCTGGGTCTGGCTGACACTATGCTTTGGTTGATTATTTATAGGTCAACCATCAGCAAAGCAAAAGAGGGGCATTAGGTATTTTTTGGTTGCTTCTGAGGGTTGCAATCAGTTAATGGATTGTTAGGGGATTGGCAATTAAGAATCTGATTCATGACTAAGCAATCAACTAGGAAATGATTAAATCCTTTATTTTAATTTTATAGAGGCATTATAAAGCAGGGGTTGGCAAATTCGGGCCCATGGGCCACACCCAGCCCACCACTGTTTTTATAAGGGAAGTCTTAATGGACTTAAAGGCTCCGTTATACATTGTTTAGGGCTGTTTTTGCATGGCTGGCAGAATTTAGTAGTTGTGACAAGACCAATGGCTGCTAAAGCCTAAAATATTTATTATTTGGCCTTACACAGAAAAAGTTTACTCACTTCTGGTATGGGAATGTGATTTATATTTATTTTGTACAAAATATGCTGGATAGACTGCTACCTAAAGAGACCAAGGATGTGGGTTTCATTGCCATGCGCACACGTTAACATCACCTTATGACGCTGACTCTGGTCTGCCCTCTAGAAAAGAAATGCTGTTAGCCATAGGAGAGACTGACACACGAAAAATCAGAATGCAAATTATTAGAATGAGAAAAAGACCACAGAGATCATACAGTTTGATGTTCTAGTTTTATAGGTGAGGAAAATAAGACATAGCGAGGTCAAGAAGCTTGCCCAAAGTTATTTAACTTACTACAGAGGCAAAGCACCAGTTATTCTAAAACAACAACAAAAACAACAAACACAATTCTGATGAAATTCATGGAATGTTAATTTTGTTCTGTCAAGAACAGTCCTTCATACTATACTGAGCAAATTCAGTGGTTGTCAAACTTCAGTGTGCAGCAGGATTACCTGGCGGGCTCCTTACAATGAAGGTTCCTGGGCTCAATCCCTCCTTTCCTCTCAGTTGCTGATGTAGTGGGAGAAGGGAAAGTCTCAAGAATTTGCATTTCTACCACGTTTTCCAAGTGACGCAGGTGCTGCTGGTCCAGCGACCACATTTAAGACCCACTGCTTGAATGCAGCTGGGCCTCATGGGTTCCTGTCCCTCTCGTGTGTAGATGGACACTTGGTTCTAAAGCTGGAACAACCATGACCTGCACAGGGTTTATCAGAGAGTGGTAATCAGCAAGCCATCTCCTTAAAGGTGATTCTTTTACACGATTGCACTGTCCCAACAAAATCAAAAAGAAAGAACGAGAACAAATGAGGCTAGATGACGCAGAACGTCTTCCTTCTGAGGATGGGTAGCAGTTGGCAGGAGAGAGTGGGAGTGCTTGTGAGGGGAGGGGAGTTGGAGAGGAGACACTCTGAGTGTGGGTGTCAATATGTTCAGAGCAGTTTTAAGTTCATGATTCACTGGGGAGTAAATCATAGAATTTATGTTGTGAGAAAGCAACTAGTACTATCTTCTCCTTCACATATGAATTTGAAGTAATTTAAAATGTATATGTGTGGATAAATGTATTCCATAAAAATTTTATATTACAGACCTCCATTGGCCTATGTTCATAATTCAAAAAAATCCCTTTATGGCCAAAGGTTTCTTTTACAACTAGCAAAACAAGAAACAGACGTGATACGAAGCACCTAATATCACACAACAAATCACTAAGACAAAGAAAAATGCTAAGTTCCCTCAATTCCTAGTGAATAAGGCAGCCATACATGGAAATGCTTAAGGAACAGAGGATTACTTTTCTTGGATAATAATTCAAGTTGTTTGCCTTGAGAAAAAAAAAGGGGGGGTGGGAGATATTTAGCCTCAAAAGATTAAACTTGAACCAGACAGGGGTGAGCAAACAGTTTGCACTCCACCCTCTCACCAATCAGCCATAGACACGACTGAAGTGCCTTCTTGTGAGAAAAAGTTTTAAAAGTTCAGAACAGGGACAATTTAAACCTGATGTTTCTCCCTTCCTTCCAACTTCTCCTGTGCCTGTTGCAACACTTGCCTTTTCCTCCGCATCCGTGCCCGGGGGTTAGTGCATTGTTGGCACTGTGGTCTCCCTGGCCACTCCTCCTGGGATCAGGAGGTCCAAGCCAGGCACAGCTCAAACTGGGCCGCCCCTGCCCTTCCTCTCTCTTGGCCCAACTGCTCCCTTTCTGGACTTCCTTACTGCTGTCAAAGTTATCATCGTTCTCCAGGCACACAGTTCAAAACCTCAGAGTGAACCCGCCAACTCCTCTTCCCTCTCAAACCCAGCTGGTTCCCAAACCTCTCGGTTCCTTTTTTTTTGTAATGTCTTTCACGCCTGTGGCCCATCTCTCTTCCTCTCTTCCATTCCCACATGCCCACCCTGCACCCTCCCCGGGGCAGAGTGGCTAAGAGCAGGGGCT
The DNA here is from genome assembly GCF_963455305.1 of Plecotus auritus. NCBI lineage: Eukaryota > Metazoa > Chordata > Mammalia > Chiroptera > Vespertilionidae > Plecotus > Plecotus auritus. The sequence goes on from NC_137774.1 coordinate 168,706,738, forward strand.
TCAGGCTCAGATGCCTAGATTTCCTGCCAGCTCCGGGCCTCCTGGCTGGGTGACCTCTGATCTTTACGTGTCTGAGCCTCAATGACATCATTTTATTTCTAAAATGGGCATGACAATACTTGCCTGTAGAGTTGTTATGTGGGTAAAATAACACGCTCAAGATGCTTAGCACAGTGGCTCACACAGTGAATATCCATAGATGGAGTGACTATAAAAATTAGTATTCAATCTTCATTTGCCTCTTATATACATACTAGAGGCCCAGTACACGAATTCATGCACTGGTGGGGTCCAGCCAGCCCAACCACTGGGGGCCATTGGGGGCGTGCTGGCCAGGGCAAGGGTTCACGGGTCCTTTGCCGGCCGGCCCTGGCCCTGATCGGGGTGGGGGTGCCCGCTCGGGTTGGGGCCGGCCGGGGCAAGGGGCTGAGGGTGTTCCAGTCATTCTGCTGTTCAGTCAATTTGCATATTACCCTTTTATTATTTAGGATATTCACTTTCATACATAATCTGGTATTCAAAATTTTATTTTCTCATATGAAAATCTTCATCACTCTTTATGATGTACTCAGCCTTCTCTCTGGATGATAAAGACCCCTGTAGAGAGAGAAAAGCAAGAAGTATTTCCTTCAACACTCACTGTGGAGGGATAGTGGTGAAAATGTCTTTCCTTGTGCCAATGTCAGGAACACAGAGAAGGCTCTCCCCTCCTTTCCCAAGCAGCATTTATACACCATGTTCAGGTTTTGAGGATGCTTTCATATTTGCCATTTGTTGTGAGCCCTACTGGTATGGATCGAATTGTGCCCCACCCCAATTCTTGTGTTGAAGTCCTAAACCCTAGTATCTCAGAAGGCGTCCTTATTTGGAAATAGAGGCGTTGCTGTTATAATTAGTTATGATGAGGTCATACAGGAGGAGGGTGGGCCCCTAATCCAACACAAAGAGTGTCCTTATGAGAAAGAGCAATTTGGACTCAGGTGTGTGTGTGCAAGAAGAACATCACGTGATCATGAAGACAGAGATCAGGGTGATGCAACAGAAGCCAAGAAACCCCAAAGATGGCAAGTGAAGCCCCATGGGACAGCCTTTCTGTGCCTTCGGGGGAAGCATGGTCCCGCTGACACCTTCAGGCCCGACTTCTAGCCTTCAGAACTATGAGATGATAAATTCCTATCTTTTAAGCCTCTCAGTTTGTGGTAATTTGTTATGGCAGCCAGCAAACACCTACAAAGATGCTATGAGACAAATAGAGAAAGTGGTGACAAGCTACCTAAAGCTGCTAGGGTCTTCAAGAGACACTGCCAAGAGCAGCTGAGGGCTGTGGCAGCTGGGAACCAGGCACTGTGAGAACAGGGAATCACTGTCAGGTGGAAGCCGAGGTGCCAAGGTTGGGTCCTCAGGTAAGCACCTCAGCTCTCAGCCCTGCTCACACCCAGCAAGGAGAGGAACAGGAGGCTAGATTGGAAGATGGGGTCTCAGTGAGCCGCTGGGAAGCCTTAATGTGCAGGTGGCTGTTTCCTCTTCGCTGAATGTCTGCCTCACTGTAAGGCAGTGCAGCCCTCCAGGGCCTTTAAAGGGCAGAGGGCTTTACGCTCTCAGGCCCACCTCCCAGGATGGTTTTTAGTTTGTAGAAATTGTCACTTTAACACAATTTCTCAGTGCATTGGATTCTCACAGTCAACCAACCTCCTCCCTGCTCTATCTAACCCACAGGACAGAGCAAACCATAATCACACTTCTAAAGACAAGCAGGGCAGCTTGCCCACAATCCCATAGCAAAGGTATGGAGCATGTGCCAGCCAGCACCGGCTCTTCTCCATTGGAGACTTTCCCCTTTAAATGTGAAGGTGTGACTGTTTCACGGAGAGCTGCATTGGCTAGAAGTCTGATATAAAAATAAGTGGGATTTCATTTTAATCAGAAAATAAATCCCTTTCAAACTTACTATCTGGACAGTATCCAATTGTGGTGTCTTATGGTGATGAGGCTCGCAGCCCAGAGTGGGTCAGAACCAGATCATCCCTCAGGTGACAGGGACCATGCAGGCGGATTCTGCTTTAACACCCTTTGTCACACTGCGCTACCCTCAACGTAGCAATGTGTCTGCTGAGAATGGTGCAGAATTATTTATCCTTCTAGTTTTCTGTTTTATTTTTCCCTTCTGTTTTTAGACTTAAGTGTGTGTTTTTTTTGTTGTTGTTGTTTTTAATAAAAAGACACTATCATTCGCCTTCCCAATGTCCAGTCAGGCCTGAGTTCAAACATTAGTGCAGTCTTCAAACCCATTGAGCTGAACCTGCATTGGCTTCTCTGTGATACGTTTGGCAGATAAAGGACCTGGTGTCCAGTTAAATTAACATGTCAGTTAAGCAGTGAATCATTTTTAACTATAAGCGTCTCCCAAATATGCCATGGGCCATACTTCCCATAAAAGATGATTCATTGTCTATCTGAAATTCAAATTTCACTGGACATCCTGTATTTCCATTTGCTAAGTCCGGCAACTCCACTCTGTCGCAGCTGGAGGTTTCTTAGCCCTGTTTTTCTATTTCTTCTGTCAACTAAGATGTTGCTTGGTTCCTTTTTTTTTTTTCTTTCCTTAGCAGAGAAGTACTTCAAGTATGTCTTAGAATAGAATTTTTCAAAATGTTCTCCAGGATCACGTTATTAAATCACCTAATACTGACTAACGTGGCAATTCATGAGTCTCACCTATATCACACTTAAATAATCCGATTCTCAAGCCCCCCAGGATGGTCTTAGATCCTGTAAGTATGAGAAGAGATGACCCTTAGGATTTGAACCCTGGGTAAAACCTGAGGTGTGTCCTTTCCCCTGTAAAATATATGTATGACTGTGAGCGGTGATGGTCTCAACCAAAGGAGCTGCTGAGGAAATGTTGCGATTTGGTAGCGTTGGAGATTACTGAATTTTTATCATGTTATTGATTATTTAAAACAACAGTACTTATTTTGAATGCCTTTCTAGAAGTTGCCAAAATATATATTTCTATTTAATTAAATTTGTAAAAAGACATTCCAAGGTGGACTTCTTATCTATGGAAATAATCTGCTCATATATTCAGAGCTGTGCTCACCTCTGGGCCCAGGCTGGGGACATACTATCGTTTGCAATCACTTTTTATTTCTGCTCTCCAAACTGTCCCCCAGGTGCAGTTGCTGCTTGGAATAATAAGGAGTCCAGAAAGCTTTGCTATGGTTTAACAAACATGTATTACATTGACATTAGGTGACATATGCTGTAAAAGCTCACTCAAGATAGCAAATTACTTTCTTTGCAATATATTGATCTCTTTAAGCTTACTTTCTCAACTAGAAGATAAATATAGTAATAGTACTGCTTCATGGGTTTGGGGGAATGAACTTAAATGATATATGTAAAGAAATTACTCTTAATGCTTGGCTTGTATACATAGCAAAGCGCTCAATAACTGTTAGTGTCTGTTATTGCTATTTTTATTACATTTAAAAGTATTCTTTCACTTATAAAATCACAAAACTTCCTAAAAACACATAATGAGAAAAGGCTTTTTCGGCATTCTTTCCCAATGTTGAGTTCTGGGCTACTGTGCAAAGATGCCACTCTAAAACCCAGGTACAAATGCTATGGATGAGATGAGAAGCGTGCGTCAACCCTTCCTTCTTTCCCCAACCGCCTACCGTTGGGAATGTTAATTCTTTACCACTGCTCTGTGGCTCTGCTATTTCTGACATGTTACAGGCGGGACTCCTTTGACATTGTAAACACAAGACATGCAACCGGTAAGCAATTTAATAAAACAATTTACATCCGACTTCCTGTTTGAGCTGCAGACTAGTATGGCTGAGCAGGATTTGAGGCTGGCTGAAAGGCTGAGGTTGGTTTGAAAGGCTCGCATTTTGTTTTTTATTCTGAATGTGATGGGAGCCGTGAGAGGGATATAAGTAGAGGAGAGGCATGATCAGATTTGCTTTTTTAAAAGGTCATTCTGGCTCCCTAACTTCCCTCAGGCAAGGAACAACCTCTCCTTCCTCAACTTCGTCTTTTTTGTTTATAGTTATTTCATTTTCTGTGTCTTCCTTGACTAAATGTGAATGTAATAAAGAAAAGGAATTGCTGGAATAAGCCAGTCAGCGAAAGACAAGTATCACATAATTTTACATATATGTGGAATCTAATGAACAAATAAACTGACAAACAAAATAGATCCAATAGATCCAGAGAAGCATGGAACAGACTGATTAACCTCAGGGTTGGGGAGGAGGAGAGATGAGTCAAAGAACTTAGAAGCATCTATGTATAACCCATGGACACAGACAAGAGTGCAGTGAAGGACTCGGGAGGGGGTAGGAGCAGGGTGCAGGGGGTCAGTGGGGGAAAAGGGCACCATCGGTAACACTTTCAATAAAAAATAATTTTTTTAAAAAAAGGAGTTGCCTGTTTACCTTTATAACCCTGTATTACAAGGTGCCTTGTAAATACTAGCTAGTCAACACGCATTGTTTTCATGTATGATGGAATGGCTACATGGCTGAAAAGACAAGGGAAGGCCTAACATGCATGTGATATGGTAAGTCCAAGTAAACACTGATGCTATCATGAATTAGTACATAGACAGAACCAAAGAAAACAGTGTAACCGGTGTCAATCTTCCCAATAGGATAAGGGACAGAAACCCAACCATGGACACGTCTCCTCTGAGGATGCAGTTTTCACACGGGGTGGGTCTCTCAGCAGTGCGTTAGCCCAGAGCAATTTTGTCCCAGGTCATTGTGATCTGAGCAAGGACATTCATCTCCGTCACTGTTTTGTGGTAGTCATCACCAGGAAATGACACTAATTGAGAAGGGGATAGTTCTTGGATGGGAGTCCTATGAGAAGGAGATTATTTGATCTGCCCAGCACCCACACGTTATGCTGTCCACCGTGGCCAGCTGGTACTGGCCAGTATCCTTACAGCTCTTCTGCATTTAGGCCAGAATGATGGGAGCAAGATGGAAGGCTAACACCACCTTGTATTTTCACATTACCACAATTTTCAAGTGTCTCAAAATGTTCCACAGGTGTTCAAAGCCACGGGAAATGTGTAGCACTGAGAAATTAGGGGCTCGGAAATCCTGAAGCTAAACTTAATTTTTGTTAAATCAGAGAAAGTATGCAAAAGATGTTTCCCACTGCTATACATGTAATGCTTTGGGGGGGGGGGGCGGGGGAATATATCTTGAAAGGTAGTCCAATCTTTGCCTCCACATTTCTTTCTCAGCAATCCTGTGGGCTTGACCAAATCTCTATATCCCACCGAAACTTTGGGATATAGAGATTTGGTCAAGCCCACAGGATTGCTGAGAAAGAAATGTGGAGGCAAAGATTGGACTACCTTTCAAGAGGGCTGTGGATGCATTGGGCGAGTGGGCTGTCTGGGGTTGGATTTTGGGAAGACTTTGGGGCAGAAAGGATTTAGCCAGGAAAATGGGAAGCATCAAAGTGAGACTTTGAACAGGAATGAAGCCAAAGGGGCCTGAATACAGAAAAGGTACTTCAAATGAGATGTTTATTAAATTCTTTGTCTATGGAGTTTAACATAAGTCTGCTTTCCCCAAATCTTCAGTAAAATATATATTGCTTACTGATGCCTCTGAAGGGAGTCAGTTCTTAGGAATGAACTTGGAGAAGTGCCAAATCCAGCTTCAAGCGTAGGTGTGGGCAAGAGCTGGGCTCTCTGGAAGCCAGCACATAGGGCTGCACAAATCCAAAATCCAATGCCCTGTGAGGCATGATCCTTTCTGAAACTCATTCAGGAACAACAATGAAACCCCAAAAGCAAAACGTAGGGTTCCCCCCTACCACCAGAGTTTTATCTAAAAAATAAAACAAAAACAAACAATGTCTAAAGAATGCAGAATCCTAACTGGTGATAAATTCGTAGCTTGTGCTTTCATAAGAAATTATTTTGAGGCCACTGCTCATTGGACCAGGCTGGGCAGAATTCATACAAGCTGAGTCTTACATCTTGCGAATTGTCTGTGGAAACATGATTAGAATCCAGAAAAAAAAAAAAAACATATATTTTACTTGCAATCTCTGGCTGGCTGACTGCCTTTTCCTGTTTCATTCTTTTATAACCAGCCCCATTGACAGCTGCTTCCTTTGGTTCTCCTAAAGGAATGTATGCTTTGAGGAATAAGAGGGGTGGAGAGGAGGGGGGCTCGAGGATGAGAAGAGAAATGCAGAAAACCCGTTTTGCATTAGTTTCCAGGAAGAAATGGGGATCGGAGGGCTTTATTTTACCCAGTCTCCCAAAGCCCTCTGTATCCATCATTTACCCTTCCCTGATGAGTCAGATTTTTCCTGTTGTTTTTCTTTTAAATAAATGTTAAGTTGATGTATAACGGTCAGTGAATTACACATACCACTAGTCTAAAGTTCCGTAAATTTTCACGACAATCATGCTCATGCATTCACACTAAGAGCAAGAAGAGAGCCGCGGCAGCACTCTGAAGTCCCTTTCATGCCTCTCCTGGTCAGGACGAACATCCTTCCTTGAAAAGAGCTTACCTTACTTGCAATATCATAGATGAGGGTTTTCTTTTTTAATACTTTACATGAAATGGAATTATATTAGTCTGAGCAGCCATAACAGGCTATCACAGACAAGGCAGCTTAAATAACAGAAATCTATTTTCTCACAGTTCTGAGGCTGAAAGTCCAAAACCAAGGTGTAGGCAGAGGTGGTTTCGGTGAGGACTCTCTTTCTGCCTTAGAGATGGCCGCCTTCTTGCTGTGTCCTCACATGGCCTCTCCACTATGCACACACAGTCCTGGTGTTTCTTCCCCCTCTTTTAATGATAGTCTCCCTAATGGGTTAGGGCCCCATCCCTATGACCTAATTTAAGCTTAATTACTTCCCTAAAGACCCCATCTCCAAATATTTGGAGTTGGGGCTTTAATATATAAATTGGTGGTGGTGGAGGGGCGAGTGGTTGAATCGTTTAGTCCACAACATAGAATATTTTATGTCTAAATTTTTGCTCAACATTATATCTGAGATTCATTTGTGTTGCTTTTGTGCAGCATTCACTCATTTCTTTCCAATGCTGTAGTATTCCATTGCATGAGTGAAAGATATTAGTCATTCTGTTGTTGATGGAAATTTTAGTTTATTCCAGTTTGGAATTATTGTACACTAGGGGCCTGGTGCACAAAATTGGTGCACGGGGGGGGGGGGGGGTCCCCTTAGCCCAGCCTGCCCGCTCTCACATACTGCGAGTCCTCAGGGGATGTCCTACTGATGGCTCAGGCCTGCTCCCCATTGGGAGCGGACCTAAGCCACAGTCTGGCCTCCCTTTGTGGGAGGCGACCGGGCTGATCAGGGGAAGGCACCAGCCCCATCACCCTGCTGCTGCAGCCACTGCCAGTCACCGCAGCCGCCAAGGTATTTTCATCAACACGGACTCCAGTCCCTTCACCATGAAAAAATGACAACTTTCTTCAGGCATTTTCAAGATGTGTCTTTCATAGGATATGACATTTCTTTCTTTATTTTTCTTTTTATCCTCACCTGAGGATATGTTTCCATTGATTTTTTCCCCTTCCCTCCAATCCCAGGCTTGGCCCCTGCCCAAGCCTAAAGTCTCTGCCCGAGGCTTTAGGCTTGGGAAGGGGGGACCCCCACCCCCCGCCCCTGCGCACCTCCGATCGCAGGCTCGGCCCCTTCCTAAGTCTAAAGCCTCCACCCGATGGCCGGCTGGGAGTGACCTGGGTGCCGAGGAGGTTCCCGGGACCCAGGTATGTATGCAAATTAACTTCCATCTTTGTTGGGTTAATTTGCATACTCACTCTGATTGGCTGTGGGCGTAGCGGAGATATGGTCAATTTATATGTTTCTCTATTATTAGGTAAGATAAGGTTACAATGAACATTCTTGTGCATGTATTTTAGCAATTAGGTCATAGGGTATAGTATGTTCAGTTTTAGTAGATATTGCAAAAGAGTTTTCTAAAATATTTAAATGAATGTATACTTCAGTCAGCATTGCAAGAGAATTCTAATTACCTCATATCCTCATCAACATAGTTATTGGTGGCCCTTTAAATTTTAGCCATTTTGCTGGATGTTTAGTGATATTGCATTATAGTTTCTTTTTAAAAAATATATATATTTTATTGATTTTTTACAGAGAGGAAGGGGGAGGGATAGAGAGTTAGAAACATCGATGAGAGAGAAACATCGATCAGCTATCTCCTGAACACCCCCTACTGGGGATGTGTCCACAACCAGGTACATGCCCTTGACAGGAATTGAACCTGGGACCCTTCAGTCTGCAGGCTGACGCTCTATCCACTGAGCCAAACTGGTCAGGGCTGCATTGTAGTTTCTATCCATATTGATGGCCAACAATTTTGAGCGCCCTTTCATATTTATTGACTTTTTGATGTACTATTTTGTGAAGTGTCTAATCAATATTTTGCCTATATTAGTTTGCATTATTTTTTCTATAATTTTGTTATGGTTCTTTATATAGATTTTAAGTATGTAGTATCAAAGAATAATTCTGAGATTTTTAGTTAGCATTGACACAGACACATTTTACTCACATATATAAGTAAGAGCTATTATTAGTCTGAATGTTTCCTTCCCAGTTTGAAAACAGTTTGAAGACCCTTCTTGATTGGGTCTGATATTTTGTTTAAAAACAATCCCTTGTCCTGGCCAGTTTGGTTCAGTGGACAAAGTGTTGGCCTGTGGACCAAAGGGTCCCAGGTTCGATTCCTGTCAGGGGCACATGCCTGGGTTGTGGGCTTGATCCCCAGTATGGAGAGTGCAGGAGGCAGCCGATCAATGATTCTCTATCATCATTAATGTTTCTCTCTCTCTCTCTCTCCCTCTTCCTTCCTCTCTAAAATCAATAAAAAACAAAACAAAACCACAACAATCTCTTGAGTTTTTAAATTTTTTATTTCTAGTATTTCAATTTGAGTCTTTTTTTTCTAATAGATTCTTCTTCTCTATGAAATTATCCATCTATAGTCATTTTCCATTATCTGTTTTTCTTCCCTTCGTTTTAGATCACTTGTCCTGGTTTTGTTGTCTGCCTGGTAATTGAATGCTGCACATCATGTATGAAAACTTGAGAGATAATTAGAGGTTCTGGATAACATTTTCTGTCTTCAAAGAGGATCTGCCTATGTTTCTTGAAGAAAGTTGGATTAGGGCAGATCACTTCATTTATCTCAAATTGAACTAACAAGGTCCTGGGTTTCGGCCTTCCTGAAGGCCCTTCAATTTCTTCTACTACTTGGGTTTTGTGCTCAGGAGTCCCAAGTAAAAATGTCCCAAGGACTTCTCCTCCTTGGCAGACCTTGATCTTCATTTTTCCCCCCTCATCCCTTGAGGCTCCCTAAAACTCTGATCATCTTGTCAGACTCTTCATTCTACTTATAAATTGTCAAATACATGTCAAAGAACTAAAGGGAACTTATTACAATGACTCAGGTGTATCTCATGGAACATACAAGGTAACTGAATCGATGCATATAGACAAAATACAGCCGTGGCTAGATATGCCACCTGAAGAGAGTGGGAGAGGAATACCTGTGAGATGCAACATATAGCATTTCCCAGGTCGATAACTGGGGAGGTACCCTTTCAAATCTTAAAATAGAGTAAGCACATTTTTTTATGAATGAAAACTGTGCTGTTGATTCTTTTGACGTTCAGAACACATAATGTTTACTATCTTTTGCAGCCTGTCTGCTCACAGGCCCTGTTGGCTCAGCCACTGACTCATGGGCTGTCCTCAGTCACATCATTTAAGATCCCTGGTCTCATTTGAAACAAGCCAAGAAATTGGGCCCAAACTCCAGACTGGAGACCTTTGAAAATCACGTTAAAGCCACATTAATGCAATTTCTGTTACTTTGGTTGTATTTTATGCTCTATTTCAACATGTCACTCTTTAATCTTCCTAATTCTCATTGTTCATTAAAGGATGAATAACGTTACTATAAGCTTGATTCAATCAGCCAGACCGAATATGTGAGATGAAAGCCATGCAATGTTGAAAGGGCTGCCGGTCAAATAAAATTTTCCAGCATAGAAAACAAGGGGATTAATGGAGTTAGAGTTTTGCCTCGTGGCCACTTCACTGTCACAGGCAGTGTGGGGAGGATCAATGTGGTCTGAAATTGTGTACATGTTATGCAATCAATCAACACATCCTAATATGGAGGAAGTGCACTTAGAAGGCAGACATGCCCCTGGGCATCTGGATGGGTGGCATGGCTGTGAGACTCCCCAAACACTGTCCATAAAATAGCCTAAAAACTCGCTCAGGCCTCTAGCATCTGCATCCAATGTTTAAGGAGCTTGATTTGTGTTACATGCTCCCAGTTCATTAATTTTACCCAAACCTTAAAAGTTTCTGTGGTAAGATCTTTTTGTTGTTGTGGTTGTTAGAATTAAGAGTTAGAATTTTGGAGCTGTCTAACATTACAGTTATTTGTTGACTTGCTTGCCTTGCCTTCCCTCTGGATTGTAAACTGTCTGTGGTCAGTCGCCACGGCTTATCCTTTTTCTACATCCTGAAATACCCTGCACAGGAATCTGTAGGCAATGTGTTACCAATAAGTAATGCTGACTTTAATTAGGGCCTGGAGAGCATTCAAAACTCATCTAGCCGAAACTTTTTGTTTTTTGAGATGAAAAAAAAACTGAAGCTCTGAGCAGTGGGAAATAAATTATTTATGGAAAGGCTAATTTGGGCAAACCACATAATATGCACTAATTAAAGTGAGAAAATGTTAAGAACTGAAATATAGCTTATTTCCTGTATTTTTACTTCAGCTGATTAGAAAGTAAATTGCCTTGCCCACAACTAGTTAAGAAACCTTACTTGTGAAAAAGCACCTCATTTTGTAGGATGGCTTCTTATAAATCTTGTCTGATGAACTCCCATTTCCTAAATAATTTTTCTTTTTTCTAAGGAAAATTTGATGATTTCTTCCTTCTTTAAAGTAACTATCTGCAGACTGATTACCCTTTAAACCTAAAGTCCTACATATCCATGAAATCTATGACTACTCTGACTTTGGGGATTTGTTGGGTAATTAACAGTTATAAATATTAGATGAAAAAATGTTTTAATATTATACTGTAAGTTTCCAAATCAGTTTCTTAGGTGGTATTGTGATAAAATTTGTTTACTCACTTTCTTGGTTAAAGCTATATTTTCCCCTCCATTTGGGTGTTCTTTGTCAAATACCAAGTGAAATCCTAGAACAAATTAAATGAATTGTGAGCTTGGAGACAAGGCTGGCAGAGCCCTATGCTTAGAAGGGCTATTTTTTTGCTTTAATCCTCTACTCTTACTGTCTTAAAAATTATTTAACAAGGGCCCTGCGTTTTCATTTTGCATGGGATGTCCCTAATTAAGTAGCTCATCTAACTTAGAAGTAATTCAAAACACCATCCAACTCAATTAAAAATGCTTGAGAATTGGGATATTAGAGTTGAGACTATCTCTAAAGCTTTCTAAAAAAACTTTCTCTGAGTTAAATGCATTCGACCACTTTTCCATCTGTCTTAGTAGATGTAAAGGTGAGCTGTTTTGTTGATGGAGGAACTTGGGTATTGGTTATAATTCTAGGTTTGAAGATGCGTAAAACAGGAAAGCGTCTCTGGAATGGCCAGTGAGCTTCTCATGTCTAGAAACCAGATGTATCACATTCAGGACTGTTTCCCCAGGGTTTTGTACAGATCATGGCATAGAGTAGGAAGAATTGCTTTTCTAATCAAATCTCTAGCTTTTATAGCTTTGATTTTGAGAATTCCCTTCTTTCAAGTATTAAATGTACAAAATCAAAGTGAATTGATATTGCTGATTACCTACGAACTTGTTAAGTGAGATTTTACTGAATACCAATTGTTGGCATATGTACCAAAAAACATCAAATGTGCACATTTTTTGCACAGAAATTCTTAGATGGAGGGTGTAGAAATAGAGGAATGAGATTTAGAGAACATGGAGTGTAGGGAAATAGGAGGAGGAAACTAATAATGCCCAGAGAAAAATGGGCCCCTGGTACTACCCTATAAATGAAATTAGCACAGGTGCATTAAGAGACTAAACTTTCCTCCTATTCTCTCCAGGACCCTTTGAAAGAGAGGAAGGTTATGCTTCTTGGAGTCACTTGATCCTAATTGCCTGTTTCTGCTAAATCAATTGAATTTGAAAATTATCTTGCTTTTTCCTCAAATATTGTCTCTTTTCCATGTCATGGCTCACCTTGCAGTGGCCTACCAATGGTAATAGATTTTAATGAAGATTTGGGACATCAGAGGGGTTATGCTTCCCACAAACACTTTGAATTTAATGTTAATGTGTTTCCATTATTCAATGTCCTTCTGCCATCCTAATGGTGGGAATTTCTCACTGAAAAACATTTCCCCTCAGGATCTAGTCACCAGCCATGCTGCTTTGTTCGCTCCCTCAATGATCCCTGTCCTCACACCCTATTGTTCCCAACCATTGTATGGTATCTCCCTCCAGACCATGACCACACATCTGCAATATCACAGATGTTGATATAATAAATAAAGACAGGCCTCTCCAGGAAAGGAACTGTTGAAATCTGATGGAAAAGACTGTGAAATACATATTTATAATAGGTACATAGACCCTAAATAAAATGCTTGGCACACGCAGTTCTTTGGCTTGCTCTCCTTTCTCAAACATCTCTCCACTCTTTCCTTATCCTTCCCTTTCTGTTGCATTTCTTTTCATCCTGGAGGAAAAAATTGCTGTGACCAAGAAAAAAAACTTGGATGAAAAAATTTATTCTCATATTATCACATAACAAAATTATGTTTTTCAACCCATGTGGATGAGTGTGAATTAACAAACACATAATTAGTTAATTAGGAAGGGTTTTCAGAGTTAAAGACTCTGGTTTCCTCTTTTCTACTTCTATTTTATGATATCATTTGTTAGACCACTTTATTGAGGTGTTGCTGACATACAAGAAGCTGTACAGATTTAATGTATACCATGTGATGAGTCAGGAGAGAAGTACAGCCCATGAAACCACTACCACAATCTATGCTTTTAAAGTATGTATCACCTCCAAAAGTTTTTCCTGCACTCTTTATTTATTATCCTTTTTGGAGGGTGATAAGAACACTTAACATGTGACCTATTCTCTTAGCAAATTTTTCAGAGTGCAATTCAGTGTTGGTAACTGTATCTTTAGGCTGTACTCACCGTGTATGACTCAAACTTAGCATACTCGGACTTACACCTCCCATTTCCCAATCCCTCAGCCGCTGGCAACCACCATTCTACTTTCTGCTGCTATGAGCTTGACTCTTTTAGATGCACATGTAAATGGTATCATGTAGTATTTGTCCCTATGTCTGGCATATTTCATTTAGCATAATGTCCTCAGGTTCATTCATGTTGATGCAAATGGCAAGATATCCTGCATTGTTGAGAGATTTTATCATGAATGCATATTGAATTCTGTCAAACCCTTTTTCTCCATCTATTAAAATGTCTTCTTCATTCTGTTAATGTGCTGTAGCACGCTTATTGATTTGCCTATGTTGAAACTACCCTTGCTTCCCAGGGGTAAATCTTTTAATGTGCTGATGAACTCAGCTTGCTAATATTTTGTTGAGGATTTCTGGATCTGTGTTCATTGGGGATATTGGCCTGTAATTTTCTTTTCTCGGGGAGTCTTTGGCTTTGGTATTGGGGTGATGCTTTGGAAGTGTTCTCTTTCCTACTTTTGGAAGAGTTTTAAAAGGATCCATATTAATTCTTTTCTAAATGTCTGGTATAATTCATCTGTAAAGCCCTCTGGTCCTGAGCTTCTCTTTGTTGGGAGGCTTTTGATTAGCGATTCTATCTTCTTATGTTAGTTTGTTCAGGCTTTCTATGTCTTCTTTGTCTGTTTAGGCATATATATATATATATACACATATATTTGTATATATCACATGGTATACATTAAATCTGTACAGCTTCTTGTATGCTTCTAGAAATTCATCTATGTTTTCTAGCTTGTCCAGTTCGTTTGTTTATAATTATTCATTACAGTTCTTTATGATCTTTTTTTATTTCTGTGGCATCATATAATGTGTCTTCATTTCTGATTTTATTTATTTGAGTTTTTTCAGTATTTTTCTTGATCAGTCTAGCCAATGTTTTGTCAATGTTGTTTGTTTTTTTAAAAAACCGACTCTTAGTTCCATTGACTTTTTTCTATTGTTTTTTGTTCTCTATTTTGTTTATTATTGCCCTAATGTTTCTTTCCTTCTGCTAACGTTGAGCAGGTTTTGGAGCTTCTTGGGAGGGAGACACACACAGAAAAAGTTTGTTTGGGGGTGAGTTATACACTAGGGAATTAGTGGCATCTGAATCATATGTTCTTTGGAAGGTGAGACAATTTGTAATTTATGAAAACCTGACAGTCAATTTGTGCTGTTAGTTCCCTAAAATAGTTTAAAAAAGAAAAACTAGCAATATTTGACCAGGTATAATCTTCTCTGAGGAAGTGCTCTACTCTAACTCCTACCCAGTGACATTTTTCTGGCTCTGCAGGTATTTGGGCAGAAGAAGAGGGAACCACAATAACACAATAAATTAATGCACTTCCAAGAGGCTCTTGTGAAATAGTAGGGTACCCTTCCAAAGCAGACAGGGCAACACACATCACTCATGTCAATAAGAGCATTTCTTTGGAAACTTTTCTGAGGCTCCAGAGGAGTACTTCATGAATTATGCCTCAAGAAATGAGAAAGCTTAATTCAGTTCTCATGGTTTTCACATGGCCAAGTGCTGCATTTTCAGATTTGGGGGCAGTCTGTAAAATACGGCCATGCTCATGCTTGCATGATGACCAGTGATTAGAAGAAGGGAAAGGCAAGAACGCGAAGTCTCACATAGGAGCTTTCAAATGAACAGGTTCCACCAGAAATTGTGAGCACTATGCCTAGGGAGGAGCAAGGCCACAGGCAACAAACACAGCGGACACTCCTGGTGCTGATGGTGCCCCTCAAGAAAGGCTACCTTGTGTGAACAGTCCAGAGCATCTATTGTGCTTTTCCATTCCGTTTTTTTATTAGTGATTCTAATAAAAAAACGGAATGGAAAAGCACAATAGATGCTCTGGACTGTGCACAGGTCATTTAGACCAGAATATCCATGTATTGACCCCAAAAGAGACCCTTTTAACTGCTCCCATTTAATAATAATAATAATTATTATAATAATCCATTGGATTCCTGCTGAATTTGGGTTTCAGAGCAGTGTTCTTAGAGTTGGTTCAAGAATCAGTTCTGCCGAAACCGGTTTGGCTCAGTGGATGGAGCGTCGGCCTGTGGACTAAAGGGTCCCAGGTTCGATTCCGGTCAGGGGCATGTACCTTGGTTGCGGGCACATCCCCAGTGGGAGGTGTGCAGGAGGCAGCTGATCGATGTTTCTCTCTCATCGATGTTTCTAGCTCTCTATCCCTCTCCCTTCCTCTCTGTAAAAAATCAATAAAATATATTTAAAAAAAAAAAAAAAAAGAATCAGTTCTATCAGCACCACCTAAGAGCTGGGTAACATGTAGATTTCTGGGGTCCATCTTAGGCTCATGGACTCAAAAATCTCTGGGATGAGTCCATAAAAACCAATTTCTAACCATCTCTGCCCCTGATGTTTAAGAATATGCTGGAAAAGCAATGAAGGATCAAAGCAAAGAAAACCAGTTGCCTGTCCTCTCAGACCAATCAAAGATTCAGCTCAGGCGAAGCAGGAAGACCAGCATGCTGCCAGATTCGTGTTAAGCTGGTGTAAGAGAGACAGGCTTGCTACTCCATCGCTGGTAGTGCAAGAATAAGGGCAGATGGTGAGAATCAGTGAGAGGCATTTACAAGAGGACACAGTGGTCTCTCTGGGGAGTTCTGAGGGCTGTGGTCTGACCAGAAGCATAAATTCAATAACTTTAGGGCTCACTCTCAGAGTCAGAGTTTAGTCATAGGATAATGAGGTGAATATTGTGAGATATTTTCCTTGTCATGGTCTTGATCAGGCGTCTTTGGTTTGGAAAGTAAAGAACTATTCGGGTTGGTTCAAACAAAGGGAAGTTTACTGTGAGGACTGTCAGAGTGAAAAGTGGATGAAATCTATAAAAAATGCAAGGGCTCAATGCTAGAGATGGAGGGTACTTCTGGATGAAACTAATAAAATAGATGCCTACGAACAGGAACTTTGAAGACTATCACTCTAGTGTCTGCCATTAGCAAGACTCAGCTGCTCTCCACCTGTCTGGAATACTATAGCTTTTTTGCTTTAGAAACTAGAAATCAAACTAGCTAAACCAGTGGTTGGTGTGTTTCTCCAAGTTGGCCAGCCTGTGGATCAGATGGCCATCGCTGGTCTAATCAGTCATAGGGGGAAAGGGCAGGGACATGGAGTGGGGGGCAGCCACATTGTTCAGAATGACTGCTTAGGAAGTGAGTGGTGCTAGGAGAGATGGATTTTGTTAACCACAGAGGGAGGACAACAGACAGAGTAAACAAGTTTGGGCCTTTCTCTTTTTTCATTGAGTCACTTACATAAGCAACAGTTTTCACCTGGAAACATGATCACTGCTTGACCTCTCACACTGGGGCACATGAGTGAAACAGAGACTCTAGCCAAGCTGGGAATTCAGGGAAAGAGCTAGAACCCTGATATCTGGACAAGATGCTGTCTGTGACCAAGACTATCTTCATAGCTAGTCACAAGCCATTATTTTGGCCTATATGTCAACAAATTTGTATACCTCAGGATTGGATCTACACAAATAACTTGATAGGTTTTCACTTTACCTTTTATAATTAAATAAAAGAATTAACTGTGGCATTCAGGGCAAGTGTGTGCGATTTCAGCCGATTTCAGTATCCTTCTGCCAATTGCAACACTCTGATGGCTTTAGGTCCTCAAATCTTGCTAACTTGATAGTGACTACTTTATGGATGTATTTCAGGAGATCTACATCATGCTCTCTCCTTAGCTTCTGTAGCTGATTTGGGGAAGTCTGTGTGATTCTAGCAATTCCCACGTCTCAGGACGATAGATGCTCCTTCCTACATAGCCTACAGTGGCCCCTTTGAAACACAGCGAAGACCAGCTTTATGTAGACCTATGGGAATGTGAAGGTGCTCCAATCACTGGTCCTAACTTTGCACTTCTTCCACTCTGAGAAGTTCTAACCCTATGTTGTCCATGTGCCTTTGAGAAAATCGGTAGTTGGCTTTCTGAGGCAAATTAGAAAAATATAATTATTTAATTATCTGAAATATGTTCAATAATAAAGAAAGAAGAAAGTATATCTGAAAGTGTAAAGGCAAAACATCTAGAAGTGAAAATATTGCATCATATGTCCAGGGACCAACTCTGACATTAACTCTGTCTTACTGGACAAAGTCATCCAAAACTCCTGAAAATTTGAGGAATTGAATTGGTTTTGTACACAAAAGAGTATTCAAAAGTGAATGTAAATGCATATACATGTAAACATATGTGTGTATAAAAAGTATGTATGTATTTGTATGTATATCTGTATATATATTTAGATATAAATTGTTATATATATAATTCACTATCAGAAAACTCAGGTTTTCTATATAATTTCTTTGAAAGCTCAGGCTCCCTCTTTGGAGGACCCATGACTATGTGCTAAGGACTCTGAATCCAAATCAACAGTAACTGTCCAGTAATTCATCTGCCCATCCACCCATTCAGTTCCCCCAAACTTTAAGGTACTAGATCGTGACATGATGAGGTTTGGTACTGAGGGAAGAGGAAATAAGAAATCATCACAATACTATGTTGTTGTCATTTGTTTGTTTGCTCCTTATTTTGGTCCTGGTTTTCATTTTATGGAAGGGATGTTAGGCAACGAGTCCCTCAGTGGAGACAGAGTGTACACTTCTCTCTCCCCAGGAATAGTGGGTACTCAGTAAGTATGTGAAAGCGTGTGTACATGCATGAAGCACTTCAGAGACCAAAACACTAGCAGCTCCTGTACACTCCATGCCCTTTGAAGAGCTCCTGGTTTATTATGAAACATAAACCCAGGGCCTTGAGAATGGAATATTTCTTACTCTTCTTTTGTTCAAACTTCACAATGTTTGGGCAGTGGAGGACAATAGAGAGATGAGAAAGGAGAGGAAAAGGAAGAGAGGGGGCATTGGGGAAAACATTCTGGGACGCTATGTGTATGGTCAGAAAATACTTGGATTCCGGCTGGTGCATTAGAGCGACAAAACCCTCACCTCTCCCAAGACTTCCAGCCCCTCACCTCAAATCCAAGTCTTTTCTCTTAAGAATAAATGACAGTGTTGAATGGATGACATGGGTTAATGCTAATCCAGTTGAAATATCAATTTTGTAAAGACAATTTCAAAAGAAAAACAAGTCTATCCAAATTCCTATTCCCATGGCTAGTCAAATTTTTTTTTTTTAAGTTTAAATTATAGCAAAGGAGAGACAGTATTTAGAGTTGACTTTGTCATTGTGGGAATACATGTAACCTCAGCCTCAAGGGATGCCGGGACTTCAGAGGCAAGCTGGCAAAGAAAGGAGCTTATGTTGGGACAAGTTGGCACAAGGGAACTGGAGAAATGTGAGCCAGGCTACTGTGGTTGCGTTTGCAAAGATGTTTAGCTTTTAGGTTGTTTTTATTGCAACTAGCATCCCTTTACAGTGACGTGGCCATGGGGAGCTTAAGGCCTGAGCCCTGCCATTTTATTTATTTTTATTTTATTATTTTATTTTATTGTTGTTGCCTATATGTTGTCAAATGAATGAGTTTCCAGGGGTCCTCAAACTTTTTTTTTTTTAAATATATTTTATTGATTGTTTACAGAGAGGAAGGGAGAGGGATAGAGAGCTAGAAACATCGATGAGAGAGAAACATCGATCAGCTGCCTCCTGCACACCTCCTACTGGGGATGTGCCTGCAACCAAGGTACATGCCCTTGACCGGAATCGAACCTGGGACCTTTCAGTCCGCAGGCCGACACTCTATCCACTGAGCCAAACCGGTTAGGGCAGTCCTCAAACTTTTTAAACAGGGGGCCAGTTCACTGTCCCTCAGACCGTTTGAGGGCCGGACTATAGTTTAAAAAAAAACAAAACTATGAACAAATTCCTATGCGCACTGTGGGCCTGGGACGAGTTGGTTGCTAAGCAGGACAGGCAGCGGCACCCAGCGGGCCGGATAAATGTCATCGGCGGGCTGCATGTGGCCCGCGGGCCGTAGTTTGAGGACCCCTGTACCTTACTGTACATTATTTCTTTTGGAGGCAAGATAGTTCCAGATCATTTTATAATTGGCATCCTGTCGTCTTTATTGAGGAACTCAGTGAAAGTCTGTAAAAGTATGAGACCAAGTTAAGTGAAATACATGCTGGATTTCAAAAGCTGCACCTAATTGCCTGTGAGTCTCCCCAGAGATCTCTTTTTAATAGCACAAGAAATACCTCTTTTTGGCTTATGGACACTAATCGCTATGAAGTCCATTATAGAGTAAAATTAGCACTTAGGCAAAATTTGGTCATTTTTTAAAATCCTAAGGAGTCTCTGATGTTTCTGGATATCAAAGAAGATTCTGAAAGGTCAGCTATGCTGTTGACACCATGGACATAAAAGTAGATCCTGAAATGCCGCTAGACTCGTTGCTACTATTAAACTAGCAGGCAAATCTTTTCAAAGGTGAAAAACACAGGAAGAAATAGTTTCCAAATCTAAGAGGAACAAAATTTGACAATTTCTACAAAGAGAAAATTAAGAAAATAAATGAGACTTTAGGTTTGATCTTGATCATAACATGAAGAAGGTTGCTCCTGAGAAAAAGTACCTTCAATTTCTCCTCTTTAACCACTCAGCAAATAGAAAATGTTACATCTGTGAGTGGTCAGGAATGATGGCAATTAAAAATTAACCCCAGCATTTAAAAAAGACCTGATCAACACCTACCACTGGAAATTCAGGACTTCCCTATTGAAATTTTTCTCTTCAAAAGTTAATTTCAACTGAGGGTGAGATTCTTAGTGTTCCTTTGCAGAAACATTTCAATTAAAGATAGGAATTTGTGCCCAGCCAGGTGTGGCTCAGCAGTTAAGCATTAACCCAGGAAACAAGAGATCACTGGTTCGATTCCTGATCAGGGCATATGCCCAGGTTGTGGGCTCCGCCCCCAGTAGGGGGCGTGCAAGAGGCAGCCAATGGACGATTCTCTGTCATCATTGATGTTTCTATCTCTCCCCCTCCTTTGCTCTCTGAAATCAATAAAAAAAACAAACACATACACATATTTTTTTAAAAAATAGGAATTTGTGCCTTTGGCCCAATTACCCCTGATATTTCTAATAAATTCTTCAACCCCTAGTAACAGGAATGACTCTTTTTACCCTGGAGCACATTGAACATGGCATCAAATCCTGATATAAACCTAATACCCTAACTCTGAAACTTTTCTGATCCTCCTCTTTGAGAGTAGGATGGGGCAAAAATAAGAATGCATGTTTAGACAGTAGTTTGCCCAAAGTAAAGACCATGAAACACCTCAGATCCCAGATAAAAAATTTCTGAAATAGAGCTGTGTGCCCCTAAAATGTCTAGATGCCCAGCTGTACATATTTGCTCCAAAGCTGAGTCAGCAGTGCGTCCCAACAATGAGTGGCAGAGGAGTTTTGTTGACTCTTAATCTATGATGCTGTCGGGGTCTGTCCAGATTGTTGTGCTCAAGAGAGCACCCAAATATTACACTGTTCACTTGCCTTAACCTTTTTTTGGTTTGAGGAGCAATTTGGTTTGTTGTTTTCATTCTTATATCCCAGTGAACCCTGAAAGACAAAATGTTACATAAGCCACATAAAATCTGGTGGTTTGGGAGAATGATGATAAATGAGGGCTACCTATAAGGGTGTGTGGATCAGTGAAAAAATTCTCTCAGATGAACCTTTGCGGTCCCTGAGCCCAATTTACAACCAAATCCCAGGATGCCTCAACAGCATCCTTGACCTCTCATTTTCAAGCTTCTGCTTACATACTTTAAGTGAAGGTGAGTTATTTACTCCTCAAGTAATTCATGGTATTTTTGCAGAGCAAAAATATTAATATTAATAAATTAATACATATTAATAAGGTAAATTTTATTTGTTCATTCATGTTGAGCTGAAGTCTTCTTTCTGCTAATTTCCTATAATCTCCACAAGAAAATTAATGGTGGAAAAAGACAAGATGGCGGCATAGGTAAACACCTAAACTGCTGCCTAGCACAACAATTTCAAAACTACAACTAAAAGACAGAACGGACACCATCCAGAACCACAGGAAAGCAGGCTGAGTGAAAATTCTACAACTAGAAGGAAGGAGAAAAGCTCACAGAGAATTGGAGGTACGGCAAAGGGGCTTTGTGCATGCAGAGAGGAAGGGCGGCTGAGAGCCTGGCTGACTTTCTCTGGCGGAAGGGGGAAGGAAGCCTCCGACCGCACTGAACCCCAGTTCTGACTGCACTGAACCCCAGTTCCAGGCGAGCCCCTGGGGACCCATGCTCTTGTGGGGGGAGTGCTCTTGTGGGGGGAGTCTGGACTCTCGGGCGGAGACTCGGGAGCTGGGGAAGGCGGAGGACTGAAAGTGCGCACGCCCGCACGCGCTGGTGCGCACAAGGGCTGCGGAGGTTGCCGCGGGCTTTCCCTGGTGGAGGGGAGTCAGAGGCTCCTGACGGCACTGTGCCCCAGTTCTGACTGCAGTGAACCCCGGTTCCAGGCGAGCCCCTGGGGACCCACGCTCTTGTGGGGGGAGTCTGGACTCTCAGGCGGAGACTCGAGCTGGGGAAGGCGGAGGACTGAAAGCGCACGTGCGCGCAGGGGCGGGGCTGACAGGAAGCCAAGACTGAGGCTCCACCCCATCCAAGCTGAGCACAGAGGCTATTGCAGTTTGGCAAGTCTAATCCTATAGGGCTGTCTCCAGCACCGGGCTTCTCCCAGCATAGACACAGCTGATCCTTACAGCCAACTGACCCGGAGGTCAATTCTTCCCAGTGATACCAACAACAATAAAGACTTAATTACAACAAGGCTGTACACACAGTCCACAAAGGGGTGCACCAAGAGTGTCCACCTCAGGTTAACTGGGGAAGCAGACCCACTGGGCCATATTGGAAACCTAGCACAAATATCTACCTTACCAACTCAGGGAATCAGTAAAAATGCGGGGTCAAAGAATCAGATCACAAACGAAAGAAATGGAGGAAAACAAACGACTGGATATAGAATTCAAAACCACCGTTATAAGACTTTTTAAGAATATCCTGGAAAAGGCCGATAAATATAACGAGACCCTCGAAGATATGAAAAAGGACCAACTAGAAATTAAACATACACTGACTGAAATAAAAAATATTATACAGAGACCCAGAAACAGAATAGAGGAACACAAGAATCAAGTCAAAGAAGTGAAATACAAAGAAGCAAAAAACACTCAACCGAAAAAGCAAAAAGCAAAAAAAAAAATCCAAAAAGTTGAAGATAATGTAAGAAGACTCTGGGACAACTTCAAGCGTACCAACATCAGAATTATGGGGGTGCCAGAAGAAGAGAGAGAGCAAGATACTGAAAACCTATTTGAAGAAATAATGACCGAAAACTTCCCCCACCTGGTGAAAGAAATAGACTTACAAGTCCAGGAAGCCCACAGAACCCCAAACAAAAGGAATCCAAAGAGGACCACACCAAGACACATCATAATTAAAATGCCAAGAACAAAAGACAAAGAGAGAATATTAAAAGCAGCAAGAGAAAAACAGTTAATTACCTACAAGGGAGCACCCATACGACTGTCAGCTGACTTCTCAACAGAAACTATGCAGGCCAGACGGGAGTGGCAAGAAATTTTCAATGTGATGAATAGCAAGAACCTACAACCAAGATTACTCTACCCAGCAAAGCTATCATTCAGAATTGAAGGGCAGATAAAGAGCTTCACAGATAAGAAAAAGCTGAAGGAGTTCATCACCACCAAACCAGTATTATATGAAATTCTGAAAGGTATTCTTAAAGAAGAGGAAGAAGAAAAAAGTAAAGAGAAAAATTATGAACAACAAATACATATCTATCAACAAGCGAACCTAAAAATCAAGTGAATTAAAAACCTGAGGAGCAGAATAATCTGGTGAATATAATAGAATCAGGGGCATAGAAAGGGAGTGGACTGATAATTCTCAGGGGGAAAGGGGTATGGGGGGTTCATGAAGAGAATGGACAAAAATCATACACCTTTGGATGAGGACAGTTGGGGGGGAGGTAAGGGCAGAAGGTGGGGCGGGAAAGGGGTGGAGGGGAGCTATGGGGGGAAAAAGGAGAAATAATTGTAATAATCTGAATAAAGATTTATTTTAAAAAAAAGAAAATTAATGGTGGGCAGTTTTCAAAAATACAAGCAATGTTCTTTTGTGCTTCTCCTTAGACCTCTTGTAGAATTGTTTAATTTGCATATAACTTCTGTGCAATTACAGAGTTTAGTAAAGCAATGCTAGAGATTTGATTAAAAGAGCACCACGCAATGCATCTCAAAGCTAAACAGTGATACATTTCGGCAGTATGCGTGGTGCTTAGGAGCACAGCCTCTGGGGCTAGGCCACCCTGTGCTGCATCCCAGCCCTGCACCTTACTGTGTGTGCTCTGGGGAGTTACTTAACCTCACTGTGCATCAATACAATGGAGCTATTCCTATCTATCTCCCTCATAGTGTTGGGAGGATCGAAGAGCTATCTCCAAAATATTTAGAAGAGTGTAAAGATCTAAGTCTAGAAAAAAGCAGATGATGTGATGAGCACAGTGTTTTTACGATCAACTTAATCCATGAAGAGCCATGCTGATGCTACTACACTGGTAATCAACCAAGTGTGACCAACACCAAGTGTGACCACCAGCATTTCAACAAGCAGTTGGTACCCTTCATCACTCCAAACGTTTGGGAAGATTTTCTTCTCAGGGGCAGAGTGGAATGGTGGGGAAATTACTAAAAGGTCTATTTTATCTCTGATTGGCTTGTTTCGCTTAGCCTAATACTCTCAAGGTCCATCCATGCTGTTGCAAAGGGTAAAAGTTTGTTTTTTACAGCTGGGTAGTATTCCATTGTGTAAATGTACCATAGCTTTTTTATCCACTCATCTAATCATGGTCACTTGGGCTGTTTCCAGATCTTGGTTATTGTAAATAATGTTCCTATAATACCATATGATCTCACTAGTATGTGGAATCGAATGAACAAAATAAAATGAAGGACAAAATAAAACCAGAAGTATGGAAGCATGCAACAGAGCAGCCAGTGCCTGAGGGGTAGAGGGTGGGCATGACTGGACAAAGAAGATGAAGGGATTACCTAAAGAACATACATGCATTACTGTCCTGATATGGGCAATGGTGTGGTGAAGGCCAAGGGAGGAGAAGGTGGGGGTGGATGAAGATAGGCAAGGGGGAAGGATAAAGGGGGACACCTGCAATTATGTCAATATTAAAAATTTTTAATAAAAAATATCTGCTATAGAGTCAGAGATGGGGGGAAAGGTCTATTTTCTAAGGGGTAAACTTTTAAAAATAACATTCCTTACCCCCATTTTTTTTCTTAACCTGATTCTCAAAATTCAAATCGAGAAAATAAATATAATTTCTGTGCACATAATGTATGCAAATATACCATTAAAGGGCAACATTTGTGGAAACAGAGAATTGTCTGCTTCTGTATCTCTTCCCCACACTGTACCTCTTTCTTTCTAGATTGGGGAGATTTATAGCTCAAAGGGTCTCAGCCATCATTTCATCCAACCACTACATTAAACCAATGAGGAAACAGGCTCAGCCAAGTTAAGCAACTTGCTCAAAGTCACATAGTTCCTACAGGAGGTGATTCTAAACCTCAGGACTTTTGACTCACAGCCCAGACTTTACCTTGCACCAGATGCTGGAATGTCTGTGCCTTTATTTTCTCTCCTCACATTGGTTTTCTGATATAGTGCAATGCTTTGTGCAGAAGTCTTTTCAGGACATACCTGTTGCAGATATTTGAATAGGCTGTAGTCTTTGGTATTTTCCTGTTGTGTCTATGTACTAGACTGCTGCCCCTGGCTACCCTCTTTATTTTTTTTAAGATATATAATTTTTTAATAAATCTTTATTGTTCAGATTATTACAATTGTTCCTCTTTTTCCCCCCCATAGCTCCCCTCCACCCAGTTCCCACCCCACCCTCTGCCCTTACCCGCCCCCCCACCCACTATCCTCATTCATAGGTGTACCATTTTTGTCCAGTCTCTTCCCGCACCCCCCACACCCCTTTCCCCCTGAGAATTGTCAGTCCACTCCCTTTCTATGCCCCTGATTCTATCATATTCACCAGTTTATTCTGTTCATCAAATTTTTTTTATTCACTTGATTTTTATTTTATTTTTTTTTAATATATTTTATTGATATCTTACAGAGAGGAAGGGAGAGGGATAGAGAGCTAGAAACATCGATGAGAGAGAAACATCGATCAGCTGCCTCCTGCACACCCCCTACTGGGGATGTGCCCGCAACCAAGGTACATGCCCTTGACCGGAATCGAACCTGGGACCCTTCAGTCTGCAGGCCGACGCTCTATCCACTGAGCCAAACCAGCTAGGGCTTATTCACTTGATTTTTAGATTCACTTGTTTATAGATATGTATTTGTTGTTCATAATTTTTATCTTTACCTTTTTCTTCTTCCTCTTCTTAAAGAATACCTTTCAGCACTTCATATAATACTGGCTTGGTGGTGATGAACTCCTTTAGCTTTTTCTTATCTGTGAAGCTCTTTATCTGCCCTTCAATTCTGAATGATAGCTTTGCTGGGTAGAGTAATCTTGGTTGTAGGTTCTTGCTATTCATCACTTTGAATATTTCTTGCCACTCCCTCCTGGCCTGAATATTTTCTGTTGAGAAATCAGCTAACAATCGTATGGGTGCTCCCTTGTAGGTAACTAACTGTTTTTCTCTTGCTGCTTTCAATATTCTCTCTTTGTCTTTTGTTCTTGGCATTTTAATTATGATGTGTCTTGGTGTGGTCCTCTTTGGATTCCTTTTGTTTGGGGTTCTCTGCGCTTCCTGGACTTGTAAGTCTATTTCTTTCACCAGGTGGGGGAAGTTTTCTGTCATTATTTCTTCAAATAGGTTTTCAGTATCTTGCTCTCTCTCTTCTTCTGGCACCCCCATAATTCTGATGTTGCTACGCTTGAAGTTGTCCCAGAGGTTCCTTACACTATCTTTATATTTTTGGATTCTTTTTTCTTTTTGCTTTTCCGGTTGAGTGTTTTTTACCTCTTTGTATTTCAAATCTTTGACTTGATTCTTGCGATCCTCTAGTCTGCTGTTGGATCTCTGTATAATATTTTTTATTTCAGTCAGTGTATGCTTAATTTCTAGTTGGTCCTTTTTCATATCCTTGAGGGTCTCGCTAAATTTATCAGCCTTTTCTAGGAAATTCTTGAAAAACCTTATAACCGTGGTTTTGAACTCTATATCCAGTCATTTGCTTTCCTCCATTTCTGTCATTTGTGACCTGTTTCTTTGTCTCCGAATTTTGGTTGCTTCCCTCAGTTGATAGAGTGGCTTTGTGTGTTAGGTGTCCTATAGGGCCCAGTGGCTCAGCCTCCCCAGTTACCTGAGGTGGACTCTCTTGGTGCACCTCTTTGTGGGCTGTGTGAACAGTCTTGTTGTAGTTAAGCCTTGATTGTTGTTGGTATCACTGGGACGAATTGACCTCCAGGCCAATTGGCTGTGAGGATCAGCTGTGTCTATGCTGGGAGAACTTCTGTGCTGGAGACACCTTTATGAGACAAGACTTGCAAAAGCCTCTGTGCTCAGCTTGGATGGGGTGGAGTCTCAGGGTGGAGCAGACATCAATGGCTTCCCATCAGCCCTGCCCTAATAGGCCCCTGTGTCTCAGTGTCCCCTGGTAATCACTGCAAGCACCTTTGAGAGAAAGCCGCCCTTGAGTTCCGCCCACTGACAGACAGTCCAGTTTCTCCCCAAATGAGTCTGGTTCCCCAGAGTCTCGCCCGGAACTGGAGCTCAGAGCCGTTGGGATCTTTTGTCTCTTTCCTGCTTGAGAAAGCCAGCCACATACACATTGCCAGCCCTCTGCGCGTGTGCATGCCTCGGTACCTCTGCCTTCTACAGCTCCTCTGAGTCTCAGTGTGCTTTTCTCTTTCCTTATAGTTGTAGAATTTCCACTCAGCCAGCCTTCCTGTGTTTCTGGATGATGTCTGTTTTGTCTTTTAGTTGTAGTTTTGAAATTATTGTGCAAGGCAGCAGTTTAGGTGTTTACCTATGCCACTATCTTGGTTTCTCCACCGGGCTAGCCTCTTTAATTGAATTTTGAGCTCTTGGCAGATACCATTCATCCTCCTTGCTTCCTTTGTTAAGGGGAACATATTCTTTAAATCAATTTCTGGTATATTTTTTTCTTTCTGAGAATATTGAGTAGATGAGAGGAGCCCTGTGTAGGTCAAGGTTCTGGTTTGCAAACAATAAGGTCCACTCCACCTGATTTATGCAGTTATAAGCAGTAAGGAATTCATTGCAGAACATTAGCTCATGTACTCTCCAGGAAGATTAGAGAACTAGGCTTGTCTGTTACACAACTGGGGACAGTGAAGCCAGAAAAAAACCCCGCCTCTTAGACAAGAAGCTATTCCAGTTAAAATCATGCTGCCACTGCCTGCCAACTGCTAAACCCTCCATCTGCCAGGCTCTGCTATGTGGGGGGAGAGAGGCCCCCATTTCCTTACAACCCCCTAGAACCACTTTCCCGGTGGTAAAAGGACTCCCTTTGGGGTCCCTGGAGCTTCCAAGCAGCTTACTCTCATTTTCAAGAGGTATCCATGACAACGTCCACACCTCTGCAAAGAGCCATGACTCTTCAAAGCGCAAACTAATGGTGCCTAAGAGACTGTTTTTCTGGGCCCTGAAACCTCATCATGAGTTTCTCTTGATTCACTGAGACCCCTTTTCTGTGGCCTGGGTCACAGAGGGGGCCTCCCATGTGCAGCCCTCAAGCGTGTTCTTTTTCAGTCCCATCACTTTCTCAAAGGTGCCCTTTATGGTGCCATGGAAGGGCCTCTGTCAAGACAGGCTTCTGTTTCACAACAGGAAACATCACTAGCAGGGGCATTCTGTTTGCCTAAGACTTCAATTAATTTTTCTAATGATAATGTTTAATTAAATTTGTATTTTGGGGGTGAGTTTTTTAACCTGGAGCATATTTTCTAAATTGAAGGAATAAACATACTTCATAATTATCACTGTTATTGTTTTCCAACTTCGAAGTTTCTATCATTCATGGTAAGAGGAAGAGAGTAGAAAAGGTAATAGTTGCACACGTTTTTCTGAAGTCAATGAAGAATTCCTGGTCACAAAGTTAGGAGATTTATCAGAGATGTTAATGTCATCAAAGCACAGCACAATTAGTGAGGCTTCGGAATAATATACATGCATATGCTTTTTCTGGTCTGGATTTTATTCCAATACCGTATACATGATACTCAGCAAAGAATGAGGTAGATATGAATGCATTGCAGATGGAAAAATAGTTTAATTACTGTACTGAAAAGTTGAAGAGCATTTAAATAGGTTTATTCAAAAATGAAAAAGACAAGAAAGAAAATATACATATGGAGTAAAATCCCAGGGCAGACTTTATAGACAATTTTTGCTATGAACCAAATAACTATTTGCAAAAAGATCTGTCATCACCCAAGCACAAGTTTTATACCTGTTGTCTCCATTCAGTCACTTTCTGGCATATTGATTTTTAAAAGTTTGACCCAAATTCTAAAAGAATGTTTCAAATTAGAGGACTCACCTCACTGGAAGATCACTTGGTCTTTTTTAACTTGGCAGTTTCCCATGCCTCTGGGAACACAAGATGAACTTGCACTTTTCAAAAAAGAATCAAAACTGTTCTGATCACTAATCCAGTTTATGAGAACTCATTCCATTCAACTGAGAATTTGGAAGCCTCGTTATCAACGGAATTATGTCAGAATAAAAGAGGAAATGCCTGACACATAATAGGGAGCTAATATGCTCACAGAAGACTATAGTGAAAGAAAACGCCTGGATATAAACACTCAGGTAAGACCCACTCCATCTGAAATTCTGGTATATTTCCTCTTAGAGGAAAGAAGAGGGTAGCAACAGTTGGTGAAGTAAATTCATTGCTGAACAGATAATTTATTTAACATCCATATATAAGGCTTGGCACCAATTTTTTACAAAAATATATCATCTCACAGTCCAAGGGTTTGCAAATGGAAATAGATTAATATTGATCCAGAAAAATATATGAAAAGACAATTGTACAGACTGAATATGACAGTTTTAAACAACTAGAGGCCCGATGCAAAAAAATCATTCATGGGGGGTGGGGGCGGTGTCCTATAGCCCAAACTACACCCTCTCCAATCTGGGACTCGCCTGCCTGCCTGCCTGCCTGCCTGATTGCCCCTAACTGCTTCTGCCTGTCAGCCTGATTGCCCCCTAACCACTCTCCTGAAGGCCTGATTGATGCCTAATTGCTCCCCTGCCATTCCAATCACCCCCAACTGCCCTCCCCTGCTGGCCTGGTTGCCCCCAACTGTCCTCCCCTGCCAGTCTGGTTGCCCCCAACTGCCCTCCCCTGCTGTCCTGGTCACCCCCATCTGCCCTCTCCTGCCAGCTTGATGGCCCACATCTGCCCTCCCCTGCTGGCCTGTTAACCAACTGCCCTCCCCTGCAGTCCTGGTTGCCCCCAACTGCCCTCCCCTGCTGGCCATCTTGTGGCAGCCATCTTGTGGTGGCCATCTTGTGACCACATGGGGGCGGCCATCTTGTGATGATGTGAGGGCGTCGCACCACCTACGCTTTTATTAGTATGAATGTGCTTCTATTCTGTGAGGTCATCAGTGGGAGAATGGAGGTGGATGGTAGTTGTTGGTTTAAGTAGTAGTGGAAGCCTTATAGAAGGTGAAGTGTTCTCCCTACTTGTTATTTGTGAGAGGCTTAGATTTAAAGAAAACCTTGAATGAGTATTCCAGGTGGAAAGATATTCCACATCTAGTAGAGAAACAGAGAGTTGGCTCAGAAACACTTACAGCAAAAAAATGCATGAATTAGCTTTATTGCAGCAACAAACAATCTTAACAACTCAGTGGCTCACACCGCAAACATTTTTTCTTACTCTCCTTAAATATGGGCAACAGGTCAAATTGGCCAGGCTGGGCTTGGCTTAGCTTAGCTTTATTCTGAAACCCAAACTAATGGAGTAACCACCGTCCAGGACATGTTCTCACAGGGGTCGGGGGGAAGGCTGTAGAAGAGGATGAGCAGAAGCATGTGATGCCTCTAAAGCAACCTTGGGCAAACTACGGCCCGCGGGCCAGATCCGGCTGTTCTATCCGGTTCCCTTGCTCTCCCCTCCGCTCCTTTACTTTGAATTTATATTAGTTCACACAAACACTCCATCCATGCTTTTGTTCCAGCCCTCTGGTCCAGTTTAAGAACCCATTGTGGCCCTTGAGTCAAAAAGTTTGCCCACCCCTGCTAAAGCCTCTGATCAGAACTCACACAATGACATTTCTACTCACTTACTATTGATCAGAGCCAGTCACATGTACAAGTCCAAAGTCAACGGTCAAGGATGCATATTCCTCTAATGGGAAGGCACTGAAAAAGGTGTGGATGAATATTTTATCACAGAGTGGGAGAGAATAGTTAGAAACAAAATCTAATCTACAACACTGTGTCGAGGAGGATTACTTTAATGGACTTGATGAGAGAGGAGAGGACAGTAATCAAGGTTAGGTTATCCAGGGATCTGGAAATATAGGAGAAATTTGTCCTGATTTGGAGAATAATCAAGCAGGGTCAACCAGATAGAATCATAGTTGTTAAGCAGGTAATTTGCCTTGGATGCCTAAATCTCTTCTTTCTGTATCCTTTCATCACACCACCTTAAGACTTGCATTCACTTTATGGGTTCCCAACTCATAGCATCAAGTCCTACTCAGGCCCAGGACCTATCTAAGTGGGTTCATTCATTGTGAGTGCTCTTCAAACTGTGCATTTTGATGCTATATGCAAATGACCATATACATATAGTCACACTGAGAATATTGACCATTTAATATAATTGTAACCCTTTCTTGAGCATTTCCTCCCATTTTTAATGAAATAGGAGCTTCAAAACAAAAGTTCCCAGGACCTGTCTCAACTTCAGAAAGGTTCAGCCCAAGAATGTACCTGATCAGCTGCACCTAGTGGAACAATATTTTCCTCAATGAACTTTTACAGGAATGCCCAGCAGACAGAAATGATGCATCTTGGTTCATGCAGCCCAAGGGGAAGTCCAGAGTGTGCCCACCTTCAAATCCATTCGGCACCTGAGGGACTGCTGAGGGCCCATCACCGTGGAAACACTGCTGATCTAAGGATCTGACGAGGCCTGTGAGGTGCATCTTTTGGAACTTTCAAACTGTCCTCAGTCTGTCAGGAAAGGGACAGAGCTCAGTCCTGGGGCACAGGGCTCACGGGGAAGTCAGGGGAGTACTGAGAGAAGGATGCACCTCTGCCTTCCCAGAAAGCACACCTCACAGGAGGCTGCCACTCACAAGGTCAAGTGTAGTGGACAGTGTCAGAAGAGGGAGTGAAGAAATCCTCTTCCAAGTAAGACAGAAATATCTGTGCTTGAGTCCAAGGCAAAGGAGGAAATCAGAGCAGGGTGGCTAGTCTAACCAGCATGGAGCAGAAAGGGGAAGGCTCTGACGTGGCCACCCAGGAACAATGGTGAGCTCTCTGGCTCTGTTCTCCACACTTCCGTGGGACACCCGTGGTCCTGCTTGAACAGGAGCCCACAAATCCAGCTCTACAGCTCAGCTAGTTTTCCACAGACCAGGAGAGTGAGACCTTCAAATAAAGGAGGGGGCATTCTGACCAATGGATTTTACTTAAAGTATAATCCTGCCTTTTGTAATAGCCTATAAATATTTCACTTCTATTCTAGTATAAGAAAAGAAAGAAATATAAACTTCTTAGTACCAGTAAGGTATCCCATCAATACCTGCTACCAAACATAATTTACTCAACCATTTATTTTCATCCTGTCTTAAGAATGGCTACATTCATTTACTACAATTTATTGAGCACTATAATGAAGGTGATATGATGAAGTTAGCTAATAATTATCAAGCACTTATATGTTTAGTACCTTTTATATATTATCTCATTTAATACTGACAACCTTGTGAGACAGGGATTATTACTGTCTCCACTTACAGATGGAGAAAGCGCTTAAAAGAGGTTAAAAGATGTCTCCATGACATATTACCACCCAATGGTGGAGTATGGATTTGAATCATACCACCCCATGTAAGCCTTGCAAGAATGCTATGAGACAAGTATTATTATTATGTTACAGACAAGGAAGTTGAGACTAAGAATTCAACCAAGATCCTGGGCTAGTGAATGGTAGAACAGAGCTGAATCCACAATGCCTAACCACAGAAGCAATGTTCCAGGTTAACTATCAGTGTACATGAACAATTTTACAGGGTAGAAGGGCAATCTTCCTTGGGTTACAGCCCTGCTCTGCAACATAGGAGCTGGGCAATATTTAGCACCAATTTCCTCACCTGTGAAGTGAAAAAAAATGATATGCATATCATACTTCAGGTTATTATGACAATTAATTTAAATAAGGACATAAACTCTTGCCACAAACTAAGCTCTTTATAAATGTTAATTGTTCTCTCTTCCTAACATTATTTTCCCCACACTGTCCCCTACCACATGTCTTATTGTTATTCTTACAATGTGACTTTTGACATCTCTGCATTGAGCTCTAACTTGCTTCCTCATGTCCTTCTCCAAGCCATGGCACAGCAGTTTGGAGAACTATGATTTTTACAAGGGCTACATATTTATTTTTTCCAATATTCAAAAACATATGTGGATACAACAGAACCATTATTTCCAGCACTAATAATGTTACCACATAGGAAACCACACCTGAGGTACCATTGGATTGGAATGAAATTTATCGGAATCAGAATTCCTGTGAAATGAAATAAAAGCCAGTTAGACATTTTCCTAGTTTGTATTGTACTCTGACACATTGCCCAGTTATGCCAAGTTGTGTAGATGAGATTTACTTGAATGTTTATCTCAGATGCGATTTGACCTTTAGCAGTCTCAGTATCAAATAAGGAAAAGAAAACAAGCGCACGCACACACACACAATTATAAGGTCAGCTAAACCCCCAGATTCTTCTGGGAACTTATAAACAAGAGTGATGAACAGCCCATGAGTCATTGCAGAGGTCATTTTGGCTGGTCCAGGACCATGTAATTAATTTTAAAGAGAAATGAGTTTTAGACATAAAACTATGATAAATAATTATTAACTGTGGTATTAGGGACATCTCTGAAGTTTCCAGCTTGATTTAGTCATCCATTATTATCAACACATAGGTCCTTAATTTCCTGGACTAAGGATTATCGTTATTCATAAAGAATGATAGTCAACAAAAGCACTGGGGAATCATTGGCTCAATAAAATTGTGGGCAAATCTGCGGGGCTTAATGAATAAAAGCAGATATTCACTAATCTTTTGAACACCTATTATATACAAGAACTGTACTGAATTCTAGGGATACAAAGCCAAACAAAGCATTATCTTCCTCCAAGAAACTTAAGTCTAGTGGGCACACAAATGCAGAAATTGATTACTACACATGTGAGGTGCTCACAATGCGCACCTAGACACATATGCCACAGCAGAGCGTAGTTGAAATACAAAATAGAGCTAACTGATGACAAACTTACTAGCAGAGAAGTAGTAGAACCACGTGATCCTTTAGGTTCTCCTTCTGTCCCATTGAGTTGTGTGCCGAGGCCAGCCACAGCGGAATAGGGCAGACCTTGGGACTCTTCATATTCATGAAGGGAGGGGACCTGTAGTTGACTCTATGGCAGTGGACTATTCTATGAGGAAATGGCCTTGTCATTAAGAAGGAGCCTAGAGCGATGGGTCACCAGATCAGCCTGCTCTTCAGGTGAGTTACTCAGATTTGCTGACCCAGCAACTTCCCATGCTACAAAGGGAAGGATATTAATCCCA
Organism: Plecotus auritus; assembly: GCF_963455305.1. Taxonomy (NCBI): domain Eukaryota; kingdom Metazoa; phylum Chordata; class Mammalia; order Chiroptera; family Vespertilionidae; genus Plecotus; species Plecotus auritus. The sequence continues at coordinate 168,740,950 of NC_137774.1, forward strand.
GGGACATCTGACCTTGCTTCTTCTTGCTCTGGATGCCAGAGAAAGGCATGAAGATTCAGAGAAGGCTCTCTGGAGGAGGACAACGGAGCCGAGTTTTGAAGGAATTTGCCAGATGAGGAAGGGGGAGAGAATTCTGGTAAAGAGCAGGGCAAGTCAGAAGGGACGGCATGAAGGACCCAGCTGTCGGCATATTCCTGGAACTGCCAATGGTCCAGTGTGGCTGGGTAACAGATGGAAGTGAGGCTACAAGGCACATGGGTGCCATGCCTTGCGCAGTTTCTAATAAGTCAAAACAATGAGGAGTTCACCTGCATATATTCTTTCTATTTAGCCTTCATTTGCTGATGTTGGGGGAAGGGGCTCACTGAATAACCAAGAAAATAAAGATGACAAATTCTACCTCCTAAGTTTAAAACCCACTGGTCTAGGTGAAAACCAGAAATATTCTAATGGATATGTACAGACAGAATATGTCTAGATAAAAAGATTTGCTGGGGAAAGGAGAGAAGAGAGAGACCAAGAGGATAGAAGAAACCTTCAAACCCCAAGAAGATAACCAGGAGTCTCCAGAGACAGAATTAAATGGATGTGAAACAGAACTCATAGGTCACCCTATCTCTGTGCAGTGAGCCCTGAACCTTTTGTCTCCATTTAGTGAGATTTGTCCACTCCTGGCTTGCCCAATGGAAGTTAGGCCCTCTTGTACCCTAAGGTTATGCTTAGCTGGTCAAATAGCTCACACCTTGAAAACAACTCCACTTTTAAAAGCCTAGGATAATATAAGTCCCGGGACTCAAGACTCCTAGAGGGGTGGGATGGAGAAAAGAATGTCTCCAATGGTCAAAATGGAGCTAAATGTGCGGTAGAATATCAAAACAGGTAGTTCATGAGAGGCTGTGGTAAGCTGATAAGACTAGTACATTTATTTCCCAGAGTGGAATATACAAGGAAAGACAACTTATAAGGAGGACCAACCATGGTGCAGAATCTTGGCCAAAACCAACAAGACTCTTTAAGTCCTGTCAAATTCAGCATTGCAAATTCCTCTTTTCATTTATTTGTTAAAGACACTAACCCAAAATATCTTTACTTTATAAGCTTACATAATATATTTTTAAAAATAAGTATTTATGTTCATTTCCTTTGTTATAATTTTTACTATTATGTAGTATGTTATTAAATGAGACTTCAAAATCGGAATTAGGATTTTAACCTGTGTTCACTGCACTGATCTTAATCTTGGGATCACCCCCCCCCCCTCCGCCCCCGCTCCTGATTCTAAGAGTATTAAAAATCCTTTTTAGCCCTGGCCAGGGTGGCTCAGTTGGCTGGGCATCATCCCATGCACCAAAAGGTTGCTGGTTCGATTTCTGGTCAGGGCACATGCCCGCGTTTCAGGCTCAATCCTTAGTAGGGGGCATGCAGGAGGCAGCCAATTGATGTTTCATTTCCTTCTCACATTGATGTTTCTCTCTCTTTCTCCCTCTCTCTTCTCTCTCTCCAAAAAATCAATAAAGTATCACAATTTAGATTTAAAAAATACTTTTAAAAAAAGGAATTTAAATTTCAGGGGGAAAAAAGCAGGAGAAAATCATATGTCGTTTTACCACTCCAAAGAAACCTTTTTTTTTTTTTTTTTTTTTTACATTATGAACTTAGGACTTTATTCCTTCCCATCTTTTTAGTATGTAATATTTTTTCACATGGTTTTTCTTTAACTCACTGTTATACCAAAAGTGTTTGTACATGTTCTTGAAACCAAAAGAGTTCATCTTTTAAACTTATTTTACTGGTGGTTTTAATCATATATTTATCTCCTTGTATCTCCAGGCAGACAGCAGAAACAAGGTAGCTTCACTGGGGATGGGATCAACCCCTGGAGATGTACCGTAACAGTGACTTAAAAGAAGGGACTATCTGGAGGTATGTCCCTGGTGAAATGAAAGGCTCCTCAGGGAAGCTGGCCTTGGGGAATTCTGCCTTGGAGATAAAATAGAGCAGGCATTTTCATCTGGCCTGTGGCTACTCTTAGGGAGAATTAAAAGGAACATAAAGACAAAATCACCTGTGTATAAGGAAATGTATCCACTTTTTGCAATGCTTTCCTAGATGTCAAAACCAATGTTGTGTTTCCAACCACTGGTTCCAACCAGATGAAGCTGAAAAATGACTATGAATGTTGAGCTACCCTAGCAACTACATTTTCACAGGGACTAAAAGAAGCACCTGCTTTGGTCATGAATATTTGTCTAATAAATGTAATATGTGTGGAAAATTTTATTTGACGCTGGCTTTCATTGTAAACCAGGTAGCAAGATTGTGGAGGATCTAACACCCACCACCTTGAATTTTATTGGTTGGTACTGTAACCATGCAGAAACCTTTCTTTCTTTAATCTGGCCTTTTCTTTTTCTTTTTTTATTTTTTGTCCCTTTGACTCAAACTCGCCTCACCCAGCGCCCTGACTCACCCACCCCACCCCCCTCTCCCTTGCTTAATCATTAAGCCCTCAAAACAACGAGGTTCTGGTCAGCATCCAGTAGTCTTAGGGATGAGTTCCTGGTCTATTGACTATTGAGACAGAGTTTTCAATCAAACTAAAGATAGCATCTTGGCCTCAGATGCGTTTTAGCTCTGGACCTAGTAAAGCAGAATGATCCCACCAAACAAATCTCTGCAAAAGCAGACAGAACGACTCCATGGCTGACATCAGGACCAGATGCAATGGTCAATTACCCCCAACCTTAGCACCAACCAATCAGTAGAGACCATGACCCTAACTCCTTTAGTCACTATGATTAATGATTTTTTCCCACATAACCCATCCTCTGGAAGCCATCGTGGAGCCAGATCTTCGTGCATTAGCTCACCTGGGACTCTGGGCATGGCGCCATCTCCTTAATAAACCCTTAATTTCTTGGCTGCAAACGCCTGTTCGTGTCTCATTGGGCTTTGATGTGTGCAGGCGAACAGGCCCCTTCAGTCAGGAAACACTTTCTTTTTCCACTAGGAAGAATAGAGGAGAAAACTGCTTGGAAGGCTTGCAGCATCTGCACAGTTCCAGTGAGTCTGCTACCCAGGGCTCAGCATAGAGCCTTGCTTCCCAGTGAGCACTGGGGACAGTGGAGAAGCTGTGACTCATACAGAAGCTGGGGCTGCCACTGGAGCTTCCCTAAAACCTGTGGCCCAGGAGAGGCCGTGGGAAACAGAAGGTGCTCTTTACCATGACGTTGTCGCCAGTGATGGCTACAGAACGCATGCTGCCACCACCATGAAGAAAGCCTGTGTCCACATGACCTGGTGAGATGACCTTCCTTTACTGTTGCTCTTCAGAAGGAATTATAAAGTGGGGTCGGTCACACTAAGAGCCATTCTCTTGCTTCCCCTCCCTCCACCTCCACCCTCTCACACAAGAAAAATATCTGGGCCTAGAGCCTTATACTTTCAATGTATGGCCCCACTCGGGGATTCCAGGGGTAATCCTACTTTTCCTCAACCCTTACATAGCGATTCAAATGATACAGATCTCAATTTACAGCCTTTGGGAAACATAATGCAGACGATCTTCCCCAGGAAGGTAGATAAGATGAACTATGCATCACCTTGTATTTAATACTTCTAATGCACTCAAATTTAGTATTTAAGCAGGGAGGGCACCAGATCTGAAAAGCTTTCCCCAGAGTACATATATCTAGTATCCACCCTCAGAGCATCAGGTTCTTTTCCCTGGGTGGGTCTGGGCATGTATAACTGGAAAAATTCCAGGCTATTCACATGTGTAATGACATTTCAGAGTCATGGCTTAAGTCGCTAAATGAAATGGGTAGGGCTAAGGTGCACTAAATGGATAACTAAGCTTGCCTTGACACATGTTTCCAAAACATTTTATATCCTAAAATTGGGGAAGTGCAGCCTTTAGGTGTTCCCAGCTGTCGCTCTTGCATTCTTGGCTGCCGTATCCAGATGGTTTTTAAGGACTGAAATCTCCTTCCTGCCCCTCCTCCCCTCAGCGCTGGCCTGGTATAGACCATTCAGGACTCTTGTCATCACATTTTACCAGGTCTTGGGCTATAAAGGCAAATTGGGAGGTTGGCTTAGAGCAGTGTGTCTCTCTCTGGCCCTGTGAACCCGGTCTCCGGGTCTGGGTTGCACACTCATCTGCATCCTGCCCCTCATATTGGGGGTCAGGGAGCACTCAGCTGAGGGACCGTGTTGCCCAACCTGATGGCAACAAAGTGAAATGGGTGAAAAATCAAGCAAGACAAGGATTAAGAGTTTCTGGGGCCTCGTATGGGAGGAAGGATGGGAGGAAGTGTTTGTGCGAACTTTTGGCCACACTTGGCACATATTGCAATGTACTAGAAAACTCCAGGAAATCCCAGAGCTGGGGACCAGGTGCTCATGGTGGCTTGTTATGCAAGCCTGAGGCCTCTGGTGTGGGTGTGCCAGGTTAAAAGTCTAGAAACATATGAAGGAGAAATAGGAAGAGAGGAACTGACTTGGCTGGGAAAAAGCAATGGATTCTTCATTGATATTAATAAAACAAGCCTACTACGATTTATGGTCTCCTTTGAAATAATTGTCCTGTCACTAGATGTTCCAGGATCTATGGGAAATTGTATCAAATAACATTCTTATAACTGAAACACCCAATATTCTTCTGTTCATTTTTCAGCCTTGTCATTTTTTCTCTGATATGAAATGGACTAAGCCTTGTGATTATTTACCCTGTCACCACTTAGATGACTCATTCACAGTGCAGAACAGAGGTGATTTTTGTGGACAAATGACCTGGTTTTTGGACAAAGGATCTGGTTTGGGGCTTCATTTGTTTCCAGCTGACAAACTGAGCACCCGTGGTGTGCCTGGCCTGCGCTCTTAGAGTAGGTGGGACAGACTTGGCCTGTGTTTCCTTATGAATCAGGAGATTCTAAAATTGCTTCAAAATGATTGAAACTTAAAAATTATGCCACAGGTTTTATCTCCCAGTGGTACCCATTAATTATTTGAACCAAGCTCCTTGCATCACAGCAATATTTCAAAATTGCAAAATAGGAATTTTTCAAGGGAACACTGGAAACTAGTTGTAAACACTTGAAAAACACTTAGTTGAACTCACAACTCGAGAGCAGCTTTTTGTTGTGTTTTGTATTCATATAATTTCGGAAAGTGTGGACAAACTATGTCACTTTGGCTACCTATCATGTACAGAACTATCTGACGCATTTATAAATTTATTAAGATTGAGTCACAATGTCCACATTTTTCTGTACTTGGCCTTATCACTTCGTAACTCAGAGATCTTTCTGTACCCGCACAAACAGATTTACCTCGTTCTTTTCATCAGCTACATAGTATTCCATTAAAACTAGCTACTGGAACTTATTTTATCAGTTCCCAACTGATGACCCTTTAGTTTGTTTTATGGCATTTTGCTTTATAAACATTGCTATCGTGGACATCATTGTACCTGATGTACTTTTGCAGTAATATCTGTCAGTTACCTCCAGCCAAAGACCACCAGGAACATACGTGCAGTTCAACAAGTTGGATTTACTACTCATGGTGGGAAGGGAGAGAGCACACCATGGGAGATTTTGGAGAAGGTCCAAGAAAGTAGGAATTAGCTCTAGATTGGGTGTTGTCAGAAAGCAAGAATTAAGTCTATGGTTAGGTATCTCAAACTTGTCTCTGGGAAGGGCCTACTAGCAAGAGGATCAAGCTGCATTGGGCAAGGAGCAGCAATCCTTTAAAGTAGTGGGAGAGGGAGCTACTTGGTATTTTATGGGTTGCACAGGGATAGTTTATACTTAGACAAAATTATACTTAGACAAAATTATAAAGTGGGTTGCCTCATTTTATCAAGCGTAACCTTGTCTGAAGCTGATACTTTGTGAGAATGTTTATGTACAATAGGAAAACATGGCCTGGTTGTGAGCTTCAGGCTAGCTCTTCACAACCCTGGGTTCCAGCTGTAAGTGTCAGGCTGGGATGCCAGGAGCTGCTTTCCCCTTTCTCATATGCATAGGGTACATTCCGGTACTGTAAATGCTAGGCCAAAGAGGATGCTGAGGCAATCAGAGAAAACTGTAGAAATAGACATTTGATCGGGTTACTCCCCTGATTAAAACCCTTCACTGACTATTCATTTGCTAGGGCTGCTGTAACAAAATACCACAGACGGGGTGCCTTAAGCAATTAGAAATTTGTTTTCTCATTGTTTTGAAAAGTAGAAGTCCAAGACAATCAGTCACTTCTTTAAAGACCAAATATGGTTATATTTTGAGGTACTGGGGGTTAGGACATCAACATAAATATGAATTTTGGGAGTACACAATTTAGCTCATAACACTCTACTCTCTGAACCCCACCCCCAAAATTCATATCCTTGACACATGCAAAATACATTTACTCCATCTCTACATATCAAGTCTTAACCCATTCCAGCATCAACACTAACTCCAGAAGCTCATCTAAATATCTAAATCAGATATTTAGATATTTAGATGAGCTTCTGGAGTTAGAGTCACTTGTGGGTGACACTCAAGATATGATTAATCCTAAGACAAAATTCCTCCCCAGCTGTGAGCCTGAGACACCAGACAAGTTATCTACTTCAAGAATAATACAGTGGTGGGACACGCATACATACACATTCCATTCTGGGAGGGGGAAATCAGAAGGAAGGGGCCACAGGTCCAAAGCAGTTCTGAAATCTAGCAGGATGGTTTTATTAGATTTGAAGGCTGGAGAACGATCTGCTTTGACTTGAGGCTCTGTCCTTTGGGCACACCCAGGTGGTGGTGGCCTTACTTTCTGGCTCCCAAAGCAGGGGTAGTGTCACCCTCTCAGGGTAGCAGCCCCACCCCTGTGACCCTGGGCAACAATTTCACTCTATAGAACCAATGAAGAGATCCCCACCCCCTTGGCCTATGCTGTCTGGGTCTGAGCTGACGGTGGTAGCCTGCCAAGTTCTGAACCACCTTCAGAGTCATTCTTCCCTTTTCCAGAAGAATAGTGGGTGTTCAAAACTGGACAGCTCTCTCGGCCTGTCTGGAGAATCTCAGAAGTCTGACAGCCTTCCCCTTCATTTCGTCCTGACTCTTTCCCTTTCATGCCAGCTGGCAGCATTTCTGCCAAAATGGTTGATTGAACCCATAAATCACACCATGATCTCTTTATAGCAAATGGTTGTCCCACCACAGCCTTGAATTTCCCTTCAAAACACAATTTCTTATGTCTTGCAGTATGGAAAGATGAAGAATTTTCTAAATCTCCTAGCTCTGATTTCATTTTACATAACAATTCCTTTTTTAAAAAAAAAAAAATCAAACACCTGTTTTTTCCCCATTGACCCCCTCCACCCCGCATTTGTGTTCTCTCTCCCCCAGGAACAATTCCTTTTTCAATTGACCTCTTTCCTCTCACATTTTACTATAAACAGCAAGGAGAAACCAGGCAGCATGTTCAACACATTGCTTAGAAATTTCCTCAGCTAAATATCCAATTTAATCACTTGCAGTTCTACCTTCCACAAAGCGGTGGAACACAATTCAGCCAAGTGCTTTGGCACTCTGTGACAAGGATCCCGTCTCTCCCCCCCACCCCTTCCATTTCCACTAACAGGCTCCTCATTTCCATCAGACACATAATCAGAAGCACCCTTATCAACCATAGTTTTACCAATAATCTCCTCAAAGCAATGTAAGTTTTTTCTAACCTGCACCTCTAACTCTTCCATCTCTACCCATTAACCAGTTGCAAAGCCACTTCCACATTTTTTAGGTATTTGTGAGAGCAACACCTACTTCCTGATACCAGAATCTGTATTAATTAGGGTTCTCCAGAGAAACAGAACCAATAGGAAATATGTATTTTTCTTTTATTAGAATTTCTACTTTTATTTTAGATCTATTTCTGGATTCTAATATCTAATCTCCAGGATAAAACTGTTTCCATTTTTCTAACTTCCTAAAAAATTTTAAAATATGGCAGGATTAGATATATCTCATCCCAAATTTGTTACTACCCCTTTTAAAATTCTTTTCATATCAATTTTCAGATGTTTAATCTTCCAGATGATTCCCAGTATCATTTTTTAAAGTTTTCCCATATTCTCCCACCATAAAAAATTCTTTTTGCTGTATTAGTCAGAATAATATTTAATATAAAATAAAACCTAGAGAGAATTTGCATCATCAAAATATTGTGTTTTAAGGTTTTCAATTATAGTCTTAGTATATTTGCTTATAAAAGACTAATTGTACTAGAGAGAATAACTAGAAAAACTGGATATAATTATTTTTAAATATGCAAAGGCATTAGAGAGCTACTAATCTATCAAAACTCAAGGAGCCAAAAGCTACGATAACAGAAAGAGCTTAACCAAAGCATTTGACCCCTCTTTTCTCCTCAAGTTGGGAGGTGAAAAAGCTGAGCAGAGACTTTGGCACAATTTTAGAGTTTAAAGTGTACCAAGATAGGAGAACCTTGGTAAACAGCCTAAGATTTCATTTGAGACCCCAGAAGACGAGATCCTATGGGTTGGCCAACCAGAAATAGACCAGCCTGCCTGGCCAGTGTGGCTCAGTGGTTGAGTGTCGACCTAGGAACCAGGAGGTCACGATGCAATTCCCAGTCAGGTTGCAGGCTCAATCCCAAGAGGGGCAGGGGGCATGCGAAGCAGCCAATCAATGATTTTCTCTTATTATTAATGTTTCTATCTGTTTATCCCTCTCCCTTCCTCTCTAAAATCAATAAAAACACATTTAAAAAAGAAATAGATCAGCCCTCCAAAAACATAAAATAGAGCCTTGAAGCACATTAGTTCCTGATGGGATTATGATAACTTGCCCCTAGATAAATTGCATTTCAGAAATAAAACAAATTCCCTCTGGAGAAAGATGGAATCTCTGATTATTAAGTGATTTTTTCATAAACAAGGTTGTCCATTCATTCAAGACCATCTTTTTTTTTCAGTTGGACTCTGATATGCCTAAGTGTGACTTCCTTTTTATTTATCCTACTCAGGGTTTTTCATGCTTCTTGAATCTCTGGTTGATGTCTTTCATCATTTGGGGCATATCAGAAGATAAGACCACTGAGTGAAAACTAGGAGGAAGATCTATAGAAGATCCAGATATTAAAGTTATTACACAGGACTTTATGATAATATAGTCAATAAAATACAGAAGAAGATTTAAAAAATTCAGTTAAGAAGTAGAATTTACTTTTCAAATATCCATTGAAACACTGAAATTTAAAACATAATAACTGAAATTAAGAACTTAATAGATGGATGCAAGGACATAGCCAAATAAAAGATTAGGGAACTGGAGGAGGACAGGGGGGTAATTATACCAGAAGCTAATGAAATTGGTTACCTACTTGGAATGCATACAAATGATCTAGAAAGATAAAAAAGAGAATGAAACCTCTTCAAGTATTCCTTTTATATGGTACTAGAGGCCCCGTGCACGAAATTCGTGCACAGAGCAGGGGGTCCCCTCAGCCCAGCCTGTACCCTCTCCAATCCAGGACCCCTCAGGGGATGTCTGACTGCTGGTTTAGGCCCAACCCCGGGGATCAGGCCTAAACTGGCAGTTGGACATCCCTCTCACAATCTGGAACCACTGGTTCCTAACTGCTCACCTGCCTGCCTGCCGGATTGCCCCTAACTTCCCCCCTGCCAGCCTGATCACCCCTAACCATCTCTTCCTGCCAGCTTTATTGTCCATAAATGCCCTCCCCTGCTGGCCTGATCACCCATAACTGCCCCCCCTGCTGGCCTGACCACCCCTAACTGCCCCCTATGCTGGTCTGGTTGCCCCTAACTGACCCTCCCCTCGCCAGCTGGGTCACCCCTAACTGCCCCCTCTGCCAGCCTGGTCACCCCCAACTGCCCCCCCTTACTGGCCTGGTTGCCCCTAACTGCCACCCCTGCTGGCCTGGTCACCCCCAATGGTCCCCTGCTACCAGCCTGGTTGTTGATAACTGCCCTCCCTGCCAGCCTGGTTGTCCCCAACTGCCCCCCACCCCCACTGGTCTGGTCGCCCCTCACTGCCTCCCTCTGCCAGCCTGGTTGCCCCTCACAACCGCCCCCTACTGACCTGGTCACCCCACGCAGCCTGCTGTTTGGTCATTTGGTTGCCCCTCACTGCGGCCCCCCCCCTGGCCAGCCTGGTCACCCCACGCAGCCAGCTGTTCGGTCATGTGAGAGCATCCTGACCAATTTGCATATTCCTCTATTATTAGTATAGATGGAATTTTCAATCATATTATTGTTTCACATATTTTAAAATGATAAAATCAACAATAAAGGGGAAAATAAAATAGAAATGAATGAATATAACCATGTATCAAATATTTAGCTATGAGAATTAAAAAAGGATCTAGTATCATAACCACCGATTTTATTAAGAATTGATACTAGAAGAAATACCAATCAGAAAGGATATATGCACCCCTATGTTCATAGTAGCACAATTTACAATAGCTAAGATTTAGAAACAGCCTAAGTGCCCATCAGCTGATGAGTGGATTAAAAAAACTGTGGCACATCTACACAATGGAGTACTACACTGCTGTAAAAAAGAAGGAACTCTTATCATTTGCAACAGCATGGATGGACCTGGAGAGCATTATGCTAAGCAAAATAAGCCAGTCAGAGAAAGATAAATATCACACAATCTCACTCATTTGTGGAATATAATGAACAACATAAACTGATGAACAAAAATAGATCCAGAGACACAGAAGTATCAGACTGTCCAACCTCAGAGGGAAGGCAGGGGAGGGAGGCAGTTTAAAAGATCAACCAAATGATTTGTATGCATCCATATAAGCATACCCAATGGACACAGACAGTAGCAGGGTAAGGGCATGTGCTGGGGGGGTGGGGGGTGGGAACGGCTGGTGAGAGGTCAATGGGGGAAAAGGAAACATATGTAATACTTTAAACAATAAAAAATTTACATTAAAAAAGAATTGATACTAGATTTTACATTTGAATAAAGGGACTTATATAAAAATCACAAATGAAGACAGGGTCTATTACGTTAGCCATTCTCTTAAGTCAGGTTCTGTAGAAGCAGAGATGGGGATCTGTGTACAAGTGATTTACTGAGAAAATACTCTCAGGAAAACCTTTTATGGTAGCGAGGGAAACAAGATAGTGAAGAAAAGCAAATCAGCAAGGAGGTGATTTCAGGTTAAGCCCAGTGTCAGAGAACAAACCACAGAGTTTGTTCTGCCTAGAAATGAGGGCACTGGGCTTTTGTACCCCATTGGACATGGGCCATTCCAAGGGGGAGGCATGTAGCACTCAGATAACCTAGGAGTGATGGGTCTAACTGCCTCTAAAGCCCTCCAGGAAAGACTGCTAGTAGCAACACCTACAACAGCTAGAAGTTGGGAATATCAAAGTGGTAAAAATGATTCCTGAGATCTGAGCAGGCTACAAGAGCCTCTGCAACACCTGTGTGTAAGTTCCAGAGGTGAAGCTCCTCCTAGAATTTATTGGGGTAAGGGTACTGTGTATCTATCATGGTCTGAATGCTAAATGCTGCTGCTGCTTGTAATTATAATGTGGTGCTTACTATGCAACATTCATCTGCCATAAGGGTTTTGCATGTTTAACTAATTTGATCCTGATAATGACCCTATTCTGTAGATACTATTAATACACTTATATTTACAGACGAAGAAATTGAGGCACAAAGAGGGTAAGGTTACACAGTTAATGGCAGACTGGGATCTGAATCCAGTCAATAAAGCTTTAGAGTTTCTTACCTAGTAACAAAAGACGTAGATTTAAGTTATGTGAGGCTGCGAACTGGGCCACAAGTAATTGCATTGAGCATTAACACTGGACTCAAAGGCAGCTCTCTCTAGAGCAGACCTGAGGAAACCCAGCAGGCTCTCTGAGATACTGGGTGAGAAACCGACCAGTGATGCTCTGTGCTGATACTGGCCAATTAGTCAAATCACAACATTTAAATGGGACAAAAGGGACTGAGTCAGAAGTATAAGTCAGAGTCTCAGACAGAAGCCGGTAAGCAGAGGTATCCGAAGGTAGAAACAGGAGCAGTGAGAGGAAGTGGAGAGAGAAAGGAGGCAAGGAGAGGCTGAATCAACATGTGTACATGCCTATGCATAGCATGGGGGTGGGCTTGCTGAAGGGACTAACCTAAGATTGTTACTGGGACAGTTGTCTTGCTATGTCGCATCAAATCACATTTTAGCCCTTGGTATATATTTTTCATTATAATAAACCTTCACCAGCTTAATATTCTTTTTTGCCAACTGAACCGAAAAAAGGTAATTCCCACTTGAGGATCTGGGATGCCTCATTTTCTGATCAAGAGGTAAAATATCCATCATGTTTCCTTTTATGAGTTAGCTATTGGATGTCATAAAGCCAAAATTAGTTTCAAAAGTGGGAACAATTTTATTCTTCAATTGTGATAAAATATTGCATTTGTATAAGGATTGCATATGGCACTTAATTTTTAAATCTTTAATAGTCTGCTTTAGTATAGTTTAAGCTTCTTTGAAAGTAGGCACAGTATAAATTTCAAATAGCAACATGGGAAAGATGGAAATAAAATGTTATTTCATATCAGGTTGTGGTGTAGGAAATACATGACAAAGTAAGTCGACAGACAAGATAAAACATCATGAGTAAAAGCATGTGACAAAAGACAGCAGATTGATTTATACATTTAAAAAAGCACACAGCCTATTAAAATGAGGCAAGAATGGCTAAGAATGGCCAAGGAAACCATTTCCTTAGGCAGCAAAAGCAAAATGCTTGATATTGGGAAATGAAAGGTAGAAGTACAGACTGGGTGTGACTCTTCCTATTTATGTAACTTTTTGTAAAATCAGCCAATATGCAGAGTAAAAATGCAAAAACTAAAGTGTGAGACAAAGTGCAAAGTAACTCATTAAGTAGTTAGTACTTGACTAGGTTAGAACTTTGTCACTAATGCAGAAATGATCAACTCTTAACACTTTCTCCTTGGTAATCTGTGAAACATGAGTAATACTCAGCTTTAACTAAGAGCACTTAATAGTCTAGAAATTTCCAGATGATCTATATAGACCAATGCAGAAGTAAAATTAAACCCCCCTAAATTTCAACTCATCAGAATTCTTAGGGAATAATTACATGTTGCTTTTAATTTTTTCTATTAACTAAGAGTTCACCCATTAGTCCACTTTGCTTCAAGTCTTTGAAGCTAAAAATATCTATAATGTATCACATTGGGCACCAATTTTCACTGTAGTAAGGGGAGAACCTTTGGGAGGACATCAATGCTATACCTGAAGGTATTTTTAAGAAAAAGATTTCTCAGCCCGCATATGAAAGAAAAGCAGGCATCACCAGAAAAGGAAGTAAATGAAATGGAAGCAAGCAACCTGTCAGAGAAAGAATTCAGAGAAATGGTCATAAGGTGGATGAAAAGAATGGAAGACAAATTCGACAATATGTGTAAGAACCAAGAGGAAATGAAGAAGAACCAAGAAGAAATGAAAAATGACATCACTGCTGTAAAGAACTCAATAGAAAGCATCAAGAGTAGACTAAAAGAAGCAGAGAACCACATCAGTGAGCTAGAAGACAAGGTAGGAAAAAATACCCAAGTAGAGCAGCTTCTAGAAAAAAAATTAAAAAGCAGGAGGAAAGCCTAAGCGAACTTTGGGACAACATGAAACAAAACAACATCCACATAATAGGGGTTCCAGAAGGAGAGAAAAGTGAGCAAGGAATAGAAAACCTGTTTGAAGAAATAATGACAGAAAACTTCCCTGATACAGAGAAGAAAAAACCCACACAAATCCAAGAAGCTCACAGAGTCCCAAGCAAAATGAAACCCAAAAGACTGACATCAAGGCACATTATAATTAAATTGGCAAACACCAATGACAAAGTAAGAATCTTAAAAGTGGCCAGAGAGAGACAGAGAGTTACCTACAAAGGAACCCCCATCAGACTAGCGACTGATTTCTCAACAGAAACTCATCAGGCCAGAAGGGAATGGAATGAAATATACAGAGTCATGCAAAAGAAGGGTCTGAACCCAAGAAAACTGTACCCAGCAAGGCTATCAATCAAAATTGAAGGTGAAATCAGGAGCTTCATAGACAAAAAAGGACTAAGGGAATTTATTACCACCAAACCAGCAATGCAAGAAATGCTAAAGGGTCTGCTGTAAAAAAGAGAAATAGGAAGCAAAGAAGGAACACAGGGGTAAAAAATAAAAATGGCGACAAATAAGTACCTATCAATAATAACTTTAATTGTAAATGGATTAAATGCCTCAATCAAAATACACAGGGTAAGGGATTGGATAAGAAAACACGACCCATATATCTGCTGTCTACAAGAAACCACCTCAGAAAAAAAGACACACACAGACTGAGGGTGAAGGGATGGAGAAAGGTTTTTCAGGTGAATGGAAATGAAAAAAAAGCTGGGGTAGCAATACTTACATCTGACAAATTAGATCTCAAAGTGAAGGACATAACAAGACATAAGGAAGGCCACTTCATAATACTAAAGGGAGCAATCCAACAAGAAGAAATAACTCTGGTAAACATATACGCACCCAATACAGGAACACCCAAATAAATAAAAAAACTTCTGGAGGATATCAAGGGAGAGATTGACAGCAATACAATCATAGTAGGAGACTTTAATACCCCACTATCACCATTGGACAAATCCTCTAAACAAAAAATCAACAAAGAAATATCAATCCTAAATGACTCACTAGACCAGATGGAATTAATTGACATCTTCAGAGCATTTAACCCCAAAGCCACAGAATATACATTCTTCTCAAGTACACATGGGTCATTTTCAAAGATAGACCATATGTTGGGTCATAGGCAAAGTCTCTTCAAATTCAAGAAAATAGAAATCATATCAAGCATCTTCTCAGATCACAGTGGCATAAGACTGAAAATCAACTATAATAAAAACAATCCAAAAAAATCACACACATGGAGACTAAACAGCATGCTATTAAACAATGACTGGGTTACCAGAGACATCAAAGAAGAAATAAAAAACATCATGGAAACAAATGACAATGAAAACACAACAATCCAAAATCTATGGGACACAGAAAAAGCAGTCTTGAGAGGGAAGTTTATAGCTCTACAAGACTACTGCAAAAAACAAAAAACAATGGTAATAAATTACCTAACCCAGTGGTTGGCAAACTGCGGCTTGCGAGCCGTGGTTTGCCACTCTGTTGTCTAATGCATTTGCCGACCACTGGGATAGGGGCTTAATCACAAGGAACAACAACAGCCTGTAATTATTGGAATCGAGAGTCTAGGTCAGTGGTTGGCAAACTCGTTAGTCAACAGAGTGGCAAACTGCGGCTCGCGAGCTGCATGTGGCTCATGAGCCCTAGTTTGCCGACCACTGACCTAACGCTACAACTCAAACAGTTAAAAAGAGAGCAACAAGAAAAGCCCAGTGTAAGCAGAAGGAAGGAAATAATAAAGTTCCAGAGAGGAGATAAATGACATTGAGACCACAAAAACAATACAAAAGATCAACAAAACCAAGAGCTGGCTCTTTGAAAGGATAAACAAGATTGATGAACCTCTAGCCAGGCTCACCAAGAAGCAAAGAGAGAGGACCCAAATAAACAAAATCAGAAATGAAAGAGGTGAAATAACAATAGACCCCACAGAAATACAAAGGATTGTTAAAAAATAGTATGGACAACTCCATTCCAGCAAACTGGACAACCTGGAGGAAATGGACATATTCCTAGAACAATATAACCTTCCAAAACTCAATCAGGAAGAATCTAAACATCTCAATAGGCCAATAACTATGGAAGAAATTGAAGCAGTCATCAAAAAGCTTCCAGCAAACAAAAGCCCAGGGCCAGATGGCTTCACAAGGGAGTTTTACCAAACATTCAAGGAAGAACTAAAACCTATCCTCCTCAGACTATTCCAAAAAATTCAAGAGGAAGGAATACTTCCAAACTCATTCTATGAAGCCAGCATCACCCTAATACCAAAACCAGATAAAGACAACACAATGAAAGAGAATTACAGGCCAATCTCCCTTATGAACATAGATGCCAAAATCCTCAAAAAAATTCTAGCAAATCAGATCCAGCAGTACATCAGAAAGATCATACACCATGACCAAGTAGGATTTATCCCAGAAATGCAAGGATGGTACAATATCTGCAAATCAATAAATGTAATACATCACATAAACAAATTGAGAGATAAAAATTACATAATCATATCAACTGATGCAGGAAAAGCATTTGACAAAATCCAACACCCTTTCTTGATAAAAACTCTCCTCAAGGTGGGAATAGAAGGATCATACCTCAACATAATAAAAGCCATATATGATAAACCCACAGCCAAGATCATACTCAATAGGCAAAAACTAAAACCATTTCCCCTAAGAACAGGAACAAGACAGGGATGCCCACTTTCACCACTCCTGTTTGACATAGTACTGGAAGTATTAGCCATTGCAATTAGACAAGAAGAATAAATAAAAGGCATCCAAATTGGAAAAGAAGAAGTAAAGCTGTCCTTATTTGCAGATGACATGATATTGTACATAAAAAACTTGAAAGACTCCATCAAAAAACTAACAGACTTAATAAATGAATTCGGCAATGTAGCAGGATACAAAATTAACACCAAGAAATCTATAGCATTTCTATACACCAATAGTGAATTTACAGGAAGAGAGACTAAAAAAGCAATCCCATTTACCATCACACCAAAAAAATTAAGATACCTAGGAATAAACTTAACTAAGGAGGTAAAAGACCTATACGCGGAAAACTACAGGGCACTGAAAAAAGAGATAGAGGAAGACATAAACAGATGGAGGAACATACCATGTTCATGGATTGGTAGAATCAACATCATTAAAACGTCCATACTACCCAAAGCAATCTATAGGTTCAATGCACTCCCCATTAAAATACCAACAGCATATTTCACAGACCTAGAAAGAACTCTCCAAAAATTCATCTGGAATAAAAAAAAAGACTCCGAATAGCCACAGCAATCCTGAGAAAGAAGAACAAAGTAGGGGGATCTCAATACCAGATATCAAGCTGTATTACAAAGCCACTGTTCTCAAAACAGCCTGGTACTGGCACACGAACAGACATATAGACCAATGGAATAGAATAGAGAATCCAGATATCAACCCAAACCACTATGCTCAATTAATATTTGACAAAGGAGGCATGAACATACAATGGAGTCAAGATAGTCTCTTCAATAAATGGTGTTGGGAAAATTGGACAGATACATGCAAAAAAAATGAAACTAGACCAACTTACACCATACACAAAAATAAACTCAAAATGGATAAAGGACTTAAACATAAGACAGGAAACCATAAAAATACTAGAGGAATCCACAGGCAGAGAAATCTCAGACATATGCTGAAGCAATTTCTTCACCGATACCACTCCTAGGACAATGGAAACTAAAGAGAAAATAAACAAATGGGACTACATCAAAATAAAAAGCTTTTTTACAGCAAAAGAAACCATCAACAAAACAACAAGAAACCCCACTGTATGGGAGAACATATTTGCAAATGTTATCACTGATAAAAGTTTAATCTCCAACATCTACAGGGAACTTACACAACTTAATAAAAGGAAAATAAATGATCCAATAAAAAAATAGGCAACGGACCTAAATAGAATCTTTTCAAAAGAAGACAGAAGGAAGGCCAAGAGACATATGAAAACATGCTCAAAGTCACTAATTATCCGAGAGATGCAAATCAAAACAACAATGCGGTACCATCTCATACCTGTCAGAATGGCTAATATCAATAAATCAACAAATGACGAGTGCTGGCGAAGATGCGGAGAAAAAGGAACCCTCGTGCACTGCTGGTGGGAATGCAGACTGGTGCAGCCACTGTGGAGAACAGTATGGAGTTTCCTCAAAAACTTAAAAATGGAACTCCCATTTGACCCAATGATCCCACTTCTAGGAATATATCCAAAGAAACTAGAAACACCAATCAGAAAGGATATATGCACCCCTATGTTCATAGCAGCACAATTCACCATAGCTAAGATTTAGAAACAGCTTAAGTGCCCACCAGCAGATGAGTGGATTAAAAAACTGTGGTACATCTACCCAATGGAATACTATGCTGCGGTAAAACAGGAATTCTTACCATTTGCAACAACATGGATGGAGATGGAGAGCATTATGCTAAGTGAAATAAGCCAGGCAGAGAAAGATAAATATCACATGATCTCACTTATTTGTGGAATATAATGAACAACATAAACTGATGAACAAAAGTAGATCCAGAGACAGAGAAACATCAATCAGAACATCAAACCTTAGCAAAGGTAGGGAAGGGTGGGGGTAAGGGGGAGAGATCAACCAAAGGACTTATATGCATGCATGTAAGCCTAATCAATGGACACAGACAACAGGGGGGTGGGGGCATGAATGGGAGGTGGGGGATAATGGAAGAATAAGGACACATATGTAATACCTTAATCAATATAGAAATTTAAAAAAAATAAAATCCTTCAACATTTCATATATAAAAAAAACAAAACTAAAAATGGAGCTCCCATTTGACCCAGTAATCCCACTTCTAGGAATATACCCCAAGAAACTAGAAACACCAATCAGAAAGGATATATGCACCCCTATGTTTATAGCAGCACAATTCACCATAGCTAAGATTTGGAAACAGCCTAAATGCCCATCAGCAGATGAGTGGAATAGAAAACTGTGGTACATCTACACAATGGAATACTATGCTGCGGTAGAAAAAGAAGGAGTTCTTACCATTTGCAGCAGCATGGATGGATCTGGAGAGCATTATGTTAAGTGAAATAAGCCAGGCAATGAAAGAAAAACACCACATTATCTCACTCATTTATGGAAAATAAAGAACATTATAACCTGATGAATAAAAAGATAGATACAGAGGCAGTAAAGCACCGAACAGACTATCAAATTACAGTGGGAAGGCTGGGGAGTGTTGGGGAGGGAGGGAAATAGATCAACCAAAGGACTTGTATGCATGCATATAAGCACACCAATGGACACAAGACACTGGGGGTGGGGGGGTGGGATGAAGGCACGTGACAGGGAGTAGGGGAGACTGGGGGAAGGTCAATGGGGAAAAACAGGAGACATATGTACTAATATATGTAATACTTTAAACAATAAAAAAATAAAATAAAAATAAAGAGATTTTTGACTTGCCACAGCCGCTCTGTAAAACACTCTGCACAGTGGCCGGCCCACAGCAAACATGCTCCACGTGTGGAAAATTAGAGTATTTTTTGTTTTGCTTTGTTTATCCTCACCTGAGGATATTCTCTACTGATATTTTTTTTAGAAAGAGTGGAGGGGAGAGGGAGACACAGAGAGAGAGAAACGTTGATGTGAGAGAGCCACATTGATTGATTGCCGCCTGCACGTGCCCGACCAGGTCCAGGGATGGAGCCTGCAACTGAGGTACAAGCCCTTGACTAGAATCAAACCCAAGACTGTCAGTCCACAGGCCAACACTCTAACCACAAGCAACCAGCCAAAGCAACAATTAGCAGTAGTGATGTCAGAACGGGCCCACCTCTGTAGCCTAGACTGCAGGAGAGTTACTAAGTGACTGAAGACTGCCTTTAGTTTTCAGCCCAAGTTTATTTTTTCTACTATAAAGTTTTTTTATATTTATTGTATAACTAAAGGCCCGTTGCACGAAATTAGTGCACAGGGGGTGGGGTGGTCCCTCAGCCTGGCCTGCACCCTCTCCATCCGGGACCCCTTGGGGGATGTCCAACTGCCTCTCGCAATCCGGGACTGCTGGCTCCTAACCGCTTGCCTGCCTGCCTGCCGGATCACCCCAAACTACTCCCCTGCTGGCCTGATCGCCCCTAACCACCTTGCCACTGCCTCGCTCCACACCCGGGCTTCCCTCCCTTTGGCCAGCCGCAGGCACCCAGGACCCGGGCCAGCTTTGTCCTGGCTGGCCGCAGCCACAGGGGACCATGGGCAGGTGGCTTCACCCAGGCTGAAGCCGCTGGTGCTTGGGACCGCAGGGTGGGTGGCTTGTCCCTCTCCTGGGCTGCAGCCTGGCTGGTCCCCCTTCCTCTCTCATGAGCTCATTTGTGCCTGGCTGGTCCCCATTCCTCTCTCCCCGGTGTTGAGTGTCTGAGCCATTAAGGTGTGACAGCATGAGGGTGTGATGACCATTTGCATTTAGCTCTTTATTATATGGGATTTTTAAAATATGAAACCAAGAAAAAGGTAATATAAATAAATAAGTAGCTGGGCTACCTTGAGTTGTGTTTCAGGAAATTGAGG
The DNA here is from genome assembly GCF_963455305.1 of Plecotus auritus. Lineage (NCBI taxonomy): Eukaryota > Metazoa > Chordata > Mammalia > Chiroptera > Vespertilionidae > Plecotus > Plecotus auritus. The sequence continues at coordinate 168,761,323 of NC_137774.1, forward strand.
CTTTAAAATGTCTTCTTTCCTTTAGAAAGCACAGCTCATTTCCACACATGTTCACCATCTTTCTGCACAACAGTTGGGTGTGATCAGGGGTAACTGCTGTTCCCAGTGCATAGAAAGGAAAACACACAAAAGATTGGTGACTTTCCTGCCTGGCAGGAACAAAACCGGAAGCTCTGTCGCTTGAATCTCCCATCATTGGGCCTTAAGACCATTAAGCCACCAAACAACAACAATATTAATTCCTAATCACTAAAACATTCCTGAACATTGATTATCCCATCAGTTTAGGTCCTTACAATGTGGTGGGGATGCATTGCTTACCTCCCCCTCTTAATGCCTGAAAGCCCTGATTAGCTAAGATTTGCTCTTAATAGTTTTATACTTTCTTTTTTGTTTGTTTTGTTTTTTCTTTTTTAATTTATCTTTATTGTTGCAAGTATTACAGATGTCCCCATTCCTTCCCCCCCGCTCCCCCTCCCCCCCCCCCCCCCCCCCCCCGCATAGACCCCTTCTCTTCCCCACGTCCAGGTCTTTACCACACTATTGTCTATGTCTATGGGTTATGCATATATGCATATAAGTTCTTTGGTTAATCTCTCCCCACACACCTACCAACCCCCATCTAAATGTTCACCAATAATCCCCTTTGAAGCTGTCATTTAACTTGAAGCAGAAATGAGACTAGAATAAATAGATGGTTACAGTCTTGAAAATAAAATTAGAAAAGCATAACCTCCTGTAATCAGCCAGCTCCCTAGAGTATGCTGCTTACAAATCCACTCAGAGTGGCTTCTAGTGGTAGTCATGGAGATGGTGAGAGGGACTGGACTTGGGATATACTTTGGAAGTACAGCTGGCTGGTTTTGCCGATAAATTAGGTATGAGACAAAGAGGCTAAATCCCAACTGGAGGGTCTGAGCAGCAGGGTGAATGTGGAATCATTTTCCAAGATGAGGAAAATGGAAAGGGCATTTTATGAAATGCAAAGAATTTATTTTTCAAAATGTTAAGCTTAAAGTGCTTAATACCTATGTAGGTGGAGGTATCACATAGGCAGTTACATATCTGAGTCCAAGGCTCACGGGAGTGATCAGAGCTAGAGATAGAAATGTCAGAGTCATCAGCTGGCAGGGACTAGAGGGGATCCCTTGTTCAGATCAACAAGATTTTTGAGGACTGAGAATTGGAAGCACTAAATCAATAGGGTCCCATAGTAAAGATGGTGCTTTTCAAGAAATGTTCCTAAAATAGCAGTCAATTCTATCAAATGCTACTAAGAATTCAAATAAGATGACTGAGACTAGACAATTGGGATTTGCAACATGATATTCATTAATAATCCTGAAAATAAGATTTCTATTGAAAATAAAGTCCTAATTGAAATGAGTCCAGAAGCCATATGAAGTGAGAAATTAGAGAAAGAGGATTAAGAACCTGTTTTAGGCCCAGCCAGCATGGCTCAGTGGTTGAGTGTCAACCTATGAGCTAGGAGGTCACAGTTCAATTCCAGGTCAGGGCACATGCCTGGGTTGCAGGCTCCATCCGCTTTGTGGGGTGCAGGAGGCAGCCAATCCATAATACTCTCTCATCACTGATGTTTCTATCTCTCTCCCTCTCTTTCCTTCTCTGAAATCAATTAAAAATATATTTTTTTAAAAAAGATTTACCATTGTTATCACACTGTCTTTAAAAAAAGAACCAGTTTTAGCACCACGGTCAAATAGTAGAGCAGAGAAATAGGATAGTAGCTGGAAGGGCATATGGGGTCAAGCTTTTTGGTTTTGTTTTGTTTTGTTTAGACTGACTTGGTTTGCTTGCTTTGTTAAACATGGGATACAGTACAGCATGTCTGGTGACTGCTGAAAAAATATAATAGAGAGAAAAATCGATGGTACAGAAGCAAAGAGGAATAACTCCAGGAATAAAACCCTTGAGTACAAGAATGGTACCATGTGTACCAATAATGCATCAGCCATAGATGGAAGCCTGGATAATTCATCCACGGTTAGAGCAGGTAGAGTGCACTGGTATAGGTGCAAGTAGGTTTGTAAATTTTGGTGGTAAAAAAAAAGGAGGAAAATCAGTTCTGCTTAGCTCTCTTTTATTAATGCAATGGGAAGAAAAGGCACCAGTGTGTTTTGGAGGAAAGGAAAGTTGGGGGTTGGAGAAGAGATGGTGTGGAAAGTGGTCTTGGAGAGTGGGGGGAGGCACAGGCTAAGGAAACTGTGGTGTTGCCGGATAATGCCCGGGCACTGCAGCATGGCTCTGTTCCTTCCAGACACCTTGAACTGTTCGGCCACAGATACAGGGAGCGCAGACAGTTGCATTTAACCAAGATGGGGGTTTGACAGCAAGAGGATGATGGAAGAGCGAAGAAGCAGAATTAGGAGTGTATGAAGAGGAGCGATTAGACTGATTATGGGATCTGAACTGGATAGGGCAAAATGAAATACATATGCAGATTAATGGAAAGGCAATAGTAAATGCATTAGAAATATCAGCTAGTTCAAGAATGGGAAACTCCATAGTCCATATCCCCCTCCCTCCAATGTTATTATAACTTTAGGTTTCTTAGGAATGTTAACTATAATATTATACTAGCCCAGCCGGCGTGGCTCAGTGGTTGAGTGTCAACCTATGAACCAGGAGGTCATGGTTTGATTCCCAGTCAGGGCACATGCCCAGGTTGCAGGCTTGATCCCCAGGAGGGGGCGTGCAGGAGGCAGCCTATCCATGATTCTCTCTCATCATTGATGTTTCTACCTCTCTATCTCCCTTCCTCTCTCTAAAATCAATAAAAATATTATACTATAACAGTCTATATTAAAATTATATTAACTTGCTTTAAACTCAAAGTTATAGAGTTTTTAGACAAAGCTCTACAAACTTTCATTTATAGATTCCAAAACCTAAATTAGAGGAGAGCCCAGTAAAACCAGAATCGCCTGTTGCCTAAATCTATTTTTGACTCATCCCTCTCAAACTCTATATCCAAAGGAACCCCCGAGCACTTTTGATTCCTTTTTCCATTTGCTTGCCTTCTTTGTATTGTTTCCCTTTCATGTTCACCCCAGATCCACGGCAAGACTAACCTCCAGACTCCTTTACTTGTGTCTCAAACAGGCCAACCTTGCTTGACTTTATGGCCCAGGGAAACCTTGTCACATCTCTGAGTCCTTTCCAGTGAATCTGAATTTCCTGTGCTTTTCCGTTTACTTCTTCCCCTCTCCTCCCTGTTGCTATTCCCGACCCCGTCCTGTGGATGCCTAGACTGCCCTGGAATATTCCAAGGTCCCACTGTGCAAGTAGCCAGCTGTGAGGGAGAGACCTTGAGAACCCTGCACACCAAGGGACCACAGCTAGCTGGCCAAGTCCTTCCTTGGCAGCCTTGGTTTGGAAACACTTCACAGGCTATTTGCTGGGAGTTGGGCAGAGATTGCTCTTTTGGAAACCTCTCTCCTCATCAGCTGCTTGCTGGCCGGCCTCTGTGCGAGTTGGAGCACGAGCCTCCAGAAGAAGGCAGTGAAGTGCTCTTGGGAGTCACTTGTTAAAGGAGAGGATGGTTGTGATTTTGTGAGTTCACATCCCAAGACCAACCAACTTCCTATTCTTCTTTCAAACATATGGAGTAAATAAAGAGGAAAATAAGGTTATTAATTGTAACTAACCTTATTTGTCATATCTCTCCCCACCCCCTAAAAAAGCACTTTTTAAAGGGGAAAAGGCCTTTGTTTATTCAAGTCACGGTGGTTTGACAGCTTAGCTGGAACAGCTGGGGAGCTAGCGGAGCCCTTCAGAAGGCTCGGCCAGGGGGAGGAGCAAGTGCATAAGATAACAAAATATTGATGTTTTGCACAGCATCCTGGCACTGGTTATTAGATCTGTGGAATGAAAGTGTGACAAATGCCAGGCTAGGAACTCCTCTGCACCAGAGAACACATGCTCTGAAGGCCCAAGGAAGTGTCAGGAAACCTGCAGATTGTTCAGCCTCTACACGGAAAAACTGCTTTGCAGCGTCTTCCCTGGTGAGATTACGACGGCCTGCGGGAGACACAAGGCCAAGATGCTGGGAACTGGAGCTGGCCTTCAGGGAGGCTGCGGGCTGGGCCTTCGGATGCCTGTCACTGCTTCCTCCCCACGTGTTCACAGCCGGAGCCCAGGCGCTGAGCCCCTCCTTGTTTCAGGGCAGAAGGAGGTCAATGTGAGTCAGGAGAGAAAGCTGCCAAAGGGAACGTGAAAACAGGCCCAGTGGAAAGGATTGCGGGAGCTGACGGAAGCCACACCAGGGCTCCTGAGGTTGACAGCAGCCCGCAGAACGCACAAACTTCGCCACCTTCTCCCTGGCCGGGCAGGTGCAATGCAGAGCGACGTGTCTGCCCGGGAACACGGCATGACTTGGACCTTCCATAAAAGCGGAATGTCCTGCACACTCTGCAGCTTGTCCCGTTAAACTTGGTGTCTCTAGGGAGGAATGTCAGTGAGCGTATTATCAGGGAACGTTGTTCGTAGAAAACAGAAATCTGGAGCGTTTTTCTTATTATACGTTTTAAAGGCCCCACCACAGACTAAGCTCAACAATACTGATAGTGTCTGGGAGCCCGAGGCAGCTGGAATTGGTGGGTGAGAACAACCGAGAGAAGAGAATTATATGAAAAAGGCGCTCTAGAAATCTTCATGGGACTTTGCTCTAATCTGTGGGTGAATACTAAGGTGTGCACGTGCAGTGGTGAAACTCCACGCGGCAAGGCAAAGAACTACCAGGGATCTATAACCTGAACATGGTCCAGAACTCATTCCTGGTTGGGAGGCATTGGCTTTCTGAGCAGCCAGAGTGGGGAGACCTTACTGTAAACCTGGGACATTCAGTAGGGACCCTAATAAGCACATACCTTAGTAGTGGGACTAAAGTAGACCTAACCTTAAAAGGCTTAACACTAGCCTTAAAGATCAACTTATTTCACAAGTAACTTTAATGCATGCCCCGCCCCCCCCAAAACATCAACACTTTTTAAGTGAAGACAATGACATCCAGATTCTCCTCAACATAACACATTACAGTGCGCACCATTCAATATGAAATCACTAGGCATGGAAAGAAGCAGGAAAATATGACCCACAAACAGGAGGGAGAAAATATTTTCCACAAATTGAGGCTGTTTCTACTACCAGAGAAAATATTGAATTTTATTTTAATACAGTTTTAACTTATCTTTGTGTTGAAGGTATTGCAAACGTCTCCCTGTTTTTTCTCTCATTGACCCCCTCCTCCCTGCTCCTGCACCCTCCAGAGGCCTTCACCACCCTATTGTCTGTGTCCATGGGTTGCATAAATGCAAATATGTTCTTTGATTAATTCCCTCCCCTCCCCTCTGAGATTGCGATTCATCAGTCTGTGGTATGCTTCTGTGTCTCTGATCTATTTTGTTTATCAGTTTATTTTGTTCTTTGGATATCATATATGAGTGAGATGATGCGATACTTGTCTTTCTTTGACTGGCTTATTTCGCTAAGCAAAAAGGTCCCTTCATGCTGTCTCAAGGGGTAAGTGATCCTTCTTTTTTACTGCAGCATAGTATTCCATGGTGTAAGTGTATCACAGCTTTTTATCCACTCATCTACTGATGGGCACTTGGGCTGTTTCCAGATCTTAGCTATTATAAATAATGCTGCTATGAACATAGGAGTGCATAAATTCTTTCTGATTGGTGTTTCAGGCTTCTTAGGATATATTCCTAGAAGTGGGACCACTGAGTCAAATGGCAGTTCTATTTTTAATTTTTTGAGGAAACTCCACAGTTTTCCACAGTGGTTATACAGTCTGAATTTCCACCAACAGTGTACTAGGGTTCTTTTTTCTCCACATCCTCACCAGCACTTGTTATTTATTAATTTACTGGTGATATCCATTCTGGTAGGTGTGAGGTGGTACCTCATTGTCATTTTAATTTGCATTTCTCTGATTATTAGAGACTTTGAACATTTTTTCATATGTTTCTTGACCAATACTATGTCTTCTTTGAAGAAGTGTCTACCGTATTCAGGTCTTCTGCCCATTTTTTTTTTTTTTTTTTTTTTTTTTTTTTTACTTAATAGATGAGGACACAGAGATCCAGAGATTTCATTTGGTCATAATGACATAATTATAGACATAGTCAAGGATGGAAGCCAACTCTCCAACACTGTAATACAGAATTCCTTTAGCTTTTCATGTTGCTAAATTCCTCTACTAGCTACCCAGTACCCTGTAAGTGGTAAAGATCATCTGGAAACTCCCTGATCATCTACCCAAAGGGGTCAGTATCCATGGTCAAAAATGAAAAATATTGGTGTTAAAGTTGGAAAAAAAATTTAAATAATGTTTTGGGTATCCATTTACTAGAAAAAATGTGGCATTAAAAATAGTTGAGGAAATCCTTTTGGATTTTAGATGTAGAAGATTTATTATAAAATTATAGGCTTATTTTTTTTTGCTTTAATTTTTTTACATTTGTTTTTAATTATATCTTTCCAAATCATTTGCTATTTTAGACACAAAACCAAATTGTTTTCTTAATATCATATAAAAAGCTGGCTATTAATTGGGAACCAAAATCAAGTTTTGTTTTGTTTCAAAGGATGAGAACATAGAGGAAGAAAAGCTATTCCAGGAGAAACATGTTTGGTGGTGAAGAATAGCTGTGAAGTTCTGAGCAATTAAAAAAAAAGATAACTTCTTTCCAGACATTTTTCAAACGAGAAATTAAAATGGTCTACCACTTTCACTAAAGTTCTGGTACAAGGAAGTAGATATATCAACATAAATGTCACGGCTTGAGATAATTAAGAGATGCATTGGAGTATTTCTGCACTCTGTGCATTAGATCACATGACTTGATACTCAGTGTTCAAGTATCAAGGTTCATCTTGTCCTTTTTAGTATGACATAGACAGAAAGACAATGTTATGTAAGTTGCCTTCTAAGGGGACTTACATACACCTTGTCTTTCTGTCTATGTCAGACTGAAACAAACACATGCAGAAATCTGTATCAGCAAGTCATTGATGATAGAAGGGCTCAGCCAGTGGATCTTTTTCATAAAAAATGTTTTCACTATGTGTCTCTAGGCAGTGTTGACATTTTTACATTCTACCATGTGTGTATGTTTTGTTGTTGTTATTTGGGTTTGATTTGGCTTACTTCTAAAGAAAATTTCCTTTCCTTTCCAAAATGCATTAATAACACTGACATGCTCATAAGGCTTGTGCCAAAACAACCAGGGAGAAAAGCTGTAGCAACAAACATGACATTGAATTTTACTGACACTGAAAGTATTTTCCATAGAGACTAAGCAATATACATGCAACTGTAAATGTATGCTATTGTTACAAAGGAAATAGAATGAAGTACGTGAATTCTACTCAGTAGGGAACCAACATCAAAATGGTTTTTAGCATAGAATGGTTCACAGCTGCACTAATGTTCTGTTATCATCTGAAACACAACACGTGATGATCTCACATCTAAGACCTGAATAGAACCATTGCTATTGAAAGGCTATTTCCTAGCGCGAAGGCATTTCATTCTATGCATGCCTCCTCTCTCAGCTCACACTGTTGTATAAAATTGTCTGACAGCATGGTAGGTGGAAAATGAAGAGAAAATCTACCACATTGCTATGATAGAGAAGGAGCTATGCAGTGGTTTAAGTTTCAGTTTTAAAGAATATGTCAAATCTTCCATGGGATATATGTATTTTTTTTTTACGCTGCCTGAAAACAATTAAATATGGCTTAGATGAAATATAAACTGTCTAATTAGAATGTTAATGACTTTTAGACACATCAATAGTTATAATAAGAGCTGAAAATGCAAAGCCTGGGAATGTCTATAAGAGCTCTTTGACAGCCAGACAAGTTGAAGATGAGTTTTAATTCTAAATTTGTAACTCACTCCAGGCAAAACTCTTCCTCCCAGTGTCTTAGGTATTCTTGGCTTAACCGAGCTCTTCTCTTTTGCCACAATATGTTCAGTTGCAACAAGCACTAGGCATTCATCTGAATCATGGGGCTTGGCCAACAATAATGTGGGAGTGAAAGGGATTCACTAATAGGAAGCAAAAAGGAAAGCCAAGTCAATATGTGATGCCTTTCACTTTTGTAGAAAATATGGAAATAAAGTATGGTCATGCTGTGCTTGACCTACAGAGTATTGGTGTTTAATAATAACTTGAATGTAAAATCAGATATTTTTGTCCAGCTTATATGGCTCAGCAGTTGAATGCTGATGCATGGTTTGAGTCACAGTCAGGGCCCATGCCTGGCTTGTGGGCTCGATCCCCAGTAGGGGGCATTCAGGAGGCAGCCCATCAATGCTTCTCTCTCATCATTGATGTTTCCATCCCTCTCTCTGAAATCAATAAAAAACATATTTTTTAGTCTGATATTTTTTCTGTTCCCTACTTTTTTCATAACTTATCAATGGTAAATGTTAACCAATGTCAGCCCACAGAATTATAAGGTATATGATACATATGAATACAGTTATAGTGATTTCCCTCCAAATTCCTGAAAAAGAGTTGAAAAAATGATGGGTATACCAAAGTCCTGATAGGATACTGCACACTCACATGGGTTAATTGAGGATAATTTAGTAAAAGGTCTATATACATATGTGTCAGGAGAATTAAAGGGAGCCTACAAAAGAGAATGGCTTTACCTGGGGAAAGAAATGAGAGAAGTAGGGGAAGTCACTGTTTTGTAAGATAAAATATCTGTAAGAGACCAGGAGTGTTAGAAGGCCCAGTCCTCCATAAATCAATATAGTTAAAATAGCAATCTAATCTTAAAGGTTCATGGCTATTTCCTCTTTTGTGTTCCCATTGAACTTCATATTCACCTCCAACACTTACGACATTATCGGCTTCTCCTACTACCTAGCAATAATAATAATCAGGCATCAATCATAAATGTGCTCCCTTCACCACCTCTTCTCTTTTCAGGTACAAAAGAGAATAAAAGTGTGTTGTTTTTTTTAAAAAAAGCTTGAAAACAAATATTTTCACTTTGTAAATTTGACAAAGGATAAGGAGAAGTAAGAAGTAGTGAAAGGAACTAATATGCCAAGACTTTGGCTATGCAGCTGTGCTCAATGTTTAACAAAATTCTTTACCATTGTGTGGTATACTTGAGTTTTTTCACTCTGGAACTATTTGATGACCTCTCTGAATTCTGAGCAGGGTCATGGTAAGCCACTGCCTTGTGCAATATAGCAACAATATTCTTACTAAGATTCCATCTCCTTTACCAAATGGACAAGAAGTCGGTTTGAATCACACCCTCCACTAGAGCAGACTCCCTTTCTTTAAGATAAGGATTGGTACATAATGTCACTCACTTGTGGAATATAATGAACAACATAAACTGATGAACAAAATTGATCCAAAGACATAGAATCATCGAACAGACTGTCCAGCCTGAGGGAAGGCCAAGGAGGGTGGGAGGGTGGTGGGGGGAAGGTAAGAGATCAACCAAAGAATTTGTATGCATATAAGCATAAACAATAGACACAAACAATTGGGGGGGGGAGGGGAGGTAGGCCAGGACTGGGGGGTGGGGGCAGGCTGAGAGACGGCAATGGGGGGGGAAAGGGGACATATGTAATACTTTCAAAAATAAAGAATTAAAAAGAAAAGATAAGGATTAGCACTGGGCAAGCCCTTCCTGAATCTCAGGACGCAGCTCTGTTTTATAATAAATCTGGAAGAAAATGTATCATTAGTTGATATGGAAGTGGAGAGACTGAGTCCCCTTCTATTTATCATTAAAGTCTATTGGAGGCCCTGGCCCATGTGGCTTAGTTGGTTAGAGCATCATCCAGTGCACTGGAAGGCTGGGGATTTGATTCCCAGTCAGGGCACATGCCTAGGTTGCGGTTGGAGCGCCGAAGGGAAGCAACTAATTCGTGTATCCCTGTCATCCAACACTCTCTCTCTTTCTCTCTCCCACCCCCCCCCCCCCCCGTTCTCCCTCTCTAAAGTCAATTAAAAAAAAAGTCCAGCTCTCTTGTTCAAAGAATTCCTCTCCTTTTTACACAGCCCTGCCAAACTTTCTGTACATGTGGCTGTCATGTTTTTCTAATAATGCATTTACATGATAGGAAATTGGCAACATTAAATTTTTACGGGGTGGGGATATCAGAAAGAGAAACCACCAAAACACCCTGAGTCACAGAAAGAAAGAAAGAAATCCTGTGGCCTCTTTTACAAAACTTCATGACTGGGTGAGCTCCAATATATTTCCATCTCCAAAGAGAGCTGCAAGAGTGAAGTGCCTTGCCTGTATCTAGCAAAACCTATTTTAATGGTTCAGGGTTTATGTTCTGAGAGTTTTCAAAGGCAATGCATTCATTTTAGTGCAGTTGTTTGCAATGACGACTTTTCTGTTGCTTTTCCTAATTTCGTGCTCATTTGATTTATTTGGGAGTTTGGGAGAAATCGCTATTCCACATCAGTTTTTCAGGCAATTATGGCAGAATGTTATTTTCATCACATTGGGGGGAAATATTAAAATGTTATTTCAAAATGTCCCACATGGAGCAAGTTCATCATTTTAAGCTGATCTCCTCCTGGCCAGGCCGGCCTGTGGGACAATGATGTTCCTGGCACTCAGTGTTGTACATGGCATAACCAGCCATTCAGTCAGTCACCACTGAGTGTCTGCTTCATCACTGGAGTCACAGTGACCACACTCTGTCTGCACTGAGCTTATTGATTGAGAAGATACTCAACACATACATATTAAATTAATAAATATTAATTAATAACTCATTCATCTGGCTTATTGCCTCTACTTACAGGTATATGACCAGCAGTCCTCCCCAGTTACTTTCGCGTATCCCCCGGGACTCTTCCATTTACTTGGGAAAAGATCTGCATATGTTCTTCTCTTTTATGATTATGAAAAACACATTTACTGTATATCAGATCTCTTCTAAACATGTAATAGACATTCATCCACCAATGTTATCCTCCTACCAACCATGGCACAAGTGCATCTTACACAAAATGTAGGAGACTCCTCCACCTTGATTTCTGTTTTGTTAGCTGGTCCTAGAAACACCAATGTTTCAGAAAACTGCTAATGAAAACAGCTGATTTGGGTTCTGCTGATAAGCCCTCTCTCCACATGTGCTGATGAATAATCCAGCTGGCCGGGAGTTGGGTGGAATTGCCATGCCATTCCCTTCCGTGGCCCAGCTCTCTCTTCTTTCTCCCCACAGATGTTTACTCCAATTATTTTGACTTTTCTATCAACCAAAATCAAAAGTTCTCATTCATCTCAACATGCAAACAGATACTAAGGGAGTCCCATTAAAGATTATTTCAAAATACACTTTCTACCCCTTTCCATTAGCTGATTCAGTCAAGCATGGGATGGAAAAGCACACAATTAAGCAACTGTATTCATTTCTTAGTGCTGATTCCCACAAAGTACCACCAACTAGGTGGCTTAAGACATAGAAACTTACTATTTCATAGTTCAAGAGGCCAGAATTAAAAATCAAAGTGTCAGCAGGGCTAGTTCCTTGCTGGGGGTTCAGAGGGGGAAGCTGGTGACTCACTCCTAGCTTCTAGTGACTGCCATCAATACCTGGCATTTCTTGGCTCTTGGACACATCACTCCAATCTCTGCCTCCATCCACACATGGCATTCTCCCTGCATGTGTATTAAATAAGATTTTAAATGTCCTTCCAGGTTTTTATGACTCAATATATATTCCACTAGTGGCCTGGTACATGAAATTCGTGCACGGGGGTCGGGGGGAGGTTCCCTCAGCCCAGCCTGCACCATCTCCAATCTGGGACCCCTTGGGGGATGTCCCACTGCTGGTTTAGGCCTGATCCCTCTCGCAATCTGGGACCTCTGGCTCCTAACAGCTCACCTGCCTGCCTGCCTGATCACCCCCAACTGCCCTCCCCTGCCGGCTTGATCTCGCCCAGTCTCTGTCTCTCTTTGTTTTTCTCAGCAGTCCTCCAGGCCTCCCTGACTCCCTGTTGCCCTCTTCCTCTTTTCCAGCTGGGAGGGGGCGGGGCCAGTGGGGGCCGCTCCACCCTCTGTCTGCCCTCCCTTCCATCCAGGCCTTTTCAGGCCCAGTCTGTTTGGTTTCCTCATTCTGAGAGAGGCTCTGAAATCGAGCTGAGAGGGAGGGAAAGAAAGAGAGAAAAGGCTGTGAGCTGGTGGGCACTGTGTGTGTCTGTGCGTGTGTGCAGTTGTGAGTGAGTGTGAGTACCGATCCCACCTCCCCTATCCCCGTCTCTGCTACCACAAGTACCCACACACCAGAGCCTGCTGTGCATGCAGCCTGGGCATTTGGGGGAGCCTCCAGTCATTGTGGATGTGATGGACCCAGGGTTTTTATATATTAGGATCTTTATACTATTTTTACAATCTGCTTTTTCTGAATGCCACCATATACAGCATAGGGCAAAAGTAAGTCTATAGTTGTTCATATGGAAAAATAATACAATAATTAATAAATAATAATGTAAGAATAAACTCTGTTTCCCATACCCACAACTGTAAGCCTACTTTTTTTTGCCTCACCCTGTATAGAATATGCTGAGCATGTTTCTGTATCCTTTGATATTTGCAAACATTATTTTCAATAACTATAATGGAGGGGATTATAGTTTTTTACCCAATTTTGTATAGCTGAACATGTATATCATGCTCAATTTTACACTATAATTAATCACACCATTGTACATAAGTTTTAAACATATTTCCATTCATTTCTTTAGGTTGTTATGACTTTACAGATATAACATTAAATTCTATCAAAATTAGGTATATTTTAGTGGATTTTGTTTTTATATATAGGAAACATATCTTAAATCATTGATTTCAATGCATTTTGTATTTCTACAACAAGAAACCAACAGATGGCGATGTTGGTGCAGCTTTCCAAGAATGAGGTTGCCTGGGTGCAGCCAATGCTTCCAGTAAAGGGACAAGGCGGGATGGGAATTTGTAGAATGGATGGCTTTACCAAGATCTATATGCTAATTTTATGAGTTCTGGAAAAGCAAGGAAAAAAAATGTATGTTCAAATTCTCATGTCCATCACAGACACTGGGAGAATGGAGGCATTGGAACATTTTATTTTCCATCTCTACTCTATTAGTACATCTCAGAACACCTACAGTTTATTATTATTATTTTTTCTTCTTCTCAGAAACATCTGAGTGAGAGGCCAGCAGGGAGTTCAAGTTCCCCAATGCCAAGTTGAGAGTGCCGCACCTTCTCACATACCAGTTTCATTGAGAGCTCATACCATTCAAGTTTTTTAAAACCCCAAGCTATCCTTTCTTTTCTTTGAAACTACCACAGTACAAGCCTCATTAGGGGTTTTATAATATACTTGTTAGCTGTTTTCTAATTGAGAAGGTTCTGTTCTTTTCACCTCAAGGAATCATTTAGGAGACAAACAGCAGCATACAATAATTAGATTTGATTGACTCTAATTGATTTGAATGTTAATGAAACTGTGCCTTTGTTTCACTTGAACTTAGCTGACACTTAATAGGCTTGCTTCTCCAACTTGCCTCTCCCACTTCTCCCATCATACCATTCGACACTATTCCTGTGCCATAAGCACTGTGTGTCTGAAAGCTTTTAATCAGCTGTGGGTGATGCCCAATAGGAGTTCTCAGCTCTTCCAGCTCCCTCACCTCCCATGTCAGTTGCCAAGGGAACCATTTCCCTGAGTCAACAATGAAAGACATCAAATTTGGTTGTTGTTTTTCTTTTGCCTTGATGAGAGCCACTAAAAGCCCTCTTGCATCAGAGCACAAGTGCCAACCTCTTCAACCATCTCTTCTCATACAACCTGAAAGCAATCTTGATCTATAGTAAGGGATGGGAGAGGGAAATGTGATAAGCCCTGGTTGTGAAAAGTAGCTGAGGTCAATAGCATGGAAACAATATGCATTGGTTTCCCAAAAGGAAAAACTAAATTTGCTATTTTTGTATTTTGATAGAATTTTCAGCTATGTGTCCTGTTTGATTGGAGTAGGGTAGATGGGTTTGTATTAGATGCTGACCAGTATTTTGATACATCAGGAGGCCAATGATGAGTCTGCTCAGAGGCTGGTGAGGAAGAGTCTCTACAGTCTTTCTACTCAACACACCCAGTCCTTACATGTTTGGAGCTGTAAGCAATATAGTTCCATGAATGTAAGAAGGAAGTCCCTTTGAAGGGGAAGGATGGGCCCAAAGCCACCCCAGCCCCCTTTTTGAGAATTTGAGGTGAAAGAAAAATTAGTCTGCCTGCCCATCCCCATTCACAATCTTTTATGCAGAAAATATAAATTTAAAATAGGTATTGTGGGCAAATTTCACTTGGGAAAATGAAAACGATGTCTTAGGATGGCCAAGCTGAACAGAATGGCAGGTAGAGAATAGGTTCTGGAATGAGAAAAGCCAGCCCACTCCTTTTATCTGGTTTTCTGTATGGAAGAGGAGGTGATCTGATTGATTTTTACAATATTTTTGTAACCAGTCGAACACATCCTTCTGAGTCATGGCCCAGTTTGTCAATGGTGATGGTTTCTCAAATTGCAATCATTATCATCACCTGAAGATCAAAAAATAGCTCAGTGTCCTAAGCTGGCCCCAGACCTGTAGAATCAATCTCTGGAACTGGAGGCCAAGTATCCACACATGTAACACCTATTCCTGGGTGGTTATTTACATAACTCACAAAGACCAATGCAAGAGTGACTGCCCTCCAGAGAGGGGCACAGGGCATTCCTCTCAGAAAACAAGTTCTAAACCAGGATGAGCTTTGGGGGAGGCGCCCTATGACATATCTAAAATGGTTTGAACATTTTTTGTGTGTAAGCATGTCTACATACATTTTTCTGGTGAGGAGCTTTAGATCTTTAATGAGATCCCCAAGGGAGTCCATGACTCTCTCCAAAGGGTCAATAACTACTTGACTTCAGCAATAATGACAGGTATCCTCAAAAGAAAAGATCTGAATCATATCTCCACCCACTCTCCCTCCTTCCCCTTCCTCCCCTGCAACACTCCCCCCTGCCCCCAACTTGGACATTGGAATTATCCAGACTTATCAAAATGTCCATGACTAAATTTGGTTTGTAAGCAAGCAAAATGATACAGTGAGTATTGTAATGGCTTTCCTTCCTGGACTGAATGATTACCTCAAACCAGAAAACAAAAGGTTAATTTTGTTCTCTGCCCACATTATAAAAACAAAATCAGTGATGATGCAGTCTCTCCACTTCTCCAAAAACCAAAGTGGTTTCTGAGAAATCTCTCACCACTCTGAAGAGTGAACGATTAGAACACTCATGATTAGAGAAATCAGATTAATTGGCCTGGAGTGTGAGGTGAGAGTGTGTTCTTTAATGAAGATGGCTGTGCAAAGTGGATGCACACAGAGCTCAAGCAGAATGGTTCAGGAACAAGGGCCGTGTTTCTCAAAGTGTGCTTAGAAAACTGCATAACATCAATTCCCCGTACACACCTCAACCTTAATAATCAGAACCACAGGTGATAGGGCCAGAGAATCGGCAGTTAGAACAAGTTTCAAGGAGATTGGTGACTATAAAACATTCTAAAGTTTGAGTTCTCAGGTAACATTTCTCTTGAGTCATCTTTTTAAAAAATGTTTTTTATTGATTTCAGAGAGGAAGAGAGAGGGAGAGAGACAGAGACATCAATGATGAGAGAGAATCACTGATCAGCTGCCTCCTACATGCCCCACACTGGGGATTGAGCCTGCAAAAAGGGCATGTGCTCTGACCCGGAATTGAACTGTGACTTCCTGGTTCATAGGTCGATGCTCAACCACTGAGCCATACAGGCCAGGCTCTTGAGTTATCTTTATGGAACAGAGAAGGCCATGCTATTGAACCTGGAACCTGATGCACATAGTGAGTAAATAGCAACAGGGAACCCAATCTCTTCCCATGGGAAATTGTAATCCTGTCCAGATGATTACTCAGAAGGCTGAGAATTGGAAAACAATTGCATAATCATAAAAATCTGTCCTGGACACAATTAAGAAGAATATTACACCATCACATTTAATGAATATCTTAAAAGTTCATTATCCTAGATTTGAAACAACCCAATGAATGTTGTCTTCTTTTAACCAAAAGTGCTCATTGAACCTAAGTGCAAAAGGATAAATTTAAAAATTATAAAGCAATTCAAATCCCAACTCTAGGGCTCTCTGATTAATAAAGGATATTCAGAAGTGAGCCTGTCCATCCCCCAGTTCAGCAGGTTTGGGGCAGGGTGGGGACTTCACATATTGTAATTTACTGCTCTCAGAAGGGTGTGTCAGTGAGACCAGGGAATCCATTCCCAATGTAGCCAAACCCAGTCCCAAGGGAAACTAAACATGTTTGATTTTTTTTTAAATCTTTTTTGCCTCATTCACCTCAAAATTGGTCCTGCCTAGAGTTCAGGCTCAGATGTTTCTCAGATAGTCATTATTTTCACACCAAAGCATTTCTGAGGAAGTTGGAAATAGCTCTGTAGCCATAAATAAAATGATTATTTTATCGTCAGATAATTAGTAAGAATGTCTGCTACGTCTTCTTGTCTATTATTGCTCCCTCCCAATGTCTATGCAAAGGAGAGATCTGACTCTTGGAAATAAAGTTGTTTTCTTAACATTTCTTTCATTTTTTAAGAAAGAGGAAAAGAACACTAAAGCAAGACACTAAATTCACTAGGAGGTATAAGCAGATCAGCAGATAGAAACTGATGTGAAAGAGTCATATCCGCCCCTGCCTGCTGTCACAAACTTCTGTGGAAAGAAATTTCAAAATATATGGAGTTTCCTTAAAAAACTAAAAATGGAACTCCCATTTGACCCAGTGATCCCACTTCTAGGAATATATCCAAAGAAACTAGAAACACCAATCAGAAAGGATATATGCACCCCTATGTTCACAGCATCACAATTCACCATAGCTAAGATTTGGAAACAGCCTAAGTGCCCATCAGTAGATGAGTGGATTAAAAAACTGTGGTACATCTACACAATGGAATACTATGCTGTGGTAAAAAAGAAGGAATTCTTACCATTTGCAACAGCATGTATGGAACTGGAGAGCATTATGCTAAGTGAAATAAACCAGTCAGAGAAAGGTAAATATCACATGATCTCACTCATTTATGGGATATAATGAACAACATAAACTGATGAACAAAAACAGATCCAGAGACAGAGAAACATCGATCAGACCATTAAACCTCAGAGGGAAGGTAGGGGAGGGTGGGGGTAAGGGGGAAGAGATCAACCAAAGGACTTGTACGCATGCATATAAGCCTAACGAATGGACACAGACAACAGGGGGTTAGGGCATGAGTGGGGGGAGGATTGGGGGGTAATAGGGGGATAAGGACACATATGTAATACCTTAATCAATAAAGAAATTTAAAAAAAAAGAAAATATTTCAAAATAGGGTTTGCTGAAAGAACTTATTCATTAGTCTGCCCAGTCAAGTTAATGAGGTCATTTACATTGCTTCCATGAAGATGGGAGGTCTGCGACTACATCATGAAAATTTGGATTGGGGGATTAGAGTATAAATCATTTCTACGGATATGGGCAGAATAGCGCTCTTCACCCCAAAAATACTCATCCTAACCTGCACAATCTGAGAATATGTTCATTTGTATGGTAGGGGAATTAAACTTGCAGATTAAGGCAGCAACCTTAATTCCTGAGAGTGCTCGTTGGAGGATGTTAAGAAAGAGAGATTATCCTAGATTATTCAGGTGGGCCATGTAATCAGAAGGTCCTTAAAGGTGAAAGAGGGGGAGACACAAGAGTCAGAGTATAGCACCTCGGAATATAACGGATTCAGTTCCAGACCACTGCAAAAAAGCGAATGTCATAATAAAGTGAATCGCACCAAGTTTTTGGTTTCCTAGTGCATATAAAAGTTATGTTTAGCCAAGCCAATGTGGCTCAGTGGTTGAGCATTGACCCATGAACCAGAAGGTCACAGATTGATTCCTGATCAGGGCCCATGCCTGGGTTGCAGGCTTGATCCCAAGGAGGCAATTGATCAATGATTTTCTCTCATCATTGATGCTTCTATCTCTTCTCCCTCTCCTATCCTCTCGCTGAAATGTAAAAAAAAAAAACACAAAAAAATTAAAAAAAATTTATATTTACACTACACTGTAGTCTATGAAGAGTGCAATTGCATTATGTCTAAAAACAATGTATATATCTTAATTTAGAAATACTTTACTGCTAAAAAAAATGCTATCATCTGAGTGAGTGGCAATAATTTTGCTGGTGGAGAATCTTGCCTCTATTTTGATGGCTGCTGACTAATCAGAGTCGTAGTTGCTGAAGGTTGTGGTGACTGTGGCAATTTCTCAAACTAAGACAATGAAGTATGCCACATCAACCTGCTCTTCCTTTCAGGAACAATGTCTCTGTAGCCCGTGATGCTATTTGATAGCATTTTACCCACAGTCAATCCTCTCAAACCCTGCCACTAAGTTTGTGTAACATTAGAAATCCTCTGTTGTCATTTCCACATTCTTCACAGGATCTTCACCAGGAGCAGATTCCATCTCAAGACATAACCGTAGAGAATCTCGAGCACCCAGAGGGCTCCAGCTTCTGGGAAGACAGCCATGTTCAGTCTGGGCTGTGATCTTAGTGGAAAGCAGGGCAGGGGAAAAGATGTGCAATAAGGAGAAAATTCCTCATGCAACGTCTATTGTTAAGAGATATAATACATGAGTGTTGATGATGTTCAGGTCTCAGGCATTACACAAAGGAGGATCACATTTACAGATTTAACTTCCTATCCCATTGCCTATTTCTAAGTGGAGAACCTAGCTGGGATTCTATTCTTTCCCTCACCCACCAGCTTTCCTGCTCAATTAATTAATTACTGCTTATGTTCAGAAGTGCTGGTTTAAGAATGTCCCTTTCTCATTGCTTTCTCTTACTGGCTGTAATAATTACTATAAGCTCCATCCTAAAAAAAGCCAATTCCTGTGTCTTTGAGAATGAAGATTTTTTTTCTATTTTCTTTACTCCATAGAAGTGTTAT
Source organism: Plecotus auritus (assembly GCF_963455305.1). Lineage (NCBI taxonomy): Eukaryota > Metazoa > Chordata > Mammalia > Chiroptera > Vespertilionidae > Plecotus > Plecotus auritus. Next base: position 168,780,424 of record NC_137774.1, read on the forward strand.
ATTTTAAACATATTAAATGTCTTTCCCAGCTCTAAAGATCAGCAAAGCAACCTTTTGTAGGGCCTAAGATTTTAGGACAGATCCTTAAACAGTGTCTTTAAAATCTAGAGAAGAAAACATTTTAGAGTACCTAATATATGTCAGGTTCTCTGCTGGGTACCTTCACATATATCACATTTAATATCCACAATAACCCTGTAAATGATATATGATGTCTATTTTTCACAAAGAAACAGAGACTCAGAGAAGTCTTGTTTGTTTCTAAATATCACCTAGATGGTAAATAGTACAGCTGGGCATTGAAGACCAGGTCTACCTGATTCTCTTTCCTGCTCTTTCCACAACAGCACCTGGCTTTACACCTAAACAGTGATAGATATGAGCGTGAGGTTGATACCTTTATTGTGGAGACTAATGTATAATACTCATTTGTGTATAGATTTTGTTTACTAAATTGTATATTTAGAGCACTTTTAGGTTTAAAGGTAAACTGCACAGAGTGTAGAGTCCCCCATTAACCCCTCCTTGGGCCTCCCCCCAACATAGTTTCTCCCATTATTAACTATTTGTATGCTTGTGGTATTATTGGTGACAATTTATGCGCTAAAATGGATACATTGCTATTAACTAAAGTCCATAGTTTACCTTAGCATTTCCTTTTTGTGTTATACAGTTCAGTGGGTTTTGACAAATAGAAAATATCATGTGTCCACCACTAGTCTCACACAGAATCATTTCAGTCCCCGCAACATGTCCTGTGCTCCACCTAGTCATCCCTTGAATTCCTGTTAACCCCTGATCTTCCCACTTTCTCTATAGCTTTGCCTTTTCCAGAATGTCATCTAGTTGGAATACTAGATGTATCTGTATGTATCTCCGACTGAGTTCTTTCACTTAGTGCTATGCATCTTAAGGTTCTTCCATGCTTTTCATAGCTTGATGGCTCATTTGTTTTTATCACTGAATAACGTACCATTATATGGGTATACTTTCGTTGACTCATTCACTTATTGAAGGATTTCTTGTTTGCTTTAAGTTCTTGGAAATTTTGAATAAAACTGCTATTAAACATTCATGTGTAGATTTCTGTGTCAGCATGTTTTCTTCAAATGTTCCTTGGCATTTGTAGAAATGCCAAGTAGCATGATTGCTGGATTGTATGGTAAGCTTTATTTTAGCTTTGTAATAAATTGCCAAACTGTCATCCAAAGTGGCTATACTATTTTTGCACTCCCGCCAATAGTGAGTTCTTGTTGCTCCACATTTTTGCCAGCATTTGGTGCTGTCAGTGTTTTGTTGCCATTTCAATAGGTATGCAGTGGTATCTTGTTGTGTTTATTTGCAATTTCCTAATGACATATGATTTTGAACTTCTTTTCACATTCTTATCTGCCGTCTGCATATTGTCTTTGATGAGAGATATGTTCAGATCTATTGCCCATTTTGTAATCAGATTGTTTGTTGTCTTATTGTTAAGTTTCAAGAGTTCTTTGCATATTTTGAATGCCAGTCCTTTCACAGACATGTGGTTTGAAAATATTTTCTCCTAGTCTGTGGCTTATCTTTACATGCTCTTGACAGTGTCTTTCATAGAGCAGGAATTTTTCATTTTAATAAAGTCCGACTTGTCAATCTTTTCTTTCATGGATCGAGCCCTTAGTGTTGCATTTAAAAGGCCATTGTCAAACCCAAGATCACCTAGATTTTCCCCAATTTTATCTTCTAAGAGTTTCATTGTTTTGCATGTTACACTTGGGCCTATGATCCATTTTGAGTTGATTTTTATAAAATGTGTAAAGTCTATGTTAGATTCTATTTTTTTGTTTGTTTGTTTGTTTGTTTCATGAGGATGCCCACTGTTCCAGCACCATTTACTGAAAAGCTGTCTCTGCTTCATTGTATTGTCTTTGCTCCTTTGTCACAGACCAGTTGACCACATTCGCGAGGATTTATTTCTGGGCTCTGTATTTTGGTCTTTTGATTTATTTTTCTATTCTTTCACTAATAACATATTGTCTTAGAATTTCAGAATGAAATGAAAAAAGTGCTGTTATAATGTCCTTTGCTGTAGGGCATGGGAACACGTTTGATACATGGAGCAGACATTTTGTTATTTCTCTGTAATTTAATGATTCTTTCCATACCACATTTGAAGTATTGCAGATGTCATGTGGCTCTGGTTAGTGCTCGTCAGTACAAGGCCTTCCAGGTATTTCTTCCCTCTTTCTCCTTCTATATCCAGAAAGGCTGTAATTGGTTTGGATTAAAGACAATTATTAAGTCATTGAGTGGGTAGACTTATAGGCCAAGTTAAAAACAGAGAATTAAAAAGTGTGGGGTCTCATTTGTACTCTCTTTCCCACTAATCCTGAGATGCTATCTCTCATCTAAGGCAGACAGATTGGAGGTCATTCTCATTATGGGTGCATACCTCCATATCACATACACAGTTGGACAAATCCTTTCAGTCTTTAGGACTCTTTTCTCCTTCTTTAAGATCTTCCAAGAATGGTAACATCAGGGACCTTGCTTAGAGGTTAAACAGATTGAACGGGATTCTCTGTCACTTCATTTAAATCCATTGAGGCCAGCCAAGGTTAGGTAAAGCATTTCTCCACAAAGATTCGTGCAGCTCTCTAGAGCTCTCCATTGGCATTTGGAAACAAACCCTCTGCTAGTAATAGAGTACAACATTTTCCTTGCCTCGTGTTCTGGGTGGTGACCTTGAGGTGAGGCACTAAAATTTCTGGGATTCTTGGACAAATTCCATATCTTCTAAATTGCATATCAACATATCTAACTACTAACATGATTGTAACTCTCTATTTTGATACAACTTAGGCATGAAATTAAGGCTTTGTCAGTTTGGTCTATATTAGATTCTCCATGAACTAAATAAAATTTAGATTACCTTACCTGGTTTGGATAAATAGCCAAATTGGTAGGTTATATTCACAGCTACTTTTCACTATGTAAAAAGATAAGGCATAATTTTGGTTTTAAAAACAATCAAGATTTTGCATGTGGGTTAGCTGATTTTAGAACACCCCTATTGCATCAATAACTATGCATACAATTTCTCTGATTTTAAAGATCCACTGAATAAATATTCCACTCCATTTTCTTCTGTAAAAAAATGAAACACATCAGGTTACACATTGATTCTCTTTTGGTTTACTCGTTCATTCAAACACTTCCTACACTTTTATTACACACCAACTGATGGGAGAATGCAGGTGAATGAGAAGTAGGTCCTTTCCCAAAAGAATTTAAAGCCCACAAAGAGTACCTTCTAATATGATGCCAAAGAAGGTCTGTTTCTGCCTTTAATACAGAAAAAACATGTGAACCTTCATTGTCAAGTATGGTCCATTTTATCTGCCTCTGAAAAGTTTGATCAAACACACCTAACATGGCTTATAGTTTCTCCTTGCTTCAAAAATTAATCTTTCAAAAACAGAAAATAGTAGTTCTATATTTACCTATCATTTTACATCACCATCTATATAGTCTTAGGTCTTTGGGGGGGATTGTTGCTTACTGAAGGGCCATGGCCTGGAGCTCAACAGGAATTTGCATTTGGTAGAAATGGTTTGGTGAAAGTTGTAACTTCCCTGGGTGTAGAAAGAATCTTAGGTTCTGATGAAAGCAAGAGGAGATCATGGAAGTGGGTGGATTAGGAGGCCAATAAGTGTATGCCTCACCCAATTAGTTTTTAAACCCTTGCAGGATGAACTTTCTAATGGCTTTTCCTCCCAACTAACTCCAGCCTGAGGGGACTTATCTCTAACCTTAAATAGCTGAAAGGAGAAGGGTCCCTATATATTTAATGTATTAATAATTCACAAAATGCAAGATTACCGAAACCAAGGAAAAGAAAGTATTTCTTGCAGACACCAATTTTTCTTACGAAAGAAGAGGAAAAATGAAAACAAACCCCTTCAAGAATGCCGTGTCATTGCTATAAGAACACAAATTAAAAAGAAAATCTGGAATATAACACTCAAGCACTTAACATATGGAACATTTCACACTGTTTGCAGCCACAGAGTACAATTAGGATCTACATCTGCTGTTTGCTTGAAAGAACTCTTTACTCACCTTTGACCAAAAATGTGCAAATCAATTCAACGAATGCTAAGTCCAAGAGAAAAGGACAGAAACCATTTGTGTAGAAGAGCCAGGGAAGTGCAGACAATAAGAGCCAAGAAAAAAGAAAATGCAGACAATGATTTAGAAATAGGAACAAACAACAGTAAATGGAAGAAACACCCCTCCAGGGACAGACCATGTGGACACTCAACACTTCTGTGCAGCTGCTCTGGTCTCCTTTCAAAAAGTGAGCTGAGAAAATACCTCAGGGAGCTATTCTGGACTTTAAATGGGGAATACAATCCTGGCAATTCACGGGGATGCTCAGGGTTCATTAACACTGAGGGAGAATTTCAAATAGGGGAGAGCCTGCCTGAAATTTCCAGATGCTAAAACTGGCACATATGCCTTCAGATCAGAAGTATGGTCCACATAAAATGCAAACACACATCATTTGTTTTTAGGTTTATCCTTGTATAGTTCATAATTTTTAAGTCCTTTGAATCATTTTATCTTGAGAGGTATATGATCCATTTGTCATCCCACATTTTTCATTTTTTTATTTAAAACTAGAGGCCCGGTGCACAAAATTTGTGCGCTGGAGGGAGGGTCCCTCAGCCTGGCCTGTGCCCTCTCGCAGTCCAGGACCCCTCGGGGTATGTCTGCCTGCTTGCTGCTCCTTACCACTCAGCGCGCTGCTCCTTAGCGCTACCAGGGAGGCGGGAGAGGCTCCCCCCACTGCCACTGCACTCGCCAGCCATAAGCCCGGCTTGTGGCTGAGCGGGGCTCCCCCTATGGGAGCGCACTGACCACCAGGGGGTAGCTCCTGCATTGAGTGTCTTCCCTCTGGTGGTCAGTGAGCACCATAGCAACTAGTCGTTCTGGTCGTTCCGCCTTAATGGTCACTTAGGCTTTTATTATATAGATATGAATCTAGTTTATAAATAGAAAGAAACTCCATTTGCCCTACGTGATTTGGGTCAGTGGATAGAGCATAGGCCTGCAGACTGAAGGGTCCCGGGTTCGATTTCATTCAAGGACACATGCCCGGGTGGCGGGCTTGATCCCCAGTTTGGGGTGTGCAGGAGGCAGCCAACCAATCACTCCCTCTCATCATTGATGTTTCTATCTCTCTGTCTCCCCCAATCCCTCTCTGAAATCAATAAAAATATTTTTTTTTTTTAAAAAAGAAACTCTGTTTATTGAGTGCTTACTATTGGGAGACCCTGTAATATACGTAGAAGATGAGGCAGAATGTAGAACTTCTGGGCCCTTAAGATTTGGGCGCGCGGGGGGGCGGGGGGGAGGGCGGGAGACAGCATTGCAGTAAAATGGGCTCGGAGCTGGAGCTCTGGTCTTGCTCTTTTTCCTCATCAGGAACGTTCACATGTTCCCTTCTCCCTGAAGTATAAAATAACAAGCAGGCGTGCCGTGAAGGAAGGGCGAGTGCGGGTTTGCTTTGAGAAGGCTCCCAAGTAGGAATAAACAGCGTGGCCATCACGTGGGTGCTGTTGCCCAAACCAAATGTGCACGTTGCCGTTGCAGAGCCCACGGCACACACTGATGCTCCCAGATTATAAGCTCTCTCAGTATACCTCCCCCCAAAATAGCATAGGTGTTCTCTGCCAGGTGTATGCTCTTCTTGCTTTCCTGCTTCCTAAAAAGAACAGTGGCTTCGAATTCCGGCTCCACCATTTACTAGCTGTATAAATTGTTAACTTCTGCCTATTTTCTTCATCTGTCAAATAAAGGGTATAACACTGTCCGCTGTGTTGCTGCGAATCTTAAATTAGGTAATGCAGTCTAGCACATGTTCAGCACACAGTAAATGCTGGTTTTCCTTTCTGCTGCATTTTAACTATTGGTCTTACCAACAGGTTATCACTTCCCCTACATAAATCTTTTCAAATACTTTTTCCTTATTTTCAACCATCATCCTTTTGATAAAACCAAAGACTATCGAGGCCAAAAATAATCTTAGAGACTATTTACTCCAACCTTCACTGGTTTTACAAACTTCCGTGGGGTCTAAGTAGAGGTAAGGAGACAGGCCCAGAGGAGCCATTCACAGTCACATCAGTGGTGAGAGGTAGGGTTTTAGGGCCAGATCATAAGTCTTCAGTCAATGTCATTCCCATATTCCCGGTGCCTCCCTACAAATGGTGTTTTCATTCAGAAAAGATGAAAAACAATTAGCCTTTTACAATGCTCTCTTTCATGGAGATCTTCTTTGCCTTAAAGAAATGCCAAGTTGGCCGAAACTGGTTTGGCTCAGTGGATAGAGCGTCGGCCTGCGGACTCAAGGGTCCCGGGTTCGATTCCGGTCAAGGGCATGTACCTTGGTTGTGGGCACATCCCCAGTGGGAGGTGTGCAGGAGGCAGCTGATCGATGTTTCTCTCTCATCGATGTTTCTAGCTCTCTATCCTTCTCCCTTCCTCTCTGTAAAATATCAATAAAATATATTTTAAAAAAAAAAGAAATGGCAAGTTGGATCTTGGGAATTTGGGCTTGAGTTTTGCTTCACACCTCTGTTTGCTTGTTTGTATTGGACAGTGGGTCCTGCTGGTCCAGGAACCATTTTCAGGTTCCGGGGGTAGCGTTACTGGCCTGGGGTCACAATGTCAAATACTCTTGCGTTCCTGTGATACCTGCCTGATTGGTTTTGTTTTGACCTCAAACAAGTCACTTCAGAAGGAGAATTCAGTCTCAAAAGCTAACAAAAAGTCAAACTTCCTGAATTGTGACAGGGTGGGTAGACATCCCCCTAATCAGTTGCTTATCCAAGTCCACTAAACTGGCAATTCTTTTAAAAATGGAGGTGAGTAAAACAACCCCACAGCAACCAGAACTTGTGTGTTCAGACTACCACTGCACTCATCTACCAGAAATAAAGGGACAAATGCTGTTCTAGTATTGTGAGCAACGGTAGAGGATTCTGTTCAAGCTTAGATTCAGGGTTTATTTGTTGATATGCCACAAGTATCTTACCAGCAGCGAGCTTTAACTATTGAGCTTTCTCACAGTGTGAATTTCCCCAGGGGGTGTGGAATAAACCCTTCCCCTCCCCCAAAAAAGAGTATGATGAAGTTCCAGAGTGAAGCCTTCCGTGAAAGTAAAAAAATGAAATCCTTTAGGATTTCTCTGTCCCTAAAACTTAGCTGTGCTTGTAACCATTACCAGGTATTCTGTCTAGACAGGCGAACAGCCAAGGATAACCTGGGTTTCAGAACCACATCCCAGGATCTACCCTGTCCCAAAAGCTAATTAAAAGTCGGGGGATGAAACTCTCAGATACAGTCACACACATTCCCCCTCCCCCATCACACGTGCACATACACCACACGCCCTTTCTTTCATTATCTTCCCATTTCACAAATCAGCTTGTCCGGGCTGAGCACTCCCCGCTCCTTGTCCGCACTCCTCTCACCCAGAATCTAGGCTGCAAGCTGCCCTCTGGAGCGACGTTACCCAATATTGGGCTAAATGTGCTTCTGACCAAATCGGTTCATGTTACCATAGCAATATTTGCACACGGCATTCTTCCTTTCCCTCATCCCCCATTTCGCTTTTAAAAATCTCAGACCCTATCACTTAATTATGTGAAACTACTACACAACTATCATAAAACCAATCAGCCTATGGGATTTGCTGCTTCAAGGCGTTATTGGCTACAGAGACAAGCTATTAGGAAAACCGGGGGTGGGGGGAGGGGGGAGTGAACACTTTTAGTAAGTGAAGATGGGCTGAAAGCGAGTGCAAATAACCCTGATGTTTAGCACATGAAACAGAGCTACTATCCATTTCCTCTTTGGGGGCCCAACCCAAGAACACCAATGACTCCTGCCAGGCAGTGTCTAAATTTAGTTGAAGTTTGCATGACTTTTCTGAGAATAGAGGCTGTGAATTATGCCTCTGTGTTCCCACACGTAGTAGGTAGAAGGCACTGCTGTACATTTTTAAAGATGCCATTGATTTAAAATGTGCCATCATTTTATGTACCACTAAGGAAGATGTTATAAACTTTCATTTCAACACTGTGTAAAATGTTGGCCCATGTTAAATAGGTTGCAACTGTGTTTTTAAGCAAAAATATGAGACACTAATACATATATATGTATTCCCACAGTTTATAACTCATCTTGGAAGAGACCAATTCATGGAACCCATGGTCCAGCCTTTATTAAAGGCAAGCTCCATGCCCTAGCTGGTTTGGCTCAGTGGATAGAGCATTGGTCTGGGGACTGAAGGGTCCCGGGTTCGATTCCAGTCAAGGGCACATGCCCGGATTGTGGGCTCGATCCCCAGTAAGGGGCGTGCAGGAGGCAGCCGATCCATGAGTCTCTCTCATCATTGATATTTCTATCTCTCTCTTCCTCTCCCTTCCTCTCTGAAATCAATAAAAATATATATTTTTTAAGAAGGCAAGCTCCAGGACCACACATATATATACTGGACACGTACTATCTGTTAAGCACGAGCTGTGGGTGCTCGGGTGTGGCCAATATATGCCTATGTCTCCCCACTCAGAGAGTGTGTGTTTTCCCACCCCTGCAACTTTATGCTCTGTGCGTCTTGGTTCTTAGAAGGTGGATGCTTCCACCAGGAGATACGGAGAAAGTCCCAATAAACTCAGAGCTATGACTGACTCCTGGTCACCTGGTGCTTCTGAAGCCAGTAGACCATCAGACAAAGGTCAGGAACCCCATGGCCGGGGCAGTTGACCTGCTCATCGTGAGAAGTAGAAGATTGTTCACTAATGCAAGTAGGGTGATCGGCTGGCTGTCTCTTTGTATTTCCATGACCAATTTTACTATAACAAGAAGTCTAATAACATGGCTGATAAAGGCATGGTAGCTGGGGCCTCAGACACCATAGGGCCGGCGAGCCCAGAGAGGTGCTAGCCACGGGCGAGAAAAGTCTAGAATAGGTGGTAAGGGAGGCAGGTAATGAATATCTCAGGGCTAATCGCACCAGTGGGAGCTGTGGTTTGTCTAACTAACCTTCTTGTAACCTTTCCCAGAAAACTGGCCATTCAGAAACCTGGAAGAGCTGTGCCTGGGCGGACATAACTTCCTTGGAGAAACAAGCGGGTCTGAGCATTGTAAGGCAGGTACAACCACAGGCCCACCTTAGGGGGCTGCAACACCCACACCCCAGTTCTCATGCCTCAGTAGCTGTTAGGGGCTCACAGCTCTTTCCTTTCTCCCATTGGGAGTGACTATCATACCTCTAGGGGGCAGCAGTCCAGGCTGACACTGGACAAACTGTGGTGAACTTCATGCTCCATAGCTTCCACTGGGACCAAGCTGTTCCAACTGGTCTCCAGCTGAGACCACATCCTGGCCTAACTCCTCTGCCTGCCCCCTCCTTCTCTCACTGCCCCCTTCTCCAGAAATCACTTCCTTGATAAATCATTGCACAAGGATCCCAGTCCCCAGCTCTGCTTGGAGGAAACCCTCACTAAACCACGAAACAAATGGATCATTTCTCAGACAATCCTCTTTGCCACACTCTTGTTGTTGACTGAAATCACTTTTATTTTAATACTAATGAAACATGCTCAGATGTACAGGTACTTATAGATTCCCTATGTGATTCACTCTAATAAAACCACAAAAGCAGAACAAACTTGCCTATTAGGTTAACCAAAGCAACAATAAAATTGACAACATTAATGTAATGTGACAGGTTTGGTTTCTTCTGAAGCTAAATTACTGATGTTGGCTGTAAAAGCAGAAAGATGTAGGCCCATGTGGTTCTCTCTTTCATCTGTTCCTGTTTTAACCTCAACAATACAAACCCAGAGCAAGCTATTGTTATTGATATTGTTTTAGTATCTTCTACAAAATGTCATTAGTAACTTCCAGGCTTTTTTGCTATTTCAACACAATCAGCCCTCATTCTTAATTAAAACCCACAATCAGTCCTCATTCTTAACTCACACCCTGTAGGGGCAACTGTAATACACTCTACTCTCACTTGATAACTCTTTAAAGCTTTGTCCCTCACTGGGCAATGGTTCAGAATTAAAGGGTGCAAGCTATTCTGAGTTTGGTACACCTGTTCTGTTCTACCTCAGGAAGATTCAATGCCCCTCCTACTTTAATCAATTTTATCTTCTGTCTCTTTCATTCATGGGGTGCACCATGACATCATTTGAGGTTGCTTTGGTGGGGGTACTATCAGAACATAAAGGCAAATGTGATCAGTGAAATTAGGAAGCTATATAGAAGCTATATGGCCCCAGATGTGCTTATGTTACATTAGAGATCACCAACAAAATGTAAATAGGCAGTTAAAAATTTCTCAGCGAGAATTCGTGTACCCTGTGCTGATCCACACCCCACACCCTCAGTTCGTTTATTTGGGGAAGCAATGCACTAAAAGGATTGTGAAATCCCTTCTACTCTGAAATTACATAAATGTTGCCAATCTCAACAACGGCCATACACGGTGCTGGTTCATCTCAAAAACAAAAGATGACGTGGGTACAGAGCACGCTGCCTCTGCCTTCACACTGGAGACCCTGACTCCGCCTTCACTGATGGGACAGTGACCAGTCTTGCTCACGGTGACCTGGCTTTAGGAGATTTACTCTCAATCAGACTTCAAGGTTTTCTTTTTTTTAATAGACTTTTTATTGTTGATGGTATTACAGATATCTCCCCTTTCCCCTCCGTTACCTCCCTCCTTCCAACCCCTCCCCCCATGTCTTCACTACCCTATTGCCTGTGTCCATGAGCTATGCCTATAAGTATAGAAGTTCTTTGGTTTCTCTCTTCTCCTCCCCCATCCCCACATTGAGGATGTCAGTCTGTTCCATGCCTCCCTGCTTCTGATCTTATTTTGTTGGTCAATTCATTCTCTTCATTAGATTCCACAAATAAGTGAGATCATATTATAGTTTTCTTTCTCAGTTTGGTTTATTTCACTTAGCATAATATTTTCCAGGTCCATCCATGCTGTCCCAAATGGTAAGAGATCCCTCTTTTTTACTGCTGTGTAGTATTCCATTGTGTAAATGTCCCACAGCTGTTTTATTCATTCATCTACTGATGGGCACTTGGGCTGTTTCCAGATCTTAGCTATTGTAAACAACAGGAGCTGCTATGAACATAGGAGTGCATATATTCTTTCTGATTGGTGTTTTGGGGTTTTGGGATATATTCCCAGAAATGGAATTGCTGGGTCAAACAGAATTTTTATTTCTTATTTTTTGAGGAAACTCTATTCTGTTTTCCATAGTAGCTGCACCAATCTGCCTTCCTTTCAAGTAGAACAGGCTTATGGATGGAAACAAATCATGCTTTAAAATGGTAAAAGAACATGTTTTAAAAAACATACTCTGAGCTAATTAAACCTCAATGGCACCAATTTATATTAATTAGCAAAAAAAGAAAGTATGAAATTGTCCTCTCCATCTCAAGTGGCTCTGTGAATGGCTGACTTAGATATAAAGTGGCTGCTCTAACTTGACATCTGTGAAGAATGGGTGTTAGTCAAACCTCCCCCTTCCCTCTCGTAGACAATTAGTTCTCGGAAAGAGCAGGAAAGCTGCCATCGCAGGCAGTTTCCACGATCTCTGCATTAACTGCCTCCTCTGGTACATGCAGGTGAACGCAGACAAAGAGGAGAACTGTGGCAATGAGTGATTTGGGTGTTTTCATATCTTCTGTGGTGAGCTGGTGTGCAGCCATGAGACAGGAGTTTCGTGCCTGTAAGAGGCTCTCTTCATTGAGTGAGCTCTTCTCGAACTTCTCTGTTTTATGCATCAGCTCTATCTAACTTCTCAATGTGATCTCAGGGACAGAACATTTTTAAAAAACCACATAAAACCTGTTTTTAGAGGTCTATTAAAAGTTTATGACACTTCGAAACTACATTCGTCATTTAGAGTCAATTTTCTTCTCCGAGAAAAGTAGCATTCTAACTCAAAAGTAGCATTACAAGAAGTGATTGGCTGAAAAAGGGATTGGTCACAAGTATATAAAGGGCTACCCTTCAGGTCTGCCTTAATTGGATTACTGTGATGTGACCCAAGAGACCCCTAAAAATGATCTAAGTTGTCTGGTATGTTGAAGAATAAGAGGTTCTGAACTAGAGAATTTTCTAACATGGAAAAGCTCTGGCTCTTCCGTCAGGGTTAACAGCAGAGCAGGTGTACCGGCCAGCAGACAGACCCAGGCCCAGACAGACCCAGGCCCCCCCATGCCATCTTCTCTGCCTTGTGCTATGGGTGTGGTTCTGTCCCATCACCTACAAGGCAATAAAGAACTGATGAGCTTCCCTGGGATGACAATGGAGAGTGTAACCAACCTGGGCTTGCTGCTCGACACGTGAAGTCTAGGTCACGGGCACCGGGCACATTTCATGGGCACGTAAGTCCACTGTAGTTGGCTTCCCTTCACGCATACCCATTCTTGCTCTATCTCCTCCCTGGAATCGCTTTCAAAAGGGGGTGCTAAATACAATTCACACTTTCCAGGCCTCTCCTGACTGACTTGTTTGCAGCGTGGACTGGGGTGACCATTTCCTCCTTCTCAGCAATTCTCTCTGGGCATCCGCCACACAGGGATCGCCTGGGCTCTCCTGACGCCTTTGGCTTCTCACAGCCCTCTCTGCTCATCACCTGTCTATGGTATTTTCCAACACCTACAACCAGTTCTCCAGACTCCAAGTGGGTGTCCAACAATATACTACTTCCACACTAACTACCCAAGGTTAGCGCCAGACTCTACACTGAAGACCTAGGCCCACAAAACAGCGCTCGCTTCAGATGCCAATTGTAAGTCTCTGCGCCACCATATTTCTGACTCTCTTTTCCCCTTGAATCAACAGGGAAGGAGAAATTGAGCAGTTAGATAGCAAGAGAGCTCAATGCCTCCTGCAGTTAAAGAAAACGTGTAATAATATACTCTGCTGAGGAGTGCACCTATAGCAGAAAAAAATAAATGACCCAAAAGGCCCAAAGAAATAGCTTTAGGCACAGAAGGTTTTGACACAAGTAAGCAAAAGGTCTGAGTTTATCTATTGATAGCCAAGTTAAGGAAATAATTTATATCGCATTGCTAGGAATAGTGAGGAAAGGTAAAAAATATGCCCTTGTATTTGTATGTCTTTCAATATTTCTCTATATAATACATCCCGTTTAAATAGATATTTAGTCAGTATGTATGATGAGCTCATTAAAAATATTTTGGAGGGCCTGCTGTAGGGAAAAATTATAAAATAGACCAGAAAGATTACTGGCTTTGCTGTCCAGCACATACTTCAGGGTTATCTCAGCCTATTGCTGTCTTTGAGCTATTTTACAACTAAATTGTAGAAAATTGACAGTAATGCAACTGATTCTTGTTCATGGAAATGCAAATTGTGTCTGGTAGAATGCAATCAGTTATTTCCCTGTGGACACTGACTAGTGTCCTTAGTTTTGCATATATCTCTCAATTCTTTCAAGTCTTGATGCCTATATATCAGTCTGCTCTTCAGATTCTCCTTTGAACCAGTAGTACCAAATATTAGTTCCTTCATTATTTAAAAGTAAAAATCATCTTTCATCACCATCATGTATCAGGGGGTGTTGTAGGTTTGAGGATGAAGCCCTGAATAAGATAGGGTTGCTTTCCTCATGGAGCTTACTCTTGTACCACACTTGTTGTTATTGTTGTTTGTTTTTAATTATCACCAGAGAATATTTTTCCATTGATTTTTTTTTTTCTTTTCAGAGAGAGTGGTAGGGAGGAGGATGGGAGATGAATGAAGGAGAAACATTGAGGTAAGAGAGACACAACTGGTTGCCTCCTGCATGCTCCTGGATCAGGGGAGGGAGCGAACTGCAATTGAGGTATGCCCTTGACCAGGAATCAAATCTGTGACCCTTCGGTCTGCAGACCAGTGCTCTAACCCCTTGCACACTGGCCAGGGTACCACATTTGTTGTTTCAATAGACTGCCACAATTTTGGAAAAGCTGAGTGAAAAAAAAAATTGTACTATCTTGTAACCCAATCCCTGTCTTGCTTTCTCTCACCTCCATGTAATCTTTCTTACACCCCCTCCTTAATTTCAAATGCATAAAAGAAGCTTTCAAACTGTTATTCTCTGGAGCATTTGAGATTTTGTGCCCAAGCATATGTCATCAATTTGGCTCAAATACATAAAGTCTTAGAAAAGTTTAATTAAAATGATAATGTATATCTCTGATTAGGAGATTAGATTTATGGCAGTCTGTCTTGTCACTGGACACCTAGTAAGTAAATGTCAAATCAACTTCCAGGTCATTTAACAATTAATGATTATGAATCTTCCTAATTAGGCCAAAAAATATAACTCCCAGCTACTTCTCAGAACGTATCTTTCATTCTGCTCTGGATAATATATTCTAAAAAAATTGGTTTTAATAAATAATATACACCCCATATTTATTGCAGCATTATTCACAGTGACCAAGTCATGGAGACAACCAAGGTGTCCTTCGATAGATGATTGGATAAAGAAGATATACACATAGGAATACTACATATACACAAAGGAATACTACTCAGCCATAAGAAAAAAATGAAATACTGCCATTTGCAACAACATGGATGGATCCTGAGAATATCATGCTAAGCAAAATAAGTCAGACAAAGTCAAGAACCATATGATTTCACTCATATGTGGGATATAAAACTGAAAGCAACAAATGAACAAACAAAAACTCATAGACACAGACTATGGTGGTTGTCAGAGGGAAGTGGGGGTAGTAAAGCGTAAAGGGGGTCAAATACATGGTGAAAGAAGAAGATTTGACTTTGGGTGGTGGGCACACAATGTAACATATCATAAAATGGTACACTTGAAATTGATATAATTTTATTAATCATGTCACCCCAATACATTGAATTTTTAAACATTTTAAATACATAAAAATATTTAAGAAAGATTTGCTGGGTTGGGTTTATTTATATCTCTAGAAACCTAAATTTAGAGCCAAGATTGGATCAAGCCTGGCCATCAGAAAATTATGTGTATGTCATATATCGCCTTCACTGATGAAATTTCTTTACTAAATTATACTTTGGTTTTATGCCTTTGCCTACATCAAATTATAAGAAATACTGAATTTATTTTTATATTCATTGAAAAGGTGTTGAAGACATTATTGGCAGTGACGCAGTGTCCACAAAATGAAGAGAGCCACTGCGTTGGTCAGCCTAGAGAAACCCACTCTTCTCCGTAGGCATTTATTTTTTATATGTGGGCATGACAAAAATTAATTAACTATCTTTTCCTCTGTGCATTCATTGGTAGGGAGCTTGAAGCAATATTTCTAGCTTAAAAAGAGCAATACATAGGACATTTTGTCACAAATATGTATTGTTGATATATTCTTATTCATTATCTTCTTTTTCCCCATCCCCTCAATTACTTCACATACTTATTAGCTAATATGAATAAATCGTTATTTAATAAATATTTATAGCTGCCTCAAATCTATTTTTGGAACTATGTATCATATATATGTTATCACAACTAATATTTGTTGAGACTACTATGTGCTAGAAGATATGCTAAGCACTTTATAAGTATTATCTCACAATTTTAATTATCACTACAATCTTAAAATTTTATATTTACTCCTATTTTATAGATACAAAAACTGAGACTCAGAGATTGCTCAGGGTCACACAGCTAGTTAAGGCCCAACAACTAGTAAATAACTGAGGTAGGACTTGAATCCCACCTGACTCAGAACCTGCATTCCCAACCTCTTCATTAGGCTGCCTCCCATGTATGCATACTCTATAGAACCAAGTTGCTCATTTATTGACCCTTTAATGTAGAACTATTGCTGAAATTGTACCAGGTAGCTCTAGTCACAGGAAAGGTTCTCTATGAACGTAATTACAATATAGAAAATACCCAGGAGAGCATCAGTTATATGATAGGCTCCCTATTTAAATGCAAACATTTGTTTCCCCCGACCCCTTTAAAAAAATTTTCATCTTCAGAGAGTTAGTAGCCAGTATTACCAAACATCAGTCCTCATCTGGAATCCAAGGCTTTCTCATAGACAAGTATTGGCTAAGCAAGCCTCCCCTGTCTCCAATGCCAATGACTTCAGTTCTCACCAACTCTCGGGCAAGTCATGTAACCTGTCAGCCTTAGGATTCCACATGGAAAATGAGGAAAGTATAAGTACAATCCTGGGTTTTTACCAGGATCAAACAAAAGCAATTATGTGACAGAGTTCTGTAAGAAATAAAGTTTTCCCATCATTATTCATTAATATTATTTTGCTTTCATGTAGAAATTATATGATTAACTTTCAGAAGAAAAGGTTTTATAGACAGTGAGAATATGGAGGATTTCCTCATTAGAGAGGGCTATGGCATCTGCTCCAATAATTGTGGAAATATAGCAAGAGAGTCCGTTGAAGACTGTTTTAATATTATCCATCCCAAAGGTAAGGGTCATGTAAGGGCAGTGACCCTCTGAACTATTAATTTGGTGACCTGGACATTTCCCCCATTTTCTGCTTTCAAGAGCTGGAACATGCAGTTGAGCAAACCCTGATTTCCATGTATAATGTGCCAAAATGTCATTTCTCATGACTGAGTAAGGACGTTTTCATGCTTGCCATCATGGATGAGGAGATATTTCCCCTACAAAATAAAAGGACAGTGCTGGTAACTTAACACTGACTTATTTTCAATTATATCACACTAGAGGCCCGGTGCACGAAATTCATGCACCGGGGGAGGGAGGTGTCCCTCAGCCCAGCCTGCATCCTCTCCAATCTGGGACCCCTTGGGGGATGTCCAACTGCTGGTTAGGCCTAATTGCTGTGGGATTGGGCCAAAACCGGCAGTCGGACATCCCTCTCACAATCCAGGACTGCTGGCTCCCAACCGCTCGCCTGCCTGCCTGCCTGATTGCCCCTAACCACTCCCCTGCCAGCCTGATCTACGCCTAACTACTCCCCTGCTGGCCTGATTACCCCTAACTGCCCTCCCCTGCTGGCCTGGTCGCCCCCAACTGCCCTCCCTTGCAGGCCTGGTCCCTCCAAACTGCCCTCCCTTGCTGGCCTGATCGCCCACAACTGCCCTCCCCTGCTGGCCATCTTGTGGTGGCCATCTTGTGTCCACATGGGGGCAGCCATCTTGTGTGTTGGAGTGATGGTCAATTTGCATATTACTCTTTTATTAGATAGGATATTTTTATCCTGCTTTATATTATTTGTTTACATACCTGATGCCCTGGGCATATCAAGGTTATTGAGACCTTGATCAACTTCACTATATTTAATGTTTCTTCATTTGTAAAATCAATAAGTTTAATTAAAAGATACTGAAATTTCCTTCTAGCCTTGACATTCTATTACTCTATGAACTTAATCAGAACAATGTATTAGTTTTTCTGAGTTAAAAAACACACAGAACAATTGCTCTTATTCTTCCCCACTATACCAAAGCACGCATGATTTCATCCTTGCACCAGGCTCCATTAGGGGAAATTGGGTTACATAAGAAGAGATGCTCTCTTCCAACACAACCTGACAAAAAGCCAGGAAAAGGAACACAAGGCTTGCTCTGCCATGTGTTTTATATTTAGACAAAAGCCAAATTTGGAGCTCCTGAGAACGCTAGATAGAATACTGGAATCGGTCGTTTATTTTCTCTCGGCTTTGAGGCGCTTTGTCACACCTTTGGCTTCTCTGACTGAGTAGAACATCTTTTCCAGATTGTGGAAGAGATGACTTCTTTGCGAGGGCAGTGTCCCAGGGGCCCCATTTCCAAGCTCCCTCTACCTGAAGAGCATGACGCTCTTTCCACTGCACCGAGCCTCTCAGCTCTAAAATCTATCATCAGCTTCAGAACCTGGAAAAAATAAGCTTTTATAGGGAGGGCTGTTGCACTCACACTCCATGAGCTTCTGACATCTATTTCTCTTCGAAACGTTTCCATGTCGATGACAGGAGAAAATGAATTTCAAAGTAATGTACTCAACCCCCTACGATTCATAAATCTCTTTTTCATATTTTAGAGTTATGTGTCCTATTAAAGTGTGAAATTTGGAGAGTGCTTTAGCTCATTCTTCTTATAAGTGGTATTCTTTTTAGGAAGGTAGCTTGGCTGTGTATTGATTCAACAAATATTTATTGACTGTCTGATCTGTGTTGGGCCTTATACCTAGTGTTGGGGGTGCAGAGATCAAAGAAACCCTCATAGAGTTCTGAAGACGTCACACTCTAGTGAAGGGTGCAGGGAAGTACAAGCCAAGTACACTGTCATTGATGTTGTGGCAGAGGTAAGTACGGGACCGTTGGGAAGCATGCAAAAAGGCACTTGTACAGAACAAGGCATAGAACATATGATTTTACTCATATGTGGGACATAAAACTGAAAACAACAAAGGAACAAACAAGCAAAAATTCATAGGCACAGACAATAGCATGCTGATTACCATAGGGAAGGGGAGGTGGGGGGAGGGGTAAGGCCGTAAAGAGTAAAGGCGATCAAATATATGGTGAGGGAAGGAGAATAAAGTTAGGGTGGTAAACACACAATGCAATATATAGGTGGGGTACTGTAGAATTGTACACTTGAAACCTATTAATTTTATTAACCACTGCCACCCTAATAAATGTAATAAGAAAAAGAAAGAGACATAGGAGCTTCTTGAAGAAGGGAGCTCTGAGCTAGGTTTTGAGAGATGAGTGAGTATTAGCCAGACAAAAGCAGAGGGGAAGGAGCAAGGCAGGAAGACAGAGCTGCAAGCACAAAAACCGAAAGGGAGAGAGCAAAAGAACTTGCAAAATTACAAGTAGCTTCATGCTCCCTGAACATCACGCTCCAAATTTCAAGGTGGAAGAAATGAGGGGGGAAAGGAATTATTCCCTCATCAGAGCAGAGAAAAGTACATCTGAGCACATGACTATAAATTGAGAAGAAAGTTCAAAATAACGAGTTTAAAACATCACTGTGCAAGAGCTTGAATATTTTCTAATTCACAGAGTTTGAGTAAAATTTTGGGGGCTTAAAAAATGGTAACTAAAACCTGAAACTTATTATGAGAAATAGTCACAGTGCACAGACTTAACCAAGTTCCTCTGAATATAAATTACAGACTTTTCCTTCAGTGTTTCCACATCTTCCATTGGCTTTGGCACTCTCTGCAAGTGGAGCCGTGTTACCTGCCAGTGACTTGCCAGGATGTCTATCCAGTGGCTCCCAATTGCGTGCCCCTGGGCCTCCTCCCCTTGTCCAGCCCTAGACAGAACCAATCTCTCAGTCTGGGCCATCTCTGGACCACCCGCTCAGGCCTAGGCCCCATAGAACAAAATTGTGGAGGAAGGGCCAGACATGCTCTAATGACTTGTCTAGCTCAAAAATCAGTTAAGTCACTGATATCAAGTAAAATATCAACGTTTCTTATACCCCTCTCAAAATTAAAATTAGTGTCCTATATCAAAAGGAAGTTTTTGATTTTGTAAAACGATACAAAAGTTCACATGTGAGAAAATACAAGTGGAAAGAAGCAAAAAATATTTTTAAAAGAAAAGCAACAGCTAATGACTTGTTTTCACAAGTATAAAGGCTTATTATGGAGCTGTTATCATTAAAACGGTATCTCACTAATATAAGAAGATCAATGGAACCAAAAAGAAAGCTAACGCACAGATGTGAATAATATCCTTGGGTCTCACCCTGGGTCTTTTTCTCCTCTCTAGACTTTGCTCTGAGGTGATCTCATCTCATCTGTGGCTTTGTGTAGCATGACTTCCTAATTTTTTTCCTGTTTAGGCATCAAGTCTCTCTGTTCCAGATCTGAATATCCACTCGCCCACTGTATTAATCAGACTTCTCCAGAGAAACAGAACCAACAGGATATAGATATGCAGAAAGAGGGTTAGTATGAGGGATTGGCTCACACAGTTAAGGAGGCTAAGATGTCCCGTGATCTGCCACCTGCAAGCTGAAGGTCCAGGAAATCCGATGGTGTAAGTCCCAGTCCAAGTTCCAAGGCCTGAGAACCAGGAGACCAATGATGAAAGTCCTGGTCTGAAGCCCTAGGCCCGAGAATGAGGACCACCAATGCCCAAGGGCAGGAGAGGATGATGTCGCACCTCAAGCAGACAGCGAATTTGCCCTTCCTCCGCATTTTTGTTCTATTCAGGACCTAGATGGAGTGGATGCTGCCCACTGCAGTGGTGAGACCTATCTTCCTTAGTCAGTCTGCAGATCCCAATCCTTGTCTCTTCTGGAAACACCCTTAAGATTCATGCAGAAATGAAGTTTCCACAGCTATCTGGTTGTCCCTCAGCCCAGCCCAGTTGATACATAAAGCTAACCTGTCCCATTTCAAGTATATAAAATCCATTCTTCACCATGTCCTACAAAGCACTGAATGATCTGGCCCCACCTGAACAGCAGAAGGGCTATTCAAAAATCATTAAAATGAATTTAAAATTTTAGCCCATTTCTACTCCTAACATTATTTCCCGGGATACCAAATAAAAAAGCCCTTGGATAAATGGGCTTATGATCTTCTTTTAAAAATATATTTTTATTGATTTCAGGGAGGAAGGGAAAGGGAGAAAGAGAGAGAAACATCAATGATGAGAGAGAATCATTGATCAGCTGCTTCCTTCACACACAGGGATCGAGCCCCCAACCCAGGCTTATGCCCTGACCAGGAATTGAACCGTGACCTCCTGGTTCATAGGTCAACGCTCAACCACTGAGCCACGCTGGTGGGGCTGGGCTTATGATATTAATTAGGAATATAAGCACAGAAAAGCAAATACATCTCTCTCTCCTCCCTAAGGCAGGCCCATCCATCTCTGTTGACTATAAGTAAGTGACATTCAACCATGCAATGCAAGCCATGTATTCAGCCCTGAGAACAAACACTTGAAGTCATTTCCTTAATTATTGCCAAACTTTACAAACTATGGAACTTCCACAGCTTTTATCGAATAAAGGATATTTTGTTGAAAGCAACAAAAACTCTCAAACTACCTTTATTGAAAACATAATAGGAAAACTCACAAAACCCACAAGTAAGAAGTAATTCCAAGTCCCATAGAAAAGGGAAAGTCATCTGCTATCTCTCTGGGATTAACTATGCAACTGTGCTGCTCTCCACTGGGTATCTCCCTTATGTTTCCTGTGTTCTTCGGAGTCCTGTTGTGATTCACTTCTTTTCTTTGTCTGGAGGGTAAACTGTCATATCCTCCCTGATTCTCTGCCCAGACAATCAGATCTTTATCATGACTGGGACTGAACTTCTGGGTGACTTCAGGTCTGCCCACCCTAGTCACTTCCTCTCTGTTGAGTGTAGATGCTGTTTCACTGTTTGCTAGCCTTAGTTATTTTGACTTTTCACTTTTATAAATATTTTTTTCTGAATAGAAGTTTGTAAAATTTTCTTTTTAAATTTAGAAATACAATAATTTTATCACCGGGGTGGAAATGGCTGGGGGGGGGGAGGGGCGCGCGGGGCGGGGAGAGGGGTCAAGCAGGAAAAAAGGAGACATATGTAAAATTTTAGATAATAAAAAAAGGGAAAAAATAGTTTTATCAGAAATGTGTCTAAGTGTGTATCCCTTTTCAATTCCTTATCTGGAAGTAAGGGAGTTTAATCCACCTGCCAAATAAAGTCTATATCACAAAGATTTTTTTCCCTGTTATTCATATTAAATTCAAAAACTTCCCAAGAATATGTTATACTTTAAATATCCCTCCATTTATTTTATGTGAAGCACTGAATAGACTCAGTAGAGATATAAAAATTAAAAAGGAATTAGGCCCTATTACCTACTGATTTCATAAAAAACCCCACATCAAATAAAATTTCCCTAGCACAAACATGTTACAAAATGCTCAAAGCTACATGATGATTCTAAAATTAATAATTCAACCTCCATAGCAATGCTAATAAGGCATAATGAATATGCTAAATTCTATGCAAAAGCTTTCATAAGCCAAACTAAAACTCTGCTTGAATTATAAATAATTGTGTTTTAAAAGGAGAGTAAGTGATAAAGAAAGCCTGGTATAACTCCAGTGGAAAGGAAGGTTGATTAACATGATACTATCATGCTGAATTAGTGTCTCTGTATAACTTAGACATATGCTTTTTCCATAAATGGACCTCATTAAAACCATGTGACTTAAATGGGAGACATTCACTGGACTCTGTGGTTTCTTGCCTCAGTTATCCCTCACCTCCCATCCCTATCTCCAGGCTCTACATGAAAAGTTCTTGGCATTCGTCATTCTGTCAGATTCCCCAGAATGCTGCCAAGGACAGAAGGGGAACTTTGTCAACACCAATCACTGGCAGAATTGAGAAGGAAGCAAATCTATTTTGACTTACCCAAGCTTCTCATTTCTGAATTATTTCTCTTCCCACTGCCACCTAGGCCTCTTATGCTTTCTCTTTCAAAGGAAATAAATATCTGCTCCCAGGAAATAACCTGATATCATGGGTTTATGACCAACTCTGATTTTTAGGTCAAAGACATTTCAGATATCAGCAAGTGGAAGAGAGTCGTGGAAGTACTCAAAAATATTTTACGTGCATAACACATAGAAATAACACCTCAGTGGGCCAATTCTGATGGCTTAGAACTGTGCTCCCTTCCTCGACATAGGAGAAGAATAGGTTTATTATGGGGTAGAAACTGCATTTACTCATTTAGTTCTCAAAAAAATTTTTTTGGAAAATTGGTATGAGTCAGGCTGTGTGCTAGGCACTTGGGCTATAAATGAACTAATTGTGCCATTCATAATGTGTCCACGGACTGAACACATTTCATTTACTTGGATATTTATTTTTGCCCTGCTTCATCCCCCCAAAAAACTAAAGACTCTTAGAATACATATAAACCTCAGTTGTACAGGAAAAAAAAAAAGAGCAGACACCTTCACACCATTGCACCTTACCTATTCAGTTTCTATTTCTCAACCCCCAAAATGACCCCTAGAGAACAACCAGAAAGTCAAGGTCTCTGTCCAGAGTTCACATGAAAACCCATGGGACTGGGTGATCTTTCAAGTGCCTTCCTTAATTTGAGATAAAGGTCTAATCAGAGAGAGATGCTCAAAGCCATTAGAAATGATTTCCACACTCACTTCTAGCATGCCATCTTTGGGTAAAAGCAGACCTTCTTCCTGCAAGATAATCTTCAACCTTTACCCCCATTTCAATTATTGATGTATAAATCATTAGTAACCCACTATTTCCCGTGAAAAAAAAATTCCTTTTCTCAAATGTAGGATCTCATAGATTTACTCTTTAACCTTGGATTCAAAAATCACTTCCAACTCCCAGATATTGTCAGGTTCTGAATAAATGTACATCTCAATGAAGGTAAAGCAGTGCTTCTGGTTGAGTGAGAGCTTATTAGGAGGTCTCCAGGGAAGGCCTTCTCCTTGGGGGCAAGAAGAAGATTGGAATAGAAGGCAAAAATCAGAAGGAAGGAGGAAAGCAAACACAAATTACAAGTCTTTACAGTTTAGCCAAGGGTTGGCCATGCCTATGTTTTGACCTAATTTGCCCAGAACATCAAACAAGCACACTATCTATCCTTTTTCTAGGATTCACAAATTACATCTGAGAAAAAAAAAATGGGAACAAATGTCCCTGTTAATTTAGCATCTATTCACATCTCCTCCCGCAGCATCCTACTTTATTTTCTGAAGAGTTTTTATTCCTTTTCTGTGCTTGTACATCAATTTGGATGGTACTGGTATGACTTTCCATGCTAGCAGGGTCATTACCAGTTCCTGGTCATGTTTGTTTGCTCTTTGTATTTTATCCATTTCCCACAGAAGGACTAGCACATCTAAATCATTCATTAGTGTTGGTAGGAAACAAAGTCTTTGCTTTTGATGTAACTTTTCTGAGTTGTAGATTTTGACCAACTTTATTCATTAAGATAAAAAGAGCATTGTAGGGGATGCTTTGTGCTAATAGCTAATAAAGCTAAATTTTATTTGTGCAAAATGAACTCAGGGCCAGGACAGATCTCACGGTTAGAACCATTACTATTTGTCCTCGGTTTTAAACAGGAACATTGCTGTTTAACCTACCAGGAAACAGAACAAATAGCAAGTCAACATCACCCCAATTTTGGACATTTAATGGTTTATACATGTTGTTTGTCGAACTGAACTGGTTCATTTAATTTTGATGGCCATTTTCAAGGTTAATTTTATTTTAAATCTTCAGTCATAGAAATGCAGTAAGTAAATGCTAACAGAATAGTGGGCTTTGGATATGAACATGGTGAAAAATGAGGTGCCCATTTGACTTAGCACACAAGGAAACCATGTTATTGAACCCCGTCTGAAGGCTACCTGGTTTACGGATCAGGCAACAAGTATGGAGAATCTTTACCACTACTGGACCAAATTTACACAAGCAATAGACTGCAGCATGGATAGACTTCAATAGTCTTACTGTACTGGATTAGCTTGTTTAATAATCAACTCAAAAATCATCAGCAATCCAATTATGATGTTAAAATACCCAACTTTTTCAGAATTAACTCTACCCATTGGGAGAGTGGAAATGGCAGCATTCAAGCATAAGAAACAAATTTACTTGTGTTGGAGAGGATACTTTTATAATAATTATAAATGTTAATATAATATTTGAAAAAGAAAACTAAGTTATTTTTATCTTTAAAGTGAAAGTCAAATATGGAAGGAAGTTTTAAAGGGATTTGAAGTCTTGAGATATACTGTGATAATGAAATTTTTGTGTGCTAATTTGTAAGCCACTTTTATTGTTGTTAATCCCCTCCTGAGGATATTTTCTCATTGATTTTTAGAGAGAGTAGAAGGAAGGGGGAGAGACAGAGAGAAACATCAATGTGAGAGATGCACATCGATTGGTTGCCTCCTGCATGCTCCCCACCGGGGCCAGGGATCAAGCATGCAGCCCAGGTACATGCCCTTGATCTGAACTGAATCCAGGACCCTTCAGTCCACGGGCCAACACTGTATCCATTGAGCCAAACTGGCCAGGGCTGTAATTCACATTTTAATAATAATGTTACTTAGATAATATAACAACACATTCATTTAAAGTGTATCATTTGCCCTAGCTGGTTTGGCTCAGTGGATAGAGCATTGGCCTGTGGACCTAAGCGTCCTGGGTTCAATTCTGGTCAAGGGTACATACCTCAGTTTCAGGCTCCTCCCCGGCCAGGGCCCTGGTTGGGGATTAAAAATAATAATAAAATTAAATAAAGTGTATAATTTAGTGTATTTACTCTTAATGTATTTAGTACATTTGTCTCCCCAAAAGGAATCCCATACGCATTAGCAATAACTCACCATTCTCCCCTCCACTTAGCCTCTAGCAACTACAAATCTGTTTTTATAGATTTGCATATTCTGAATAACTCACATAAAGTAAATTATATAATGTGTAGTCTTTTGGGACTGATTTCTTTCATTTAACATAATTTTTTCAAGATCCATTCATGTTGTACCGGTATCATGAATCAATATTTCATTCCTTTTGTATTGCCAAATAATATTCCATGGTAAAGATCTAATATATTCTGCTTATCTGTTCATCAGCTGATGAGAATTTAGAATTTTTAAACTTTTTGACCAATAAGAACAAAGCTGCTAGGAACAGCTATGAAAAGCCCAAGCTGTGTAGATGATTTGGTTTTCCAGATTTATTGAGGCATACTTGGAAGATGAAAAATTATTCATGTTGAAGATATACAATGTGATGGTTTGATATACACTGAGTGGCCAGATTATTATGACCACCCCATCAGTACATCGTTGGGCCACCTTTTGCCTTCAATACTGCAGCGATTCTTCTTGGCATTGACTCCACGAGATGTTGAAAGGTGATGCGAAGAATCTGACACCATGCCTGATGAATGGCACTGTCCAGTTCTGTGAGATTTGATGGTTGTGGAACCAGCTGCCTGATGGCTCTTTTAACTTCATCCCACAAATGCTCAATTGGTTTGAGATCTGGTGATTGTGGATGCCACCTAAGCAAAGTAAAGTCTCCCTCATGTTCTTGAAACCACTCCTGCACAATAGCAGCACCATGGCATGGCGCATTGTCTTGTTGGAAGAAGCCATCTCCATTGGGATACGCCATCAACATGATAGGATGAACTTGATCAGCAACGATACTTAGGTATGTTGTGCTATTTATAATGGTCTGGCCCTCTAGCAACTTCAGTGCAAAATTATAGCTAATTTGCCTACAAACATCAGGTGGTCATAATAATCTGGCCACTCAGTGTACATATACTTATGAAATGATTACCACAATCAAGCTAATTAACATTTCCATCACCTTACATAGTTACCGATTTTTCTGCGAGTGTGTCGTGAACACCTAAAATCTACTTTCTTAGCAAATTCCAATCTATAAGACAGCATCAATAACTATAGTCACCACATGGTATGTTAGACCCCAGGAACACACTCATCGTCTAAGCAGAAGTTTGCTTAGTGACTCGGCTGAACTCTTTCTGGGAAGTCTATTTTCTCTACCACGTGAAACCCCTGTTTCTCCTGCGGCCTTTCCCCATTTCATCTCCCCACAGAGCTGTGTTCAAGCCCCTCACCCAGCGAGGACTTGAACCTTTAGCCTTTGGTCCTCATGCTGCCTGGAGGTTGCTGTCGCAGCTCAGGAGCTTTACCTCATAGCTCACCAGGGACCAGGAGCCCAGGCGGCCCCTTTCTGCCTGCTCCTGGCCCACAGCTACACACGGTCTTCCAAACTGCCAGGAACGAGTGTGATTTTAATTTTAATATCACACTGACTTTGTTCAGTTAAACACAACAGTGCAATGCAAAAGAGGTTTTGCTTCTTATGAGAATATCTATGGAAGTTACAGGCAACCATCAATCCTAATACAATGCAGAGGAAAACGGCTGTGGCTTGTTCATTGAGAAAAGTCCTGATTACAGGGGTCAATGCTTCGTAGTTGACAGTCTTATGTTACATATAGTTGCTTCTTTCATAGCCATCGTCCTGCCCATCATCTCTGAGGGAGTTTGATTGCAGTGGAAGGGGCTGGTCTCACAGCAAACATAAGGTGCCATGTTCACCCTTAAATTAGCTAATCTGTTTCTTCTTTGAAGGATTATTTTCAAAATGTCTACCCCGTGACTTACCTCATAGAAAAAAATGGGTCATTTTGTCTAAACAAGGTACAAAGTATAATCAAAGCTACCAATTTAAAATTCCCAAATTTACAAGTCATTTCTTCATAAAGAAAAGTAAATTATATTTACTTTGGAGTTATTACATGCTGCAATCTTGAAAGAGAGGCCGTTCAGGATCGTCTGACTTTGACCAGTAGGATTTAAGGCCCAGCTGTGCCAGGGGCCAGTTACGTAACACTGGGTAAGTTTCTCAGCCACTCTGTACCGCAGTGTTCCCATACACAGTCCCGGGAGCCATTACTTTAACAATGGGAATACATTCTAAGAAATGAGTCATTGAGCAATTTCATCATTGTGTGAACATTACAGAGTGCACTCACACCAACCTAAATGGTACAGCCTACTCCACACCTAGGCTGTATGGCATAGCCTATTGCTCCTAGGTTACTGCACAAAACAACGTGAGATTAAATCAAGTACAAGACATACTAATGCAATCAGATGTGGTGAACACAGGTGTATGAGGCTGCTGCCTACACAGCACCAGCATACTGTCTTACATCACATTTTTCCATAAGTATTAAGAGCACATTCTGCACTACAGTCTCATGATTTACTTTATCACACACACACACACACACACACACACACATGCACACACACACGCACACACACACACAAACTGACAACAAAAGTGACAACAGTTACAATTACAAACAAAAATAATCAAACAAAAACACACACACACATTTTAGCTCAGATCTTCCGTAAGCTATGGACCCATTCATTTCTCTTTCCCTTCACAATTGAGGTGGGTGCCCTTGGAGCCCCTCTACCTATGCACTCTTCCCGTAGATTTTCTTAAAATATATTTTTATTGATTTCAGAGAGGAAGGGAGAGGGAGAGAGAGAGAGAAACATCAATGATGAAAGAGAATCATTAATCAGCTGCCTCCTGCACATCCGCCACTGGTGATCAATTGCCCTGACTTGGAATCAAACCGTGACCTCCAGTTCATAGGTGGATGCTCTA
Source organism: Plecotus auritus (assembly GCF_963455305.1). Lineage (NCBI taxonomy): Eukaryota > Metazoa > Chordata > Mammalia > Chiroptera > Vespertilionidae > Plecotus > Plecotus auritus. The sequence goes on from NC_137774.1 coordinate 168,808,698, forward strand.
CTACTGAGCATCACTGGCCAGGCTCTTAGATTTTACACCAGCTCAGCTGCCTCCTTCAGGGAAGAACTGCCTTCAGCCACATCATTGTCTTCCTTCTGAGCATTTCTCATTCCAGTGGAATTTTGAGTCTACCCACTGACACCCCCCCGCACCCATTCCTCTAAAACTGCTGGTTCCAAAGTCACAAATTACCTCCTCATTTTAACTTCCCATGGTTACCTCATCTAACCCGTAGGCAGCATGTGACTCTGTGAACCTTTCCTCTCCTCTCTCCTTGTATTCTCTGAAATCACACTCTTCTGGTTTTCCTCCTACTTGGAGCTATCTTCAATATTGCTTGAAAACTCGTGTTTCTTACCCAGAATTAACTCTTGGTGCTTCTCCCTCAGTCTATGCATTCTCCCTGGGCAAGTTCATCTATAGCCAGGCTTCAGTTACCAATACCTGTATTTGCTAATAATAACTCGCTAATTTCTCTCTCCATTTTAGACTCCTCTTCTAAATTCCAAACTCACTGTATCCTCAGCATGACTGTATGATGTCCCGGAGTAAACTCAAAGTCAGCATTCCGCAACTGGCCCAACATCTGCCCCTAAGCCACATTCCCCCCCTGTGTTATTCCTCTTTCCCTTCTCACCCCTCATCCAAATCAACCATTGTTGATTCAGTCTCCTTCATAACGCTGCATCCCATCCACTTCTCTGAGTTTGCTTCTACTATCTTAATTCAGACTTCCAATATCTTTCATAGAAATGACCTCTGTAATTTCTGAACAGGATTTTTTTTTGTCTCTGGTTGAGTCTTGTAGTCTCAATTTTCCCCACTTTTATCCTAATTCATTTTCTCCTTTCTATGCCATTAAGAATAATCTTTATATGCTGCAGTAAAAAGGAAGGAACTCCTACCATTTGCAACAGCATGGATGGAGTTGGAGAGCATTATGCTAAGTGAAATATGTCAGTCAGAGGAAGATAAATATCACATGATCTACTCATTTGTGGATTATAATGAACAACCTAAACCGATTAACAAAAGCAGATATAGAGACAGAGAAGCATCGATCAGATGCTCAAACCTCAGAGGGAAAGTAAGGGAGGGTGGGGGTAAGGGGGAGAGATCAAAGAACTTGTATGCATGCATATAAGCATAAGAGATGGACGCAGACAACAGGGGGTGAGGGTGAGGGTGAGGGCAGAACTGGGGGGATGAGGGGACAATGGGGATAAGGACACATTTGTAATGCCTTAATCAATGAAAAAAATACATAATAAAAAAAGAATAATCTTTATAAAGTACAAACCTGATTATATCATGTTCCTCTTAAAAACTTCTAGGACTCCCCAATGCCCTCATAATAAAATTGACACAAAGTGTTCAAGACCCTTTGTACTGCTTCAGATTACCCATACAGAATCATTGTTTATTAAACAACCTCCATCATCCATTTCACCTCTCTTCCCATCATGTTAGATTCATAGCCAAATTATTATAATTCCCTCAGCATGAAATATTCATTTCTATCTTTATAATTTTGAATCACCAAAATTATGTGGCTTTTTGGCTTACCGAACTTTCATCAGTGGGCTCATTACCACCTATATTTTAGGTTATAACATAGCTGTCACTTTCTTTAGGAGCCTTATTCTACCATGTTCCTCAACTCTACCCCCACCTACCACTAGTTTAGATATTCTCATTGCCTGGGAGTTTCTCTGTGAAAGTCCTAATTATGCCATTTTGTAATTTCCAGTTCACTTGTCTGCCTTCCTCATTAATCCAATTATTCTTTAGCGAATGTGACCTACTCACATACTGCATTGCCCTGTGAACAATGACGTATCCGAAGTTTTTGCTTAATTCATATTTAAGAATGAATTAATTACTCTACCACCTTAACACATGTACATAATAAATGCTCAATAAGTAGTTACTGCACTCCAAATAAATAATAATCTATATGCAGATTTCTGGATGTATTGCTTAGACCATGGGTGAATGAGTAAGATTTGGGAACAGAGAATTTAATAGAAGCCATCAAAATATGTCTTCTACCTTCTTCCCATGGTGAGATGATGAAACGGAACCTTGAATGAAGTTCTTCCCTGAATTAGCACATTAAAACAGTGACCTTTGTTGTCAACCCATGGCACCGGTAAAAATTTATTTTTTAACAATACAAAATAATAATAATAATAGCCCTACCTGGTTTGGCTCAGTAGATAGAGCGTTGGACTATGGACTTAAGGGTCCTGGGTTCGATTCCAGTCAAGGGCACATGCCCAGGTTATGGGCTTTATCCCCTGTAGGGGGTGTGCAGGAGGCAGCTGATCAATGATTCTCTCTCATCATTGATGTTTCTATCTCTCTCTCCCTCTCCCTTCCTTTCTGAAATCAATAAAAATATATTTTAAAAAAATAAAAACAGCAAACTCCTGACCTTAATATGCCCTAAATCTGAATTAAGTTACAAACCCCAATTATTTTTACATATTTACAATATTAAATGATTTCTTTAGTTGTTTTTTACTTTTTAACTGGATGTTCAAACACCACAACATCATGGTCTTTCATGAGCCATCTCCTGGGGATTTTTACCACTGATTAGAGATACATTCCAATTTAAGCCAAACCAAGATTTACACAAATTCAGACTGACTGAACTAGAGATTTTCTATTTGCTTTAGAAAGGATTGATCAGTATTTATATTAAATAGTATTCTCCCGTTCTTATTCTAAATGTTACTTGATTAATATTGTTTGATTTATATGCCATTTTAGGTATATATCAACTACATAAAATAGCAGCTATAAAGGGGCTTTCAGATTTTTGGGGGGCAACCGTTGGCCAGAGCTATAGATTTTCAGATTCGCATGGGCATGGACCTCCCAGGTCACGGACACAGTAAAGCGGGCGAGGTGACTTCTAAATGACATCTACCTGGGAAACAAGATCTGCTCTGCCTGCTTAGAGCTCTCCATCTCTGAAGCACGGGGAGTTTTGTGCCTAATCTGAGATGGAATTACTTATTATGGCCTGGTGTCCTGCTCTCATGACCTAATCTTGCCAAGGAAATCAAGGAGTGAAGTGTTAAAGTGGTGGGAAAGTCAGAAGGAGGAGAGTTTGTTTAAAAGTGCCTTTCAAATGCCTAACCCGGCTTGGAAAATAGCTTCTTTATGAAGCTCTGAAGCTGGTTAGTCTTCCTTACACGTTGATCCATATCCTCTGTTTCATTGCCAAGGTCTGGTCTACACTTGGGTGCTGTGTGGTATGCAATGTGAAAATGCGCATTAGATCGAGGACGAGATATAAAATCCTTTTTAAAACGCTGGTTTATTCAAAGCTATGGAATATTGGAAGACTGGTACTACCATTTTAAAAGTTCTTTACATTCAAGAGTTCACATTCTATCTTTTAACTAGAAAATAATTAGCTAGACTCTTCAGTAAACCAAGTTCCTTCCTATAGTTGACTTAAAGAGAACATGATTAATCAGAAGAAATTGAGTCAATAACCCAAACTTGGTTAAAATGATGTCTCAGTTTTTGTCCTTAAGTCAATGGCCATTTATTTCATATCTCTCCCCCTATTGTCCAATGAGAATAATCCGGAAGCCCTGTAGGACATTCAGATCAGCAAGGGAAAACTACTTTTAAAATTATTTTCTTTACTGAGACTATAAAGTGAAGCAATATGCTTTTTTTAAATGTATTTTTATTGGTTTCAGAGAGGAAGGGAGAGGGAGAGATCGAAACATCAGTGATGGGAGAGAATCATTGATCAGCTGCCTCCTCCACACCACACACTGGGGATCGAGCCTGCAACCCGGGCATGTGCCCTGACCGGGAATCGAACTGTGACCTCCTGGTTCCTAGGTCGATGCTCAACCACTGAGTCACGCTGGCTGGGCAAGCAGTATACTTTAGAAAAATGGATAATTCATGTTAGGCACCAGTCTTACCACACTCATCTTTGTAATGCATAGGTCCTATTTACAAATTCATCAGCACGCCTACTTAAAATTTCTATCATCAAAATGAATCCCAAGTCTGACCACTTCTCACCATCTCCATAACCTCCATCCAAGACCAAGGCAGGGTGCCCATGGACAGCTGTGCTGGTCGTCAAAACACCTCACTGCTTCTGACCAGCTGTTCCACAGCCTCTCAGCCATTGCACTGAGCATCGCCGGGAGCTCCCGGGTGCCCCTACCTGCCACTCTGCACCCTCCTGAGAGCCCTCCCATGACTGCCCCTCATACAGAAACTCAGGGTGAACAGCCGGCACAGCAGGGAACCTACCGGATAGGCCCCTGCGGCTGGTCACGCAGAACACAGAACCTAGATCAGTGCAGCCCTGTCTCCGGCAGCAGCGCCCTCGCTGCCATCCTTACCCACTGCTGTCTGCCCCACAGGAAGCCAAGGTGACTTTTATTATTTTTACGAGTAAAAACCAGATCATACTGCCTTCCTCTTTAAATTCCTCAGCAGTTTCCCATTACACTCAGAACGCAACCCATACTGCTCCCTACGCTGCCTTGGCGTTGGGTAATCTGGATCCCGCCTCCTCTCCAACCTCACCGTCCAGCAGGCTCCTCGGCCACTGTGTCCCAGCACCACAGGGATCCCCGCTTTCCTCGCATCGACGCCTTTACACTTGCTGTTCCCTTTGACTGGGAAGTCCAGAGCCTCAGTTTCCAATTCCTGCGGGTCTTTTCTCTCTGTCACCTCCTCAGAAAGGCTGATGTGTTGGGAACCCTATAGAAAACACAACTTCCCGCTCTGCCCAGCTTGGACTGGCCCCCAGTCCTCCTCCTTCCCATCACCTTGCTACGTTTGCTTCACAACCCTCATGCTGTTTATGTATGCAGTTATCTTCGCACTTGTTTTCGGTCTTTCCTCCTGAGAGGTCATCTCGCTGGGAGGACTGTCCCTGGCTTGCTCATGACTCCCTCTGTTCCACTGCCTCGTGCAACAAACTGTCCTACGTTTCCCTCCCCTGCCTGCTCCTTCTTTCCCTCTGCTATCAACAGCCTTGCTCCCTGTACACCTGTCCCAAACCAGCTTACCCATTAATGACAAGTCCCAATGCACCTCCACAGGACCTTCTTCGATCATCCCATAGCATGTGAGTCCTCCTCCCCAAAGCACGGCTACCAATATTCCTCTATTTTCCTGAAGGCTTTATTTAACTGCTATATTTTTGTGATTTCTGAATTACTTTCTCTCACTGAACTATAAACACTTAAAAAATACATTTTTAACCCAGATATGAGCCTTCATTTCAGTCATCGGTAAGTTCTCATCTAGAATGAACTTCCTTCTTTAGGATGAACTCTAGTTTTGGGTCAGGGGACAAAGAGACTCTTCATAAATTTGCAGTTCATGGCGAGTTAACTTTGGCTCATGGGGAAGGGAGCTGTGACAATTCCCTTCAGGACACACTGCTGCTTGCTTAAGAAAACTTAAATATAGTTTACAAACTTGAAGGAAAATAAGGTAGAACACTCCCTTAAGAGATTCTTTCCAGATGTTTTTAAAGTAAAGTTAAAGCCTTATAATCACTCAATGTTCACTAGTCTTCTTGCTCAAGAGTTCATCCAACTCACAAGCCATATTTCTTTTCTAATAAAAACACATTTAGGCCAGTGAAAGTATTGACTGGCATTGGGTCATCTCTATGAGAAGTAAACATTCTAATATTTTTAAAGCAGAAGATGATCTAACTGCAAACCTAAATGATTTCTAATTCTTGTAAACCCTATCTTTTATCATCTAACAATTATTTATGCAGTTATAATATTTTAATGCCAAAGAGTTCCTTAGACCACAAATAACAATGACAGCGCATGCCAGGGATAGTTGTCAGTGCTTTGTATGCAATACGTCATTTAATCCTGACAACAGCCCTCTGAAGTAGTTACTATTAACAGCATCATCTTGTCCAACATGACAAAGCTAATAAATGGCAAAGTGGGAATTTGATCCCAACCAAGTTTGTTTGCATTTGCATGGCAGCCATCCATTAGTTCCAACCCCCTTCTCCCTCGCCTTCCATTCTTACTGAGGTTTAAAGTAAAATATTTGACTTCTCAAAATATTTGACTTACATGGAGAAGTGGACATGTGACCCTTCTCGGGCCAATAAGAACAGCCAAGAGTTCTTGGGGAATTACTAGTAAAAGGAAAACTTTATAAGGAAAAATATTTGGTTCTTTGCCTTATTAACAATGTTGCTTTCTTATCTTACATAATCTCTGATTATTACTAATTTGTGAATGGAAGCTATTCTTTCTTGGTTAGGTAAAAAAAAAAAAAAAAAAAAAAAATGTTAGAAAGAAAGGGAGAGTGAGACCAGAGAGCAGGCAGCTTAAATTTGGGAATACTGCCTCAAAATGTTCTCCTCAAGTCTATTGTCTAATCCTGCCCTGGACACCTCACTGTGTCCGCAGCGATCAGTGTGGTGTAAACACAGACACAGCCACCCTTCAGGTGAGCAGGGGGGTTCCTGGCTTACTGTGGAGACATATGTGTCATAGTTTTGTTTTTATTTTTTGGAGGAGATGGACAGTTGTAGTGATCTAACTTATTCATTTTGCTTCAACTGACTGTTGTCAGATTGACTGCTGTTTTCCCTCTTTGTTAGCCCTTAGGCCTCCTGGTTCTTTGCAAGTTGAGTCGTTTACTGGTTTACTCGTGTCTCTGTCCTGTCATTTGTGTTACTCTCGACATGGAAATTAGCCCAAGGTCTCTCCTACAGCCCATGCACAGCCTGAGGCTTTGCTGTTCCAAATAGGAGCTTTTGGGTTAGGCTCTTTGGAGCCAAATAACCCATTTGGTCCTTGTATGTGCGGCAAGATCTGAAAAAGAAACGGTCTGTAATCAGCGTCCTCCCTCCTTCGGTTTTGGCACACATTCTCCAACCATTTGGCTAAGGCATTATTTTAGCTGCTAATTTCACTGACAATGAAGAGTCTTCTCCCATGTGTCCTTCTTTATGTCATTTTACTACATTTAAGGCATAAAAGGTGTTTAAAACACTTTTCTCTGCCGACCCCATTGTTAGCAGAATTTGTTCTCTTCCAGTTTCAAAGTCATGTAAGTACTGTGCTCAGGGCCTTGATGTAGATCATTACTTAAAAAATCGATTTTTTGCCTAGGACCAAACCAGAGAGGGTCGGACCTGCATTGCCACCATGTGCCCACCATCCAGATATCATTGCTGACATGTACACATAAGGAACTGTTTGACATTGAAACGGGGAATCAGAACTGTTGGACATTGAAATTGGGACTCAAACATTTTTTGTTATTATATGTTTATTTCTAGTCTGCAGAGGCAAGATTTTTTAAAGGAAAGAAATGGGGGAAAAATAGATACAAATGCAAAGAAGCATTGAACAGACTGTCAAACTACAGCGGGAAGGCAGGGGAGGTTGTGGTGGGGGGGCCTATAAGAGATCAACCAGAGGACTTGTACACAGGCATATAAGCATAACCAATGGATACAAGACACAGGTAAAGGCATGTACTGGGGGGAAGGGGAGGCCGGGGGGAGGTCAATGGGAAAAAAAAAAAAGGAGACATATGTACTACTATTTGTAATACTTCAAACAATTAAAAATAAATAAATAAATAGTTTTTTTTCACACTGGGCAGGAAAGATTTATTTGGGAATAATTACTGCAAGATTATTAATTGATCATTAGTTGTACTAGATTTCTATTGCTGCTGTAACAAATTATTTAAAACGTAGCAGCTTAAAAGAGCACCCATTTATTATCTCAAAGTTTCCACAGGTCAGAAATCTGGCACAGTGTGGCTTAGTTGGTCCCCAGCTTGGTCTCACAAGGCCAAAATCCAGGTTTCGGCCCAGCAGCATTCCTTTCAGGGGGTCTAGGGAAGAATCCTCTCCCAACTTCATTCAGTCCCTTGCAATCAGAGCACTGAGGTTCCTGGTCCCTTGTCAGCCTTTGGTGGGGCTCCTTGTTCTCAGTTTGGAGAGGCTTCCTGCATTTCTTTGCTCATAACACCCCTCATCTTCAAAGCTACTGATGGTGAATCAAGCCCTTCTTACACTTCAAATCTCTCTGACTCCCTCATCTAAAAAAGAGAGTTTTTTAAAAATTGATTTTTAGAGAGAGAGGAAGGGAGAGGGAGGGAGAGAGAAACATTGATGTGAGAATTAAACATCCATCGGCTGCCTCCTGCATGCTCCTTATCGAATATCGAGCCCACCACCAGGCATGTGCCCGGACCAGGAATCAAAATCCTTTGGTGCACGGGACGATGCCCAGCCAACTGAGCCAGACCAGGCAGGGCTGGATCATTATTTTTTGATCCATTCTCTTTCTGGTTTATTTTGATCTGCTTCTAGGAAGTACCCATATGAACTATAATAGTAAACTTCCTTCTTACCAACCAAATATGCTTAGATCTCATGACACCAGCAATATCATAAACAAAAATCCTCCCTAAGGCGCTGGAATTGCTTCCCAGTTCCCAGATGCAAGTTGGCTTATATCTGAGTCTAAGATTCTGAGACTCTGAGAAAGGCTAATAGGAACCGCACCTGTGGGTTTAGGCCAGGGTTTCTCAACGTCAGCACGACAGATATTAGGACCAAATAATTCTTTGATGTGGGAAATGTCCTGTGTGTTGTAGGGAGGGTAGCAGTGTGTCCAGCCTGCTCAGCCTCACTTGAGAAGCACTGGTTTAACAGAGAGGTGACCTTTGATGCATTTAGAACAGAGGTCTCGTTGGATCCTGTGTGGAGCTCGGGAGCTGGACTGGTTCTGCAGAGTTGCTCCACTTAAAGCCTTTGCAAATCTGCTTTGAAGATCTGTTGGATACTCCCAGGAAGGGACGTAACTTTGGGCAACACCTCTCCCTTCAGCACGCCTGAGAAGGACTCAGCAATGAGTGTCCGCAGCCAACAGCCCCAGCACCTGGGGAAGAGAGTGCTTCAGTCCCTTCTGGAAGGGGGCCTGGTGGCTCACTATGGCATCCTCCGCACTGGCCTACCGGGACCCTAAGCCTTGTTAAATATTTTGAACATAAAATAGCTGGTAAGGTGTTGATCTGGAATTTGACCTTCGTAATAAAGTGAAGGGTAAATAAAATAATGTGTGTAAAATTTCTGGCATATGTGATGTGCTAATTCAATTGTAACCATCATCATTTTGTTCACATGTGTAATTTCCTAGGCATAATTAAAATAAAGCTAAGCATGATTATACCAAATTCTTCAAGTTACCTAACCATTTTCTTTGGTTGCTTAGCAACAAAGGACAAAGGGACAAAGCTACCAGTGTGACCAAATACCTAATTTACATGATTGGAATTTTAGGCCCAAGAAGTCTTTCTAGATATTGTCCTAATGTGAAAATGACAATAGATACTCCAGATCTGATTTTGTACTCACATTGAAATATACCCCCACATACAAAAGCTATACTTCTCTTTTGCAGTGGCAATTTGCATTTGGAAGACATTTTCATTGAGTAAGAATTCTGCTTACTATTTAATAAATTTAGACTTTGATCTGCATGATGAAACAACAAACACAGCAGAATAAGGCGCTATCCTCATTATCTCAGCTTAGTGCGTGAAGAACAGAGGCAACCTTCGTGGATTAATGAGCATTTAACAAATGAAATGACACATGTGAAAATGATGTTTTCAGGGTATTTCAAATAGAGATGAGCAGAATGCAGCAAGAAGAAGGAGAAGGGAGAGATGAGAGGACACACAGTAGCATAAACAAGCTCTACTCAAAGGGACAGACCTGAAGGTAGTCACTCCAGATGTATATCCTGAGAATAGATACACTGCACTGATTCTTTATAGGCACCAATTCTTTACAGAAGAATATAAAGAATATTTTGTTAATGGATTGTTAAACCTTTCAGTATTATCATTTGGAGCACAATCATTGAATTGATTGATTCATAAAAATAATCTAAGAGTAGTTTAAAAATAGTTTAGTGTTTAAAGAAATATCAAGAGTGTAAATAACAATGACTCAGAAGATGTTCCATCATAAACAAGCCATTGTGCTAACCATAAGCACAACAGAAACATCCTAGCACATTTTTATATTATTAAACTCACCTGTAACCATTAATTAAAACATCATTTGTCACATCCAATTAATTTGGATATTTGTTTTGGCCTGTGGTAAATTTGAGTACTTTGGTAAAGACTTTTAGTAAAACTAAATTTAAACTTAAGCAGAACATGGAATTTTTCTTGCATCTTAATGAACTCATATAGAACCTTCCAAATTTGTCTAGAACTTTAAAAAACTTTTTAAGTATGACATACTATAACGTTGCTTGTTTTCCTAACACAGTGTTCATAACATCAAGATTTGAAGACCACCACCTCTGTGAAGCTTCTCTCACCTCCGAGCTACCACAAGTAGCAACAATTCCAGCTGATCGCTTCCTCTGCAGATGCCTTTAGAGCCCTTATTCCATTCCACTGTCCTTTATCACTTCCTGGTCTTCCTTCCCAGAAACAGGGGTTCTTTAGGACACAGTCTATAACTTATTCCTCAGCGAAACCACAGTGCCCGGCTCAGTCCCTGGTGCATAGAAAGCGTTCAGTAAACGTCCAGTGAACAAATGAACAATTTAAGTGTTTAGTTAATTCATGGAGAGGCAGAAGCAATTACTCATCAATCATGCAAGTCAAAAATCTGTGACATGCAATCCCTTCACAAACAGCCGGAGACAGTGTGAGTACTCAGCCTGCCTCGGGCACACTGGGGCCAAGCGGGGGCAGCTCACCGAGGAGGTGGGTCAGCCACCAAGTGCCTACTCATCTTGGGGAGGATTTTTAGGGCCAGTGAGAGGAGAGTATCAGAGAGCTGCGCTGAGGAAGAACGGGTGCAGGCATGTCACCTGGCTTTGAATAAAGCAGTTTTGATGAGACATCCACAGCCTGTTTAGGAACTATATGAAAGGCGACAGCAGAGACCTGGGCCCCTCCATGGGTTGTCTGTGAGTCCTCAGAACACCTGGGAAACTTCCATCAGCCAGGGGAACACATATTATTCCATCCCATGTTTCCTTCTCACCCTTGGAATCCGTCAGCATAGACTATTAGGCTTTAGTAACCAAGAACCCCGTCCCCGCAGCTTTAGGCAACCACGGTTTCCTTCTTTCTCACAGGAAGGCCCACCAGCTGCTGGTTTTGCTTTGCATCACCGCCACTGAGGCCCAGGCTACCGAAGCATCCCTGGCGGAACATGCGGGCCACCTGACAGCCAGGGCGAGAGGGCTCTGCAGGGTCAGGCAGTGGCCACTGGGTGCTCCAGCTCAGGAGTGACCCTCAGCCCCTAACTTGTCCCAAGCTTCCATTCTATTCCCAGAGACATGAAGATGTTTGTAAAAGTTCAATTAGCTATCGTTAGAGTTAGGGAAGAATCTTGATGAATAGAGCTCATCAGGAAAACACACACACACACACACACACACACACACACACACACACCACAGAAATTCAGAGCCTAGCAGCCTTACAGAGTCCTATTTACCTAGAAGAAGGGAGGACCTTTCTACTGACCTCTGACATTGACCGGAGCCCTGCACCAATAAGAAAGTGGGGACTTGCCCCTCTCTGAGGCAGACCGTGTTTTTTGAGGACCACAGAGTACTACACCCCCAACCACATTTTTTACATCCATTCTGAGGCTGTGTGTCCCAGAAAATATAGGGGAAGAATAATGTCATTTCTGCACACAGCACGCATTTTCCAAAGCTCGCCAGTGGCCTCACTGCTTATAAGGTGGCAGGCAGCATCCTCCCCGGTACCCAGAGCTGCTGAGGGGGGCGGGGGGCGGGTAGGGCAGCACAACTACCACACCCACAGGCTGACACCCCTGGAAGCTAGGCCCACAGGTCACCAGTCTTGTCAATGGATTAACTTTTCTTCAACTGGGAGAGAAAAAACAGCAACAGCAAAGCCCTTTGTTTTCATCGTTTCTCGTGTTGATTTATTAGCTTTATATTTGTCTTTAAAGGGATGGACTATGCTGTGTAGGGCCATGAGGTGGGGGAAAGAAAAAGATGCCAAAATGATATACTCCATGATAACATCAAAAAGGCTCAGAACAAATAAACCTGACAATGGTGAGAAAGTGTAGGAGGCGAGGACCTCAAGGTGCAGCACAGACTGGGAAGGGCTCCTTCCAGGGGCTGGGAAGTTCTGTCTTGGTGTAGACATATGTAAAAGCTGGTCAAGCTGTACTGATAAGACTGTGCCTTTAAATGTGTTATACCTAAAAGAACCAAGTTCTTAAAAATTATGATGTGTAAAACTTGGGCATTAATAGAAGCTGGGGAGTAATGAAAGATTCATGTGAAGCCATCTCTTACCCATATTGTTGTTTTTGTGTTGTTTTTTAAACTGCACGTGTTATTCAAATAAGAAAATTATTCACCCAGAATTCATGAGAGAGTGAAACTGGAACACTTGGGATGTCTCATAAATTCTATAAGCAAGCATTTTCTTAAGTGATTTCAAATCCTCCTCCTCTTCGATAGAAAGCTCTATGTGTGTGTAGCTAATACATTTAGGCCACTCGGCAGGTTCTCTAATGCAGTGGGAAAGGAGATGCTTCCTGGAATGGCTACTGCAAAAAGCCAGCTGCTCAGGAGACCCCTGGCCATAGCTATGACGTTTTAAACAACACTACTGATTCATCAACAGGACTAAAAAGCACAGGCTTGGAGGAAATAAAGTCAGATGATGCTGTTTTTTCACTAGTGAATGGAAATTATGTCTAATAATTTTTTATTGTTACAGAAACCTTTATTCCATACAATACTATTTAACAAGGCCCTCAGAAATCTAGAATTTCCTCCTAAGTGGTCTTTGTAATTATTTAATAAAAATAAAAATCATGTTTGGACATTAAGCCCTCCTAGAAAAATTTCATTTATTGTACCATACTTTTACAAAGAAACTAGAGGCCTGATGCACAAAATTCACGCACAAATAGGCCTTTGCAGTCGGAGCTGCCTCAATCCCTCCCTTGCAGCTGTGGTGGCTGCCTCGATCCTGCGGCTGCAGCCCCGGCTTCATCCGGAAGGATGTCCTTCAGGACATCCAGCCTAATTAGCATATTATGCTTTTATTATTATAGATGTATATTTTTAAATTAAATTTATTGTGCAAATAGACACAAGTCTAGCAATTTTGACATCATGAATAAAACGAGCTAGTGTCTTCAGGTTTTTAAGTAATTTACCAATAATGATCCATTTTAATGGTTCTGAAATTTGTTCAAATGATAAAGACCTTATGGGGATCTTTTCAGAGTACTATGATCTTTGTACCACACTGTGAGATTTGATATTTAACCCCTTTACACAAATCAGAAACAACTTTCTTATCCAAACACACATACACAAGCAATATAAAGTCACAAACATCTTAAAAGAAAATAAATTATCAAGTCAAATATGATGAACTGTTTTCAAGTTTTCCTATAAATATTCATATGCTACTTTTAATTAATAATAAACAACATATAGAGAGAAACCAAGATGGCGGCATAGGTAAACACCTAAACTACTGCCTCGCACAACAATTTCAAAACTACAACTAAAAGACAAAATTGACATCATCCAGAACCACAGGAAGGCTGGCTGAGTGGAAATTCTACAACTAAAAGGAAAGAGAAAAGCACACTGAGACTCAGAGGAGCTGCAGAAGGCAGAGGTACTGAGACACGCATGGAGAGGACTGGCAACTGAGTGCGTGGCTGGCTTTCTCAACTCAGAGGGAGACAAAAGCTCCCGACTGCACTGAACTCCAGTCTTCCAGGTGAGACTCTGGGGACCCAGACTCATTCGGGGAGAAACTGGACTGTCTGGCAGCAGGCGGAACTCGAGGGCGGCTTTCTCTCAGAGGTGCTTGCAGCAATTACTAGGGGACACTGAGACACAGGGGCCTATTAGGGCAGGGCTGACAGGAAACCAATTCTGTCTGCTCTGCCCTGAGACTCTGTCCCATCCAAGCTGAGCACAGGCTTTTGCAAGTCTCGTCTCATAAGGGTGTCTCCAGGACAGAAGTTCTCCCAGCATAGACACAGCTGATCCTCACAGCCAATTGGCCTGGAGGTCAATTCCTCCCAGTGATACCAACAACAATCAAGGCTTAACTACAACAAGATTGTGCACATAGACCACAAAGGGGTGCACCAAGAGTGTCCACCTCAGGTAACTGGGGAGGCTGAGCCACTGGGCCCTATAGGACACCTAGCACACAAAACCATTCTATCAACTCAGGGAAGCAGCCAAAATGTGGAGACAAAGACACAGGTCACAAATGACAGAAATGGAGGAAAGCAAATGACTGGATATAGAGTTCAAAACCATGGTTATAAGTTTTTTCAAGAATTTTCTAGAAAAGGCCGATAAATTTAGCGAGACCCTCGAGGATATGAAAAAGGACCAACTAGAAATTAAGCATACACTGACTGAAATAAAAAATATTATAGAGAGATCTAACAGCAGACTAGAGGATCGCAAGAATGAAGTCAAAGATTTGAAATACAAAGAAGTAAAAAACACGCAACCGGAAAAGCAAAAAGAAAAAAGAATCCAAAAATATGAAGATAGTGTAAGGAACCTCTGGGACAACTTCAAGCGTAGCAACATCAGAATTATGGGGTGCCAGAAGAAGGGAGAGAGCAAGATACTGAAAACCTATTTGAAGAAATAATGACAGAAAACTTCCCCCACCTGGTGAAAGAAATAGACTTACAAGTCCAGGAAGCACACAGAACCCCAAACAAAAGGAATCCAAAGAGGACCACACCAAGACACATCATAATTAAAATGCCAAGAGCAAAAGACAAAGAGAGAATATTAAAAGCAGCAAAAGAAAAACAGTTACCTACAAGGGAGCACCCATATGATTGTCAGCTGATTTCTCAACAGAAAATATTCAGGCCAGACGCGAGTGGCAAGAAATATTCAAAGTGATGAATAGCAAGAACCTACAACCAAGATTACTCTCCCCAGCAAAGCTATCATTCAGAATTGAAGGGCAGACAAAGAGCTTCACAGATAAGAAAAAGCTAAAGGAGTTCATCACCACCAAACCAGTATTATATGAAATGCTGAAAGGTATTCTTTAAGAAGAGGAAGAAGAAAAAGGTAAAGATAAAAATTATGAACAACAAATACATATCTATCAACAAGTGAATCTAAAAATCAAGTGAATAAAAAAATCTGATGATGTACACATATAATACCTTAATAAAAATATATATAAAAGAAAAAAAATCTGATGAACAGATTAAACTGATGAATATAATAGAATCAGGGGCATAGGAAGGGAGTGGACTGACAATTCTTGGGGGGAAAGGAGTATGGGGGTGCGGGAAGAGACTGGACAAAAATCGTACACCTATGGATGAGGATAGTGGGGTAAGGGCAGAGGGTGGGGTGGGAACCGGGTGGAGGGGAGATATGGGGAAAAAAAGAGGAACAATTGTAATAATCTGAACAATAAAGATTTATTAAATTAAAAAATAATAAACAACATATAAATGATAAATAATATAATTATACTTATTTGTAATATAATAAATAATATTAAGTTAGGCCAGTGGTCGGCAAACTGCGGCTCACGAGCCACATACAGCTCTTTGGCCCCTTGAGTGTGGCTCTTCCACAAAATACCACGGCCTGGGCAAGTCTATTTTGAAGAAGTGGCATTAGAAGAAGTTTAAGTTTAAAAAATTTGGCTCTCAAAAGAAATTTCAATCATTGTACTGTTGATATTTGGCTCTGTTGACTAATGAGTTTGCCGACCACTGAGTTAGGCAATTCAATAGCTAAAACTCACTAATAGATAAGAACTAGCAAACTGTGTACCTCTTTGTACATTTTTAACTTAACAACTACAATTTTTTATCATAAGCTTAAATAAATTGCAAACAATATAATTCTCAGTATATTTAAATATTGACATGCAAATAAAACTCATATCTTTTAAATATATCCAAAAGGAATAGACATAATTGTATATTTTAATTAAATATTTGCATTAGCTCATCTTTAAAAAGTTAGAAACATTACATTGCTTCCTTTTCTGCTTGAATTTTACCCTAATCCAACATCCTATCTAATAAAGAGTGAATATGCTAATTGACCATCACTCCATCACAAAGATGGCTGCACCCACAGCTGAAGCCAAGTTCCCATAAGGAGCCTTAATGAGCAATCAGCAGGGACCTGAGGTTACGCCCTCCCCCGCCCCCATAGGGCTTGACAGGGGACCTCAGGCTGCAGCCCCCGCCCTGGCGTCAGGCTGGGGGACATCAGGCCATGCCCCCAGCCCCGGCACCACACCAGGGGACCTGAGGCTGTGCCCCCCTGCCTGGCTGGGCTTGACAGGGGACCTCAGACCACACCCCCCACCCGGCGGGGCTTGACAGGGGACCTCAGGCTACGCCCCCCCACTCATTGGGTCTTGACTGGGACCTCAGGCCACGATCCCCACCCTGGCGCCAGGCCAGGGGACTTGAGGCCATGCCCCCCCGCCCAGCAAGGCTTGATGGGGGACCTCAAGGTGCACTTCCCGTCCTGGTGCTGGGCTAGGGGACTTCAGGCTGCTTCCCCCGCCCCAATGCCAGGCCGGGAGGCCTCAGGCCGTGCCCCCCACCAGGTGGGGCTTGACAGGGGACTTTCAGGCCATGCCCCCCTTCCCGGCACCAGGCCCAGGGACCTCAGGCCACACACCCCTCCCCAGCACCGGGCCAGGGGACCTGAGGCTGCATGCCCTGCTTGGCCGGGCTTGACAGGGGACCGCAGGCCGTGCTCCCCACCCCACAGGGCTTGATGGGGGACCTCAAGGTGCACCCCCAGTGCTGGGTTGGGGGAACTCAGGCCTCGCCCCCTGCCCAGCGGGACTAGACAGGGGACCTGAGGCTGCCGGTGGGACTTGATGGGGAACCTGAGTCTGTGCCCCCCTCCCGGTGCCGGGCCGGGGGACCTGAGGCTGCACCCCACCCCCGCCTGGCGAGGCTTGACGGGGGACCTCAGGCCATGCCCCCCACCCAGCAGGGCTTGACAGGGGATCTCAGGCCATGTCCCCCACATGGTGGGGCTTGACGGGGCACCTCAAGGAATGCCCCCTGCCCCAGTCTGGGCTGGGGGACCTCAGGCCAAGCCCCCCGGCTTGGTGCCAGGCCAGGGGACCTGAAGCTACGTCCCCTGCCCAGCCGGGCTTGACAAGGGTGGGACTGGCCAGGTCTGGATCTAGCCCAATGGGGGCGGGGGCCGGCCGGGTCTGGTTCTCACACGATTTTGAGGCGCATGTGGGTGGGTGGGGACTTGACTCTGGGTCCCGTGGTGTGCCCCAGACTCTGACAAGAGGAAGGTTTTCATATACATTTTACTAATTTTCTTTCATCTCTGACACTTCTATTATAGAGAAAGGGCAAATAGCAATATTAAATTATTTCCTCTAATTAATCACCTTTTAATGTGTATGAATTTCGTGCACCGGGCCACTGGTATTTTTATATTTGAAATCCTTTGTTAATCAACCTTTTGCTTCTCTGGCACAAAAATCTGTATATAAATTAAAATGCTATTTCTACATTTCTTTAGACCATAAAGCTGTGTTAAAATATTTCTTCTAGATTCAATTATCATTTCAATTATTTGTAAACAATTAATTAATGTGATATAAATTTTATGAATATTGATGATTATTAGACATAGAAAAGAAACTTTTTATTTGAAAAATGAGTTAATAGGCATGCATTTTTTGGTTCACTTTGAATAAATACTATTGTTTTGAGGATGAGACAGGGTTTAGCAGATATTTTATTCCTGTTATTCATATTTTGTAGACATAATTGTTGAGAAATTATGTCGATGGAATTGGGATGAGTCTTGTCTACCAATGTCTTTCAATTCCTTGAAATCCTTCCAAGTTTTATGGTAAAAATCACTTAGTGATAGTATTAGTAAACCATCGTACTGCTCAATCATCAAAAATATTTTTAATGCTCTATTATCTGACAACTCAATATGCACTCCTTCAGTGTCATTAAAAGGGAAGAATGGACTTGGCATAAAAAGGAAGTTGTTGCACATGAGAGCAATGTACTTCCTCAACTTCCAGACAGTACACTCAATGGACTTATCAAGACTCTAAAACGACTATTAATTGTATCTTCTACTCTTTACCTAGAATCAACTGATTCAAACTGATACACTAAAAAAAGACTTAGAAAAATTCAAAATATTGCTAACTTCAATATGTCTTTGCTGGTGTATTTTTTTAGTCCTTTATCTTTATCATGAATTTGGCATAAATTTTGGTCAAAATGTTGGCAGCAAAGATGTAATTCAGGCGATGGAATATGTCTGCCACATCACCTAATTATCACAGTCACCCAACTGCCTGTTTCCCTGACTATTCAAAGTTTTTATAATTTGGGTTTTCTATCAACATGTGTCCTCTTTGATGAGCAAGATAGGTATGGAATGTGGGGGGGGGGGAACAAAAATTGATTGAACTATATTATATGCAAGGCATTGTGCTAAGAGATAGGAGCTAGTCCTTAGATCTCATCTCATTCCCCTCCTTCTGGTTCACTGTGTTACAGCCTGAAAGTCCTCCTCACCACTCCTCAAATAAGCCAGGCAGACAGCCCCTTCCTGCAATGCTCCCTCACTGTATTAAGATGTCTGCTCAAATACATCTATCAAATATATAGACCCTACCATTCACTGACTCCTCACTCTGCTTCACTTTGTTCTTTGCACTTATGTGCATTTGATATATTACTGATTTATTTACTTATAGCTTGACTCTCCCCTCACCAGCATGCACGATTCATGAGAGCAGATACTTTGGTTATTCCTGTTGCATTCCCAGCAGCTAGACAGGTGTTTGACACACAGTAAGTCCTCTACAGATATTGGTGCATAAGTAACTAAATGAATGGGAATCTCTCTGATCACGATTAACACTAAAATATTCAAAGAAATTAGGCCAAATTAGCATCTATATATATAAAAGCCTAAGTGACTGTTACGACTGAATGACCGGAACAACTGGAAGGACCAGTTGACGGGTCGCTATGACATGCACTGACCACCAGGGGCAGGCACTCAATGCAGGAAGTGCCACTCAGCCAGAAGCTGGGCTCATGGCTGGTGAGCGCAGCTGCAGCGGTGGGAGTCTCTCCCGCCTCCGGGCAGCGCTACTGCCATTGGGCAGTGCACCGCAGGGCTGGGATGAGTGCAGCGGAACTGTGCCCAGACCTGGCTGGGGCTCCTCCCCGGCCGCCTGCCGCTTCAGTACTGCTACATCCCTCAGGGGGGGATTGGACTGCTGAGTTTCGGCTGTCCGACATCCCCCAAGGGGTCCCAGATTGTGAGAGGGCTCAGGCCAGGCTGAGGGACCCCACCCATGCATGAATCTGTGCACCGGGCCTCTAGTATAATTAATAATAGAAACAGCTTATTTGGCCAAGTATGGACACTTTAACATTTTCTGCTCAGTAGTGACTCATTTTCTATAATAAAAGAATCTTTAACACCAAACCCATTAAGACTCCATCACATCAGAAAAGAATGAGTATATTTAACTGTTCTAAAAATTCACGTGTGTTTCTTGTTTTCTTATTGTATATGAGTGGAAATATCAGTGAGAAAATCACTGCTCTTATACACTGGCTGCCAGCAGTTATGTGGGCCAGGCCACGATGCTACCTTATCCCCACTGCATCTTGGGAAATGGCCTGACACACCATCTCAGCTCCAGCACTGGCAGGTGATAGCTGGATAAAAATATCACAATCTATGTGAAAGAAAACAAAAAGTTTGCATGATTGATTTAAGATGAAATTGGATCACTAGCTGGTTTGGCTCAGTGGATAGAGCATCGGCCTGTGGACTGGAGGGTCCTGGGTTCGATTCCAGTTAAGGGCACATGTCCAGGTTGTCGGCTTGATCCCCAATAAGGGTCGTGCAGGAGGCAGTCAATCAATGATTCTCTCTCATCATTGATGTCTCTTATCTCTCTCTTCCCTCTTCCTTCCTCTCTGAAACCAATAAAAATATATTTTAAAAAGAAATTGGAAAAATGTTGAATGGCTTTCTAGAAAGTATTGCTAACCTAAAGAAAAAAGGGAGTATATATTGGTGGAATTACCTTTATAAAAGAGTGCACACAGATAAGTAAGGGAGGTGGAGATATCTCACCTGCCCCAGCACCTGAGATTTGGGCAGTCCTCAAGCAGAATTCGCCTCTTCCCCATTCTACCTCATTGGGGTTCCTATTACATGTAATATTCAGAGATGTCATTTTGTGTTTTGTCTCCTTGCTGTTTATTTGCTTTTAGTCTTTTGATAAATGGTCCATATATTTGTTGATGTCTTTTAGCTCTAGTAACTTAAAGGGTATATATACTGCTTTTTCCTATAAGTCTTAAAATCAAACCACTGGTGATCAATATCAAAGAATGAAACAGTTGTTATTTGCTCTTGCAATGACAAGATGAAATAACTAGCATATTTGTGCCTCCCTCAGCACCTGTATCCTCTCTTTGGTGTTGTTTTGCTTTTTGGTTATAATCTAACATGTTTTTATTACAACCTAAGATTATTTTTAAGTGTATCCTCACTTTCAAAAATTGTTTTATTTTGTAAACATGCAACAGTTGTTCATACTTGGTTTCAGTGTTCAACATCATTCCTTTTCTATCAAGTCCTAGAGGGTGAGTTTTTACTTGGTGTATCTCTTTGACTGAGTTTATCTTAAGTGATGCATATTGTTAGGGGCTCACAGAGGAACAGGCCCTGTCTTGATCCTGCTCGTCATTGCCAACAGCTAACTCTAACCCCTCCGGATTAGGTGGTCTTAATGTGTAGACCAGCATTTCCGCATTTCCTGCAAAGGCTGTAACACGTTACCACTTTCTTAAGAAGCTTAGGAGTCTTTCGTGACTCATTTAATCTGGTCTCATCTGTGCTCCACCAGCTAGGAAGCCATTGATTTTACAGGTGTCTTATCACTGTAACACTTCCTACTTATTATCCCTTTATCATCTCAATCGGTTTTGGGGAAAATACAGGTCAGAAACTGAGCTAACTGCTGGCCTATAGAGTAACATCGACACTCCAAAGAAGAAAGATCCTTCATTCCCACCTAAATTTTGTGCCAGCCTGATTCACCCCACCCTAGCCCTGGCCCTGCTCCTATGTTTACTTTTCTAAAATATATTTTTATTGATTTCACAGCATATGGGAGTGGGAGAGGGAGAGAGAGAGAGATAGAAACACCAATGATGAAAGAGAATAATTGATTGGCTGCCTGCTGCATGCCCCACACTGGGGATTGAGCCTGCACGCTGGGTATGTGCCCCTGACCAGGAACGGTGAGCTCCTGGTTCACAGGTCAGTGCTCAACCACTGAGCCATGCTGGCCGGGCCTGGCCCTGCTCCTACATATAGATAAAAACAGCAAGATTTTTTGTCCTTAAGCTGGTTTAGTCAGAGTCCCAAATTAAAAGCATCACTTACTTTACTTACCTTGTTTTGTTTTGGGTATTTTTTTAGTACTAAAAGTCTAAATGAAAAATCAGCTCAGAGCAAGTAAACACATCAATAGCAACTGAACATGGAAACATGTAATGTAAATAAATACAGGACAATTATCTATGAAATAGCCCTCTTTGTATTTTGACAAATAACAAGAAAACTAACATCCTAAGCAAAGCCATCCACATGTAGCGCAAGCCAACAAACACCTTGGAAAAAACGTACCAGTGCTTTGGGCTATGAATATTACTTCCCCAATGCTAATAAACATGAAGAACTATCCAAGTTGACCAAGAATATCATTCATTAGCAATCAGGCATCTCTCAGCAACTCTTCAGTCATTCACGACTATTTGACTATGTTGACGGCCAGGTCAAATATTTTTCTAACTCTAAAACCAAATGAAGAACATCTTTTTACAGTTTATTTTTAATTCGCCTCTGGATATTGCTTATTACACATAGTTATGAGTTCCTATGGCACTTATACAGAATAATTGTTAAACCTAAGTTAAATTTCTCAAAACAGATTACTATGTCTAATGAGGCCAGCTTCTCTGATCTGTTGGGCTTTCTTCCAAAATAACTTCAAATTACACTCAACCTTCTAGGCACATAAGATCATAAGTTGCTTCAGGACAAACAGTAGTAAATATGTTTACTTGGACTAATTAACTAGGATAAAAGGATTAGCTTGCAGTACCCTGAGATATTTGCCATAGATTTCTAAAAATATGTATAAAAATTGTTCTATACAGAAGGCTGTTTAATTGAAGCAATATGAGCTCTTTAACATTTGGGCAAATAAAGAAAAATTGAGATAATATTTTTTCTTTTGAGCACATGGTAAATCAAGATAATTTTTATTATCTAGTTTGTGCTAATCATTTGAAATAGCTCTTAAAAGTGAATTGACTGCTTCTATCTATAATTAATCTAAGCTTTTGATACTTAGTGCAATTAAATGATTGGATTTGCCTTTATCCCACCTCATTCTTTTCTACTGAAAAGGTGTGCACATACAAATCATTAGCCACTTTTACCAATAGGTGGAAGTGAGTTACTACTCATTGTATAGGCACGTTTCTGTCAAGGGTCAAAGAAGAGGCCAACCTTCATTTCTAGCTACTTTAACACAGTGGTTGGATGACAATTGTCTTTTTTTCATCAGTCTGAGAATTAAAAAAAAAAAATGAGCAGCCAGAGCCCTGTTATTACTAAAAGTATTAGAAATTGGATTAATGCCTTTAAAATAAGAAAAATTATTTTTTTCAGATGAAAAGCTCTGATGGCAATATCCTTGGAATTATAATTTAAAAAATGTAAATGACTAGGTGTGTTTAAAACATGTCTTCTCTTTAGTATGCTTTTTGAGAGCAAGATTTTTTTTTTTTACCAGAGTCCCATAATTTTTATTTTCTCCTATAGGGGAGGAGATAGCTTTTATTAGAGCAAATACTGTTTGAGACTCACCAACATCAGCCAATTATAACAACAGGGAGAAGAAAGTAATTATGCTTCTCCTCATTCCCTCGTTGAACCTCTCCTCAATCTCCTTGGCCGGTTTTTCTAAGGCTCCCCACGCTCTTAATTTTAGAGCATCTCAAGACGGCCTTGATCTTCTTCTTTACCTCACTCTCTGGGTGATTTCATTCAGGCTTGAGGTGTGATCCACCCCGCCTATGCTAACGCTCCCAAATTTTTATCTCTAGTCCAGAAGGGGCTTCCAAACTTAATTCATGTATTCCACTGCTGCCTCAAAACTCTCCTGGGATTTCCAGTAAATAACATGCCAAACTCAGCATGTCCAAAACTAAACTCCTACTTTTCCCTCACGGAACCCTTTGCTCCAGCTCTTCCCTCTGCTGGCACACCCTTCCTTTCTCCACCCTCCCCTAGAGAGCTTCTTGGCTAACCTCCTTCCCTCATTGTCTTTGCCCAAATATTACCATCTAAATCCGTCCTGCCCTGACCGCCTTACTTAATGCTGCAACCTGATCCTCTTTCTGACCCTAGACATCCTGATTCTCTTTTCCCTACTCTACTTTTTTTTTTGCCCGTAACATTTTAACCAACTATTTGATTTCCTTATTTATTTTGTTTCCCTCTCATTATACATATTGTGCCATGACTTTTTTCTCTATGTATTCTCCTGTGTATATGTGTATTTTATTTTCTTTAATTGATGATTAGTAGTCCATATATGTCTGAAACATTTCTTTAGCCCTATTGAAAGACCATTGAGATTGTTGTCTATCATTTGCTGTAATACTTGTCAAATGAGCACCTGTAAAGGCTCATGAGTGTTTCTGTAGAATGAAATTCTCTAGTCAAAAGACAAGTGCAGCCGAAACCGGTTTGGCTCAGTGGATAGAGCGTAGGCCTGCGGACTGAAGGGTCCCGGGTTCGATTCCAGTCAGGGGCATGTACCTTGGTTGCGGGCACATCCCCAGTAGGGGGTGTGCAGGAGGCAGCTGATCAATGTTTCTCTCTCATCGATGTTTCTAACTCTCTATCCCTCTCCCTTCCTCTCTGTAAAAAATCAATAAAATATATTAAAAAAAAAAGACAAGTGCATTATACATTTTAAAAGATATAGCAGAAACTCTCCAGCTACACTTCTGAAGCAATGCTGTCCAAGAAGATGTAACAGATTAACTGGGGAACTTAGGTGCATATATGCATAGCCCATGGACATAGACAATAGTGTGGTAAAGGCCTGGAAAGGGTGGATGCGGGGTGGAGGGGTCAATGGGAATTTTAAAAAAAGATATAAATGTAATCCAAATATAAAATTTTAAATTTTCTAGTAGCCACATTAAAAAAGTAAAAAAAAAAAAAAGTGAAATTATCAGTATATATTTATTTAAGCCATTATGCCCAAAATACTTCATTTTAGCATTTAATCAAAATAAAAAATTGAGATATTTTACATTCTTTTTATCATACCAGTTCTTCAAAATCCAGTATGTATTTTTATATTTATAGTACAGTTTAGTGCAGTTGCTAAATTTTTGTTAAAAATACTTTATATTTAAATTTTATAAATTTATAATTATAAAAGTAGGCTCATATATTCACATTACTTCAAATATACTTAAACATTTTTCAAGGATTGAATTATTAGTCTTTAAATTTAATGTTAAAATAATTAAATTGAATAATTGGGGTAATGAACACAGAGTACAATATATAGATAATGTATTGTAGAATTGTATACCTGAAACCTATATAATTGTATTAACCAATGTCATCCCAATGAATTCAATTAAAATAGTAAATTAATTAAATAAGAAATTCAGTTCCTCTGTTGCACTAACCTTATTTCAAGCACCCAATAGACATGTGTGGCAAATGGCTATGATATTGGACAGCATAGATATAAATTAACCAGATTAGACAAAACTTTCTGTTCCTTCTGTTCAGCATTCTGACAGACAAGAAGTTGAATATTTGTAGCTAGGAAGCTATACATTGGTAGTGCCAGCAGCATTATTCCCACCAGTTGAATCATATTTACAAAGATGAAGTTGTATTGTTACAAAATTTGTTTGAACTCTTTGTTTTTGTTAATGTGATTGTGCAATTTTATCGACATTATAAAATACTAGTGGCCCGGTGCACAAAATTCATGCCCCGGGGGGGGGGGGTGTCCCTCAGCCCAGCCTGCACCCTCTCCAATCTGGGACCCCTCGGGAGATGGGACCACTGGCTCCTAACCGCTTGCCTGCCTGCCTGCCTGATTGCCCCTAACCACTCTGCCTGCCGGCCTGCTCTTCCCCAACTGCCACTCCCCACTGGCCTTCTCGCCCCCAACTGCCCCCCCTTGCCAGCCTGATTACCCCCAACTGCCCCCCCCCCCCGCCAGCCTGTTCGCCCCAACTGCCCTCCCCTCCTGGCCTGATCACCTCTAACCACCTCTGCCTCGGCCCCACCACCATGGCTTTGTCCAGAAGGATGTCCAGGAAGGTCTCCCAGAAGATGTCTCAGTCTAATTAGCATATTACCCTTTTATTAGTATAGATTAGTGACAACTAAATATGGACATATTCACTGCTCTAGAAAAAATTAATTTAAAAAATTCTTAAAAAAGAAACCATTGATTGCAAGAAGTCCATAAATGTTTGGGAAAACATGCCCTAACTGGTTTGGCTCAGTGGATAGAGCATCGGCCTGAGGACTGAAAGGTCCCAGGTTCGATTCTGGTCAAGGGCATGTACCTTGGTTGTGGGCACATCCCCAGTAGGAGGAGTGAAGGAGGCAGCTGATTGATGTTTCTCTTTCATCGATGTTTCTAACTCTCTATCCCTCACCCTTCCTCTCTGTAAAAAAAAAAATCAATAAAATATATTTTAAAAAATGTTTGGGAAAACACTAAAAATATAGAACTGTGTACTCCTTTTGTTTGGTAAATTTATTTGAATTTTTGCTACACTGTAAAAGAACAGACTAAAAATAATAGACAATGTTTAGGCATCAATTGAGAGAATTATATAACTTCTTTCCTTTTAACTTTGACCTAGTTAATTGCATCAAGAGTTTTACTAATATTTTACCTTTATTCCTTCATGTTATTCCCTTAATACACTGTTGAGTTTAGTTTGTTGTATCAGTATTTTTTTATTCTTACTTGTATTTATATTTTTCTGTGCCATCTATGCCTGGTTTGTAGCATCTGATATCTGCCCTGAATTCAAGAACTGCATGGCCTGCGACCCCATGCCAGATGGAAGATGTGGTGACACGCTGTTCTCAGGTGATTGCTTCACTTTCCCTCAGAAATATACGGCAGAGCTATGTTCAGTCTCTAGTGGCCATAAAGAAATCAGAATAGACTAGTTCTTTATTTGGTGAATGGGACGATCCTAAATTGCTTTCTTCATGTCTCCCCACATGAACTAGAAATAAAAGACACATTTCCTTTTGTTCTTCCTGTTGCCTCATAGATACAGAGAACAGGTTATCAGAGGGAGTGAGATTGGGGGACTGGGAGAAAAAGATAAAGGGATTAAGAAGTTTAAATTAAGAAGATAGTCAAGGGCTGTGAAGTACAGAATAAGAAGCATGGTCAATAATACTGTAATAATTATGTATGGTGCCAATTAGGTACTGGGAATATCAGCAGAAACACTTTACAAAGTATATGACTGTCTAATCACCATGCTGTACACATGAAACTAATACAAAATGATATTGAATGTAAACTGTAATTGAAAAAAATTTCATATTTTAAAAAGGCCTATATTTCAACAAAAAAGGGTTAGATATTTTTTAAAAATTTGCACCGTTGGTGGATAGAATTAATAAACAGGTGTCATTATTTAGTAACCAGAGCCAGCCATACATATTTTCAATTGTTATCTTCTTCAAATACAACAGCCATTACAACCAAATATTAAGATAATCTGACTTTACGATCAGATCACTAAATTTTGTACCATAAAATGTTTAAAAAATAATTTCAAAAAAGTTGTATGTTCAATTTTTATTTCTTATAATGTCATGTATTAATAACACTTTAACATCTTAGTGAGAACATAAGGTTTCGGTATCACTAATAAATAAAATAAAAATATTGTTTATCTAAACAATTAAAATAGGAGTCCCCACATCAGTGATTGCAAGGCTGGTTTGTGGTTTGATTATGCCAAGAAGGATGCAGGCCTTTGTAGTCTTCCACTCTGCTCCCCTCCGGGCTTCAGCTATGGCTATCTGGTTGCAGATGGTTGTGGGCGTTTCCAACATCATGCAATCCTCAAGCATCCCAGGGAGAAAAATACAGATGGGGGAAATAGAGCTTTCCTCCTAGATCTCTCTCCTTTAGTCAGAGAGAAATATCTTTTGCAGAAATCCCGACAGGTTTTTCTTTGTACCCCACGGCTCAGAACTGGGTTTTGTGCCACTTCTGGTTAAGAACTCAAGTATCTCCTTTTCAGCCCCTGTAACTGGAGGTGGGCCTGGAAAGGGGTGTTAGGAATGGCTAATGGGTTGGGAATTAACACTTCCCCAGCTCACTGCTCTAACTTATTCTTAATTAATTAATATGTGTGCTTTTTCCATCTTTCTTTTGTGCTGACCCAAGCTGATATCAGCTCTCCCTTCACAAGACTGAATCTTTCTATCCAAACACACTTGAACTGTTTTTCCTGATTCACCGAGTGCATCCCAGCCATTCCCTTTGAACTTGCTTGGCTTCTTGTGTGCTATCACTTTGAGGGCAAGTTTCAGTCTCTGTTTCTAATATAAACACTAGGTGGTCACCACATTCCACACGGCTTATCACACTCGAGATGTTTTCAGTCACTTGCTTCAAAACAGAATCTCATGAGATCAGACTCTCCATTTTCCTGTTATTTCCAAAAACACACTTCAGTCCTCATGTTTCCATGGCATACTTTTTCCCCTGGCAATATTAGATTAATCAAATTCCCTCTGACCATTCCCCTGGCAGAGGAGACAGAGGAGAAAGATTCAAGGCCTGGATCTTCTTTCCAGCCTCTGACTGCAGCAGAATTGACATATGGAAAGTATCATATTATTAAAACTGAAACTCGGGAACACAAACAGCAGTGTGGTGGTTGCCAGAGGGAAGGGGGTGGGGATATGAGGTGAAGGAGGCCTAATATATGGTGACGGGAGATGATTTGACTTTGGGTGCTGGGCACACTGTGAAATATACATAGAAATCCACACCTGAAAACTATATGATCCTATTAACCAATGTCACCCCAATAAATTTAATTTTTTAAAGGGCAAGTATATTAGCACTTTTATGCTTAGACAAAAAAGATTTTGATAGAAACTAAGGTTGGATTTAGAAAAAAATGGAGCATCATCAGCCTGTAGGAATGGGTTGATTTGAGTATTTGAAAGAAGGCAAAGGCCACTTCATTACAAAATCACTCTCAAAAGGAACAATTCTAGCCCAGCCGGTGTTGCTCAGTGGTTGAGCATTGACTCATGCACCAAGAACTCACTGGTTCAGTTCCTAGTCAGGGCACCTGAGTTGTGGGCTTGATCCCCAGTGCAGTGTGTGCAGAAAGCAGCCGATCAATGTTCCTAACTCTCTATCCCTCCCCTTTCCTCTCTCTCTAAAATCAATAAAAACATTTTTTAATGAACAATTCTATGTGCCGAGGGGCAACTTGTCTCTGAATTAACTCCCATGTAGAATACAATTTTTTAAAAGGAAAAAGTAATAAAAATAAGCCAGTTTGAAGTCCACACACACATACAATCTCAACAGTATTCACAACAATTGTTAGCACTTAGGCCAACAAGACATTTTTTTCAGAAAGGACTATTTATTGCTGACTTTGGGACATTGTGCTGTGTTGCTGTGCTTTTTGGTAATAAAAATAAGACCATTCTAAGTTGGTTTTATTCCTGTTTCTAAATTCTCTACAGACAATGCTCCCCTCCCCCCGCCATTGCCTGTACCTTCAGGAGACCCTGCCTACTGCCCATCCTTGGTCTGCCACTGGGGAAACTAAGACTTTCCATAGCCAGCCGTGGGCAAACTATGGCCCGCGGGCCGGATCCAGCTGTTCTATCTGGTTCTCTTGCTTTCCCCTCCGCTCCTTTACTTTGAATTTATATTAGTTCACACAAACACTCCATCCATGCTTTTGTTCCGGCCCTCCGGTCCAGTTTAAGAACCTATTGTGGCCCTCGAGTCAAAAAGTTTGCCCACCCCTGGTTCACACTGTATCAAGAATTGTCTTAGTGCCATATGCAATATATATAATTAGAGGCAAAGGTTTTTATCCCTGATTTATTGATGAAACAACTAAGACTGAGAAAATGTAAGCAAAGTTTGTGAGGTAATCAGGAAAATCCAGAATTAAACTCAGATCCATCAGTTTTGGAAACTGATGCTCTCGAATGGATGCCAATTAGCTTATGGAGAGTCATGAGACTTGGATTCTAGTCCCAGATCCTATGTTCCTGGTCTGAAAAGGGGCAGGCTGGGGTGAACTGATACCTAAGGTCCTTTTCAGCTAAAAAAAATAAAAATAAAAAATGGAGCTTTCTATTTTGGGTACTGTCTATGGGCCAGGCATTGGGTTAAGCATTTCACATATGTTATTTGTTTAAAAACAAAAACAACCTAGTGAAGTAGGGGTGGAAACTGAGATGTAGAGAGGTTAAGCCACATGCTGAAGGAACTCTAGAGTTGGAAAAATAGCAAAGCTGGAATTGAATTCAGACCTGTCTGACTCATGAGGACAAATACTGAACTTCAAATGCCTATGCGTGTTAATGAAATTGTTCTCAGTTAGTTATGCATGTTAGAATATGCACAGTGAAACAGTGGAATTTTAAAAAGCATGTAAAATATTATAAAATTATTTTATATTCCTATTTCACAAATATACTTATTTTGTAGGACACATTGCTGAAAATGATGCTCAACTATTAATCCACAGACAGGTATGAGGGATATCAACATTTGTAGGGTTGGAAGCTGGAGGGGAGTTGAAGTGTAATTCTCTGGAATTTTAACAATCAGATGAATAAATCAAACGATCCAGGCCCAGGTATGAAGAAGTGAGGGTGCAGAAGCAGGGTGAGGGCGATTTGGGGAAGCATCTTCGCTGAATGTCTTTCCTTGGGAGAGAAGCCACACTTGCCTCAGCTAAGCCAGTCAAATCTCTGTCTTTCTAAAGACACTGGCAGTCTTGACATCCTGGCATTTCTTCTCATTCCAACTAGTTATCCTTTAATCTGGTTAGGGCACATGAAAGCTTGTAGGGAAGCTTCGAGGCCGATCTGACATTCTTGCCCTCTTTCTGCGGCTGAGCGGGCGTCCTTAGCGGGCACCGGATTCACAGAGACTTTCCCCAGCGATGTGCAGGACTGGCCAGGAGCCACGTCAGCCGTTCTCACCTCTGGGGAAAGGCTGGCCAAGAGCGCGGTGCCAAAGCCAAACGTTACCTCCTCCGTGTTTTGCCAGGTACAGCCCTGTTTGCTTCCAACTCAACACAAGCTCATAAAACCTATTTCTGTCCTGGGCCACTTGAGCACAGGCAGCTTGCTGGCAACCTGTCTGGACTACTTGGACAAATAAAGGTGAGAACGGAGAGGAAAGGGCGGATTCAAGAATCGTCATGAAGGAAAATCTGAGTGTGTGGTGACTGATGGGATGTGGGTGCCAAGGAAGCAAAGGGACTCCAGGTTTCCAGCAGGATCCGGGTTTTTAGCCTGTGTGGTTTGGGAATGGTTATCACTTGATAGACATGTCAGCCAATAAGACAATTTGAGGAGAAGCACCTTAGATAAACTGCTAAGAATACCTACATGGAAATATGAAAAGGAATATGTTCCATTTCACCAAATTAGGTCACCCTCCTTTTAATATTTGAATCAAATGGCTACTAGTAAGTCCTCTCTCCGCTCACCATCTTGAATCCCATAATGAAACACTCCATCTCAGGTGCTTCCAGATACTCAAAAGAGAAACGTGAAACTGTAGTCAATTCCCTAGGTTTCTGCTCCTTGCTCCCACCTAACATCTGGCACCACTGCAAGCCTTCCCACACACTAGTGCATTTAGTCTTCACCCCAAACCTAGGAGAATGAGCAATCACCACATCCATTTTACATTAAAGCCAGAGCCAGGAGTTACACAAGACCCATCCTTCCTGATGGGATCTTCTTCCTGCTGGAGGCTCAGTGGTGACCTAAGACTTGCTTGCCTGCCAACATGGCATTACAGAAACCCAGCACACTCACATGCACACATACACGTATGCATATACCTGCACAGACACACTCACACACATACACACATATGCACACACATATACACATTCACATACACACATGCATGCTCACACATACACACACAGACTCACACATACACACATGCTCACATACACACATATACACATACTCACATACACACATGAATGCACACAGAGACACACATACACATGTATGCACATACTCATGCATGCATGCATACAGACACACATGCATACACATATGCACACACAGACACGCACATACACAAATACACACACTCACATACACGAAATCACATACTCTCACACATACATATACACACATACATCAATCACATACACACTCTCATATACATACATATACACATATACACGCACATACCCATTCACATATACTCATACTCACACATGCACACACATATAAACACCCACACAGCAGCATTTTACTCAAGAGCATTTGCAGAGGCAAGATTTTTTAAAGGAAAGAAATGGGGAAAAAAAATAGATACAGAGGCAAAGAAGCATTGAACAGACTGTCAAACTACAGAGGGAAGGCAGGGGAGGTTGGGGGGCGGGGCTGTAAGAGATCAACCGAAGGACTTGTACACATGCATATAAGCATAACCAATGGCTGCAAGACACTGGGGGCGGGCAGATAAAGGCATGTACTGGGGGGAAGGGGAGGCCGGGGGGAGGTCAATGGGGAAAAAAAAAGGAGACATATGTACTACTATTCGTAATACTTCAAACAATAAAACAATATTTTATTAGTAAAAAAAAAAAAAGAGAGAGAGAGAGAGCATTTATATACCCATGATTTTCAGCCTTTCCCAAAACCACCTAGGCCCTGGAGTTGTGCCCAGACCACCTGTTAAAGACACACCACCATGAATTCCCGTTGTGGTCCCTGCTGTCTAATTCTTGACAATTGATCTTAGTTAGGGTCCTGCGCCCATCAGAAGTCCTAATGGTGTTGAACTCCTAGGAAAAAACAATCCAGTGTCTTCACATCTTTCCTCCAAGGCCTCCTTGACTCCTACATGCATTTACTCACCTTCCTGAATTTCCCCTCCAGGTTTTTGAGCTTAGCATGCTAAGTAATTCGAGGAAGGATGATATTTGTTCCCCAGAACAAAAAATGCCTAGTTGTTTCAGATCCATACACATAAAAGAAACCATTCAGAGATTCTACCCCAAACAAAGGTGAAAGAAACCACTGGCAAGTTCGGCATGGTCATATCTTTAATTAACAAATAAAATAAAAATTTTCCTGGCTGCACACACCCAAGCTAGGAATGGAACTTAAGAGGTGAGAGTATGCCAGCAAATTATCAGGAAATCCTTCCTTAAAGCCAAACTAAATCCATGAATAACACAGTTTCTTATCGTAATGAATATCAGCTAGAACATCTAATACTATTTCAGTAAATATTTATTAAATACCTACATGAGCCAGGCACATGTGCCAGACGTTGGGATTTGGAAGATGAAGACATTATAACCTTCAAAAATTCTGTCACACCCATGGTTATTATTATTTTTTAATATCTTCTTATCGATTTCAGAGAGAGAGAGAGAAACATCAATGATGAGATAGAATCATTGATTGGCTGCCTCCTGCACACCCCTCACCAGGGATTAAGCCCACAACCCAGGCATGTGCCCTGACCAGGAATCAAACTGTGACCTCCTGGTTCATGGGCAATGATCAACCACTGAGCCACACCAGCCAGGCAGCATGGCTATTATTTTTTTTAAATAAGAAGAAAATAACAAATGGCTGGCAAGAATGTGGAAAAATTGGAACCCTTGTTCACTGCTGGTGGAAATACATAGTAATGCAACCACTGTAAAAAAAAATGGTATGTCCGTTTCTCAGAAAATTAAAAATGACTTACCATATGATCCAACAATTCCACTTCTGGGAATAAACCTAAATTAATTGAAACAGGGGCTTGACCAGTTTTCATATACCCATGCTCATAGCAGGATTATTCACAACAGCAACACAAGTGTCCATCGATGGATAAACAAAATGTGGTCCATACATACGTTCAGAAGGAAGGAAATTCTGACATGTGACAGCATGGATGAAACTTAGAGACATCATGCTAAGTGAAATAAGCCAGTCACTAAAGGGCAAATAGTGTATGACCCACTTATATAAAGTACCTAAAAGTAACCAAATTCACAGAAATAGAAGGTATGGTGGTTTCCAGGGCTGGGAGGAGGGAGGAATGGGAGTTAGGGTTTAATAGGTATGGAGGTCCAGTTTCGGATGATGAAAGAGTTCTGGAGATGGATGGTGATGATGGTTGTACAATAGTGTGAATATACTCAATGCTACTGAATGCACACTTAAACGTGGTTAAAATAGTGAATGTTCTGTTCATGTATATTTTACCATAATTTTTAAAAAATTAATTATAAAAAAGGAAACATTTAGTCTAGCGTGGAAGAAAGACTGATAAACAAGCAATTACATAAGTGTGGGGGTGTGCTGAGACAGCCATTAGCAACCTCAGAGCTGCATCCCCGCATGCAGAGTCCGCCTGCTAAACACATCCCACACGGAGTCCTTTTATTCCAGGCAGAAGACAAGGGGAGGGCATTGCCACTTTGAAATGTTAACCACTAAGCTCCATTCAGCCTGCTGGGATTCAGTCACTGGTTATCCCTGACCCCAACAGTTCAAAATTGGAGAACATAGGTAGCAAATTCTTGGCTTTCAATCTTCAAAGCCACAGTACAAAAGAGGGGCAGAAAAATATTTAGAAGCTTCAAGGCCTGTCCCCAACACAAACACTCAGATGGTCAAACTAGGTAAAGATTCCTCTGGGTGGAGGACAGAGAGAAGGCAAGCGGCTGGAGTACAGGCATTGACGTCTAGACACTGAACCATTGGCCTGGACAATCCTTTGAGGAGCGATTGTCACATGGACTAGGGAGAAACAGGGAGTAGCTGGGATCAAGGTCAGTGGCCAGATCGGGTGTTGGTGCTTGAAGACCATTCAGTCTATGTCTCTGGGAGCTGCACAGCACCTTCCCTTAAGCCTTAGACATTCTTCTCATCCATAGTAGACAGCAGGTTGCCCACTGGAAGTCCAGCAGGAATGATGCCTACATCCTTTCAAAGCTTTCCCAACCCCCATCCTACCCACCCTACATTGAGTAATCTCTCTCTCAATGGCATGGGACCCTTGTGTCCCCAAGAAGAAAGGGCAGAGCTCTGGTAGTGATATGAAAGGGCACCTGGTAATGATATGGAAGAAAGCAAGCCACTGAATGACCTAGGACATGACAGGTGGAACCAGCTCAAGATCTCCTATCAATCAGGAGGGTTGGAACAGAGGTCAGCATAGTGCTAAAGCCATTCTAATAACACAATTAGAAATCTGAAGTGCTAAAAGCAAAAAGTCTATATCACACATTAGGAATTTGAGTAAAAATTCTGTGGAGAATTTTTTAGGAAAAACATACAATACTAATGTTTACATAATGAAATCCATTCTATGGCCCTTTTGCACAGGAGGACTAAAAGAGACCCATACAACAAAGCAATATCACCAGGACCATACCCGTGGTTCCTATAAGATGTGTACTCAGTTAGCCGTGTCTCTAGACGTAAAATACAAAAACCCCGGTCACAGGGGAATAGGGGTCGCAGTCAGAACCCTGGGGGACTTGGCATAAATTAGGACAAGTTACTGGGACCCAGAAGTCTGGAAAGGGATCCAGCCCTGACCACATTGCATACCAAAACATTTGCCCTGAAAAGATTTTCAATCAGCTGCCCAAATTTATCTTAGTAGCTCTAGTTACACGTTTGCCTCTTCTGGGATCAGAAGGAAAAACAGAAATAAATCAAGCTGGCATGTCTAATCCCTAAAAACTCCAAACAAGGGTCAGTCATGCATCCTTGAGAGGTCTGCGTTAACACTTTCTTCACTAAGAGGTCAGGGAGCGGAACTAAGGCAATGGAACTCCCGTGGCCTACTGAGGTTGTTGCATTATTCACTAAAATTATCCCTGAGCCAATACGTGACCAATTTCTTTCTTATTCACACATTACCCAATAGACTCCAGATTCCTAGAACTTTGAATCTCTTAGCAGTAATTTAGCAGTGACACCACGATGCCTTATTGTTTTCTACGGGGAGCCATCGCCATGTGATTCTTCCCAAGTTCAGATTCACTCTTTTCCTTTCCTCCAGCTGTTCTTTTCCTTCTCAATAGGGTTCACTCCAAATTATTAGGTTTCTCGTGGTACTAAATATAAGCAAGTGGCTAGAAATGGGAAATGGCCTTGTGCGGATCTTGTTTTGGGTGTGAACACTAACCAAAGAGTCGCCCCTACTACCACCCTGTTTTAGAAATATTTGAGATGAGTCTCCAGTGAAATGGACTTGCTGTTTAAATGTAAAAAGATCTAATATTATAAAGTTCTGCACTAATGTTTAAGTAAGACTGTTAAGTATAAGTAAGACATTAATGCTTAAGCAATGAGACCACCTACAAATCATGTTCAGTAGCTCTAGGTGAAATGAATGTTGCATTAAAATTAGTTGCATTGCCCACTTATGAAACTTGACAGATAGAGCAAGCGCCTGGGACTCGCTTACTCTAGGAGTATTTACAATACAAACCTTTTCTCTCAGATGTAACACTTATCCATGGATTATATTGAGTTAGTATATAGTTCTTAAGTACTACATCTGAAAAATAGAAAGAGTAACATAGAATAACTTCTGTCCCTGAGGAGTTTGCTAATTCACAGTCTTGGAGGGTGGATAATCCTTTTCAAGTAATAGCAACACAAGCCAGTTACAGCCCTTTACAGCTCACAGATGTTTAGAATCTAAAGTAAATTCCTAGGTAGTAAAAAAAAAAAAAAGTGCAGTCAAAATATACCTTGAGAATCCTACAGGATCTATTAAGTACAACATACATAGTATAAATTATAGTGTTTTTAAATGTATAATGTACATATTAATATATGGAATATAATGAGCAACCATGAAAAATGCCCTTTTACATCAATTTCCTATAAAAAAATTTACTGTTAAATTATGCCCATTGTTTGATTTGTATAAGTTAAATGATGTAACAATAGTCTAGAAAATTCATGTTATAAATAGTTACGATCTATATAGTTCAGAGGAAAGAGGACTTACCCCTCAAGTTATCTCTGTAGATTACATTTTGCTGGTAGACTACCTGTTCATTTTTAAATACCAAATGTAATAGTCAGGATTTTCCAGAGAAAAATAACCAATAACATCTGCAGGGTAAGCCAGCAGGTTGAGACCCAAGGAAGAGTTAGAGTTCATGTCCAAAGGCAGTCTGCTGGCAGAATTCCCTCTTCCTCAGGGGAGGTCAGTCTTTTTTCTACTCAGGCCTTCCACTGATTGGATGCGGCCCACCCACGTTGTAGAAGACAATCCGCTTCATTCACAGTCTAATGACTTAAATGCCAATGTCATCTAGAAAATACTTCTACCAGAACAGCTCGAATAATATTTGTCCAGCTACCTGGGTGCCGTGGCCTCGCCAAGCTGACAGGAGGTTTTTATGAGACAGGTAGTCAAACGAGAGCCCACGGCCAAATTCAGCCTGTCATCTGTTTTTCAATGACTCACAAGGGAGACATGGCTTTTACATTTTTAAATGAATGGGGGGGGCGGGGGCGGGATTCAGAACACATGAAAATTACATGAAATTCAAATCTCAGAGTCCATAAGTAAAGATTTATTGGAACGCATTTGATTTCCGTGTTGTCTGTGGCTGCTCTCACACTGGATTGGCAGAACTGAGCGGCTGCAATGAAGACCATATGACCACGAAGTCTAAAATAGTTATTATCTAGCCCTTCATGGAACAAGTTTGCCAACTTCTATTCTAAAAAAAAAAAAAAAATGTTTATATAGGAAAACATTCTTATTTATATCCTCAAAGTCAATGCACCATTTTACACAAAAGAATATGCAGAACAAATCTCAAGTTACATTCAAATAGGATACTAGGGCATCAGAATGGCATTTACATGGGGTCCCCCAGAGGCACCACAGGGTCTTGCTTGCTGCGACAAGATGACAAGAAGCTTTGCATTTTAAACTGGCCTTAAGCCTTTGGAGCACCGGGTTAGTTTGCCAGGGCTGCAATGATGATGTACTAAAAACTGAGTGGCTTAACCAACAGAAAAGTATTGTTGTACAGTGATGGAGGCCAGAAGTCCAGAGTCAGGTAATGACAGGGTTTTTCCATCGGAGGCTGTGAGGGAGGATCTGCTACAGGCCTCTCTCCGCGGCTTGTACATGGCTGTCTTCACCTGTCTCTGCACACCTCTTGCCTTTAGGCATATATCCTATGTGTGCAAATTTCCCTTTCATAAGGACATTGTCATGTTAGATTAGGACCCATCCTAAGGACCTCCCTTTACTTTGAGTCCTTCTGTAAAGATGCTATCTCCAGATAAGTCACATTGTGAGAGGATGTGCTGAGGGGTTAGATTTCAACAGGTGAATCGGGAGGGATAAATAATTCAACCCATAACAAGGAACATACAAAAAAATAATTATCAACGTGAGCCGCAGGAATGTACCCAAAGCTCCATTTTGTAAATGTTCTACCATAAAGTATTGACCAATTCCTATGAAGATCTACCAAAGCATTCCTTCCTGTATTTTCAGCAAAACTGAGGTAAGAGGGAATCCATTTTCTGATGGTGACTGGAAATTTCCCATCATTACCCAGTTTGTCAGCAGTAACCCTCACACCCACGTCACACGAGAGCTGGTGCAACCCTTATTCTCCTTTTCCTTCAGACTCTACAGTTATACATCATTGGTCACTGTTCATTCCCACAGGAAGGTGACTGTTGTATGTAATCTTGGGCTCTGTTTTTATAAGAAGTATATTGATTGCTGTGTGTTCTTTGCTGCTCCACATTGTAAAGGTGTTCAGATCACAGTATGTCACACGTGTTATGTCTTATAAACTAACTGCTATTTGGTTTAAGTGCTTCACACCCTAATATAGTTTCTTACTTATACACAGGCACTTGTAGCAACATTTTAGAAACTTGATTGGGGGTGTTTGGCATGATATAGCACATTGTTATAATTTTTCTCCTTTAATGTAATGGGAAATGAATTCCTAATTAGCATTTTAATATAGAGCTTCTGAATTTTAGAAATTGTTTGCTGACATTAAGGACTGATGCCAGTATTTCTCAGTGGACAGATCATAGATGGAAAGATAGCAATTGAGCTATGATTTCATGAATTTGATTTTATGAAAAACAGGGCAGTGCTTCAGGCTAAGGTAAAAGACACTGAAACACAGAAATACACGAGTGCAAAACATTGGGAATACTGCTAGTTACGTGCTAGCACTTGGTATGCCAAGAAAGATACAGAAGCATGGCTTCCCCGGGGAAATGTGAGATCACAGAGGGTCTTGGGTTGTAGGCTAAGGGGTTGAGAATTTAATGATAGGCAACAGAGGGTCATATTAACCTATAATTGTTATTTATTGGTATCTTTTTCATGAGGAATCTAGAAGCTTGCTTGGGTAGAAGAGAAGAGCTAGAACTAGTTACAACTTGGCCAATGTGGCTTCTTTGGATTAGAAGTGGATGAAAAGGCTTGGGTAAAATCCTCAGCCGCCCCCTACTGGTGAGGGGGAGATGACAGTGCAGAGATCATATTTGATCAATTCCTCCATGAAGGAAATACTCTTCTTTAGGATGAAATAATAATAAAAATCTCCTAAAGCAAACGTTTTTAGGAGTTGGGAGCATTATTCTCTGGAGAGTAGCCAATATTCAATACAAGTTCAGATGGAGGGCTGAGAACAAGAGAACAGATGCCTTCTCCAGAGGCTGGGGAACATCAGCTCGGGGGTTCAGCAACTTGTGGAGAAAGGAAATGCATAAATCTTCATTTTCAACACCTCGAAAGGTCTGAAAATAGTTTGAAATGTATTTATAGCCTTTCACTCCAATAGGCTCTCAAGATACACCAAATTGGAAGCACTGTGTGAGAGTGTAGCTCAGAATATCTCCTAAGAGCCATTTATCTAGCACCATCAGAAAGTACACTTATGAAGCAAATTAAGTTGTCGTGTGGACCTTGAACAAGGGGAGCAGGTGAGGCTGTTCCAGTTCCTTGGAAAGAGCTTCCGTGTTATATCACATCAGAGGATGAGCCCTTTCAACGTCCCTCGTGTTCCCTGCTCTGTCATTTCTCCTCTGTGGCAACCCCTCTTGCTCTACACTCATCCCTTTTCTGAAATCAGAGAGTCTGACTCTTTGAGCGACAGCAGAGGGGAAGGGGAAGAATAGAAACCATTATTATGGCCAGATGGTTGAGCTCCACATGAAAAGATGTGCAGTTAAAAACCTTAGTGGCAGGCATGACTGATGGGTTTTTTGGAAAACAAAAACAAAAACAAAACACACACATACACACACACACACACACACACACACACACACACACACACACACAAACAGCTTTACTGAGATTTCATTTATGTATCATTCAGTTCAGCCATTTCAAGTGGCAATTCAGTGGTTTTGATTATATTCAGAGTTGCACAATGATCCCTACAAACAATTTTAGGACATTTTCATGCCCCCAAAGAAACCCCATCCTGAAGTAGAGTGACACATATTGCAAACTAACTAACCAAAGTCCATCATGCTTAGCTCATAGAAAATCATAGTAAATGAACCTCCATAAGAAGGACAGTAACATTTCATATTTGTAATTTGCATCATACTTTAAAATATGCTTTTGCATGTAAGACTTCATTTTGTACGTCTGATGCAAATCTGTACTGCAATCAGGGAAATAACTGTTTATATTTTATAAATTAGAAAACTAAAACTCAAAAATATTAAATTGTGGCATTTATTTCATTGCAGAGGGGAACCTAGAATCCAGTTCTCTGGATTCTAAATCCTATAAATCCTTTATTTTAAATTAAATTTATTGGAGAAATATCAGTTAGTAACGTTGTATCATTTTCAGGTGTACAATATTATAATTTGACCCTGTGTGCCCCATTGTGTGCTCCCCACCAGAGTCTAGTTTCCTTCCGTTACCATATACTTGACCCCCTTTACCCACTTTGCACCCCTACCTCCTGGTAACCACCTCTGGTTTCCCCTCTGGTAACCACTATTCTGTTGTCTGTATCTATGAGGAGTTTTTTGTTTGTCTTTTTAGCTATTTTGTTACTTTCTGATTCATATTCCAAATATGAGTGAAATCATACGGTTTTTGTCCTTTTCCATCTGACTTGTTTCACTTAGCATAATACTCTCAAAATCTGCCCATTATTTTTGTTGTACAAAGTTTTATAGCTTGTAGATAAGCCAAATATATCCATCTCTGAAATCCAGTAACTTCATAAATGCTTCCATGGCTCAAAAAGTAGTCAAAATGACATGTTTTTATCTGAAAACCTCAATTATTTCTTCTTCTATCACTGCTAACCATCAAGATGTCACTGTAGAAATGAAAAACTTTTCAACACTTTGCCACTTATTGTCATTTTGAAAGTCTGGTGTTTGTGACTATTACCATGGTAATGAACTGCAATATCAAACTCTATTCATAAGTCATTCTTAAGTAAATCAAACAAAAAATGAAACTAGATAAATGCTGAGATTTTCTTCCATTTAAAACAGAACTCATCTCTATATATAAAAGCCTAAGCAACCGAACAACCAGGTGATTGAACAACCAGTAACTATGATACACACTGACCACCAGGGGGCAACGCAGGAGCGACTGTCCCCTGGTGGTCAATGCAGTCTCACAACGGGAGCGCCGCTCAGCTGACTGACAGGTGCCAGACACAGGACTCACGGCTGGCAAGTGCCGTTGTGGTGGCACGAGCCTCTCCTGATGGGAACTGACTGGGCACAAGCCTGCAGCAGGCGCAGCGGGGCCAGGATGAGCAGGAGAGGCAGGTGGGAGTGGCAGGCAGGAGCTGCAGGCAGTGTTGGACTGCTGGTTTCAGCCCAATCCCTGCAGGCCATGCTGAGGGACCCCAACAGTGCACGAATCCATGCACTGGGCCTCTAGTATTTAATAAGAAGGAAAACGTGAAAGAACTAAATTCAATGTTTACTGCATGGCTATGACATACCAGGCCTCGTAACAGTTTCTGGTGACACGGAAACAAATATTATCTGATTTGACACACTGACAAAAATTACTTTTTCAGCAGTTTGCGCTTTCAACGAAGGT
This sequence comes from Plecotus auritus, assembly GCF_963455305.1. Taxonomy (NCBI): domain Eukaryota; kingdom Metazoa; phylum Chordata; class Mammalia; order Chiroptera; family Vespertilionidae; genus Plecotus; species Plecotus auritus. Next base: position 168,850,287 of record NC_137774.1, read on the forward strand.
TATAGTTGGGTTCACCACTATGTTGTGATATGTAAGCTCATTAACTAAAAATATAAGATACAAACTAATAGTCCTTCATCTAAAAGGAGCCAAGAAAGAAGGGGCGCCTGCTTTAATTAACAGAGTAATAAAAATAATAAGTTTAAGAGATGATAACCAGTGGTGAGAGTTTGGGAAGACCTGGCTCTTCTAGAGAGAAATAGCTAATCAATGTAAAAATAACTAACAAACATCTACTGTTTAGATCTCATAATTTCATTTCTAAAGAACATAGTTTCCTGAAATAATCATGACATGCACAAAGCTGTAACAAAAAAATGTTCAATTAAACATAACTTATAAATTATAACAACAAAACATGGGACTAATCTAATAGAGCAGAAAAAGAGGTGACTGGTTGAGACAGCTATAATACAACTGTGTAAAGAAATATCATGGAAGCTTCATGAAGATGAGAAGTTGTGTCTATCTTGTTCACTGCCTCATCCCTATCACCTGACACACAGGACATTCAAGAAATAATTTTTGAATGAATTCATGAAGAAGGGAAGGTATTAATGTGGCCATTAAAAATAATGTTATTGGAGAAACCAAGATGGCAGCATAGGTAAACACCTGGAATTGCTGCCTCGTACAACCACTTCAAAACTACAACTAAAAGACAAAATGGACATCATCCAGAACCACAGGAAGGCTGGATGAGTGGAAATTCTACAACTGGAAGGAAAGAGAAAAGCACATTGAGACTCAGAGGAGGTGCGGAAGTAAAGTGCAGAGGTACGGAGGCACGCACGCGTGGAAATAGCTGGCAACTGAGTACGTGGTTGTCTTTCTCAATCGGGAGGGAGACACAAGCTCCCAACTGCTCTGAACTCCAGTTCTGGCAGAGACTCTGGGGATCCAGACTCATACGGGGAGAAACTGGAATGTCTGGCATCGGGCGGAACTCGAGGGTGGCTTTCTGTCAGAGGTGCTTGCAGCGATTACCACAGGACACTGAGACCCAAGGGCCTCTTAGGGCAGGGCTGAGGATCAGTCATTGCTGTTTGCTCCGCCCTGTGGATTCCCTGAGACCCCACCCCACCCAAGCTGTGTGCAGAGGCTTTTGCATATGAATAGCCTGGCCCTTTGCAATCTAAAATTATCTAACAAACTGCAGCAGGGTCAGAGAGACCCAGAACATCCAAAAGAAGGCCCAAGGCCCCACAGCAACTTGCATTGCTTCACAGCTGGGCCTCATCTGAGCACCTCCAAACCCCAAACAAAGAAGAAAAATCTGCAGATCTCTCCATAATTCCTGCTGGGTGGCCTCAGGCAGAGGCTAAATTAACACCTTCTTAGAGATCCAAGAGCCAGTGTACCCAGTGGTCAGAGTAGGACCATCCAGATTACAACTCCTCAGATCCATAAGGGACACACTCAGGGAGCAGACTCAGTGAGCACCAAAGCCCCACTGAAGCAAGTCTTGCCCCATAAGGGTGTCTCCAGCACAGAAGTTCTCCCATTATAGACTACACCTGATTCTCACAGCCAATTGGCCTGGAGGTCAATTCCTCCCAGTGATACCAACAACTATCAAGGCTTAACTACAACAAAACTGTGCACACAGCCCACAAGGGGTGCACTAAGAGTGTCCACCTCAGGGAACAGAGGAGGCTGAGCCACTGGGCCCTATAGGACACCTAGCACACAAAGCCACGCTATCAACACAGGTAAGCAACCAAAATGTGAAGACAAAGAAACAGGTCACAAATGACAGAAATGGAGGAATGCAAATGACTGGATATAGAGTTCAAAACTACAGTTAGAAGGTTTTTCAAGAATTTTCTAGAAAAGGCCGATAAATTTAGCGAGACCCTTGAGGATATGAAAAAGGACCAATTAGAAATTAAGCATACACTGACTGAAATAAAGAATAATATACAGAGATCCAATAGCAGATTAGAGGATTGAAAGAATCAAGTCAAAGATTTGAAATACAAAGAAGCAAAAAACACCCAACTGGAAAAGCAAAAAGAAAAATGAATCCAAAAATATGAAGATAGTGTAAGAAGCCTCTGGGACAACTTCAAGTGTACCAACATCAGAATTATGAGGGTGCCAGAAGAAGAGAGAGAGCAAGATATTGAAAACCTATTTGAAGAAATAATGACAGAAAACTTCCCCCACCCGGTGAAAGAAATAGACTTACAAATCCAAGAAGCGCAGAGAACCCCGAACAAAAGGAATCCAAAGAGTACCACACCAAGACATGTCATAATTAAAATGCCAAGAGCAAAAGACAAAGAGAGAATATTAAAAGCAGCAAGAGAAAAACAGTTAGTTACCTACAAGGGAGCACCCATAGGACTGTCAGCTGATTTCTCAACAGAAACTATGCAGGCCAGGAGGGAGTGGCAAGAAATATTCAAAGTGATGAATAGCAAGAACCTACAACCAAGATTACTCTACCCAGCAAAGCTATCATTCAGAATCGAAAGTCAGATAAAGAGCTTCACAGATAAGAAAAAGCTAAAGGAGTTCATCACCATCAAACCAGTATTATATGAAATGCTGAAAGGTATTCTTTAAGAAGAGGAAGAAGAAGAAAAGGTAAAGATAAAAATGAACAATAAATACATATCTATCAACAAGTGAGTCTAAAAATCAAGTGAATAAAAAATCTGATGAACAGAATAAACTGGTGAATATGATAGAATCAGGGGCATAGAAAGGGAGTGGTCTGACAGTTCTCGGGGGGAAAAGGTTGTGGGGGATACGGGAAGAGACTGAACAAAAATCATACACCTATGGATGAGGACAGTGGTGGGGGGTAAGGGCAGAGGGTGGGGTGGGAACTGGGTGGAGGAAAGCTATGGGGGGGAAAAAGAGGAACAACTGTAATAATCTGAACAAAAAATATTTATTTAAAAAAATAATAATGTGATTAATGGTCCAAGTCTGGACATGAGGAAAGACTGGATGGACCCAAAATGAAGCACGTGTTACAAATTGAAAGGCCTCTACCATCTGTCAAAGGTGAGAACTGTTCCAGATGAAAGGGGACTAAAGAGACATGACCACTAAATGCAACCCGCCAGCCTGGATGGAATGCTGAACCAGAAAAGAGAGGAGACATTGTCGAGAAGGTGGTAAAATTTGCATGGGGTCTTGATGACAGTTGTCATGGCTTATTTCCTGATTTAGATAGTATGAGTTCATCAAGAGTCCTAAAAAAACCAATAGTTATATTCTGGAGAGCAGCCTTGGGTTTTGGGAAACACAAACAGGAATAATAAGAGAGACAGAACACCATGTCTCCAACTTCCTCTCAGACTATTCAGAAAAAGATTCATCATTGTCTGGCTGGCATGGCTCAGTGGTTGAGCGTTGACCTATGAACCAGGAAGTTGTGGTTCAATTCCTGGTCAGGGCATATGCCCAGGTTGCGGGCTCGATGCCCAGGTTGCAGGCTCCATCCCCAGTGTGGGGTGTGTAGGAGGCAGCCAATCAATGATTCTCTCCTTCTCACTGACTCTCTAAAAACAATAAAAAAATATTTTTTTAAAAAAAAACCTTCATAACAAATGAGGCAAATGTGGTAAAATGTCAAGAATTGGGCATCTTGGTGAAGAGGATCTGGGCGTTCTTTATACTACTGTTTGGCAACTTTTCCCTGAGTCTGAAAAAATTTTAAGAATGTTTACACATGTGAGCATGCTTGCATTTTTAATATATGCCAGGTATGACACTGAGAGCCACTTGTCATCATTTAAAAACGTCTTTTCTGCCTGCAGAGTATGTACTGGCACACAGATATGGACACTTCAAACTCAGCACTGAAAACAAAAATATTTTCTTTAAAAAAATAATGCTATTGAATAATACTTAATTCCACCAAGAAGTTTTCATAATGTGTTTTTACATTTAAAAAAAAATCAGGTTACACCCTGGTTGGTGTGGCTCAGTTGGTTGGAACACTGATTCTAACCTGTTTGTGTGGCAGGTTCAATTCCCACAGGGCACATGCCCAGGTTGCAGGTTCAATCCCTGGTTGGGGTGTGTTCGGGTGGCAACTGAATTGGTGTTTCTCTCGTGCATCCATGTTTCCTCTCTAAAATCAATTTTTTTAAAAATCAGGTTACAAAATAATATTTATAGCACAAACACAATTTTCTTCTCTCAATTTTACACACCCAAAAAGACACAATTCATAGTATAAGAATGTATTTGCCTTTTAAAAATCAAAATACAAACTATTTAGTAGCTGGTAAGATGTAATGATTGAAAGTCTTCAAATCTGGCAGTAGAACCATAGGGTACCCTATATGCTGATAAGACCTCACTTTAAGCAATTTTCCATCCTAAAATCTACTTATTTGACCAGTCAATTAAAAACAAATAAAAAAGAAGAAACAACCCCACACACTTTCAGTTCAAATCTGAATACACTGCCCCAATGAATCAACATGCCATAGTAATGAATTTCTTCATGTAAACTTTTTTATTAGCTATCTTACCAAGAAAAGAGTTTTCCAAAGACCAAGGCTGACTCCAAACAGCCCCACCAATGCTCCCCCTTTCATAGTAATAGAGCTCAGAAATGTTTGCTCCAGGAGCACAGGATTGAGGAGGAGACAACACTCTATTTCTTCTGCTCTCCTTGAGTTTCCTTTTGGACAATGGGATGGTAAGGGTAGAAGATAGTATGAGTTCATCAAGAGTCCTAATAAAACCACAGCAGAACCTTGACCTCAGGACCTAAGTTCGCAGACCCACTAAAAGTCTATAAACCATCATTACTCATGTAACTCAAATAAAAAAAGACTACTTATACTTTCATTTCACAGGTATGAACTGAATTGACAGCTAAATCTAATATTAGTTTAAATACATCAACGTGTACTATGTTCTAACAGTACATTAAAAGCTAGAGAAAAATCTATATAAAACATGTTTTTATTTATTATATAGAAGAAGATAATTTTTCTTAAGAGAAAATGGAAAATGAAGGTACATAGTTTTAAAAATTGACAAAAATCAAACAATGGATGTTCCTAAATGCTCTATGAATTAGGAGATAAAGTCACCTGCTGAAAGTGAGAAGGCAGGGCTGGAATTGAGGTTAAGGATTTTAGGAGAAAGCAAAAAGATATAAATATACAAGATCCCAAAGGGGATGAATACAGGAATTGTCAACTAGCAATGAAGACCTGTTTGAATTTGAATAGCAGGAATCTGAAGAGACCAATCAACGTGGTAAAGTAATTTCTCAACCAACATTCAGGAGCCGAGAAGGGCAAGCAAATATTGTATTTTGAAAAGGTTAATCAAGCCTAAGCTTTTGCAAGGAGAGCCTAGAACAGTGGTCGGGAAACTGCGGCTCGTGAGCCACATGCGGCTCTTTGGCCCCTTGAGTGTGGCTCTTCCACAAAATACCACATGCCGACGCGCATGTACAGTGTGATTGAAACTTTATGGCCCATGTGCAGAAGTCGGTTTTCAGCTCTCAAAAGAAATTTCAATCGTTGTACTGTTGATATTTGGCTCTGCTGACTAATGAGTTTGCCGACCACTAGCCTAGAAGATTGTCAAGCAGGGAAAGACTAGGAAGTTCTGGGGAGTATCATCAATCTAATCCTAGTCTAGGAGTAAATTCAAGCTTTCAAAGAAGGCAGTCAATTATTAGAAGAACCTGAAGGGATAGTAACTAAACTGCCACTTCTGTAGGAGTAAGAGAGTTGATGAACAGTAAGTAGGTTGTGGTCAGAGTTACAAAGTTTATAGTTTAAGATACTGGAGAAGAGTTTTAGTGATGCAAAGCTCCAGGGTGTCATTTTAAAAATATATATAGTTTATCAATTTTTTACAGAGAGGAAGAGAGAGGAATAGAGTTAGAAACATTGATGAGAGAGAAACATTGATCAGCTGCCTTCTGCACACCACCTACTAGGGATGTGCCCACAACCAAGGTACATGCCCTTGACCGGATCGAACCTGGGACCCTTCAGTCCACAGGCCAATGCTCTATCCACTGAGCCAAACCAGTCAGGGCTCCAGGGTGTCATTTTAGGAGGCTTATGTAAAGCTGCAGGTCAGTGGTTTAGTGGGGGCTAAGGAACTGTAAGGGTCAGACATCAAGAGGGACATTAACATGAATGTTGGCTCACCCAGGATAGTGATAAGGCAGAGAGTACATTCTCAGCACCCTATTTAATTCATCTAGAATTTGGTTTTTCTGCTGGAGATGTGGTGGGTTAGAGTTCATGATGATGAAGATGAGATAAGACAATAAAAATCTGGACTTCAAAAGGGAAGGATATGCAGTGGGTACAGAAAGTACGTGTTCCATGGTAATGAGGAGCAAGGACATACTGATCCCTGCTACTTCCATAAAAGGTTAAAGAAGTTGCCTGGCCTCACACTGAAATTAATGGTCCTAAAGCAAGAAAAGGAAGAATAGCATCACACATTTTCCTTGTTTTCCCCTCTGCTTCTCTTTCCATGATCCAATAAAAATATTATTAAAATGATGGTATTTCTCAACTTGAAATAATCATTAAAAAAAGAGAAAAGCAGTCTACCATGGCTGTTCAAGATAATAGTAACTACAATTGCAATCACAAGCGTTTTAAGGAATTGGTACTATTCCTGGAGAATTAGTACAATATTGAGAGGGTTCCCTGGTTAGCTCCTACTTTTCAGATCTCAGCTGAAACCTCATTTTCTCAGAGAAGCCTTTTCTGAACTTCCCAAAAGCAAGAAACATCTTCACAGTAGTCATCGCCATTGTTCTTTCATAGTTGCTTGAACTTCAGTGGTTATCCCCACACTATACTGTAAGTTTCATAAAGCAGTGATTTTTTAATTATTTATTTTACATATTCCCAATGTTTGTAAGATTACTCATCACACTGAAATATTTTTGAGTGAACATGGGATGGTATGTGTATAGATTCCCTTAGGGTCCCACAATTCCAAAGTTTTCACATTCAGCATTGGACACGCAAAGTCTAAAATTGCAATTATAGAAGGAGTAGAAAGAGCAAGGCAGGATCATTGAAATTAGCCACTAACTGTATAGTATTTAAAACTATTTAGTGCCCTGGCTGATTTGGCTCAGTGGATAGAGCGTTGGCCTGTGGACTGAAGGGTCCCGGGTTCGATTCTGGTTGGGGGCACATGCCCGGGTTGCGGGCTCGGTCCCCAGTGAGGGATGTGCAGGAGGCAGCCGATCAGTGGTTCTCTCTCATCATTGATGTTTCTGTCTCTCTTTCCCTCTCCCTTCCTCTCTGAAATCAATAAAAATATATTTTAAAAATTTATTTAGTAATATCATAAAAATTATAAATGCACTTTTATGTTGATGGCATTATTGCCCCAAGGAAAAGGAGGAATTCAGATGCTAACCCAGATATAAGTCCCACATTAGACATAACTACTATAACCTACTGGGTCCCTCTGCAGCCAGCATGTATCCGCCAGGCAGATACATTCTGTCCTTGCCATATTTCCCCTCCCAAGTCTTGGAGAAATCAGTGCTAAAGCCTAGATTGCCAAGACCAAGGAGTCACATGGCTAACAGATAGGTTGCTGGGGGTGAGCATATTAATAGTTATCTTCCGTCTGAATGGAAGGTGGAATGTTAAAGCTGGGATGAATAGAGAGCAGGTGCTGACACAGGAGGCAGTGGGGAGGTACTTTGGAGATAGGCTTCTTGGATTAAATCATCACCGGATTAAGCATCTCTGAGTCAAGCAATTGAACAAATATAATAAAGAAATAACTCGGGGCACATAGAGCAACTGATTCCTGCTGCTGTTTGAATTGGGTGTGCACTCTGATCTTCAAATGTTTAATTGACTCAGGTTGTAATAAGACCCCAAGGTAAATATATTTTAATGCATGCAAAGGTTGCTTTAAAGAAAATTATCTAAGTTACAGTAATCACTTAGTGACCTAATGTCTTTCCACGTGTCTCTACAACAACTTGCTAAGATCTTAAGGGAATTTTGACAGCTGAGTTCTGAGCTAAGTTCTGAATTGATAGTTATTTTGGCTTTAAAATACCACTTCAAATTGAATTATATATTAATCATATATAATGTGTTTATTTACACAGAAATCAGTTGGCCTCTTTTTTTTTTTTTTTTTGGAGCAAACACATTTTTAATTAGGAAAAATAATATATACTAAATATATAACATGGTAAAATACTTTAAGCAGTACATGAATAGTAGTAAGTCTCCTTTCTACCCCAGACTCTAGGCACAACAGCTGTTAATAGTTTCTTGCATAGTCTAGAAGTTTTTCATGCATTTTTGAGACTACCGCAATTTTAATACATAATTTCCATTGCTTCTGTTAGCCACAGGAGATACTAAAAAATTGCAAAGCTAATATTTTCACAGATTTAGGTCAGTAGGCCTCTTGACCTATGTCTTGACTGCTGACATTTGAATCTGCTTTCTTACGAGCATTTCTTACTAAGTATAGTCAATGATAACATCTAATTAAGTTACAAGGAGCCCTGCTAATGAAAACTGAGACTTCTTTAGCATGAATGAAATTCATCAGGTTTACTGGTATCATGCTCAATGTTGGCATCATAAGCAACTTCATTTTTTTTCTTAAGTCATTAAATTAATTCCACTGTGCTTAGAGAGTACACACTGAGAGATTTCAATTCTTTGAAATTTGTTCAACTTACTTTATGACCCATCCTATGGTCTTTTGCAGTGGTTGGCAAACTCATTAGTCAACAGAGCCAAATATCAACAGTACAACGGCTGAAATTTCTTTTGAGAGCCAAATTTTTTAAACTTAAACTTTTTCTAACGCCAATTATTCAAAATAGACTCGCCCAGGCCATGGTATTTTTTGGAAGAGCCACACTCAAGGGGCCAAAGAGCCACATGTGGATCGCAAGCCGCAGTTTGCCGACCACTGGTCTATTGGGTTAAATACTCGTGTGCCTTAGAAGAAGGATAAATTCTGTCATTGGTGACTCCCCTCAGCTTGATTATGTCAAGTTGTTAATGCCATTGTTCAGATCTTCTATATCTTGTTTGCCTGCTGGATAAATATATTTTAAAACTAGAGCCAACTGATTTTTAAGAAGTCAGTAGTAGAGTGAGAAAAGAGAATATTCAAAAGAGAGCAACAAGAAAAGCCCAGTGTAAGCAGAAGGAAGGAAATAATAAAGATCAGGGTGGAGATAAATGATATAGAGACCAAAAAAAACAATACAAAAGATCAACAAAAGCAAGAGCTGGTTCTTTGAAAGGATAAACAAGATTGATGAACCTCTAGCCAGGCTCACTAAGAAGCAAAGAGAGAGGACTCAAAATCAGAAATGAAAGAGGAGAAATAACAACAGACCCCACAGAAATACAAAGGATTGTTAAAAAATACTATGAACAACTCTATTCCAACAAATTGGAGAACCTGGAGGAAATGAACATATTCCTAGAAAAATACAACCTTCCAAAACTCAATCAGGAAGAATCTAAACATCTCAATAGGCCAGTAACTATGGAAGAAATTGAAGCAGTCATCAAAAAGATTCCAGCAAACAAAAGCCCGGGGCCAGACGGCTTCACAGGAGAGTTTTACCAAACATTCAAGGAAGAACTAAAACCTATCCTCCTCAGACTATTCCAAAAAATTCAAGAGGAAAGAACACTTCCAAGCTCATTCTATGAAGCCAGCATCACCCTAATACCAACACCAGATAAAGACAACACAATGAAAGAGAATTACAGGCCAATATCCCTCATGAACATAAATGCCAAAATCCTCAACAAAATTCTAGCAAATCAGATCCAGCAGTACATCAGAAAGATCACACACCATGACCAAGTAGGATTTATCCCAGGGATGCAAGGATAGTACAATATCCACAAATCAATAAACGTGATATATCACATAAACAAATTGAGAGATAAAAATTACATAGTCATATCAATTGATGCAGAAAAAGCATTTGACAAAATCCAACACCCTTTCTTGACAAAAACTCTCAGCAAGGTGGGAATAGAAGGATCATACCTCAACATAATAAAAGCCATATATGATAAACCCACAGCCAACATCATACTCAATGGGCAAAAACTAAAACCATTTCCCCTAAGAACAGGAACAAGACAGGGATGCCCACTCTCACCACTCCTGTTCGACATAGTACTGGAAGTATTAGCCATTGTAATTACACAAGAAGAAGAAATACAAGGCATCCAAATTGGAAAAGAAGTAAAACTGTCCTTATTTGCAGATGACATGATACTGTACATAGAAAACCCTAAAGACTCCATCAAAAAACTATTAGACTTAATAAATGAATTCAGCAAGGTAGCAGGATACAAAATTAATGCCAAGAAATATATGGCATTTCTATACACCAATAGTGAACTTACAGAAAGTGAGACTTAAAAAGCAATCCCATTTACCATCGCACCAAAAAAATTAAGATACCTAGGAATAAACTTAACTAAGGAGGTAAAAGACCTATATGCGGAAAACTACAGGACACTGAAAAAAGAGATAGAGGAAGACATAAACAGATGGAGTAACATACCATGTTCATGGATTGGTAGAATCAACATCATTAAAATGTCCATACTACCCAAAGCAATCTATAGATTCAATGCACTCCCCATTAAAATACCAACAGCATATTTCACACACCTAGAAAGAACTCTCCAAAAACTCATCTGGAATAAAAAAAGACCCCGAATAGCCACAGCAATCCTGAGAAAGAAGAACAAAGTAGGTGGGATCTCAATACCAGAATTCAAGCTGTATTACAAAGCCACTGTTCTCAAAACAGCCTGGTACTGGCACAAGAACAGACATATAGACCAATGGAATAGAATAGAGAATCCAGATATCAACCCAAACCACTATGCTCAATTAATATTTGACAAAGGAGGCATGAACATACAATGGAGTCAAGATAGTCTCTTCAACAAATGGTGTTGGGAAAATTGGACAGATACATGCAAAAAAATGAAACTAGATCACCAACTTACACCATACACAAAAATAAACTCAAAATGGGTACAGGACTTAAATATAAGATGGGAAACCATAAAAATACTAGAGGAATCCACAGGCAGAGAAATCTCAGACATATGCCGAAGCAATTTCTTCACCGATACTGCTCCTAGGGTAATGGAAATTAAAGAGAAAATAAACAAATGGGACTACATCAGATTAAAAAGCTTTTCACGGCAAAAGAAACCATCAACAAAACAACAAGAAAGCCCACTATATGGGAGAACATATTTGCAAATGTTATCACTGATAAAGGTTTAATTTCCAACATCTACAGGGAACTTACACAACTTAATAAAAGGAAAATAAATGATCCCATAAAAAAAAAATGGGCAACGGACCTAAATAGAATCTTTTCGAAAGAAGACAGAAGGAAGGCCAAGAGACATATGAAAACATGCTCAAAGTCACTAATTATCTGAGAGATGCAAATCAAAGCAACAATGCGGTACCATCTCATACCTGTCAGAATGGCTACCATCAACAAATCAACAAACGACGAGTGCTGGCAAGGATGCAGAGCAAAAGGAACCCTCGTGCACTGCTGGTGGGAATGCAGACTGGTGCAGCCACTGTGGAGAACAGTATGGAGTTTCCTCAAAAAACTAAAAATGGAACTCCCATCTGACCCAGTAATCCCACTTCTAGGAATATATCCCAAGAAACTAGAAACACCAATCAGAAAGGATATATGCACCCCTATGTTCATAGCATCACAATTCACCATAGCTAAGATTTGGAAATAGCCTAAATGCCCATCAGCAGATGAGTGGATTAGAAAACTATGGTACAATCTACACAATGGAATACTACGCTGCTATAAAAAAGAAGGAATTGTTACCATTTGCAGCAGCATGGATGGACCTGGAGAGCATTATGTTAAGTGAAATAAGCCAGGCAATGAAAGAAAAATACCACATGATCTCAGTCATTTATGGAAAATAAAGAATATTATAACCTGATGAACAAAAAGATAGATACAGAGGCAGTAAAGCACTGAACAGACTATCAAATTACAGCGGGAAGGCTGGGGAGTGTTGGGGAGGGAGGGAACTAGATCAATCAAAGGACTTGTATGCATGCATATAAGCACACCAATGGACACAAGACACTGGGGGGGAGGGATGAGGGCATGTGACAGCGGGTAGGGGAGATTGGGGGAAGGTCAATGGGGACAAAAAAAAAGGAGATATATGTACTACTATATGTAATACTTTAAACAATAAAAAAAAGAGAGTACTCAAGGTTGTCTCCAAGATTTTTGGCCTGAGCAATGGGAAGGATAAGTGCTAATGAAGTGATGGAGAAGAAAGAAAGGAAAAAGATTTACCTCATGTGACTTCTATCCTCCTATACCTCTGTGACCACGGTCTCTTCCTCTGTCCCCCCTCCTCACACCCTGAAGGACTTGGTGCCAAATGAACATGCAGAGATTGTATTTAGCTGTATTATGTGATAATCCAGCACACAGAAAGGTCCTTCATCTCCCTTCTCCCCTCCTTGCTGTGTTTTCCCATGATGCAGCCTGTGGAAGGGCTGGTCTTCTATCAGACCAGAAGAGGTGAGAGGCCATTGAACAAAGACTCATGAAAATCCTGACAAAAACGTGATCCATTTTATTACATGGAGATGGTAAAATTTCACGTAGCAAATATTTCATTAATTTATGTGAACATTGCATAGCCTTAGCATATACCAAACTTTCAACCCACACATGCATTATAATGAAATGTCGCTCAGGCTTGTAAATGTCAGAAAGACTCCGTGTCATTTCTCTACAGTACTGACGCTCAGAAGGAGCTAATTCACACCCTGTCTAGCTTTGCATTTCTATAGTATTACAGGATCTACACAAAACTCAGAAATGTGAGGCCCCTCTAAGAACAACAACAAAAATAAATGAATGTACAGGGGTAGGCAAAAGTAGGTTTACAGTTGTTTGTATGGAAAATAGAATAGGTAATAATACAAGAATAAGCTGTTTCACAGACACAGCTGCAAACGTCCTATTGTCCAGCCCCTGAATGTAAACGTGCGTAGACAGTTATGTTAAAAATCCTTTGGGAAAGTGATTCCACTCCCCAGGTGAGGAGAGGGAGGGTCAACATTGGTAATTGAAACAATCTGTGCTGCGTGACACACAGGGAAGTGAGGATGACAGCAGCGATGGTTGCTTTTATTTTAAAATGGAGCTAATATTTATGACTTACATTTTTTTATTTTAAAAAAGCTTTCTAAACGAACATGATGTACTAGTATCTAATAAAATCAAGGCTAATTGCCTCCCATTTAGAATGCAATATAAAGTTCGGGGTTTTTTTTTGTAAAAACACTGCTCATTCTTAGCTTACTGTGTGTTTGTACACAAACTCCAGAAAGTTATTTGTTTCATTTTTTTCTAGTCAGCGAGAATGTAGGTCTACTTGCATGAAACTGTAGCCCAGCATTGAAGTGGAGTTGCACTGGGAGGGGGGCGGCGTGGAAAGGGGGGACATTCTGTTCTCTGTACACAGTGGGAAGACTGTAGCATCTCCATATTAAGGCAAGGAGCAGTAAGAATACAAAACAAGTCCCAACAATTTACATAAATATTAGAATTTTATTATTTTGTCTACTCAAAGGCTGTATTATCAACAACAAAATTCAGAACTTCTGCCATCTACTTAGAACATGTTTGCATTTTTGTGGCCTGTGCTTTCTGGAAGCTAATAACAACATTATACTTTGGGGTCTGTGGGCTAGCTTGCCCAGGGTTAACACTTGAATGAAAGAGTAAAGTTCAAAAGTTCATACAACCATCCCCCCAAAATCCCAGTTCTGAGAAGGGGATTATTCCATTGCAGCACCCTACTAGTTTAAGACACAAATACAAACAGTAGCATCACAGTTTGTTCCCTGGATCTAAGCTCATCAAAGTCCAAAATATAGTAGGCTGCATTTGTCCTCAGATAACTCAAGTCAATTCTCTGTAAAAGGACTCAGTCCTTCCTTGTTTTTATATCTTCCTTACACTCACCCCTGTACCATGCACAATCCCTCAAAGGAGAGCAGTCTTACAGTCAATAGCATGTTTGTGCTCTTAGTCAAAATCAGAGTAAACCTTGCTTTGGGTTGTTATGCCAAACAATAAGCCAAGAGGTAAGAGAAATAGAAAGTAGGACAAGAAAATCATTGAAGTTGCACCAGGGCTTTGATAGCGCAGCTTAACCTGTACGTGCTCTGAAATCCTCTCTAAACATCTTAAGGACAGGGGACTGCTCTCATCCAACCTCGGGCAATGCTTTCTACACTTACCAAAAAGGTTACAGGCTCACGGGTTATGACTATTATAACCGAATGCTGAGTTTAGAATGTATGCTATGAGTCAAATGTGTAGCCTTTTACTCTTTTTTTAAAATATATTTTTATTGATTTCAGAGAGGAAGGGAGAGGGAGAGAGAGATAGAAACATCAATGATGAGAGAGAATCATTGATTGGCTGCCTCCTGAATGCCCCACACTGGGGAGTAAGCCCGCATCCAGGCATGTGCCCTTGACCGGAATCGAACCTGGAACCTTTCAGTCTACAGGCTGACGCTCTACTCACTGAGCCAAACCAGCTAGGGCTGTAGCCTTTTACTCTTAAAGGACAAATGATAAGAGTCAAATGCATATATGCATAGCCCAGGGACAGACAATAGTGCAGGGAAGGCCTGGGGAAGGGACAGGAGTTGATCAATGGGGGCGGCGTAAAGTATCTGCAATACTTTCAACAATAAAGATAAAAATAAAAATGAAAATACAAATTACAAATAAATTTTAAGTAGAATATTTGAAATAATGGAGTGTGGGATGGACGGAATAGGGATAGTTCTACCTTTTAAACTAAGAGTCAGGTGGCAACATCATTTTTTCTTATTTGTATTTAAAAGTTGGACTTTTCCCGTAAACTAGGAGCAGTTGATAGCTTGTATCATCTAGTTCTCTGATATCAAGTTAGCAAAGGGCTGTTTTCTCTTTGGGATAAATAAGGTTAATAATAGTAACAATAACAGCTAAGTTTTATTAAATGCTTAGTTTTATGTCAAGCTCTTTACTTGAGTGAATTAATGAGTTCTCTCAACAAGCTTATAAGAAATATACTAGTGCTATTCATTTGGCCAAAGAAACCAAATCTCAGAGAAGTCAGGTAACTCTCCCAAATTAATAAGTAGAAAAGCCAGAATCACTTGACATGGGATAAGCATAGATGATAAAGAGCCTCATATCAGTCTGGGTGAGTCTTGCCACCAAATTAGATAAGGCCAGCTCAGGTGCCCTCAAATGAGTTTCCAAACACATTTCTTTTCACAGCTGTCTGGATTTTGAAATTGTAGGAGATAAAGGATTATAGATAAGTGATTTTGAAGTTATAGAAAAGGGAACGGTATTGATGAAATACTTGAAGCATCCATGTTAGGATATGACTCAGCAAATAATAATTAGAAAGTAAAAATGTTTTATAGGATAGGGAAAGACTCATATTTTATGGTGGGAATGTATTTGAAACTGTATATGCAGTATAATCCCAATTTTAAAAAATATTACGTGCATAAAAAGATGCAGATAAAATACTTTGAATGTTAACAGTATTTCTCTCTGAGTGTTGGGGTTATGGTGAATTTTTCTGTTTTATTTATGTCTTAACTATATTTTTCTAATTTTTAAAATGAGTATTTTATCTCTGAAAAAATACATGATTTAAGAAAAAACAAAAAATAAAAAGTAACTATAGTGTAACTTAAAGTGGTTCTCTTGTATTTAAGGTGTTGTTATAAATATAAGTAAGTATTCTTTAACTAAGTATTCTTTAACTCACAGGAAAATAAAGGTCTGAATTTCTTAGTTATTAAGGTGATGAATAGCAACAGTAGTTCACTAAGGAATGTCTTGGAATCACTACCCCTAAGGAAATTTAAATGACTTATAATCCCTGCCTATATGCTTTTATTTATCATAAAGATGTGTTTTATGCTCTAATTTCCTCCTCTAGAAGAAGGCTGACAAATTGGTGATGTGCTATGTGAAGATTAAAGAAGGGAGGAAGGAATGAGAAATTAGCTTTAAGATCTTTCAATGTCCTTTTTACTGTTTTTATCCTGGAATGTGGAGAAAAGATAACACAAAGAAGTACTAACCCACATGTCTGCTCAGTAAAGTGCCCCGTTATTCACATGTTATCTGGAATATATACTGCGACCTTCTTTATGACCCTTCGAGTCTCTTAGCATTTGAGTCCTCAGTCAAAAGTATGGAGCATTGGCTCCTGTAACGTTTCTATCCAGCACATACCCACAGAAAGTTTCTTTTGAAGTTACAGAGAAGTTGCCATGAGTGATTTGGAATCTCCATTCTATAGAGAGACATTGGAATCAAAAGACTCTTAAGACTGTCTCCAGACAGATTCTTCCAGAAGGCACCAAGTGTTCAGTATTTGTTCCGTTTCCCAATCCTGTTGTAAATAACAACTTATGATCTCATCTTATAAGGCCATAGCTAAGAGTTGGTGACTGGTTAGAAGTGAACACCAGGCAGCTATTTTTAGATTCTTAAAGCACAGACCTCTGGCTAACCTATATCAATCCAATGATTCACATTCTCATGGTAAGAAAACACGCAAAAGCCGCTCTCTAATCCTCCCAGATTCTTTCCCCAAACTAAATCTGCTCTAAGCCCCAAGGGTAGGACAACCGACTCCTGGCTAGCTGTCACCAAAAACTTCTAATTGCCGAATGGCTTGATGCAATTCCTTGTTTTCTTTTGTCTTTAGATTGATTCAATTAATACAAACTGGTATATGGGAGGCTCTGGTGATACTGTGTTTTTGTTTTGTTTTATTGATTTCAGAAAGGAAAGAAGAGAGAGAGAGAGAGAGAGAGAGAGAGAGAGAGAGAGAGAGAGAGAGAGACATCAACGATGAGAGAGTATCATTGATTGGCTGCCTCCTACATGCCCCCTACTGGGGATAGAGCCCACAACCTGGGCATGTGCCCTTGACCGGAATCGAACCTGGGACCCTTCAGTCCACAGGCCAGCTCTCTATTCACTGAGACGAACTATCTAGGGTGGTATTCTTAAAGGTAGAAAGAAATCCTATGAAAGGGACGTGATCATTTTTAATGACCTTGAAGTCATTATCAGTAAGAGAAGATAAACTTACCAACGGGTGAAATATGTGGTAGTTGCAGACTCCTTGGATATGGGAAAGCCTGAGCATGTAAAGCTGTAGGTCCTAGAAATATAAATAGTAACCAAGAACCAAAGCCATGCCTTAGCAACACCAGGCGACATTCTGGGCTAAGCTGGGTGTGCTGGAACCTGCCTGCACTGGCTCACTGACGTGACTGTGCTCATTTCTTCCTGACTGCACATTCAGTGATGGCACCGTGGAAGCCTAAAATTGGCATGGTTAGAGTGGTTAAACCACTGAAACCATCAAACGCTAAAAATCAGGGCTCTTTTTTTTTTTTGGAGGCAGTTGTTAAACATTTGCTAGACACAGTCTAAGGTGTAGAGGGCTCAGAATTTTAGTAATGAAATTAGTGGTAGGTATGCTTGTACACTCTTTTAAAGTCAGTGCTGTACAATGACAAGATAAACACTACACGTGAAGCAGGGTGTTATTTCGAGGCATACTCTGATTAATTTAAGATATATATTGTAAACCCTAGAGCACTACTAAAAAATGTTTAATATAAATAATAAGTCAAAAGTAAGGATAAAGCATAAGCATTAAAAAAAAATGCTCAAGTAACCAAAGAGAAGACAGAAAAGGAGGATAAAAGAAAAGAACAGATGGAGCAAATGAAGAGCAACAGTGTGGATGTCAGTCCAACCATATTAATCATGGCAAAATGTGATGATCCAAACATACCAATTAAAAACAGAAATTGTCAGACTGAATTTTTTAAAAGTATCTGCTACTTATAATAAACCCCCTTAATATAAAAGCACAGATAGGCTAAAAGTAAAATGATGAGAAAAGATATACCATGCAAACATCAACAAAAATTGAAGTAGCTATAGTAATATTACACAGAGTTACTTCAGAACAAGAATAGTATCAATGAGGAAATTAGGTAATAATAAATGGGTCAATTCTCCAAGAAGACCTAACAATTCTAAATGTGCACGCCCCTAACCATACAACTTCAACATACATAACAGAGAAATTGACAGTCCTTAAAGGAGGAGATAAACCCACAATGATAGCTTGACGCTTTCCCAGTAACTGCTGGAACAAGTGGACAGGAAATCAGTCAAGATATAGGAGTCATAAGCCACACTATCAACCAACCTGTCAATATAACATCATATTATTGGCATTTATGAAACACTCCATCCAACATATGAATAAGCATTTCTTTCAAGTGCAAATGGAACATTCAACAAGATAGACTATACTCTGGGCCATAAAACAAACTGTCAAGTTTGAAAGAATAGGAACTATACAAAGGATTCCTTCTGACCATAGTAAAATTAAACTAGAAGTCAATAAAATAAATATATCTGGAAAATTCTCCAAATATAGAAATTATAGCTGTAATGAATATCCTCATACATTCATCTTTTCAACTGAATTCTATAGTTTTCTTAAATATGTGATTAAAAAATATGATGACCCCCCTGCAGTACAAAGAAATAATTATTGCCATATGCAGTCTTTTTTGTTGTTGTTATTACTTTGTAGGACTAATTATACCACTTCTAACAATGACTCTTGGCAGAGTTACTGAACTCAATTTGAAAATAAAATTCAAGAAATTTCCCAGCATCAAACTTCACATACCTTTGCTCACACAACAACCTTCTAGCCATCATTTCGACACAGCTCACACTTCCCTGAGAAGCTTTCCTGGACAAGCCTGCCTGCTCCTCATTATGCCACCAAAGTAGACTCCCTTCCTCCACATTCCCATAGCATGCTGCACGTACCTGTCACATCCGGTGTCCTCCTCCTGCTAAGCGTCCACTTGTCCTTCAAACTTCAGCTCCTGGTTCCATGCAAGCATTCCATGACTCCCCGCCCCTACTCACCTTTCCTGGTTAGACACCCCTATTAGACAAACCCAAAGCATTCGGTGATTAGTGTAAGGTTTCTCAACAGCAGCACTACTGAATGGTCTAAGAAGGACTAATGAACAGTACACAGACCAAGAACAGTCAGCATGATTAATAGCATTAATTCAGTGGTGCCCCTCAGAGGACAGTTGGCAATGTCCGGAGACTTCTTTGATTATCACGACTGACATGTGTGTGCTATTGGTATCTCAAGTAGGTAGAGGCCAAGGATACTGCTAAGCACCCTACAATGCACAGGCCAGCCCTGCAAACACAGAGCTTCTAGGTCAAAACTGTCAATAGTGCTACTGTCTGTTGACTCATGTACCAAAATTGTCTGATCCCTGTTTTATGATTAAATCAATCAACAAAATAATTTCTAATGCAGACATGCAATAAAACTGTTTTAATCCATGCTTTCAAGATACAATATGAGAAAGAAGAGGTGCATGTTTTTAAAAAGACAGTTCTATAAAATGAAGTAAATGGAGCATAAAAACTATTCATAATTATAGATTGTCATCTACACATAAACTCTTTATAATTTATTTTAATCAATTTAATTATGCCTCAAACTAAATATAGTATAACAGAAATAAAAACTATAGGAACAAAACTATAAAATGCTACAGAAATAGAGAAAAACATTTTCTACCTATTTTATGATCCACGTTAAAATGCACATAATCAAGAGGGAAGAAGACTCTATATGATCTGTGATCCTACAGATGAAATGGTCTTTTTAATAATAATCAAAGTAATAATTATTTGCAGGAAGATTATCTAGCATAGAAGATGCTAGTAGTGCATAGAATTATTATTTAGAATAAAATGGTTGTCTTTGATATCTTAATTTTTACCGAGAAATATACTCCATTCAAAATTAATCAAAAATGGATTCATTAGATTAACTTTTTATCTAGTACGTGATCTTTAAGAGATTACAAAACCAACACATGCGAATTGAAGATTAGAAGCACATAATTAAATCAATCCTTCGCCACCAGAGCCACCATGACTACTACCCCGATATCTGTATTTCCAGATCTTAACGCTAAGACTATATTCAAAACTCCCACTTAATCCAAAAGGTATCACAGCTGGTTTGTCTATTCAAATAACAAATATTGAATCAAACTTACATCTGGATTTTATGTCCCTCCATTTCTTGTAATAAATCTCAACCTCTTTTTTACAATAATGACTTAAAAAAACAAACAAACAAACAAGCAAACAAAACCCAGTCCATTTATTGCCTGCAGAATAAGCCTGGACTTGGCTGGTTTCTTTGCCATGCTTTCATTGAACTTTAGTCTATATCCTGCATTTCTTATAATTTGCACATTATTGTATAGCCTTAATAAATCTAATTTAAATATTTTTGCCTAGAATAATTCATGAGCAATGGTGTGTACTTCATGCTGCATTAAATATCAAAAGGCTGCATTAAATATCAAAAATATATGATTATCAGCCATTAATGATGCTACAATTAATTGGTTCTCGTACTAAGTTATTTTCTTTTCCTCTCAAGTTTAAAACATAATGTGTGAAGTTTCCTTTTAGCAATTAACCAATGGGCAGTTTCCCATCAACCATTTACTTAATGACTTTGACACCAATTAATAATCCTTCCCTTAATCTATTAATATCACTTGGGTCTGTGAAATTATTTCTTTCTAATTCTACAATCTCTCTTACAATCCTTTTGTTTTATAACTGGCACTTTTCTGTAAAAGAACACTTTTCCTCAAAAATTGAGATATTTGGTTAGCCTGCCACTGAGGATGTTCGCAACAGAATTCCCAGTGGTCGGCAAACTCATTAGTCAACAGAGCCAAATATCAAAAGTACAACGATTGAAATTTCTTTTGAGAGCCAAATTTTTTAAACTTAAACTTCTTCTAATGCCACTTCTTCAAAATAGACTCATCCAGGCCGTGGTATTTTGTGGAAGACCCACACTCAAGGGGCCAAAGAGCCGCATGTGGCTCACGAGCCGCAGTTTGCCTACCACTGCCATAGACCCCTGGTGGGAAGATTTGCAGCACACCTTTGTTAAATAATTTGGAATTATCTAGCTAAATTACTTAAGATTCACACAATCTATGACCCTGCCTTTCCATTTTAGGGATAGCATTTTCCACTTTAGGTATTCTGCACTTAAAAACAGAAATCTATTTTTGAAATTAAACATTTTTTAAAATAAATGCTAACTTAGAGTATATTTCTTAATATCTTAAATAAGGAAAAGTATATAAACTCAAAACCTCAACCAGCTTCCTGAAACATAACTAATTCACAGTAAAATGCCTACATATACAAGTAACAGGCTGTGTGTTAAGACATGAAATGACTAGCATGTTCATTAAATGATTAATGATTTCAAACAGTTGCTTTGTATGCAGAAACATGCTGTATTAGTCTGGCTTCTCCAGAGAATCAGAACAAGTAGATATATGAAGTGTAGGAAATACCCAAGGATTATACTAGACCCTATAACACACAGGCTTTATTATATGAAATTGACTCACGTGATTATGGAGACTGAGAAGTCCGAAGATGTGCAGTTAAGCCCCAGGAATCTGCGGAGGACCTAGGAAAGCCATGGTACAGTCCAGTCCAAGTCCACGTCCAGAGTTGGAGAAGCCCACAGTTCCAGCTAGAAGAAAGGCAGAGAAAGCCAATTTTCCTTCACCCGGCCTTGTGCATGGTGCAGGCCTTTGGTGAACTGCATGGGGCTCATGCACATTAGAGACGGTGATCTGTTAACTCAGTCTATCTATTCACGTTCATCTCACCCAGAACTAGCCTCACAGACATACCCAGAATAATGTTTAACCAAATATTTGGACACCCCCTCAGTCAAGTTGACACGTATTATTAACCATCACACATGCCCCTTGTTAATTCTGACTGCACCGTTCAAAACATTAGCGTTTAACAATTCCACTTGGAATATAATTCAAGACTTTCCTCAGCCTGTTCCCCATATACACTGTTTAGTTTAAAATCTAGAATTGTGGTTGGGAACATAAATACAATTTTTTTATATAAAACATCAGCCAATAAGTGCATTTCAAAGACACCTACATTTTAAAGTTTGGATGTCAAAATTCAAGAGGTGTTTCATTAAGGAATTATCAATATGCCAGTGCCTACCCTAAAACATGTAAACATATGCACCGGCTTCCATGCATAAGAACATACGTACCTGCTTTCATGTGTAAGAACATGTGCACCAATAAAGGAAGACATGAACAAATGGACAGCCCGGGGGAAGAATATACCATGTTCATGGATTGGTAGAATCAACATCATTAAAATGTCCATACTACCCAAAGCAATCTATAAATTCAACACAATCCCCATTAAAATACCAATGGCATACTTCAAAGACCAAGAACAAATTCTCCAAAAATTCATCTGGAATAAAAAGAAGACCCCGAATAGCGCAGCAATCTTGAGAAAGAACAATGTTGGAGGGAACACAATATCAGATATCAAGCTATACTACAAAGCCACTATTTTCAAAACTGCCTGGTACTGGCACAAGAACAGATACATAGACCAGTGGAAGAGAACAGAGAACCCAGAAATCGACACAAGCCATTATGCTCAATTAATATTTGACAAAAGAGGCAAGAGCAAACAATGGAGACAAGACAGTCTCTTCAATAAATGGTGTTGAGAAAACTGGACAGATACTTGCAAAAAACATGAAACTAGACCACCAACTTACACCATACACAAAAATAAACTCAAAATGGATAAAGGACTTAAATGTAAGATGGGAAACCATAAAAATCTTAGAAGAAGCCATAGGCAGCAAAATAGCAGACATTTGTCTGTAGCAATATCTTTACCGATACTGCTCCTAGGGCAATGGAAACTAAGGAGAAAATAAACAAATGGGACTACATCAAAATAAAAAGCTTCTGCACAGCAAAAGAACCATCAATAAAACAACAAGAAAGCCCACTGCATGGGAGAACATATTTGCCAATGTTATCTCTGATAAGGGTTTAATCTCCAACATTTAAAGGGAACTCATACAATTTAACAAAAGGAAGATAAACAATCCAATCAAAAAATGAGCAAAGGACCTAAATAAACACTTTTCGAAAGAGGACATTCAGAAAGCCAAGAAACATATGAAAACATGCTCAAAGTCACTAATCATCCGAGAGATGCAAATCAAAACAACAATGAGGTACCATCTCACACCTGTCAGAATGGCTATCATCAACAAATCAACAAATGCCAAGTGCTGGCGAGGATATAGAGAAAAAGGAACCCTCGTGCACTGCTGGTGGGAATGCAGACTGGTGCAGCCACTGTGGAGAACAGTATGGAGTTTCCTCAAAAAACTAAAAATGGAACTGCCACTTGACCCAGTAATCCCACTTCTAGGAATATATCCCAAGAAAACAGAAAAACCGACCAGAAAGGATATATGCACCCCTATGTTCATAGCAGCACAATTTACCATAGCTAAGATTTGGAAACAGCCTAAATGCCCATCAGCAGATGAGTGGATTAAAAAACTATGGTACATCTACACAATGGAATACTACTCTGCTGTAAAAAAAAGAAGGAATTCTTAACCATTTACAACAGCGTGGATCGAACTGGAGAGCATTATGCTAAGTGAAATAAGCCAGTCAGAGAAAGATAAATACCACATGATCTCACTTCATTTGTGGAATATAAAGAACATTATAAACTGTTGAACAAAAATAGACAGAGGCAAAGGAGCATAGAACAGACTGTCAAACTACAGGGGGAAGGCGGGGGAGGGTTGGAGGGTAAGAGACCAACCAAAGGACTTGTATGCATGCATATAAGCACAACCAATAGACGCAAGACACTGTGGGGGGGAGGGGGAAGGGTAAGTGCCGGTGGCGGGGGGGGGAGGCAGGGGGGAGGTCAATAGGGGGAAAAAAAGGAGACATATGTACTACTATTTGTAATACCTTAAACAATAAAAGAAGAACATATGCACCAGCTTCCATGTGTAAGAATATCTGCAGCAGCATTATTTATAGCGACCAAAACTGCAAACAGCCCGAATGTCCACTGACAGGAGCGTGCCTGAGCTGTGAAATATTTATACAATGAATAGTATATCACTACTAAAATGATACAGTGCAGCCAGATGCGACAGCGTAGAGATTGCAAGCACAACATTGAACAAAAGAAGGTGGATAGAAATAATTTCCACAGTATAGTTCCATTCAGATTAAGTTCAAAGCAGGCAGAGCAGAGCATTGTTTAGGGCTGCAGAGACAGGTTATGAAAGCATAAAGAAAAAGAACGGTATGCTTATCATTTTGACAAAAGCATTTGGCAAGGAGCTTGCACTTAGAAAATGCTCAAAATTATCACAAAGCTAGACTAGCAGACACCTAGGAGTGAAGGGATAGCAACTGTGAAGGACAGCCACTGGGGAGGAAGCCACGAACTCGGCGCGTGTCTCCGATGCTGCCAAAGTTCTATTTTTTGAACTGTTACACAAGGGTTTGTTTTAAAATTATTCATTAAACAATACAGATAGATTTTATGAACTCTTCTGTAAGTATCTATAAATAATAATAAAAGGGTAATATGCTAATTAGACCGGGCGTCTTCCAGACGTCATTCCGGACGTCCTTCCTGACGAAGCCGGGGCCGGGAGAAGCCAGCCCAGGTCCCAGGTGCCTGTGGCTAGCCCAGGGGAAGCCATCCCGGGTCCCGGGGGAAGCTAGCCCAGGTCCCGGGTGCCAGAGGGAAGCCGGTGCCGGCAGGCAGGGGAAGGAGGCCTACTCTTGCAAATTTTCATGCATCGGGCCTCTAGTGTATTTCATAATAAGAAAAGAAAAAGAAACAAACAGAAAAGGTGAGGCATTAATATAATAGATCTGATGGCAGGATGCTGCTGACAGGCACCACCCTCGCTTGCTAGACCTGCCCAGGTGATGACACGTTCAGAATTGAACTGCGGAAGATGAAAGAAGGACAACTAAACGAAGCCAGGGACAGAAGCTTTTGCAAAGGAGACTGCACATAGAAAATGCTCAAAAATAACACATCTGTTGGATTGGAATTTGATGGATGAGTAAAAAAGTTTAAAAAAACAGTCTAGAAAGGTAAAAACTGAACACCTCAATGGGGGCATAATAGGCATTCATAAAATCATAAGATGTAAGCATACTGAACCATGGATCGTGCAATAAACCCTGAAATTTTCAAAACATGAGAATGCTTTGAAGACATTCAAAAGAAGTCATTTTCAACAATTAATTGTATCTTACACCGAAGGCAGAACATTTGCAGTCATTTTGGTAGGTGACAGGAAAAAATCAAACACTTTGTCAAAATACTCAGCCTCAAAAGAAAGTATTCCATCATTTCACAACTGTTTAAAAATCATTGAAAAATAAATGTTTCTCCAACCTAGAGCCAGGCTCCAGCACAGGAGGCAGAAGTTCAGAAGTGTCTGACTTCTGATTTCCCTCAGCGTGCTGCCCTCTGCTGGGGGAGCTGCGCCACACCCCATTCCATAAATTCCACTTTTCTGTGGTACTTGATCTTTGCAAAAATTTCCACTTTCGTTTTCATGAACAAAATGTATCTATCGTTCCTTTAACCCTTTACTTGAAATTACTATCCGTTGCAAACAAGATGGAAATGGCTATGATATGTTTTCAAGTATGCTAAGTAAAAAGAATCAATCTATTTCTACATTTACAAAAAAACAGCAACCACCATAAAGTGATAGAGTACATATTAGCAATTGTATTACATTATCTACAAGTACTAAAACCTGAAATATTTTCAAGTAATTTTAAAACCAGATGTTCAAGGCTAAACATGTAAGTAATGAAAATGGATTTTTTAAATTTCTTTATTGATTAAGGTATCACATATTTGTCCTCATCGCCCCATTCCCATCCCAAACCCCTCCCCACGCATGCCCCCACCCTCCTGTTGTCTGTGACCACTGGTTAGGCTTATATGCATGCATACAAGTCCTTTGGTTGATCTCTCCCCCCTACCCCCACCCTCCCCTACCTTCCCTCAGAGGTTTGACAGTCTGATCAATGCTTTCCTGTCTCCGGGTCTGTTTTTGTTCATCAGTTTATGTTGTTCATTATTTCCCCTAGATGAGTGAGATCATGTGACACTAGAAATACCCTTATAAGAACCGAAAATGAGACAAGCAATAATGGTTCTGCTGAGAGGCAAATGAATCAGTCTGTAGTGAGTTTCTTTCTGGGCCAACAGTTCTTGTGAGTCCCAATTTCAATGTCAAACAGTTCCTTATGTGTACATGTCAGCAATGATATTTCAGTTCTGGATAGTGGGCAAATGGTGGTAATGCAGGTCCAACCCTCTCTGGTTTGGTCCTGGGCAACCTGCAGCGACGCACAGCTGCTGACTGCTAGTGTGGCAAGGTGTCGTCTGCGTCTTCCATCTCTGGACTGTTTCTCTTCTGTCTTCATGGCTGGAACAGTCCTGTCAATTCCTCTCTGTTGCAGGAATCCACATGGTCTTAGAGTTGTTTTCTGAAAATATACAAATGTATTCTCGACCAAAAGTTAATAAAGGAATCTTTTTTATAAATTTGACTTGGGATCCTTTTTCATTTTTTGCCCAAACGATTTTCCTTTGGCTTGTTTTGACACCATGTGTGTTTTTCATGGGTGTCTTGCTGTTAGCATTACAAATGAAAGTTAATTTTCTAAAGTAAAAATTTTCTAGATGTAATTTACTTACAGGATATTTTTCCTTACATGATATTCTTCTACTATCCCCCCTTTTTTTATTTAAATATTAGGAGGCTTTTGGGAATTTTATAATGTAGTCTTGATAGCTTTTAAATTTTAATTTTTTGCACTAAAATATGACTGCTTTAGGTTCATTACATGTTATGCAATTTTACCATGAGATGAACTACCAATAAAAATTTTAGTTAACGCTTTAGGAACAGCTTTTTGTCCGGTACCATTAATTTTTCTAGAATATTCACTTATTTCACTTAGCCAATTTAAATTAGTCTGAGAACTTGACTACTATTTTACTGTCAAATTTAATACTCTAACAACAATCTTATTTTACCCTGTAAATATTAGTGGAAAGGATTATTTGCCTTCTTGAGTAGGCCCTGAGCATTCCTGGTGCTAGGCTGGATTTAGATATTGAAAACCCACTTCCCTTCACCATGGGTACAAGACAACTCAAACAAGTCTTGTTGCAGTGAGAGGGCAGCTGCTGTCGGCCAAGTCTCTTTCTGTTCCCTGGGTCCCGATCTGAGCTGGGCATGGGAAGAGAAGCAGCCATGGGGGCAGGAGACCTCCCTCAGAAGGGGTGAGGGTTCAGGCCCCTGCAAAGTGAGGGGGTGATGGTCTGTGCCCCACTTTTGTTGACCCCCAAGTTCTCTCCTGATGGCCCCTCTGCGTCTGTGCCTGTCTTAGGTTGTTCCTTCCCTGAGGAATCTTACCCGTCTCTGGCTAACTAGCCATCCTCCGGGGCCAAGCAGGGTGATGTGAGGTTCAGTTCTGTCTCCTTGGTAGCCTATGCCCCCATGGCCTCCACGCCCAGCACCTGCCTTGGGATCCCCTGGCCTGCTGGCGGGGCCCCAGCATTAATCACATATCTTGGGGAACCCAGGATGAAAATGGATTTAAAATTACTACATGTTCCTATATATTTGGTGTAGCTAACTATTGTATAGTTGAGCAGCCATAATAAGAAATATTTTTCTTATTTAAATGATGCTGCCATCACTTGAAACCAGTTTTGAACTATTTGTGTAAAGTGGCCTTTGAAAGGTGTTTAAAAGAAGCATAAAAAAGCAGTCTAGTTATTTTATAATCATACTAGTAGCCCTGTGCATGAATCCATGCTCCAGTAGCTCTCTGCAGGGCCTGGCCGCTCCGCACCCGCTGCCCAGAGGCTCTCCGCGGCCCAGAGGCCCATCCGCAGCTGGCTGAGGCAACAAAGCAAGCATTCCGCCAGGCCGCTCACACTGCCTGCTCTCAGCGGCCGCCTCCCCAAGACTGGGGGACTCCGGCGGGACTGAGAGGACTGGACGCCACCATCTTGTAGCTATGGGCGCTGCCATATTTGTGATGGAGTGACAGATAATTTGCATATTACCCTTTTATTAGATAGGATTTTTTGCTAAAAACATTACTAAAGTGCATCATCAGCATTATTTACAAACTTAACATTAAATGTCATTCTTATTTCAAAGCCAGATATGATTTTTGGAAGATGTTCTGGCATGATGGTTTAAACCAGGTGTCCTCAAACTACGGCCTGCGGGCCACATGCGGCCCGCCGAGGACATTTATCCGGCCCACCGGGTGCCGCTGCCTGTCCTTCTTAGCAGCCAACTTGTCCCGGGCCCACAGTGAGCATAGGAATTTGTTCATAGTGTTTTTTTTTAAACTATAGTCCGGCCCTCCAACGGTCTAAGGGACAGTGAACTGGCCCCCTGTTTAAAAAGTTTGAGGACCCCTGAAACCCTTAAATGTGGAGCGCCACCTGTCAGCACTTTTCCGCAGGCCCTCCCAGGTGGTCCCAAGAAGTGGGGGCCAGGTCAGAAGGCTGAAAGACACTTTTAAGCACTAGGGCTTTTTACAAAGCAGCAGGCACCTACCTTCAAAGAAGAGGGGCAGGATGCTGAGGAAATCCTGCCCCACCGAGGCACGGTGTGCAGGACCTTATGAACTCTGAGGGCAGGAAAGGAAAGCGGAGACAAGCTCTGTAGGCTTTCCAGGCCAGACGCGACATGAGCAGTGATAGCCTGACTGGGAGAGGGGCAGGGCGTGGAGAGAGACTCTCCCCCGATTTTAAGCACGGGGCTGCTTGCAGTCTGAAGGCAGCACGAAATTAAACTGAATTCTTCAGTCACCAGGGCTCTTAGTGGGTTAAAAAGCAATGGCTGATTTGGCTGGGGCAGAGGCAAGAGAGCTGAGAGATATCCCTCTGAAGCAGACCTGAGGAGGGCTGATGGCAAAACAGGAGAATGAAAACCAATACTCCAGCCCTGGCCAGTGTGGCTCAGTTGATTGGGCATCACCAAAAGGTTGCTGGTTTGATTCCCAGTCAGGGTTGTGGGCTCAATCCCCAGTAGGGGCAGGGGGGCATGCAGGAAGCAGCCAATCCATGCCTCTCTCACACGTTTATCTCTCTCTCTCTCTCTCTCTCTCTCTCTCTCTCTCTCTCTCTCTCTCTAAAAAAAAATAAAAATAAAAATAAAAGATAAAAATATTAAAAAAAAAAAAAAGAAAGAAAACCAATACTCTAGGGACACATGTCTGGCTAACAAGAGAGTTCTGATCCCTTGCACAAACTATTTGAAGCCTGTGGTGAAATTCATCTAACCCAAGAAACAACTGTCCAGATCCCACTCAGCTGTAAACTAGATGGACTCATCTCTTCACATTAGTGGCCTGGAGAGGGATGGGCCTGTTTTTGGGTGAAAATATTATTTGCCTCCGTTTCTATTGTTCTATTATCAGTATCAAACCACCAATCAAAAATATGAGACATCGAATAAAAGAAAAAAGCATGACTTACTCTCAGGAGAGGAAACAGTTTTATCCAAAAGTGATCCAAGTTTTAGAATTATCAAAGAGGACTTAATAATCACAATAGTAAATGTATGAAGGAATCTCATGGAAAAGTG
Source organism: Plecotus auritus (assembly GCF_963455305.1). Taxonomy (NCBI): domain Eukaryota; kingdom Metazoa; phylum Chordata; class Mammalia; order Chiroptera; family Vespertilionidae; genus Plecotus; species Plecotus auritus. Next base: position 168,880,078 of record NC_137774.1, read on the forward strand.
GTTGGCGTGTGTGAACAGACAGGAAATTTTAGCATAAAGATGAAAGTATAAAAAGGAGCCAGATGGCGATCTTAAAAATGAAAATAAAAGATAAAGAATTATTTTGATGTACTTATCAGATGAAAGACTCAGTGAACTTAAAGACAATAAAAATTATTAAAATTAACACACAAAGAAAAACACAATTTTAAAGAGGAGGGGATCAGAACATTCAATAACTGTGAAACAATATCAAATAGGCTTTCATGTGTATAGTTGGAGGCCCAGAACAAGAAAAAAGTACAGAGCAGAAGAAATATTGGAAGACATAATAACTGACAATTTTCCAAAATTGATGAAGGATAGCGACCCAGACCAAAGAACTTTGACGAAACCTAAGGAGAATAAATACAAAGAAAACTGCACTTATGCATACTGCACAGCAGCATATAATGCTGCTGAAATCTAAAGAGTAAAGATAAAATCTTGAAATCAAAGAAAAAAAGAAATATTATATACAATGTACAATGATGAGAATAATGACTGGCTTCTTATCAGAAAAAAATGAAAGAGATAACATTGTATGGCATCTTTAAAGAACTTAAAGAAAAACTATTAATCTAGAATTCTATATCCAGTAAAAATAACCTTTAGAAATAAAGTCAAAATAAAGACATTTGGAAGCAGGCAAAAACTGAAAGGATTCATCTCATCTCCAATAGACCTGCACTACAAGGAAATATTAAATACTCACTAATGCTATTTGGGTTTTGTTGTGTTGTGGTTTTTTTCAGTCATTTTTCTCTCTGTGTTTCAGTTGTACAGTTTTGAATGCTATGTCTTCGAGTCTAATAATCATTTCATCTGCGTTGCCTAATCTATCATTAATCCCATCCAGTATATTTTTCATTTCACACATTATAGTTCTCAAATTAGACTTTCCTTGGATGTTTTTTATTTTTTTTAATATATTTTATTGATTTTTTACAGAGAGGAAGGCAGAGGGATAGAGAGTTAGGTACATGCCCTTGACCGGAATCAAACCTGGGACCCTTCAGTCCACAGGCCAACTCTCTATCCACTGAACAAACCAGTCAGGGCATCCCGGGATGTTTTTTAAACATCTTCTGTCTTTATTTAATGTGCACGGCATTTACTCCAGCTCCTGGAACACAGGGAATATAGTTATAGTAATTGTTTATTGTCTGGTTTACTGACTCTATTTCCTATATAACATCTGGATTCCTTTTAACTATTTTTTCCTCCTTATGGATCATCGGACCTGGCTTCTCTTCATGCTGATAATTTTTGACTGGATGCTAGACGTTATGAATTTTTTCCTGTTGAATGCTATATAGTTTTGCATTCCTGTAAATATCTTGAGCTTTATTCTGAGATGCTGTAAAGTTACTTAAAAATTGTTTGAGCCTTCCTGGGCTTGCTTATAAGTGCTGTTAGGAGGAATCAGAGCAGCATTTAGCTTAGGGTAGATTTTGCTACTGGTGAGGCAAACACTTCTGAATACTCTACCCAACATTCCATAAAGTAGGAGTGTTCCCCCTTTAGCTGATGCCTTCTGTAAGCCGTGTCCCTCCTCCAGCCTCAAGTAGTCTCCCACCCACATGCCCTGGCCAGCACTCACGTGAAGACTCGCAGAGGACACCCAGTTCTCCAGAGCTCTCTCCCCCGCCCTCTCTCGGCACAGTTCTCTCCTCCATGATACTCTGCCCTCTGAACTTTGGTTCCTTGGTTTCCCCCCGAGTTCCAGATTTATCTTCTCAACCTGGGGAGACCACCAGGCTGTGGCTGGGTTCTCTCTCCCTGGTGGCCTGGGAAATCTGCAAGCAATAAACTGGGGCAATTGTAGGTTTCATCTTATTTGTTCGTAGTGAAGGGAATCACTACCCTGCACTGCCTAATATTCAAGTCTTGGAAGCTGTTGTTTCGTGTATTTTATTGAGTTTTTTGTTGTTCAGGCAGCAAATAAATCTTGTCCCTCTGAGTTTACCCTCCATCTTAGCTAGAAACATAAATCTTTGTATCAAGTATTTTTCTAAATATTCTCCATCTATGTGGTCTGTGCATTGCGATTAAAATGCTGGCTTTTCCTTTCAGACCCATTTAAGTAGGAATCCTTTGATGTCCTGTCTGATATCAAATTTAGAATACAAAATCAAAAATAAGAATGGACTTTTGAGGCAGCAAAATGATCCCCAAGCAGGAGCGCGCCCACAAAGAAAAGGCTCAGTGGCAAGACATTGGCCCGGTGCTGTTCACACATTTATAGTGCCTACTTCCTTCTCGTTTACATGTTTCTCTGGAGACACTTGCCTTTGGCCAGGTGCTGCTGCTGCATCCAGTGCGTATTTTCTACTCTGGGGCGGAGAAGCACAAAACGTCTAGACACCCTTTTAGCTACCAAACATTTCGCAAATTTGCACACTCTGTTTTGTCTAAGCGATGTAGCCTTGCCCGTTTTCTCCAGAATTTCTCCAGAAATGAAGAAACACAAACAAACACCACACACACACGCACACACACACACACATCTATCACTTTCATACTGTTAGTGTCTATGTGTTAGTTTTCAGCTGGAAATGTCATTTAAGAATTTAATTCGCTAAAGTTAATCTCTGATGTCTCTCTGTTGGACATCCCTCCTTCACTTCAGACTAGCATTTTCATCACAGTAAATGATTATGAAGTGATGCAAATAAAAAGTAACATACTGTCTTCTTAAGTACATTGGAAGACGGCAACAAGAGGAGTTTACAAATGTTCCTATTATTTGCAGTATTGAGGATAGGCCACCAGCTGGTATTCAAATAACGAATCCTTTCCTGGGGTTCAGAGGGAGGGGTTGGCTAGATGTGGATGGGGCCTTGATTATGTGATTTGGTGCTATGCTCAGGGGTTGTTGCTTTGAGCAGAGGGGTTACGCAGCTCCAATGACTAAGCATCTTCATTTTAAATTCATATCGCAATTTGCAAGCCAATAACATCGAAAGAAAAGGGGGATTGAATGATATCCATAATGGAATATTTTTCTATCACTTCCATCTCTCATATTAAAAAACATATGAACAGCATCTCTTGAAGTTTTTACTCTCCAAAATATTTTTAAATTTACCATTTTGAAGTCAGAGTAACAGCACATTTTCAATACTCTTTGAAATAGATTTAAAAGTCAAGCAGTTTAATTTTGCCTCCCTCAACTATTTTGAATCTATTAAAGCAAAAATAAAGTTTAACAATGAGATTATTTGGATAAATCAGGCAACCCTTTCCTTTGGAGCATTTGAAAAAAAAATGTAGGAATTAAATATTTGTTGGCTTCTCTGTTAAAGAACTTGCTTGCATGCTGCAACTCTGGGACTCCCACTTCATTCTCTTTTCCGCCACGCTCTGTGACTGACCTCCGCATCTGGGAGGATGGCTTGGCCTGCTGGCAGAGGCAGACGGATTTAGGATCCCTGCGCCTGGAACGCTAGTTTCTAGCTCAGAGGTTTTCAGCTCTTGTTCAGCTTTGACACGGGAAGGAGGATGCACCCAGGCATACCACGAGGCATTTGCATCAGCTACACTTGCCCTCTGTAATTCCACTTCTCTCTCTTTTAGGGTATATTGTGAGGTGAGTGAAATAAAGCAACTTTACTATGGGATTGAATTTTAATCTCATCAAACTTATTTTAAAGTAAATCATCATCTGGGAGGAAATAACTTTTTAAATATATTTTTATTGTTGAAGTATTACAGATATCTTCCATTTTCCCCTTTTATCGCCCCCGGGAAATAACCTTTTTAAATATATGATTATTTTTTCCCCAATAGCCACCACCAAAGTTGGTAAGAAAATCCTTCCCAATCCTATGCTCACCCTACTTTCCCACCTCCCACTGCTCCATTGAGTTTCCCTACCTTCTTCTGCCATCAACCTATTCGAATCCTCTAGGTACATCATGCTCCATATTGAAATTTTCTAGCAACACTAGGGTTTGCTTGTGTCATTATATAAAAAGGCATAACCCTGGCAGCACCTCATAAATGAGAACAAAGCAGTACTTTTTTTAAAAATAAATTCATTTATTTCAGAGAGGAAGAGAGAGGGAAAGATGGATGGAAACATCACTGATGAGAGAGAATCATTGATTGGCTGCCTCATGCTTGTACCCCACCGGGGATCAAGCCAGCAACCTGGGTATGTGCCCTGACTGGGAATTGAACCGTGACCTCCTGGTTCATAGGTCGATGCTCAACCACTGAGCCACGCTGGCTGGCCCAAAGCAGCATTCTTAATTCACAAGCAGCCACTTTGTAGCACTAGACTCCTAATTAAGAGATTCATAAGTAATCATATTTATTCAGGCCATTCTACATTTTATTTGCTAGAAACTTGGTTAGAGACATTTCGATGCATTATTGCTGTGCCTGTTCCAGTCAGAACAATACTTGCTATGTTTGTGGATAAGCCAACTGATGATTGTCCTTTGTTGAAAGCAAAATACAAAAACATGTTTTGTTCCCATTTTCAATTTTCTTTTATTTGTTTCCATAAGTCATTGCATTTGGAGACAGGAAAGTAATCTTTGTAAACGTTTGAATTGCTATTGTTAGCTTCTGCCAATGGTAACAAGGTCCAGTTATATTGGTCACTCCAGTATAGAATACTATGACCCTGCTTAGTTGGCATCTTCGATAAAGAGGGATCAGATGGAGGGCAGGGTGACTTGGAGCTCCACCACCTGAGTAATGGCTGAAGGGTAGACAAATGGCTACTCCAGAGAAAGGAAGGTTGTATGTGTTGGGAAACAACTTTTGTTAGAACATAAATGAGAAATTTTATTTATTCCCTGTTGTCTCAGAAGGCACAACTAGGATAGATATGTAGACATTATAAGGAAGGAAACTGCAGCTCAAAAAAAGGAAGATCTGTTTTAACAATTACATTTTTTTTTTCAAAAATAAAATTACCTGCCCTAGCTGGTTTGGCTCAGTGGATAAAATGTCAGCCTGCAGACTGAAAGGTCCAGGGTTTGATTCTGGTCAAGGGCACGTGCCTGGGTTGTGGGCTCAATTCCCAGTAGGGAACATGCAGGAGGCAGCCAATCAATGATTCTCATCATTGATGTTTCTATCTCCCTCTCCCTTTCTCTCTGAAATTAATAAAAATCTATTTATAAATAAATAATAAAATTATCTGATTTTGGACTCCCACAGAATAATGGGGCCACCTAAATTAGAATCTCCATGTGTTCTGAATTCTATACAGATCAGCAAAACTGAATAAAACCACTAATAATCCCTGCCTACAGCATGACTAAAACAGGATAATGCTTCAGTTTCCATGTAACTAGGAAAGTAAACACTCAGAAACCAGCAGAGCCACCTCTGGAGGCCCCATAGAACAGCCAGTGGACACTTGCTGTGTGGAATACAAATAGAGTCATTTTCCCAAAGATGGAGTCCCACCCTAAGGGCAGAGATGCTGAGAATAAATCTCGTATCTGGGTGTTCAGAGTCCTGTCTGTGAGGAACTGAGAGGGAGGGCCCTGAAAGTGCAGGCGATCGTTTGAGGTGTACCCCTGCTCTGGAAGAATGGGAAAGACTTGGAAGGGGAATGACTTTGAAGAAGGGTTCCCATGGATTTGGGGGTGAGGGAAAAGAAGGAAATAAGTGGTAGAAGGTTCTACATTGAAACCTCATAAGACATTGTTATCCTCCTGGGTGTGCCCCCAAAGAATGTAGACATTGGTTAAAGAACCTGCACTTTACCATTCCAACAGAAGAGGGCACTCGGGAGCTAAGAAAGCTAGTAAGCCATCACTCTTTTTCTACGTATAGCTGTTATTGCTGGCCTAGGAAAATATATCCCACAATTAACAGAAAACAAAATACAACATTCATACTAAAGGTATTATAGTAGAAAACAGAAAGTGAAAAGCAAAATATTTCAGATGAAAATTATTCCCCCCAAAACTACCACAAAGCAGAGAAAAACCGTAACAAAATATGCCAATCTAAATTAAATATCCTTAAACAAGCATTTGCAGGTGTGAAAAAAATCTCAAAGAATAGATTCAAAAGTTTAAAATAAAAGTGAACATAAAAACAGGAAGATGTAAGATGAGAGTTGACTGAACTCAGAAACAAAATTGAAGGTAAAGAAAAAAATCATCTGTGAAATAAAGACTAAATTGGATGACAACTAAGGAATAACAGTTTAGACTGAGAATATAATAAGGGACATATACAAAGATATTAGTACAGAGATAACAAGATAAACAAAAATATAAACATATTTTAAATATATTAAATATTTCATATGTAATATTAAAATATTAAGATAGAAAACATACAAATATAAACAGACAACATAAAAATGCAAAGAAACCCATAATATATAGTAAATCTACACTAATAAAAGAGTAAGATGCAAATTGACCGTACCTTTACAACGCCCACCAGCCAATCAGGAGTATGCAAATTAGCCAGCCCAACAAAGATGGCAGATTAATTTGATACACAGGGGCCGAGCCGCTGGGGGTGGAACGCCCCAGCCACTCCAGGCCTCTGGGCAGCATAGGAAGGCGGAAAGGCAGCTCTGGCCGAATTGAAGGCAGTGCTGGCAGCCAGGGGAAGAAAGGACCATTCTTGCACAAATCTTCATGCATCGGGCCTCTAGTCTTAATATAATATGCAAAAGTCATATCAAAAAATGAACTTAACTAAAACCTATTAAATAAAGAAACATTTTCATATTGGCTCATGTAGCAAAACCCAACTGCTAACCAAACCAATGTTAAATAAACAGAGCCACTTTAACTGATTCAGGAAAGCTAGATCAGGTAAGTGCAAGTAAATAAAAAGTCCTGATATTCCAAAAGGGAGACTTTAGGCTTAAAAACATTAGGTAAGACAAAAGAGTTTACTTCATAATGCTAAAGGATCCAAATTCATAGGGAAGAAGTAATGGCTATGATTATATATACATCAGATAATGCAGTAACTTCCTTTATAAAGCACAAATTACAAAAAATAGAGGGAGAAATAGACAAAAATACTGTAATAACAGGGAATTAAATGTTTCACTCTCACTCAAAAACAGATTAAAAAGTAAAAAATTAAATAAAGATATATACAACCTAAATAATGTAATCAATAAGGTAGATATTGACACACGTCTAAAAGGACATACCATTCTCTCAAGTGTACATGAAACATTCAGTAAATTTGATTATTTATGAGGTCACCACAAAACCACTATAAGTTTCATAAAGTAAAATTAGCAGCACATTCTCTGATTATAAAAAGAATAACTAAAAATTCATTTTATTTTTTTTCACTAAAAATAAATTTAAAATGGAAAACAAAAAGACCCTTCAATAAAAAATGTAAAACTTTCTTTAAAACAATCCTTTGGAAAAGAATGAAAACTTTAGAATTTCTAAAGAAATATGCTGATAAACACACTATATTAAAGAATCTGTGGAATACGATAAAAGCAGTGGTCAGAAGAAAATTCACAGCTTAAATGTTTTTATTAATAAAATGGAAGAACAACAACAATTAAATTCCCAACAAAGAAAATTAGAAAAAGTACAATAAACCTAAATAAAATAGAATAAAAAGGGTTCCTGTCAAGATGGCAGTGTAGGTAAATGTAATATTCGGCCTCCTCCCACAACCACATCAAAATTACAAATAAGCTACAAAACAGCCATCATTCAGAACCACCTGAAATCTAACTAAAGAGAAGTCCTAAAACTAGGGAATTAAAGAAGCCACAAGGAGACTGGTCAGAGGAGCGGAGACTCAGAACCAACTGGCCCTGCACACGTGGTGGTTAAACAATCACCTGACCCACCCAAGCCATTACCTGTGGCTTTTCCATACAAACAGCCTGTCTTGACTCTTGCTACAGACCTTCCTAAAATCTCTCAAAGTTCACAAACCACAAAGCAGCAGCATCTGGCCTTGGCATGGCCCATACCTCTTACTAAGTGGCCCCAGGCCCGGCTTTGATTCACAGCTTGGCCTCTTGCGGGCACCTCCAAGCCCAGCAGAAGTACAGCCATCTGCAGATCACTGTAGCTCAAATTTGGGTGACCCCTGGCAGGGGACAGGTGGAAGCTGACCTTGGCTTGCACCCCCTGGGAGGTCCCAGAGCCAGCATACCTGGTGGACAGCTTCAGACTGCACCGAAGCACCATCTTAGTGCAAGTGCGTGGTGTTGGCCCCTGCACAGCTGATCCTCTGCTGTAATCACTGCCAGGCCTCACAGCCAATTGGCCTGGGGGTAAATTCCCTTCCACTGACAGCAATCGAGGCTCAACTACACCAAGAGGGTGCACACAATCCACCTTGGGGGTGCACCTGAAGCACCCAGCTCAGGTGACCAGGGAAGCTGGGCCACTGGGCCTTACTAGCCATTTACTACATAAAGCCACTCTACCAAGACTGGGAGATGTAGCAGCTCTACCTAACTCACAGAAACAAATACAGGGCCAAAACCAGTATGGCGCAGTGGATAGAGCGTCGGCCTGTGGACTGAAGGGCCCCAGGTTCGATTCCGGTCAAGGGCATGTACCTTGGTTGCGGGCACATCCCCAGTGGGAGGTATGCAGGAGGCAACTGATCAATGTTTCTTTCTCATCGATGTTTCTAGCTCTCTATCCCTCTCCCTTCCTCTCCGTAAAATATCAATAAAATATATTTTTTAAAAAAAACAAATACAGGGAGGCAGCCAAAATGAGGAGACAAAGAAACATGTCCCAAATAAAAGAACAGAACAAAACTCCAGATAAAGAAATACACAAAATTGAGACAATTACCAGATGCAGAGTTCAAAATACTGGTTATAAGGATGCTCAATGAACTCAGTGAGAACTTTAATTAAAAAAAAAAAATAGGAGACAGAAAACATTAAAGTAAATGAGACATGTCCCACAGTAAATGATCTTCTTTTATTCATGTTACATCAGCACTTTAAAGGTTTTCCGAGGGATTAAGTATGGCAGCAGAGTAAGTTGATGCTGCCCTGATGATCTCAGGTCCAAATTGGAATTACAACTAAAATACAAAAAACTTACTGAATAATCAATGGAAGACTCGCTGGAGAGAATCCTGATAACGGAGGACCAAAAGTGGAGACTGCATAGAGACTGGTAGGAGGGGCGGAGGTGTGTCCGGATGTCCACAGATGGCAGCTGAAGTTCCAGAGAGATATCTCGGCTGTGCGGGGTTGCCACTGAGAACTCTCGGTCTAATTCCTGAGGTGGACCCCCCAGCAGAGAGCACCAGAACTCAGAAGGGTACCCGCATAATATCTGGCTATGAAAAGCAGCAGGTTAGCTGTCTGCCAGGGAGAGACGGCTGGAAATTCAGGCACCCTCTTAAAGGGCCAATGCATAAAATTCCCTGTGGAGCCACCCATCTTGTGCTCCTACAGAGGAACAGCAAAGTGGACTGGAGCTGTGTGAGCAGAAGCTAAGATGAGGGCTCTGAGGTTAGAGCTCAGAAGGCAGACACCAGGGTTTCCTATGCTGACCCATTCCCTCATGCTGCAGGTAATCTTTCTCAAGCAGACAATTGATATACAGGTGGCATTGCCTGGGGGGAAGACAGCTGACCCACCCTATTGAAAAAACACTTGCCCCTTAAGAGACAGAATAACAACCTCCAGGCAGAAACAATTACCGTACCCTGCTAAAAAAAAAAACTCTTGCCATACCTATGGATGATTGCCTGAGGGCCAATCAAGAGGAATCCTATTAGTCTGCAGCCAGAGGCTTTGAGAAATTGCACTTGACACTGTCCTGCACTAGAGATTGAGAGGCGTAGCAAATCTACCTAATACATAGTCACAAACCCAAACAGGCAGCCAAAATGAGGAAACAAAGAAACAACTCATAAATGAAAGAACAAGAGAATTTTCCAGAAGAAGAAATAAATGAAACAGAGATAAGAAATTTATCTGAGGGAGAAACCAAGATGGCGGCATAGGTAAACACCTAAACTGCTGCCTTGCACAACAATTTCAAAACTACAACTAAAAGACAGAACGGACACCATCCAGAACCACAGGAAAGCTGGCTGAGTGAAAATTCTACAACTAGAAGGAAAGAGAAAAGCTCACAGAGAATTGGAGGTACGGCAAAGGGTCTTTGTGCGCGCAGAGAGGAAGGGTGGCTGAGAGCCTGGCTGACTTTCTCTGGCGGAAGGAGGAAGGAAGCCCCCGACGCACTGAACCCCAGTTCTGACTGCACTGAACCCCAGTTCCGGGCGAGCCCCTGGGGACCCACGCTCTTACGGGGGGAGTCTGGACTCTCGGGCGGAGACTTGGGAGCCGGGGAAGGCGGAGGACTGAAAGTGCGCGCGTGCCAGTGCGCACAAAAGCTGCGGAGGTTGCCACAGGCTTTCCCTAGTGGAAGGGAGTCAGAGGCTCCTGACTGAACTGAGCCCCAGTTCTGACTGCACTGAACCCCAGTTCCAGGCAAGCCCCTGGGGACCCACGCTCTTGTGGGGGGAGTCTGGACTCTCGGGCGGAGACTCGGGAGCCGGGAAGGCAGAGGTCTGAAGGCATGCACGTGCGCGCAAGGGCAAGGCTGACGGGAAGCCAAGACTGAGACTCCACCCCATCCAAGCTGAGCACAGAGGCTATTGCAATTTGGCAAGTCTAATCCTATAAGGCTGTCTCCAGCACCGAACTTCTCCCAGCATAGACACAGCTGATCCTTACAGCCAACTGGCCTGGAGGTCAATTCTTCCCAGTGATACCAACAACAATAAAGACTTACTTACAACAAGGCTGTACACACAGTCCACAAAGGGGTGCACCAAGAGTGTCCACCTCAGGTTAACTGGGGAGGCCGACCCACTGGGCCATATTGGAAACCTAGCACACAAATCTACCTTACCAACTCAGGGAAGCAATGAAAATGCGGCGTCAAAGAATCAGATCACAAACGAAAGAAATGGAGGAAAACAAACTACTGGATATAGAATTCAAAACCACGGTTATAAGGCTTTTTAAGAATATCCTAGAAAAGGCCGATAAATATAACGAGACCCTCGAAGATATGAAAAAGGACCAACTAGAAATTAAACATACACTGACTGAAATAAAAAATATTATACAGAGACCCAAAAACAGACAAGAGGAACACAAAAATCAAGTCAAAGAATTGAAATACAAAGAAGCAAAAAACACTCAACCGAAAAAGCAAAAAGAAAAAAAAAAATCCAAAAAGTTGAAGATAATGTAAGAAGACTCTGGGACAACTTCAAGCGTACCAACATCAGAATTATGGGGGTGCCAGAAGAAGAGAGAGAGCAAGATACTGAAAACCTATTTGAAGAAATAATGACCGAAAACTTCCCCCACCTGGTGAAAGAAATAGATTTACAAGTCCAGGAAGCGCACAGAACCCCAAACAAAAGGAATTCAAAGAGGACCACACCAAGACACATCATAATTAAAATGCCAAGAGCAAAAGACAAAGAGAGAATATTAAAAGCAGCAAGAGAAAAACAGTTACCTACAATGGAGCACCCATACAACTGTCAGCTGACTTCTCAACAGAAACTATGCAGGCCAGACGGGAGTGGCAAGAAATTTTCAATGTGATGAATAGCAAGAACCTACAACCAAGATTACTCTACCCAGCAAAGCTATCATTCAGAATTGAAGGGCAGATAAAGAGTTTCACAGACAAGAAAAAGCTAAAGGAGTTCATCACCACCAAACCAGTATTATATGAAATGCTGAAAGGTATTCTTAAAGAAGAGGAAGAAGAAAAAAGTAAAGATAAAAATTATGAACAACAAATACATATCTATCAACAAGTGAACCTAAAAATCAAGTGAATTAAAAACCTGAGGAACAGAATAATCTGGTGAATATAATAGAATCAGGGGCATAGAAAGGGAGTGGACTGATAATTCTCAGGGGGAAAGGGGTATGGGGGGTTCATGAAGAGACTGGACAAAAATCATACACCTATGGATGAGGACAGTGGGGGGAGGTAAGGGCAGAAGGTGGGGTGGGAAATGGGTGGAGGGGAGCTATGGGGGGGAAAAGGAGAAATAATTGTAATAATCTGAATAAAGATTTATTTAAAAAAAAAAGAAATTTATCTGAAATAGACTTCAGAATAATGATGGTAAAGATGCTCAACAGCATGAGAAAAGATATAGTAACTATGAAAAAAGAACAGTAAGAAATAAAGAATGACATAGCACAAATAAAGAACACATTAGAAGGAATACACAGTAGATTAGGGGGAGCTGAGGACCAATCAGTGACTTAGAAGACAGGGTTGAAAAAAAATCACACAATCAGAGAACCAAAAAACAAAACAACAATTAAAAAACAGGGGGACAGCTTAAGGGAGCTGTGGGACAACATGAAATGAAACAATATCCGAATAGCAGGTGTGCCATAAGAGGCAGAAATGGAGGAAGGGATAGAGAAAAAATTTGAAGAAATAATGGCAGAAAAGTTCCCTAACCTGGTAAAGGAAAAATGTCACACAAGTATAGAAGGCATAGAGAACTCCAAGCAAGAAGAACCCAAACAGGCCCACGCCCAGATACATCATAATTAAAACACCAAAAGTTAAAGACAAAAAGAGAATCTTAAAGACAGCAAGAGAAAAGCAAACTGTTACCCTGAAAGGAGTTCCCATAAGGCTGACACCTGATTTCTCATCAGAAACTCTACAGGGCAGAAGGGAATGGCATAAAGTACTCAAGATAATAGAAAGCAAGGATCTGAAACCAAGATTACTATATCCAGCAAGGCTATCATTCAAAATGGATGGTCAAATAAAGAACTTCCCAGACAAAAAAAAAAAGGGTAAAGGAGTATATCTACCACCAACCCAGCATTATAAGAAATGCTAACAGTACTGCTATAATGAGAATAAATAGAGAGAAACCTAGACAAACAAAATTAAAATGGCAATAAAAAATTACCTATCCTATATAATAAAAGGGTAATATGCAAATAGACCGAATGGTAGAACAACCGAACAACCAAAGCGTAATATGCTAATGACATGCTAAGGCTGCTCAACCACTCGCTATGATGCGCACTGACCATCAGGGGACAGACAGTCAACTGGTCGGCCAGTTGCTATGATGTACACTGACCACCAGGGGGCAGATGCTCTGACCGGTAGGTTAGCTTGCTGCTGGGGTCCTGCTGATTAGGACTGAGCGAGATGGGCTGCACATGCCCTGGAGCCCTCCTGTGGTTCCTCCCTGGCCTGATCGTGTACCGGTGGAGTCCCTCAGCCTGGCCTGTGCCCTCTCGCAATCTGGGACCCCTCGGGGGATGTCGGAGAGCCAGTTTCAGCCCAATCTTGCAGGCCACTCCCCTTGGGAGGGCGCCAGACACAGGGCTCATGGCTGGCGAGCGCTGCTGTGGCAGCGCAAGCCTCTACCGGGACTGATTGGGTGCAAGCCTACGGCAGGCACAGTGGGGCCAGGATGAGCAGAAGCAGCAGGTAGGAGTTGCAGGCAACGTTGGACTGCAGGTTTTGGCCCAATCCCTGCAGGCCACCCAGAGGAACCCCACCTGTGCATGAATTCGTGCACCAGGCTTCTAGTCAATAATAATATTAAATGTAAATGGATTAAATGCTCCAATCAAAAGACATAGGGTAGCTGAATGGATACAAAAACATGATACAACTATATGCTGTCTACAAGAGACCTACCTCAGAACAAAAGACACACACAGGATGAAAGTGAAGCAATGGAAAAAAATTTTCCATGTAAATGGAAAAGAAAACAAAGTTAGAGCAGCAATATTCATATCAGACTTAAAGGAAGGCCATCACAAGTGACAACAAAGGTCACTGCATAATACTAAAGGGATTGATCTATCAACAGGATATAACCCCGGTAAACATATATGCACCCAATATAGGAGCACCTAAGTATATTAAAAAAACTTCTAGAGGACTTTAAAGGAGAGATCAACAACAATACAATCATAGTAAGGGACTTTAAAACCCCATTGACTTCACTGGATAGATCTTCCACACAAAAAATTAACAAGGTAACAGTGCCTCTAAAGCAGCGGTCACCAACCTTTCGGACCTCATGGACCACCGGATGGCAACTGCTGCTCTAAAGGACACACTGGATCAAATGTATTTGACATTTATAGAATATTTCACCCCAAAGCTGCAGAATATACATTCTTCTCAAGTGCACATGGTTCATTTACAAAGACAGACCAGATGTTAGAACACAAAACAAGTCTCTACAAGTTCAAGAAGATTGAAATCATATCAAGCATCTTCTCAGATCACAGTGGAATGAAATTAGAAATCAACTACAGTAAAAACACCCCAAAACATTCAAACACATGGAGGCTAAATAGTATATTATTAAACAATGAATGGGTTACCAACAAGATCAGAAAGAAATCAAAAACTTCCTGGAAATAAATGAAAATGAACATACAACAACCCAACATCTCTGGGACACATCAAAAGCAGTCCTAAGAGGAAAGTTCATAGCACTACAGGCCTACCTCAAAAAACAAGAAAATCAACAATAAACTATTTAACCCTACAACTTAAAGAACTAGAAAAAGGACAACAAGAAAAGCCCAGAGTAAGTAGAAGGAAGGAAATAATAAAATTAGAGCAGAAATAAATGACATAGAGACTAAAAAAAAAATACAAAAAATCAATGAAACCAAACCTATCTTTGAAAGGATAAACAAGATTGATGAACCCTTAGCCATACTCAGAAAGAAACAAAGAGAGAGGACCCAAATAAATAAAATCAGAAACAAATGCAGAGAGGTAACTACTGACACCACAAAAATACAAAGGTTTGTAAGGAAATACTATGAACAACTATATGCCAACAAGATGGACAATGAGGATGAAATGGACAAATTCCTAGAAAAATATATAATCTCCCAAAACTAAGTCAGGAAAAAGCAGAAAACCTGAATAGGCCAATAACAACTGATGAAATAGAAGCAGTAATCAAAAAACTCCCAGCAAACAAAAGCCCAGGTCTGGATGGCTTCACAGGGGTGTTCTACCAAACATTCAAAGAAGAACTAACATCTATACTCCTTAAACTATTCCAAAAGATCAAAGAGGAAGGAACAGTTCCAAGCTCTTTTTATGAGGTTTAATTCCAAAACCAGATAAAGACACTACAAAGAAAGAAAATCACAGGCCAATATCCCTGATGAAAATAGATACTAAAATCCTCAACAAAATATTAGCAATTTGGATCCAGCAATATATTACAAAGTTCATACACCATGACCAAGTGGGATTTATTCCAGGGATGCAAAGCTGGCACAATATTTGCAAATCAATAAACATGATATAGCCCTAGCTGATTTGGCTCAGTGGATAGAGTGTCAGCCTGCAGACTGAAGGGTCCCTGGTTCGATTCCAGTCAAGGGCACATGCCCAGGTGGCAGGCCCAATCCCCAGTAGGGGGTGTGAAGGAGGCAGCCAATCAATGATTCTCATTATTGATGTTTTAATCTCTCTCTCCCTCTCCCTTCCTCTCTGAAATCAATAATACATTAAAAAAAATAAATGTGATACATCACATAAACAAATTAAAAGATAAAAATCACATGATCATATCAATAGATGCAGAAAAAGCATTCGACAAAATCTAAACCCTTTTTTTAAAAAAAAACTCAGCAAAGTGGGAATAGAGGGAGCATATCTCAACATGATAAAGGTCATATATGACAAACCTACAGCAAATATCAGACTCAATGGGCAAAAACTAAAACCATTTCCCCTAAGAACAGAAACAAGACAGGGATGTCCGCTTTCACCACTCTTGGTCAACATAGTACCGGAAGTCCTAGCCACAGCGATCAGACAAGAAGAAGAAATAAAAGTCATCAAATTGGAGCGGAGGAAGTAAAACTCGTTATTCACAGATGACATGATATTGTGCATAGAAAACTCTAAAGACTCACCAAAAAACTACTAGATTTAATAAATGAATTTGGCAATGTAGCAGGATACAAAATCAACACCCCAAAATCAATGGCTTTTTTAATATGCCAACTAGAGGCCCAGTGCGCGTAATCGCGCAGCCCCGCCCACCCGCCCACAGCCCCACCCACCTGCCCACCAGCTGCCAGCCTTGCTGTGATCAGAGCCTGTGGGCCGCGGGGAGGGCCTGAGAGGTGACCAGTAGTTTGGTAATTTCAGTCGTGATGCCTCTTGGCCTTTTATTATTATGATAATGAATTCTCAGAAAGAGAAACTAAACAAACAATCCCATTTACCATTGCAACAAAATAATTAAGACACTTAGAAATAAACTTAACCAAGAGGCAAAAGATCTGTTCTCAGAAAACTACAGGATGTTGCAAAAAAGAGATAGAAGAACATATAAACAAGTGGAAGAATATAGCATGTTCATGGATTGGTAGAATCAACATCATTAAAATGTCCACACTACCCAAAGCAATCTACAGATTCAGTGCAATCCCTTTTAAAATACCAACAGCATACTTCACAGAGCTAGAACAAATACTTCAAAAATTTATATGGAATCAAAAATGACCCCAAATAGCCACAGTAATCTTGAGAAAGAAAAACAAAGTTGAAGGAATCGCAATACCAGATTTCAAGTTATACTACAAAGCCACCTTAATCAAAACAGCCTGGTACTGACACAAGAACGGACATATAGACCAATGGAACAGAACAGAGACCCCCAGAAATAGAACCAAGCCATTACATTCAATTAATATTTGACAAAGGAGGCAAAAGCATACAATGGAGTCAAGACAGTCTCTTCAATAATTGGTGTTGGGAAAATTGGACAGATGCATGCAAAAAAGTGAAACTAGACCACCAACTTACACCATACACAAGAATAAACTCAAAATGGATAAAAGACTTAAATGTAAGTTGTGAAACCATAAAAATCCTAGAAGAAGCCATAGGCAACAAAATCTCAGACATCTCTCATAGCAATATGTTTACAGATACATCTCCGACCTGGGGCAAATTAAACTAAGAAGAAAATAAACAAATGGGACTACATCAAAATAAAAAGCTTCTGCACAGCAAAAGAAACCATCAACAAAACAACAAGAAAGCCTACTGCATGGGAGAACATATTTGGCAGTGATACATCAGATAAAGGGTTAATATCCAAAATATATAAGGAACTCATACAACTTAGCAAAAGGAAGACAAACAATCCAATTTAAAAATGAGCAAAGAACCTAAATAGACACTTCAAAGAGGACATACAGATGGCCAAGAGACATATGAAAAAATGCTCAAAGTCACCGATCATCAGAGTGATGCAAATTAAAACGAGGTAACACCTCACACCTGTCAGAATGACTACCATCAACAAATCAACAAATGACAAGTGCTGACGAGGATGTGGAGAAAAGGGAACCCTAGTACACTGCTGGTGGGAATTCAGACTGGTGCAACCATTATGGAAAACAATATGATGGAGTTTCCTCAAAAAATTAAATATGGAACTGCCATTTGATCCCACTTCTAGGAATACATCATAAGAATCCCAAAACACCAATCAGAAAGAATATATACACCCCTATATTCGTAGCAGCACAATTTACAATAGCTAAGATCTGGAAACAGCCCAAGTGCCCTTCAGTAGATGAGTGGATACAAAAAGCTGTGGTACATTTATACCATGGGATACTATGCAGCAGTAAAAAAAGAATCTCTTACCCTTTGAGACAGCATGTAGTGACATGGAGAGTATTATGCTAAGTGAAATAAGTCAGTCAGAGGAAGATGAGTATCACATGATCTCGCTCATATGTAGTAAGGGACTAAGTAACAAACTGATGAACAGAGTGGAACCAGAGACAGAAGCATGGAACAGAGTTTGGAATCTCAGAGGAAGGCAGTGGAGGGTGGGTGGGTGGGAGGTAATTAACCAAAGACCTTATATCCATATATGCATAACCCATGGACACAGACAAGAGGGTGCTGAAGACCTGGAGTCGGGGGCAGGGACAGACTGGAGGGGGTCAATGGGGGGAAAAGGGGACATACGTAATACTTTCAACAATAAAGATTTTAAAAAATAAAGGTTCTCAGAAATCCTGCTTAATGTTGACTCAGTTATGGAGAATATTGCTATACTTTATAAGACACTTTTGAAAATGCTACTGAAAATCCCTTCTGATCAAAATTGTAAAAGCTAAGTTGAAATAGTTTTTTGTGTTTTTTTTGGGGTTTTTTTTTGGTCACAAATTGGCTTTCTGTATGTAGCAATATACCATCTCTGAAAATCTAGGGATAGCACTGTCACATTTTTCAGAATTTAAAAATAGTCTTCTGTTAGTTTGACAAATGAATAAGACTTTGTACTTGTACAAGTACTTGTACATTCCCTTATATTAACACAAAACAAATAAAAAATATTGTTCTCATGACATCATGAATATAGTTTCTAGAACTAAATAGGAATTAAATAACCATTAACAGCTATGTTGATATGGTATTTTTCCTATTAAAAATGTCAGAATATAAAATGGGGCTGACCTTTGTAAGTGCCTTAAATGAGAGACAAATTGTTTTACCTGTAAGGCTTGCATTTTCCTTCAATAAGATGCAGAAAAGCAGTAAGAAGAAAGTAGAAAATAAAAAATGCCCTTCCATGTATTCTGGTAGAAAAGAGATGCTACTCAGGACAAACAGAAAAGTTAAATGTTCCTTTGCCAAATTTCTACTTTAATTAAAATTTCTGTGAAAAATTAAGGGCCTTATAGTCCCCTGAATTATTTTATGAGATATATCTACATTTTTTTATGCCTCCTTAAGTATATAAGGCTTTTTATATCAAGCTTTTCTTATGAGACTAAAAACTCATTTTGGTAATGGTGTTGTTCTGTGCATCACAACTTGTTAAACTCTTTTAGAGAACTTTTTGGTACCAATCACTGTCCTAAGTGCTTTAAAATATTAATTTACCTAAAAAGTTTAAGAATCCTATGAGATAGATATTATTATTAAACTTCATTTTACAATTAGGGAAATTTGCCCAAGATCACACAGTGATAAAGTTAGGGTTTGAACCCAGACCAATCTGGTTTTAGGGTCCATGCACTTAATGTCTCAGCTATGAATTTCTTATACAGATGTTCAGAAAAGAAAAGCACAGAAGATCTGAAATATAGAAAATTGAATCTGTTGAGACTGTAGCAAGGATCAGACTTCATATGTTATACAAATTTGTTTAGGACTTATTACAAGGGTCAAAGAATATGAAGGCACACATAATCTATAAAAAAAAAAAGGCAGTAAAAAGCCATCACAATATATAGTAAGAATGAAATAATGATGAAAATCATGGGGAAAATCAATATATAATGATCATCTATAAATAAATGATTCAGCTACTGTGTGTAGATATACTGCTGCAAATGTTTTAATAAACATTGTGATCTAGGAGATTCTGTGTTTAAGACACTGTAAAAACTACAAGTTTTACTCTAAGATAAAACATAGAAAGTCATAAAAAATTATTACAACAGGAAAACACAAGATACAATGGTTATACCAGTCTAGGCCAAGCATGTCAAACTCACGGCCCGTGGGTCGCATGCCTTATTTATTTGGCATCAGCCTTTGAGTTTGACATGCTTGCTCTAGGTCAGTGGTTCTCAACCTTTCTAATGCCACGACCCTTTAACACAGTTCCTCATGTTGTGGTGACCCCCAACCATAAAATTATTTTTGTTGCTACTTCATAACTGTAATTTTGCTACTGTTATGAATCGTAATGTAAATATCTGTGTTTTCCGGTGGTCTTAGGCTCTACAGCAGCGGTTCTCAACCTGTGGGTTGCGACCCACAGGTTGAGAACCGCTAGCAGGGTCGCCTAAGACCATCGGAAAACACAGATATTTACATTACGATTCATAACAGTAGCAAAATAACAGTAGAGTCTACCAGCCGTGGGCAAACTACGGCCCGCGGGCCGGATCCGGCCCGTTCGGCTGTTCTATCCGGCCCGCGGAGCCGAAAGAGCGGAGGGTTCTCTTGCTCTCCCCTCCGCTCCTTTACTTTGAATTTATATTAGTTCACACAAACACTCCATCCATGCTTTTGTTCCGGCCCTCCGGTCCAGTTTAAGAACCCATTGTGGCCCTTGAGTCAAAAAGTTTGCCCACCCCTGGGTAGGCCATCAAAGACCAGTAGATACAAAGAAGTCTAACTAAACCAAATTCCAATGAGAAACTATCAAAGAACTATACTGTTTTTATGGGACCTATCACCTATGCTGGGAATCTGTGGATGGAAGAGCAGGCCTGGCATAGGAAGACAGATTTTGTTGGTATGAGAAAAATACCCTGAAGCTTTTAATGACAATATGACTGGTATAATCGATTGTAAATAGAAGAACTCCGGATGTGGAAAAAAATTGCATTCAACAATTCTCCCCCAGAGGAATTTTGGTTAAAGACAGACAGACTTGAAAAGCAGAAAAATGTCTCATTGTTTTGTCCAGCACTTATGTTTCAGAGCCCTTCTGGCATTACATCTAGAGATGGACTGAGCTTTCAGTTATTTGAAAATGTCAAGAACTTCCAGGAAAAGTTATTTTCACTGAATTAATATTAAATATGATATAAAGTTAATTTCCACTGTTTCAGAAAAGAATGCAAGTTGTATAGCTATAATATTAAATGCAATTCCAGAATAGTCCAGTCTTTAAGCAGTATATTCATTAAAAATAGACAAAAACTCACTTCCTGATAACCCATTAGGAAACCTTGAAAAGGACCTACAGAAAGCTTATAGAAAGCCTAGCAAATATGTTATTCCCCACTAAGGAAATCTTTGAACCGAAAAGAGCAGAAACCACAAGGAATGAGAAATGCACAAACTTGTTTTTTCCAGAATTTAGTATTTTTAAAAAGATAGAAAGTATAAAAATTATCAAAAAAATCTTAAAAGGTTTATTTTGGGGCTAAATGCTTGTACTAAACTTTTTCTTATAATTGATTTAAGGTAAAAAGCAAAAATTATATTAAAAACACAGCAGCTTCAGCTGTCCAATATAAAGCCCATCTGCAAAAAGGCGGGACAAAATGAGCTGACGAAGCAAATATTCACATCACGACCTCAGCAGCAAGTTTCAAATGGTTTCAGTTCCCAAGGTCTAAAACAAGGATCATCTTGCATGCTTAGATTCGACTTCTTCAAGAATCCACTGAATGCCATTCAAAAACCCCGTCAGAGTTTCAGCCTCTGTATCCTGGACCTAGGAGCAACCAAGAGAGACCATTATCAGTAAGAAACTGAGTCCAACATCTTATGATGATGACGACATTTTTCTAGACACCAAAAAAAGGACTAAATATATCCCAATAAACTTTGGATGAATCATTCAAGTATTGTCTTCTAGACAGGTTAGATAAAAATATGATCTCATATCTTTTAATTTACCAATATAAGGCTTATTATTTATCCTTGGGGATAGGAAGATCTACCATTTCCATGACTTGTTTGTATGTATTAGAAAAATAATTCCCCCAAAAGATCCACTTTGAAAACAAGAACATTTTTGAATAAACCCAGCTTGTCAACTGATAAATGTAACGTCGTATTGCAAAAACATGTCTTTAAGACTGCCACTTCTCCTAGTGGTAAGTCAAAACCCCACTTAGGAAGGTACACCTTTATTAGTAGCTTTCAAATTGTGTTCCAGTTTCCAGAGCTCCTTGAAAGGGATAGGGGGAGAAAGGAAGGAAGAACATCCTCTAAATTCTTCAGCAAAGGCATTTCCAATATTAATTTTCCTTTATTTTACTTAGGGCGAGCATGTCAAACTTGTGGCCAGCTTGACTTAGGGGCTTTCATGTAAGGTTTCATTTGATGAAAAGATTCCATGATTAAAATAAAGTTTGGAGAGCTAGAAACTCTAAGATGGCATCTATACTTCTGACGGCCCTTAAAGCATAATACACTAATGCTGAAAAAAAAACCATGATAGTGGCATCTAAAAAAAAAAAAATCCCCAATTACTATTCATTGTATCTATGACAGGAGACAAGTACGAACAAATGATCAGCTGAGACTATTGACACCAACCAAAATATCTCACATCAATTAAGCTATTAAAACTAACTTTAGAATACTGTTCTGTTTCATTAAAGAGAAAGAGTAGGAAAGAGTAAAATCAAATAAAAAACTGAAAAATAAAGTAATATGTTTCTCACCAGAGAAGATAGGACCTTACCATCCATGGGTGGTTTAGATGATTCAGACCCAGCTCATGCGCCACATAAAAACAGGGCATTCTTTTCACATTTGCCTGAGAAATACAAGATAAAACCAGCATTGGTCTTCCTGAAGATCCAAAGGCTGGGTCTGTCATTGCCACAATACGAGAAAATTCATCTTGCCATTCATGTCCTAAGGAATGAAGTCAAACTCTTAATTTGCATTACTTGCAATAGTTTCTAAAATAATTAGATTAAAAATTAACAGAACAAGGAAACAAAAAAATTACCAGGACCCAAACATAACAAACTGCCTCTATTGCTTTGTTCATTTATTAATGTCATAAAGTTACATTAGGTAGTCTTGCAAGGATACGCATTTAGGTGAAATCAGAAGGGAGGGGAATCATAGTACTATTCAGATGTCTCTATAATTTAAAAGAAAAATACCTTGATATAGATATTTTCCTCTCACAAATTCTGTAGCTATCACTACCCTTTCTTTCAAAGTCCTTAATTTTCAAAAATTTAAACATATGGTTGGGTCTAGCTTTTTTATGCAAACTAACAATCTCTGCCTTTCACTGGAGTATATAAATCACTGACATTTTGTGGTAGGCAGAATTTTAAAGCGATCCCCAATGACTCGCACCCTTGTATAAACCTTCCCCCTTTGAGTGGGAGAAACCTGCAAATATAACGGGATATCACTGTCATCATTGGGCTGTATTGTTCTATTAGGGACACCGTCCTCAATGAGCCTGACCTAAGCAGGTGAGTCCTTAAAAGGGATGAGATTCTTCTAACAAGAGAACTAAGAGCTGATAAACAGGTGTTCTTTTAAACCACTAGGTTGGAGGTGATTTGTTATATACTGATAGAAAACAAACATGTAATGAATTTATGAACATGGGACATTTAAATCTATCATATACTTCTAGGATTTGGACTTGTTCCACCTGTTCTTTGTTCCTTTGTCTGTCTTGTTCTTTCTTTTGAATTGAATTTTTTTTAATGATTCCATTTTATCTTCACTAGTGGCTTATCTAATTACTAGAGGCATGGTGCATGAAAATTCATGCACTGGAGAGGGGGGTCCCTCAGCCAGGCCTGCCCCCTCTCACAGTCTGGGAGCCCTCAGGGGCGGGAGGCAACCCGGCGATCAGGGGAAGGTGATGCCCCATCACACCTCTGCTGCTGCCACTGCTGGCAGCACAAGCCTCGGCCGGCCCTGGTTACCTGAGCCTCGGGCGGCCCTGGGCAGCTCGGCAGCTGCCATCCGAGGCTTGCCTGCGCCTCAGGCCGGCCCTGGGCGGCTAGGGGGCTGAGGGGACTGGGGGACTCCGGAGGCAGTCGAGCGGGAGTGGGGGGGCCCGGGGCTGAGGGGACTAGGCGGCCGCCATCTTGTGGCTGTGGGTGCTGCCATCTTTGAGGGCGTGGCATCAATTAGCATATTCCCTCCTTATTGGCTGTGGGCGCCGCCATTTTTGAGGGTGGGGCAATCAATTAGCATATTCCCTCCTCATTGGCTGTGAGCGCTGCCATCTTTGAGGGCGGGGCAGTCAATTAGCATATTCCCTCTTTATTAGATAGGATACCTCTGTTACACTTTTTTTAAAGGTTGCTCAAAGATTTACAATGTAATTCTTAACTTATAACTGTCTACCTTTAAATAGTATTATACAATTTCACTTATAGAAGAATATTACAATAGTATATTTCCATTTCCTCCCTTCAATGCTGTTGTACTATTAGTATATATTTTACTTAAAAATATCATATACCCACAATACATTGTTACTATTTTCCTTTACATAATTATAAGGAATCTAAAATTAGAAAAAAAATTTTATATATAATTTTATTGTTTTCATCCCAGGGTTCTTGATTTCTTTTTGTAGATGCAATTTTCGATCTGGTATATTCTTCTGCCTAAAGAGAGTCCTTTAATAGTTCTTCTAGGGCAAATCTGTTAATAATAAATTTTCACAGATTTTGTTTGTCTGAAAAGTCTTGATCTTGCCTTCATCTTTAAAACATTTCTTTGCTGGACATAAGGTTTCCTCCCCTTTGCAATACTCTACAGCAAGCATGTCAAACTCAAAGGCTAACACAGGCCAAATAAACGAGGCACGCGGCCCTGGGCCGCGAGTTTGACATGCTTGCTGTACAGATTTACCTTCACTGCCTTCTAGCTTGCAGCAGTTCTGTCAGGGAGTCTTTGTCCTTACCTATGGCCCTTTGTAAGGATCTTTCCTTCTGCTCTGGCTGCCTTCAAGATATTCTGTTTACCTTTGGTTTTCATCAATTTAGCTATGATATATCTAGATGTATTTTTCATTTATTAGGTTTACAGTTCTCTGGGAATCTTGGATCTGTGGCTTGTAGTCTTTCAGTAATGTTGAAATATAGGCCATTATCTGTTCAAAATTTTCTTTATCCCTGTTCTTACTCCCTTCATGTTTTTGTACTCCAATTACACACATATATGTTAGACCAGGGATTGGCATATTACATTCCTGTGGATCTGTCTTTATAAATAAAATTATTTTGGAAAACAGCCACGTCCACTAATTTACAAATTGTCTATGGCTACTTTTGCACTGTAACAGTAGTGTTGAGTAACTATAAGAGATCAAATGGCTCATGTAACTAAAATATTTAATATCTAGCCTTTTAAGAAAAAGTTAACTCTCCTTTGACAGGTTCCCCCAGCTCTTGGATGCTCTGTTCCCCACTCCTTCTCTTTTTCTTCTTTGTGTTTTAATTTGGATAATTTCAACTGAGCTATCTTTCAGTTTTCTGAAGGTTTCGTTTGCCAAAAAGTCAGTTGAAGAAACTATTCACCTGTTATCATATTTTCTATATTGAGCATTCCCATTTTACTCGTTTAATAGCTTCTTACTCTCTTGCTAAAAATCCCTATCTGTTCACACATATTGTCTAATACCTTTTCCACTAAATCCTTTAACATGTTAATCATGTCCCTTTCTGAGAGTGACAACATCCAGGCAATCTGTGAGTCTGGTTCCACTGATTACTATATTTCTTGATAATGGGTCATTTCATTTTTATTTTTTGTGACTTATAAAATTTTAATTTACTGCTAAATGTTTTATATAAAGCCAGTAGAAATGTTTTATATAAAGCCAGTGATAAAGAGGATTTACTCCTGGAAATAGACATGATTCTCTTGGTAGGCCATTAAAGCAATAGGTCAAGTCCAACCAGTCAGTAGTTAAGATGGATGTGGCTTTTATTTTTATTGTTAACTTCACTGCACCATAAACTTTAAATTCTTTGAGGAATGGGCTGCTGCTACCATGTTCTGAGTGAGAACAATACATTATATGATTTATATCCTTCCTTATTCACAGGGATTTGAGGGAGAAATTACAACACTGACTTTGGCCCCAAAATATTATTATTTCATATTTATATATCACCATAATGGCAATTATTCAGAATATATAAAGAGTGTTCTCAACTAATCTACTTAATTAAAGTAAACATTCCACACCACACATCTCTGTATCTGGGTAATTAAAACAAAGGTAAAAATTTTCAGTTATCTGCATAAATTATTTGAATAGGGCCAGAAGTAAAAAAAACACAGCAATAACAAAAAGTGCAGAAGCATACAATAAATAGTATCATATAGTTATAGTTTTAAATTTTGGTATGCATAAAAATTCTGTAAGTGCTTGTTAAAACCAAGCAAACAACAACAACAGAAAAACAGATCCCAAGACACAATCCCAATCTATGAATCATAATCCACCATGGTAGGAACCAGGCAGTTGTTTTTAACAAGCTCCCCAAGTGATCCTAATACACATCAAGGTTTGAGAACCCACTGTTAAATAATGGTCATAGGATCACACTGATAAAATTAACCATCATCTTCTGCAGAAGCCACAGTAAAGCCTAAAAAATATTTTTTATTTGCTTTGAAAAGCAAGTGCTTTTAAAACGAATATACGATAATGCTTACTTTTCTGAGCTTCAGCATTTGCAACATAGATGAACCCATCAACAACTTCACACACCTTCTGAATTTGTGGAATTACACTGTATCGGCTTCCTTGTTGATCATCCCCTTCATTCTGTAAACTGAACATCTTGTTAACTGCACTTGTATGCTCTTCTCTTGCTCTATCTCTTTCCTTTCTATAAGAAAATATGTAAACATAAAACATAGTCAGACACTAAACAGGCTGCATTCCCTTAAAATATTCCAGTCCTTAAGTCACCAAGTAGGAAGCCTTACCTGGTAGTTGAATATAATATCAGGATGTTGAACTTATGTTGGTTGCTCAACTGAAAACTGACCCCTGACCCAATACCTAAAGGGAAAAATTACAGTTATCAAAAAAAGTTATTAATAAAGACAGCTAAAGATCAGATTGAAAAACATTACCCAGAATTTTAAAAATTCTACAACTTATATATAGCTTTGAATTAAAATGGAATGTTCGTGTTGAAAAAGATGTTGTTTGCAATTTCCATTCACTTAGTAATAAAAACATAGACAAAGAACTGCTAGGCTTGCCCAGCTGGTGGGCTCAGTGGTTGAGCGTTGACCTATGAACCAGGAGGTCCTGGTTCAGTTCCCGGTCAGGGCACATGCCCGGGTTGCGGGCTTGATCCCCAGTAGGGAGTGTGCAGGAGGCAGCCAATCCATAATTCTCTCTCATCATTGATGTTTCTGTCTCTTTCTCCCTCTCCCTTCCTCTCTGAAATCAATAAAAATATATTTTAAAAAAAGAACTGCTAGGCTTATAACATTCCTTTTCATATCATCACTCTCTTCATTAACTTTATCATCATATCAGCAGCAGTTGCATCATAATAGCTACTACTATTTATCCTCAAGACTAAGACTCATTTTCATATTTTTATGTTTCTCATTTGTCTTACACTCCATGTACACTAGTACATTCAATGAAATGGCTCCACCCTCCCCACAAAAAGCTGTTTTTAAATTGATAAGGAGTCATCAATGGCAACTTAGAAAATTGAAAAAATATGGCAGATACTAAAATTTGGAATTAAACTTGATTTAGAATCTTGACTTTGCTATATATGGCCATGTTTTTGTGAGCCTCAGTTTTGTTACAGAAGTATAGAAGTAATACATTTTAGGGTTATTGTAAGCATTAAACAAGACTACATATGTAAAACTATTAGAATGACTGGTAAATAGCACATTAAGCGCCCAGCCTGTTTTGTCTTCTGGACAGAAAGTATAGTGTCAGTCACCGGTGACTGACCGGGCGCTTAACGTGATAGCAGGTGCTAAACAGTACTAGCTTCTTTCAACTTTATATCTGAATCATCCAACTTTGTTATTTGTCCTTCTTTCTAAACCTCTTCCTTCTTTTGGCTGTTAACACGCAGGGGCTCATTTTCCCTCTTGCTTCTTAGAAAGGGCATTCTCTTCTCCCATGGCTCCACTTCCTTTTGTTATATAAATGTCCTCTTAGATTTTGTCCAACCCTCTCCATCCTCACTCCCACCCTTTAGTTTAAGTTGCCATCATCTCTCACTTGGACTTCTGCAATCACTTCTAAACAGTGTCCGACATCCACTTTTGCCCTCTACTATCATTCTTCCAATAGCATGTGGAGAGATTACTTAAAAATGCCTAGTATCTAGCCAGTGTGGCTCAGTGGTTGAGTGTCGACCTATGAACCAGGAGGTCAGGGTTTAATTCCTGGTCAGGGCACATAGTGGGGTTGTGGGCTCTATCCCATGTAGGGGGCATGCAGGAGGCAGCCAATCAATGTCTATCATCAGTGTTTCTCTCTCCTCCCTTCCTCTCCCTCTAAAAAATAAAAAATGCCTAAATAATTACATCTCTTCCCTTCAAAGCCACTCCCTTCAGACAAAGAAAACATTAATATAATCTGGTCTCTACTACCCCTGCATTATAACCAATATAGTTGTCCAAATAAGCTGAGCCATGCCACACCTTCTGATGTCACCACATATACAGAGATCTTGGTGGCTGGCACTGCAAGCATCCCAAGCCAAATGACCTGAGTCCTCTGGCCACTAGGCCTGGTGCACAACCCCCAACCTCGGAGATCACAGAAGTAAATTCCACCATGACCTTTGTTTTCATCAGAAACTTCAAGATTTCCCTCTCAACACATCTAACCTCAGCCCAATATGATCTCTAGGCTGTTCTGAACGCACCACCTTGCCAATGACCCCTCCTTCTAGTCTTCCCTGATCTTGCAGGGTTTGAGGCATAATTAAATTGGCATTTTCAAACAATCACTCCAGCTGCTGTCTTGAGAATGAAATTGCCATTTCATAATCAACAAATTTCCCCATGTCCCCAACCTCTTCTTGAGCCATCCCTTCTACCTCATGGCTTTACCTGAAACGAGCCTGCCCCTATGTGCCGCTTCTCTCACTGTGGACTCTCATGTAACTCTCTAGGTTGCTTATTCTCTCACATCTCAGGGTAAAGAGGTAGGATCAATGTTCTCTTTACTCCCCAATGCCGTGTCTTAACCATTACTCACCAACCCTCTTGAAAAATTCCATCTCTTTGAGACACACACAGCATTCAGCTATAGTCCCATCTCTCCTTCCTTGACCTTGTAATTTATAAATTTCCTTTTGATAATCCCTTCCTCCAAACATTCACTGAAGATGTCAGCACCTGGTTCACAATCTTCCTCTCCATCCTCAGAAACTTCAAAGTCCACATGGACTCCATGATTGTCAAATCTTGATTTCTAGCCCAGATTTTGCTCTTGAGATCTGGATGCATAAAGTAATCCACAAAGTCACTTGTTCATTCATGCATCAAATATATATTGAGTGCCTAATATGTGCCTGATACCTCAGATCGAGCTAAGAAAAAGCTGACAAGATTCCTGCCCTAATGGAGCTACAAATGGATTGCTTACTGGTATAGCAGGCATCTATCTCTACACATTCAGTCAATTCTATATCCTTCATACTTTTATCACAATACTCGAGGCCCAGTGCACGAATTTGTGCATGGGTGGGATCTGGCTGGCCCACCCAGGTCAGGGCCAATTGGGCCAGGCCGGCCAGGGGGAGGAGCCATGGGCGGTTGGTTAGCCAGCCTCGCCCCCTGGTCGAACTCCCAGTTGAACTCCTGGTCGAGGGTACAATTTGCATATTAGCCTTTTATTATATAGGATTAGTGGTTTCTTAATGCATCTCCATGTCTTTATAACCCCTCCTAATCCATTTTCCACTTAGGAGCCAGATTGAGCTTACTAAATGCAATCTCGACCATCTCACTCCTCTGCTTAAAATCCTTCAAGAGCTTCCAAATGCTTAAGCATGGCACACAAGTATCTTCTCACCTGTACACTGTACATACACAGAGCTACTTCAAATGTGCCATACACACCCAGGGTGTTGTGCTTCTAGAAATGTAGTTCTCACTGCTTAGAATATTTTTACCCTGTCTTTTTTTGATTGCCTACTCCTACTCATCTTAATGACCATGTGAGGCATCTTCTTCAATGTGATGCCTTCTTTGACCCTAAATTTTCTACCCAGGAACTAATTGCATCATATTCAAATCACCTGTGCATTTGTCTTTGTCCATCCTAGACCAAGTATCTTCAGGACAAAGATTTTTGATATGGTTTTAAATCTCTGCATCTTTAGCATCTAATAGATGCTCTCAATAAATGAATAAGTAAAGCTAGATTATATTGTCATTTATATTTATTATATATTCTGTTTACCAACTAACTACATGGTTGCTGTTGGGTTCTGTTTTTTGTTTTGTTTTGTTTTTCATAGAAAGAAGGGGAAGGGGAAAATTAAGCATTTTTGAAATTTCTATATACAGTATGTGAAAGTATTTTACACATAGCAGATAGGAGCCAAATGGTTTTTGCTGTTAACATTCTTTTAAAATATAGTAAATATTGTATAAATATAACACCTTAGCTACTTAATTTACTTTCACATAATCTTATGTTCTGGATTGCATAAACTTTAGGAAATAAGAGGAAGCTTACCTCTTTTAAAAAGTACATTCATTCTTTCAGTCCATTGGCACCTGGGGGGCTCTCATTAACCAAATTACTGTATTTCAGTGATTTTCAACCTTTTTTATGTCATGGCACATGTAAAGTAATTTTAAAATTCTGCAGCAACCAAAAATATATTTTTTGCTGACCTGACCAAAAATAGGTATAATTTTGATTCATTCACACCAAGAGGCTATTATTATGTTGGCTGTTGTCATTATTTTATTTGACATTCTAAGGGAAAGGAGGTCAGTGTAGTCCCAGACTACAGAGTCAGATACTGCATGTTTTAAAAATTCTTGTGACACACCAGTGTGACTCTCACATCACACCAGTTAAAAATCACTGCTATATTTCATCACATCAAATAGTTAATTAAAAAATTAATTTATTTCTATTTAACATTAGTGTCAAACTCAAAGTGTTAACTTATCATGTACTGTAGATTAACAGGAAAATTACCATCAATTTGCCTCTGAGGCAAACCAGCTGTTGGGCAAAGTTCCTCAGAAGACATCAAGCTCAACACCAAAGATGTATTCAGTTCTTCCAAACCTGGTCCAAACATAGCAAATCGGGGTTCATTCTGAATAATCAATGAGTGTAAAAATGAGGTCACTGCTCCATACTTAGGACGGCTAGCTTTCGAGGATCTTCTTGTATATGGACAGCACATTTTATAGCTGTATGAAATTGTCACAATTAGAAAATTAATACAGAAAAAACTTAGCCAGTTATTTGCTCAACAATGTATAATTTATTGAGAATTTGCTAGATACAAGGATACAATGACTATATAGTTCCAATTCTCATGGAGGGCAGTGGGAAACAGACACCATTATAATATGTATGCCAAGTGCCATGACAGGGCAAAGCATGAGGTGCTATGGGAGCACTAGTGGTCCAGAAACTGAGAAAATCTTCCGCAGGAATCATTAATTACTTTCTAATCTTTCATTTAGATTCTCTCATGGAACATTTGGCCTAACACTTGTTTCTATGGTTAAAATTCACTACATAGAGCAGTGATCAATTGGGGGAGATTTTGCTATTCACCCTCCCCCTCCCCCAACTCACACCCCTAACCCCCCAGCTCCAGGGAACATTTGGCAACATCTGGAGACATTTCTGTTATCACTGCAGGGGGTCAGTGAGGTGGTACTACTGACATCTAGTGGGTGGAAGCCAGAAGTGCCTCAAAACATCTGCTCCAAAATGTCAACAGTACCAAGACTGAGAAACACTGCACTGAAGACATTCAGCATAAATGTTCCTATGGATTAAAAAATATATAACCAAGTTTCTTACGTACTCTTATTAACAGCCTCAAATGTAACAGTTCAGTAAGTGTTAAATATAAAGGGAGGCTCAGATATTCCTTACAGATAACCTAGCAAACTAAGAATCACATAAAAATAAAAACAACTCAGTTTCTTTTAATAGCTATAAATGTCTAAACTAGCAATTCCACATGTTATTGAAAACGAAAATAAAGTTACCCAATCAAAATAAAACCTAAAGCCCTTTAACTAAATCAAGCTGGTTAAGACAATTACTAACCTAATAAAATAATCATGTTTAATTTGGAACCTGTAATCCAAGAAGGAAAAAAAATCAAATTTGAAGCTAGACAGGTCAGGCCAAGCCTTACTACTTTAATTAGTTATATAAGCCACTTATAGTCTGAACTTCAATTTTTCCAACTGCAGTACTTAAACAACAATCAACCTGGGGTTGTAAGAGTCAGAAATCATTTTATTTGCTCACAAAAGATAGGTACTATGATTATTACTATCCCTAGGGAAAGTTTGGTCTCACAGCATCAGATACACTTGATGCTAGGTTGGCTGTGGGACCAGTTGCTCAATAACATTAATTCTCTCATCTACATTATATTCCAAAATGTCAATGCTTTGGGTTAGTAAGAAAATCGTATTGCCCAGAACCTTGAGGATGGTTTTCTCCTTGCCAAAGAACTGCTTTCTGATCTCTGGCCATTCCTTTTCGGGATATGGAAAATATTTACTATTGAACAAAATGACAAGTGTTCTAAAGATAATGAAAATTTAAAGAAGAGTTTCACTTCTTGCCATATGAACTATGTATATTTACCCAAATACTCTGGTCAGGCATCACAGGAAAGTAACAAAATGAAGGAAGTCATTTAACTTAATCCCAATTTTCACAAAAGGACACTAAGACCCAAAATCTATGAAAATAATTAGTAGTGGGACTATTGACTTGTAATATAGTCAAATTTAATATCTTCTCTTTAATTCATAAAACTAGATACTTACACTGCCATGTAGTCAAAAAATGCACCATCAGTGACTTCAGACATAGGTTTTTTTAAGATGTCCAGATCTGGAAGAGACTTCCAGTCAACAGAAGACCACGAAGGAAGGTCCCGCAACAGAAAATACCTCCACAGAATCGGATCTCGAACAGTTTCATTCCAGTAATGACTTGTACTTCCCAACTGACACAGATCGTGAGGTGAGAGAAATGACAAAATATAGAGCTGTACGTCAATCTGAAACAGAGGAAAGCGGCAAGTAGGTGAAAGGGGGGAGTAATTTATCTTGGAAAACTGTTTTCTGATAATAAATGAGAAAAATTATCATCATCATACTAGGAAACCTAACGTCAACTGAACAGTGTCTTAATTAAATCTATCAGGATAAATTACAGTATCAACAAAGACTTGTTATACTAGATAACCAAAACAATCACTGTTTTCCCCTAACGCTATCATTCTGAAGTTATTTTCCTGCCATCAGGGGAGAATCCGAACTGAACACTTAATTTCTGATACACTGAAACCAACCATTTTTCAAGCAAAATAACAGTTTCGTTCATTTCTTTCCATGGGTATTTTGCCATACCATTTGGGTATATTACTTAGGGAAATAATTTATTCTTCAAAATAAACCTTCCTCAAGCAAACTTCTGATTTTATCTCTGGGTCACACCCAAGGGTAAACCTGTCATCTGAGCGCCTCAGTAAAATCTATTAAGTTGTTTCAAGGGACCTGTGCCGGGGGGGTGGGGGTGGGAGTGGGGGTGGGGGGTGGGGGTGTAAACCGGGGAGGAGGGGGATAACCGCGGAGGCATCCCGAAGCCAGCTGTTCTCAATTCCTGATGGACGTCGGAGGGAGGTGTCAACAGCCCATAGGAGAAGGGATTTTAATAATTTCTAAGAATGTCTCCATCTCCCTGACAAATCGACCAACAAATGCCGTGTGGGATTCTGCGGCCTGCGGGTCCTTTACTTCCACTGGAAGTGTATTCCGAGGCCACAGCCTGACCCCCGGAGGGTGAGTGTGGGAGACCCCACGTGTCTGGGACACGGAGCCTGGGGTGAGATGCTGCGGACACAGGCGGATGCTTTCCCAGGCTGGTGCCCTCACCGCCTTCACCTGCCGTTCTGGGCGCCCTCGTCCCAGGCCTGTCTGGGCAGACACAGAGCGGGCGACCTGGCAGGTGACTAGGGCGCTCCCCAGGCTGTGTCGCTGGGACCTTCGGCCCCGCTGCGCATCCGGGGTCACCGCCTGGGCGTGTCGGGTCCACTGTGGCTCCCGGGGCTGCAGGGACCGGGCAGACAGCGGGGCGCGGGGAGGTCCCAGGCTCCCGGGTGGCCCGGACGGGGCGCCCCTCCCAGCCCTGGGGTCTCCGCGGCCCACCCCACGCTCACCGGCAACCGCGTCAGGGTGCCGGGCTCCTCCTCCGCCTCCTCGCGGGAGGCGCGGGGCGCCGCTCGGTCCTTGCCCACCGACTGCCAGAAGCTCCTCCAGCCGCTGAGGATGGCCGCCTCCAAGCGGCCCCAGTCGCTGTGGGGCGGCAGAGGGGAGCCGCACCGGCTGCGTGGCTCGCTTCCCGCCATGGCCGCCGCCGCTCGTGACGTGACTCAGGGTCACACGACGCCCCGCCCCCATCAAGCCCCGCCTCCTGGAAGCCCCGCCCCTGCCCCGCCCCACCACCGAGCCAGCTCACCTCCACAGACCAGCAGGAAACCGAGTGGAGAAGAGCGGAAAGCTCCTGCGGACAGTCACTCCCCTCCCCCCCGCCACCACCCCCGACTCCAGGCCTCAGCCTCAGCCTCAGCCTCAGCCTCAGGACACAAACACTTGTTTAGTACTATGTGTAAGTCTATTTCAAAGAGATCACATCGCTTAATCTGTTCCAAAGAGCACTCTGCTAACCTCTCCCGTGACCACAAAATCTCTTGCCCCCCTCCATAACGTCGTTACCTGACACAAGATGTAACCTGTTTCCACTTTACCTGGGCCCAGACGACTCCTTCTTGTTCCATAGATGGCCCTCGTCCACTCTCTGGGGCTTTCTAACCGATTGCTTCCTTCTTAGTACCTAGTGGGGTTTTTGGCTGGTTGTTTTTCAGCCCCCAATTTATCATTTGCTTTTTGGAGGGATTAACATGAATTGATACTAGAGGGGCGGTCAGAAGCCCAATCACCAAGGACCTTATGCCAAAATGAGGTGGCGAATATAGAAATGTAAGTGCATTTTAAAAATTGCTGAACGTACCTCATTAAAGGGCAGCAAAATGCGGCTAGAATAAACCAGATATGGTATGGCTGAAATCCCACTATTTTTACCTCTCAAAATGTGTCCATCTTACTCCCTTTGTGCAGCCTTACTTTAAACAGAGCTTTATAGTTACCATTTCTCACATTACAAGATAATCGATTATACTGAAATGGGTATGGTCTCTATGGTAAGGGCACAAATACTTAGTACTATGTATCAGTCTATTTCAAATAGATTACATCACTTAATCTGTTCCAATTCTCTGCTCAAAAGTTCTTAAAGGAACATGTCAATCTAATGTTATCATTAACATGTAATTTAAAATCTTTAGGATTATTCAAAAAAGAGCAAGATGGCATTATCTTTTATACCATCCAATAAGTACGCCTCCCCCAAAAAATAGCCCAATTGTTTTATTTTATTAATTTTTTCGTTTTTATTGATTTTAGAGAGAGAGAGAGGAAGGAACGGGAGAAACATCAACATCAACATTGATTGGCTGCCTCCTGCATGCCCCACACTGGGGATCAAGCCCGCAACCCGGGCATGTGCCCTGAACAGGAATCAAACCATGACCTCCTGGTTCATAAGTCAATGCTCAACCACAGAGCCGCACCAGCTGGGCAATAGTCCAATCGTTTTCAAGTTCCATTAAGAATGGATAGAATAGTTACATAGAGCTCTACATAATCTGGTTCCAACTCCCCATCAACCAGTAATTGCTTACAACATCCCATTTGGAACGGCTAGCACCATTCAAACTGGGAACACGGCTACGAGGGACTGCTCCCTGGCCAGAGTGCTTGTCACTCAATTATTCGGGCTGACGAGTACCATAGTTTTCAGCACAATGAAGAGGTATGCCGATACACAGAACTAGACGGAAAACAGTAATAGTAATAACTAACTGAGCTCTTGCCATGTGCTAGACACTGAGCATTAATCTTCAGTAACCTGTGAGGTTCTATTATTATTCCTGTGTTAAATAAGATATTAAGGCATCGAAAGGCTAACTAATTTATGTAGTCACACAGCTAAGAAATGGCAGGGCTGGAATTCAACCTCAGGCCTCTGGCACCAGAACTTTTATTTCTGTCTGAATGTTATTAGGACCAGAAAAAATAATATTCAGACCTCAATAGTAAACTGAGATGATAAAAGTTTCATTTTCATACAACACCCAGATATAGAAGAAAACAAAGAACAAGATGCGAATGTGGGAACATGGTTTAATTTTTTCTTAAAAATTCATATGCTCTAAAACATTTTACTTGGAAGTTTTAACTGGAAGTAGGAAACAAACAATAACAACAAAGAACACCAGCATGAATATACAACACATACTTTAATTGTGGCTACATTAAAATTATTCTAATGTAATACTTTCATAATATATCTCATATTGTGCTAAAAAATAATACAAAAAAAGGAGCACCCTTCTAGTTCCTAGATGGAATACTCCCCAGTTCATGAATCTGTTAATAAAGCCAATTAGATCTTCAAAAAATAATAGTACAAGTGATACTGGAGAACTACAGAATCCTGGATTCTGTGGCAGATGGTGTATCCTTATGTGAGCCAGAAAAAGGAACCCTGAAAGGTAGAGAGAGAAGTGATAAGCAAACTAAAACGCACATGTCAACCAGCTGTGGGTTTTTAAAATGCCATTAAAATTAATCTGAGAATGCTTCAGACACATCTCCCACTTTAATGAACACCACAGGATTCACAGTGGATTGTAAAGGAAGGAATGTTATTGTCGGGTTTTAGCCATGGCTCCCACCTCACTCTATGGTATGCAAAGGAGTAAGGGAAAGTCTTTAGTCATGATTTGCACCTTAATCAGCATGAAACAATTCACAGTAGCCAGAAACGCTATAAATGCAGCAAGGTGGACAGGCCTTTAAATCTCAAAGCCTAGTTTACATATGAAAATTCATATAGGAAAAGAACTATAGAAATATAAGAATTATGAAAAATCCATTAACAGAGTTTAAGTTCCAGTAAATATCAGAGAACCCAAAGTAGAAACCCTAAGTGTAAAAGATGCACCAGGCCTTCAGGTCATCGCTCACGCATTGGTCAAGCCCACACTGGAGAGCAGCCTATCTACACTAATAAAAGAGAAATATGCAAATTGACCATACCTCTGTGACGCTATGCAAATTAACCCAACAAAGATGGTGGGTTAATTTGTATACGCAGGCGCGGAGTGAAGACTGAAGACTGAAGAGGCTTGGCTTCTCCGCTGTGGCCGGAGCAAAGGCCTGGGTCCCGGGTGCCGGAGGAAAACCGGTGCCGGCAGCCAGGGGAAGGAAGGCCTATTGCACGTATCTTCGTGCAATGGGCCTCTAGTAGATGTAATAAAATGACAAGGTCACACGCAGTGACTCCCTTCCTATTGCAGTATCAGAACTTCCATCAGAAAGAAGAGCTTTATAAACGGACTGAATGTTCAAGGCATTTAATCAAAGGTGTGGAAACTGAAGACACAAATGCTAAAGTAGATGGGTGCTTGGTGATGCCTTCCCAACCACCCTACAAATAGCACTCCTCTCCGAGTCACACTAGCCCCTGACCCTGCTTTCCTCTTCACAGCCCTCATCACTTAACATGCTACCCATTTATTTCTTAAAAGGTGTCAACTTCCTTCACAGGAATACAAACTTTGAAAGAGTGTTTTACAAAGCTCCATCTCCTCAGTGCCAGGACAAAACGTGGCATGCAGAAGGCACATAAACGTTGATGCGTAAATTACAGTACCTTCCTAATGTGGAATATTTGGTACCTTGAAGTGACTTCATTCTAAATGAAACAGAATTTACTTAGCAGGCTTTAACATACAAAAACGTGATCAGTGTTTTGTAATACACTAGAGTAAAAAGTGTTATAACTGTCATGGCATACAAATTATCCTCCAGTTGTGTGGGGGATGGAAAATTATCCTCCAGTTGTGTGTGGGGTAGACTCAGTAAAAAGCACCCTAAAGCACCCTCATAACTGCAGCAGCAGTGAGACCCACGTGGTTCACAAGGTCATGAAGGCAAAATGGAAGCTCCCAGCTTTTGAAGAGAAAGTTCTCTGGTTTTCTCAGGCTCTAACTCTTATAACACTTGACTCCTCTGAGGAGCGATTTGCCTTGTCAACACTGGTGTAGGTAGAGGGCATGGCAGTGTGGAATCCCAGCAGCCACCCTTTTGTGCAGAGCTCGGCACTTAGAATCATGCCTCTTATTAATGCAAAACATTTTACAAATGGCCTAAGATGTGTTAAGTATTATGTACAAAGATAAATGTTTAAAATACGAAGTTCACCAATCAGAAGGAAAACAACAGTCAAGCAGTGGATTCCTGTGATCACATGGGACCACGAGATTCCAGGAGCAACAAGAGCCAGGCTCTGAAGGGCATCACGTAGGAAGAGTGTAGAGAATCAGTAAAAAGAAAAGCAGGAAGACGGAAGGAAGAGGGAGAGAAGGGGGAGAGAAAGAGGGTGAGCTCTAGGGCAGATCAACGCTGCAAGGGTAGGCCCAGAGAGCAGCTGCAGGGGAAACAAGGAAGATGGCAGACAGGACAGGTGGAGATGGGTCTTCAAGAGGGAGCAGGCTCCTCTTTTCCTCTAAAAAGAGGGATGGGATGCCCTAAGCGGTTTGGCTCAATGGATAGAGCATCGGCCTGCAGACTGAAGGGTCCCAGGTTCGATTCCGGTCAAGGGCATGTACCTTGGTTGCAGGCACAACCCTCTAGGAGGTGTGCAGGAGGCAGCTGATCAATGTTTCTATCCCTCTCTGTAAAAAAGTCAATAAAAATGTTTTAAAAAAAAAAAAGAGGGGTGGGAATGAGTCGGGCAAAGCTGGTAAATAAAAACTGACCTCCTCGTAGTCTTTTTTCTGTAAGACAGGAGCTAGCCATGTGTTAGGGGAGGGGACAGAGGAAACGTGGTGGTTTGGATCAGCCTCAGTGGGGCAGAGAGAGGGGCCACACTGGTCACAGACACAAGGCTCACACTGAGAGCTCCTCTGAAGCTGAGGCTGAGACATGTAAAGGAGTTCCAGTGTGAAGGGCTGCCTGTACTTTGCAGGGAACTCAGCATCCAGAAAAGGTGGACGACAGAATTGATTCAATGTTGAGGGCTCACAGAATGATGAGGGTAAAGGCCAAGGGGAACACGAATTTGAAGGGACTGTAGAGAGCACGTCATTCGGTTCCCCCAAAGCGGAGGCTGGATAGGGAAGGGAGAACATCTGAAAGGGGCTGATAGTTTAGGAGAAAAGGTGGCAGTCAAGAGGAGGCGGCTGCGGAGTAAGTAAAGGAGAAAAAAGTCAATAAACAAAGAGGTGGAACAGCTAGGCAGATGAGAATTATCATCAATGACTAAAATTTAAGATTTCAGAAAGAGAAACTCAGGATGGTGACATTCAGGTGTGGCCATGGAGTAAGCTGGGGAATGTGTGAAGTCCTGGTGTAGAGGTAGACAGACTGAGCAAGACAGCAGTTAAGCTCCCTGCCTTTCTCACTCACCCTACTATTAAAGACAGAAACATACAGGAATGTCAATACATAGGAAAAGATGTGCCCTAAAGACATGTGAGCTAACAGTAACCTAACTTGGTTTTTATCCTTATTACTCACTTGGTAAACCATGCATATTCTTTTAAACAAGATAAGAAAATCATCTTAACTTTTTATAAAATGCCTAATAGGAGGGATAAAACACTTAAATGCCATTTGTAGTACATGGTAAAATAATTAAACAACAGTTCTTTTGTGAAGCCTTTCATTATTTATCTTATTCTGGCAAAGGAATCTGAATATTCATCATAATTTTGCCCATTTCTATATGCGTAGCATACATCCAAAACAATGAGGTGACTTGACTTCAACTTTTGAAGCACAGCAAATTTCAAGATAAACAGACCTAAAAATAGTTAAAATGGTCAATTTTATGTTACAATTTACCACAATAAAAAAAAATAACCTGAAGCTCAGTTGGTTGGCGCGTCATCCTGTACACCAAAAGGTGGAGGGTTCAATTCCCCATCAGGGCACATACCCAGCCAGGTTCAGGCTTGCTCTCTGGCTGGGGGCAACCAATAGATTTTCTCTCATATTGACATTTCTCTTTCTCTCTAAAGTAATAATAATAATAATAATAATCTGAAGTAACAGAAAAAAATCTTTGTACAGCTAAATTAGATTCTTCCTTAATATTAGTTACAGGATATCTGTAGTTCAGGCTGAGTTAGGGTAACATACATGCCATTTTAGCAATGAGAGAATTGTTCCCTCACAGAGTTAAGAATATATAATGAACTACGGTGATGGCATTTTAAAAAGGGAACCACGCTGGGCATCTCTATGTAGTGTGACATTCTTAGTGTCAATATATCTTCTTTTCTGGAACGTTTCCATTTCATGGGTCTTTCTGGTTTTCTGTTTGAAAAGGACTAAACTTACGAGTTAGAGCGATGCTGAAAGAAGTTTAAAATTTGTTTTGCATTTGTTGTATTCCATTCTTGTTCTTTCAGGGGTCCTTCGCACACAGATACATACTTTTTCAAAATTTTTTCTCCTACTTCTCGGAAATCCAAGGGCTCTCTGTGTGTAGTGTAGCTTGCTCCAGTAACACCAGTGTCCACGTCCTGGTTTTCTGGCTGCTGATCTGCACAATACTTCAATCCCCAGTAACACATTTCTCCACTGTACATCATAGCCAGCAAGTGAATGTCACTGAATATTCCTAGGAAAGTCATTCAGGTTGAGAGATTAGAATTTAAAACTTTAAAAAAGAAACTGATTAATAAAACTCTAACAAATTCCTTTTATGTCATCATTTTTCCTTTTCATTTAGAAAAGCCAAATATCACTAATGTGATCCTCATTTAATTGGCACTCTATTTTTATTTTATCTATAAATAGGAGAACCCTTCCCCCAGCCCCCCCAAAAAAAAGAGTACTGTCAGAAAATTTTTAAAAACAGATCACCTAGGTCAGTGTGTTCTTAACCTTTTTGGAATCCTCTTTAAGGCCTCTTTGAGAATCTAATCAATGGAACCTCTCCTGGAACATACGCCCAAAATTCTACACACAACTTCAGAGTATTCAGAGTCTCCCTGAAGGCCACCAGGAAAACAACTTTGAATTTAGGATGTACTCTAGAATCAATATTACAGTTCCAGTCAAGTACACTACAACTCCTACATTTCTACAGGAGTCTACAGAAGTTACCATGCATAAACATGACCCCTGAGCCCAGCCAGCGTGGCTCAGTGGTTGAGCGTCAACCTATGAACCAGGAGGTCACGATTCGATTCCTGGTTGGGTTACATGTCTGGATTGCAGGCTTCATCCCTAGTAGGGGGTGTGCAGGAGGCAGCTAATCAATGATTTTCTCTCATCGATGTTTCTGTCTTTCTATCCCTCTCCCTTCCTCTTTGAAATCAATAAAAATGTATTTTAGCCCTAGCTGGTTTGGCTCAGTGGATAGAGCGTCGGCATGCAGACTGAAGGGTCCCAGGTTCAATTCAGGTCAAGGGCACATGCCCGGGGTTGCAGGTTGGATCCCCAGTAGGGGACATGCAGAAGACAGCCGATCAGTGATTCTCTCGCATCATTGATGTTTCTATCTCTCTCTCTCCTTCTCCCTTCCTCTCTGAAATCAATAAAAATATAGAAAAAATAAAATAAATGTATTTTGAAGAAACATGAGCCTGAGAGGGCATTTAATTCTAAATTATCAAAGATGTTTAATTATATCTAAGACGCTTTATGTCCCCAGGAAAAGGGAATACATGCAGGATTTCATCAAAAGTTAAAGCAATCTTATTA
This sequence comes from Plecotus auritus, assembly GCF_963455305.1. NCBI lineage: Eukaryota > Metazoa > Chordata > Mammalia > Chiroptera > Vespertilionidae > Plecotus > Plecotus auritus. The sequence goes on from NC_137774.1 coordinate 168,921,708, forward strand.
TAAAATAAGGCAATTATATAATTAAACATTTGTGGCACACAAAGTATATTAATTTGGTAGAAAAAGGAATAGACTTGGAATAAAAAATATGAATAAATAACTGACTACGGTATAAACTATATGACTAGTTACCTTCTTAAAATAATGTTTTTATTCTAATGTACAGGTACTTGTGTGATCAGAAAAGTCTACCTCAAATAAATGAGCATCGTAATCTCAGTTGCTCACCTAATATGACACATCAGAAAGGATTATGATGGTACTAAAGACACAAAAATAGAAGAAAAATTCAACTTTCCAAACCGTTACAGTTTCTATCATCTTGACTCCATTGCAAGCTTTTCATAGTCTGAGAATTTGTCCCTAGAGCTATCCCCTTCACTTCCCCTCAAATCCTTCTTATAAACAGTAGCAAGAGAAGGAACGGTTTAGCTGAAGAGCTGACTCATTAAACTGTTATAGCAATAAAAGAAATGATCATTTAAGAGCAGAATCTGAGGCTTGCATTCATGAAAATATAACACTATGTTATTAAACTTTCTGTGTATAAAACAATATTCACTTAATAAGTACAATACATATTACATATAATCATTTTACTTTATTCCTTCATACTTAAAATACCATAAACCTCAGAGAAAAAGCTGAAGATGTTTTGTTTTGTTTTTAAATATATTTTATTGCTTTTTTTACAGAGAGTAAGGGAGAGGGATAGAGAGTAAGAAACATCGATGAGAGGGAAACATCGATCAGCTGCCTCCTGCAACACCCCCTACTGGGGATGTGCCCGCAACCAAGGTACATGCCCTTGACCGGAATCGAACCTGGGACCCTTCAGTCCACAGGCAGACGCTCTATTCACTGAGCCAAACCGGTTAGGGCAGCATTAGATGTTATTCAGAATTATATTTTGTATTAGATTCAGCATTTCACTGAATGCATAGCCTTTTTATTTCTGTAATCCTACACTTTGCTTAATTATTCCTAAAATTAATGGGGTGGTCCTCAGTGGTATAAAAAAGGCATAAAAAAATCGGTGGAGGAAAGAAAGGAGGTAGAAACCGAAATGGAGGGAAGGTTGAACATAAAGCAGGCTGCAGCTTGGGGAGGCGGAGCCGAAGTATATCCCAGAAAGTGAAGCCACCTGGGTAGGGTGAGAACTGGGATCCCATTTATGTCCAACTCCAAGTGAACCTCATTCTTTATGTTAACAAGGAGTGACTGCTGAACTTAGGACACAGATATCCTGCAGGAAGATTTTACTAGGGACCGAATGAATGGCTGTAAGACAAAGAGAGGTCCTTAAACTTTAGCCTGCTTTAGAATTACAGAGAGATGTGCTAAAATGCTGATTGCTGGGCCCCCACCTCCAGAGTGTCAGGTTCAGGTATGGAGTTGGGTCTATGAATTTGCATTTTTAACAAAGCCCTAGGACGTAGGGTGATACTGATGCTGTGGGCTATGCTAAACTACTGCATTAAAATATCCTGCATTAAAATGATGAACAATGAAAAAATTAGGCACTTTCTACCTCTCTACTGCCTCAAGGAATCTACTACTTTGTAACTATAGCCTATTGTTTTTAGATAAACTACTTCACTTGCCTGCACAGTGAACATACGTGATAGTGGGGAATAGAGCGGGAGAGGGAGAATAAGTGAGTGAGGGCAGAAAGGAGACTGTCACATTAAAAAGGTAGCAAATTGGCACCCCTAGGAGCAGTGAGGTCTCAATCTGACTGCATCATAGTTATGTGAGCTGGACCCCAAATACTGAATCAGAACCTGCGGGTGGCACACAGAAGTTTGTGTTTTTTTTTGTTTGTTTTGTTTTTTTAATATTTTATTGATTTTTTACAGAGAGGAAGGGAGAGGGATAGAGAGCCAGAAACATCGATGAGAGAGAAACATCGATCAGCTGCCTCCTGCACACCCCCCACTGGGGACATGCCCAAACCAAGGTACATGCCCTTGCCCAGAATCGAACCTGGGACCCTTCAGTCCGCAGGCTGACGCTCTACCACTCAGCCAAACCGGTTTCGGCAGAAGTTTGTGTTTTTAGCAAGCTGCCCTGGCAATCAGCAATGCCAGTTCAGAGGATCTGAAGTCCAGTTTCTTGGTTAAGCAAAGGTGGTCCTCAGTGGCATAAAAGCATAAACCAAGGGTTTGCAAAGCTCAACAGTATTTGATTTAATCTACTTAACTCCAGGGTTATTCTAACAAGGCTATTTTTATGAGGACATGCAGAGGAATGAGGCTCAGAGATGAGGTAATGAGGTTTACTGAATACATCACTTGGTCATTTTTAAAAACTGAAAACTTAATGACATATAGGTAATGTTCAAAGCACTGTATGATTATCTTACTTTGGAAAAAGAAAAAAAATCTTACTAAGTATAAACTGTTTTACCTAAAATTAGGTAAATTATCATTAAGATCTGCCCATAAAAATATTCTGATGACTCATATAGAACTTTTCTCCCTAATGAGTATTGAGGATTTTTCAGAATTATGTTTTATATTGGCTAACAAAAAAATGAAAAGATAATTAAATGTCTCTGACAGGGTCTCCGGAGTAATTTAGCCTATAAAAAGTAGGCTTGCGGGTTTCTGGTTATCTTGAGAGAGGAATTATAGAGGAGCAAACAGCTTTAGAAGAGAACAAGAAGCCAACAGCATGAGAACCAAGCACTGTGACAAATCCAATATGGCCATAATATAGTTTTCTTTGTTTCTGGAAAAAAAGTGACTTCTCTGTCTCTGCTGATTCCTGTTATAGATAAAAATAGAAGCCAGAGGCAAGAGCAAAAGATGATCTAAGACAGGGGTGGGCAAACTTTTGGACTGGAGGGCCACAATGGGTTCTTAAACTGGACCGGAGGGCCGGAACAAAAGCATGGAGTGTTTGTGTGAACTAATATAAATTCAAAGTAAAGGAGCGGAGGGGAGAGCAAGAGAACCCTCTGCTCTTTCGGCTCCACGGGCCAGATAGAACAGCCGAACAGGCCGAATCCGGCCTGCGGGCCGTAGTTTGCCCACGGCTGATCTAAGAGAAGACACCAGTACTTGACTTGAGGTGGTGAACACACAACACAGGGTTACAGATGTGTTGTAGAATTATGCACCTGAAACCCATATAATCTTTTTAACCAGTGTCCCCTATAAATTAAATTTTTTAAAAAAAGAGCAGACACCAGTAACACCTGCATTTTGAAGAAAAAGTTTAGGTCATGAGAGTATCTTACCTTGTGGCTACAAATGGGAGTAGGGAAATAGATGGCTTGTGCCACTTTCTTTGGTTCTAAATAGGCTTTAGTGCCCAACCCTACTTTTTCTTTTAAATTAATCCATGCGAATGGATCATAAGATTTTTTAAAAAGCCATTTTGAATGCAGCTAATCAGTGCCCTAGTTATCTGGAATAAGTACTTCCCATAAGTAAATCAAAACACCCCATGTCTGTCAAAATGTCTACTGAAGGAGCACTTTGTATTCACAATAAAGCTTCTTCAGGACAGGCTATTTGCCTGAATTAACTGAAATTAAAAGTTTTTGGATACCACCAGCCAGTCGTATATTAATGACACTTATATCATGTTTTTTCTATGCAATTTTTTAAATAGAAAAAGCCTACAGAAACTAACAAAGGAGAATTAAAAAATATATATAAAGTGAAAATACAGAATATTTGCTAAGAAGTTTTCTTTTCCCCATATTTGATTTTTCCCCATCAAAATTCCAGATCAAGTATAAAAGCAAGTTTACACTTGCCAGCCACATGACTTGCACATCACTTGCCAGCTACATGACTACGAACAGGTCTATCTGGTTTATCAGGGCCTCAGTTCCTCCATTTGTAAAAAGAGATGGTAAAAATAAGTGGTTCTTCCTCCTGCACTTCATTCTAAAACCCAGATGATTCTCTATATCCAATTCTTCACATTTTTCAGTGCATAGATGTTCGTGGCAGAAACTAATAGTTGCCACCCAATATTCATTCATTCTCCCTTTCTTTCTTAGTAAAGAGACTTAATTTTATTTGGGATGGCAATGTACCAACCAGAAAAGGACTATACTTTCCAGGTTCCCTTGTAGTTACATGAATCCATGTGATTCAACTCTGGCCAGTGAAATGCAGGTAAAAGTGATGCTCCAAAGGAGTGGACTTGGGTGAAAGACACATCTTTTGCCATCCCTGCAGACTGAAACACAGGTGAGATGGAGGCGCTCCAGGGGCATGCTGGGGCACACAGAACGCCAGCAGTATCCTCACAGGGATGCATGCTGCACAGCACTGGGAAGTACTGCTCACACTGTATTCTATACACAGGGCCTCCCGCTGAAGCTGAAGAACTCTGATTCTCAAGATGATGAAGGAAAAACACAGGAACCTGATGACACCAGGAAGCCAACATAACCAGCTCTGGGTCTTTTTTATGTGCAAGAGCAGTCCAGTTCTATCTTGTTTCAAAGTTACTTCCAATTTCTGTTATAAGCAGTGAAACCTAGTTGCTGATCAGGGCTATGGCAGGATGTAAAATGTAACATGATATATAACACTCCCAAAATGACAAAACAGAGGTTAGCAATATTTTTCTATATTACATGAGATCTCTGAATTTTTAGAAGCCATTTTATTATTTTTGTCTATGAAGTAACTTGAAATTTACTTAAATCAGAGTAAAATATGATAAAGTTCTTAAATTTTTAAAAAACTTTAAAAACAAAAACTTCAAAAAGAGATCACATTACCTTCACTCAGTAACTTAGCTGTGTCTAGGTCTTGGAAAGAAACTCCTTCATCTAATTGGGTAGGACACCGATAATTTAGCATCTGTAGCAAGTAACTGATTCCATCAACAAGGTACTAAATGAAAGTCAAAGCCAAAGAAATGAAAGTATTATATGCAAAGCTATAGAAACTTCAAATGTTAATTTTTTCCCATTCTTTACTCAAGAAAAATGGGCTAATATATAGCTAGGTCTTATTGCTATTACATTTCAATAGTCTAAGGATCCATTACCTCAAAAGTTTTATAATATATATTCTAAAGTGTCATCCTCGAAATGCTCCAGTGATGAGTATGGAAGAAAAAAAAATCATTAACCAAGAACACAAGATTCAGTAACATACTTGTCAAAAATGTTCTCAGAGGAAGAAAAGGATAAAGATGTGTTCAACAGACCTAGCTGGTTTGGCTCAGTGGATAGAGCGTCGGCCTGCAGACTGAAGGGTCTAAGGTTCGATTCCAGTCATGGGCACATGCCCAGGTTGTGAGCTCGATAACCAGTAGGGAGTGTGCAGGAGGCAGCCAATGGATTCGCTCTCATCATTGATGTTTCTATCTCTCTCTCTCCCTTCCTCTTTGAAATCAATAAAAATAAATATATTTTTAAAAAATGATGTATTCAACAATTTATTAAAAATATGTATGTACTTACGATAATTTAGAAATGGTATGCTCAAACTTTTACACCTAAAAGGGTGACCTCTCATTTCCAGCCCCCATGAACCATGTGTACAATCAACCCCAGTTAGACTCCCTAGTGACACAATACTAAGACCGTCTTGAGATTTATTGATTTGGTCAGAGAGTCAAACCAAATCAGAGCCAGTTTTCTAGCAGCAGGGTCACGTGGGTTCTTCAGGAGTGATCTGCTGACAGAGAGGCTCATAACCACGTGTTTTCTTCAGGCCAAAAACTATGCTTAAAAATTCATGTATGTTAACTACCTTATATTAAAAAAACAAAAACAAAAAAAATCATGAACTTATAGAACTTTCCAGTAAGCAAAGAGCTTTCACATGTTATCTCATTTAATCTCCACAGTAAGTCCAGTTTGTTTACAATTACACAGCTAGTAAGCAAAAGACGTGGAATGAAGGCCCCTCTGTTCCAATAGTCTGTACACCATATCAAAGACAGCTTTTAGGAACCTATAAATGTCAACAATGAAAAAGGAGTGAGGAATGCCTTTTTACCTCTTTAAGCAAACCAGATTTTCTCATGAGCCACTCTCTCCTTTTGGTCAGAGAATGACAATACATATAAAGTAGGGCTCCTCGTCGCCAAGAGAGACATTCCAAGAGTTCGTCCCCAAGTAAATCGCAGTGCTGAAACACAACAGAGACATAGCTAAGAAGAGAAATTTGATGTCTGCAAAAATCCAAGTTAAATTTCAAAATACTGAGAAATTCAAACACTCATTTCACAACATTTGCTCTTCGTTTAGCTATTTACACAGGAATGCCTTCCTTTAAATCAATTAGAAATACAGACATCTATTGCTACATGAAAATTAAAATAACTACTCCACTTATATTTTTAGAAAATATGGTTTAAATATTTTAGTAGCAAATTCTAATGTATATAAAATATAAATATTCAATAATCTGATTTTAAAAGACAGCTTTTAGAACTACATGTTACTTGAAACAAGACCTTACCTATTTCTACCATTGCTAGAATAAAGTAATAGAAAGATATACACAAAAACAATTTCAATCCAACTTTTACTGTGTTGTGTCATTTAAAATTTGGGGGTATTTGTTTCTACAATTAGCATCCCCTCATGAACACATACAGCACAAAAGATATCTAAGGGGAGATAAGCAGCAAGCAGTTAAAGATAAGAAATTATTTCCTTGAAAAAGTAGCCATGGCTGGAGATAAAAATCTTGGAATCCTCTAAATAGAGATGCCATAACAAGCACACAACAGGCTGTAAAGCAAGAATAGAGACTGTCAGGGGATTAAGGCGGTATCCTTGGGTGCCTGTATCCAGGATGGGAGGAAGGGGAGAGGTTGGGGAAAGAGCAAGACTGTAAAAGGACAAGGGATGTGGTAATTAAATTACGGGACCTTCAAAAAAATGCAGTATCTGCAAAAGTAAAGGGAGCAGAAATAGCAAATATCTTTGCTTAGAAAATGATCAGACACTGTAATTACAATACAATTACATCAGGAAAATATTCTGAAACTTATTTAGTAAAATATAGTACTTTAGGTGTGACATTGGTCTGAAGAGTTAAACTCTCATAATCCCTCCTTCAATCTTAATTTAAAACAGACAAAGACATATTCAAGAAGAAAAAATACAGACTCTGAACAGCAGTCCATACAGCAAGAATTAGCAGCTTCACCATCATTCACGAGTGTAAAACTTACGCTGGGGTACGTATTATTTTCTTTAACTAAAATTTCTGGTTCTGAAAGAAAAGTGATCAACTCTTTTACTTTCTGTGAAGAGTCTTCAGGGAAATCTTCATCAACTAGCTTGTTCTCCTCAAAATATGTCATGTCCAAAATAGCCTGATGATGTGTAAGAGAAAACAACAGCTGTAAATGATTTCAACCTGAATAACTCTTACAGTTTAACTTTACATACATACAGATGTTTTATTAGACATTTAAATTTTCTAGAGCACTATTTAAATTTGAGGCCCTGGCCAGATAGCTCAGTTGGTTAGAGCATAGTCCCTATAAGCCAAGGTTGTGGGTTCCATCCCTGGTCAGGGACCATACAAGAATCAACCAACGAATAAATGAATGCATAAATAAGTGGAACAGCAAATCAATGCCCCTCTCTATTTCTTCTCTCTCTCCTTTCCTCCCTCTCTCTAAAATCAATCAATAAATGTTTAAATTTGAGAAGTAGGCAAAATGTCTAGCTGGAAACATAATCCAAGATGAACTTTATGGAAAACTTCATAGCTATTTTACTAAAATACTAAATTAATGCTGACCTTCCTTCCCTCAAAAAATAAAAGGGAGTTTTATATTTTAATTCAGGTAAGTAAATCGTATACAATACTATGAAAAGTATAATTATATATTCTTTGCTAATTATACATATATACTCTGGACATTTTCTAAATGGCTGCTGTATCAAGTTAAGATCACTACCTCTAGTTTTGTAAACTGAATCTTCAAAGGATTTGTTTTCTCAAATGCAGATTCAACATTTGGGGGATACGTATCCTGCCACCCAACAAAGGCAGCTATCACCAACATCATGCAATTCAAACACTAAGACCCCAGCATTCTTAAATACAGGACGCTCTGTCCAAGTACCTTAAAACTACCCAACCCTCCCCCCCCCCCTTTTTTTAACCTATTGGACTAAGATGAACAAAACTGTGTTCTAGTATCAGTTCTACCACTAATCACCTCAAGTCAATTTTATGTTTCTTCATTGGTAAAATGAATTGGACTAAATGACTTTCAAAGTTCTTTGCTTTGAAGATAAAATGAATTAACATATGTAAAGCACTTAGAACATTACTTGGCACACAGCATTGCTTAAGTGATAAATGTTGTATAGAGGTTAAGCCAGGAAGGAGACCATCCTAAGAAAAGTGACCTGTTGATTCAGAGGATCTATGGGATCCTGGGGACTATATATCTACATCTCTAGGGTCTTTTGCCTTATTCTTAGAAATAAATTAAGATGTTTAGAACTCTCTCGTGTGAAAGAAATGACACAAGCTGGGAGCCTTCTGAAAGGAAAGGAAGCCAGGGCTAGTTCTGCCAAATTACAACAGCTCTTTGACCATGACGTTTGAAGGCAGAAGCCATCTTATGTTCCTCCAAACAGAAAGCACAGTGCCAGGCATCTAAATGCTGTAAATGTACACTTGGAAGGTTAACCAAGTTTACTCTGCTTTCTGTTTCTTTTCTTTTCATTATGTATTGGTTTGGGGTGTACAGCTTAGTTGTTAATCATAAACTTTACATATTTCCAGTACCCCAACTGGCACCATACAGTCATCACAATATTATTGACTATATTTCCTATGCTATACTTACCTCCCCGTCACTATTTTTGTAGGCACCAATTACTCTACTTTCTATAAGCACTCATCTGTATTATCCCTGAGGATCAAGTAAGGGCCTATGAAGCACTCTATTAACTATAAGATGTTGTAGGAATGTTAGTTACTATCTATAATAATAAAAGCGTAATGTGCTAATTAGACGGGACATCTGCCGGACGACCTTCGGACAAAGCCGGGGCTGCAAGGGAAGCCCGCGTCCCGTGTGCTAGAGGGAAGCTGGTGCCGGCAGCCGGAGGAAGGAAGGCCTACGCTTGCACGAATTTTGTGCATCAGGCCTCTAGTAATGAAATAATGTTTAATGTCAACTTGCCTCAGCAGTGTTTGAGAAAACCAAGAAAACAGACCTTGTCCATACAGAGGCCTGAATTTGAAAGCAAAGCAAAAGAAAAAGAGGGAAAAGGGGCAACAGAACAATCTTACAGACTTGCATGATAATAACAGAGGGAGTCATGTTCAGAATCCCAAGGAAAGGAGACTTTCGGGGGGGGGGGGGTTGGCAGGGATAACTGGGGCTCTTTAGAATCCTCCATTTCTTCTGAATAACCTTTAAAACCTTCGAAATTGGACATGGTCCTGTTTTGCTTACTTACCTATAAAGGGAAGCAATTCTGTTATCTGCAATATTTTATTCCTTACTTTTCTTATCAATACACATCTATTAAATCTTTACTTCATTGCATATTGCCTCAAAGTTTCAAGTCTGTATTCTTTGTACATACAGCTTTTGAACAAAACCAAACACTTGAAATAGAGAATGGTTTTATTAGACCTAAACATTGGAATCGATCCTCTAATTAAGCAATTTGCCCCATAACATGTCAGAAACCACACCTGTCTTAGTACCTGTGTGTAAAGTTCTAGTAGATTTGATGGATTTGAACATTTTTTTTCTTCTCCACACAAGAGTTTCAATTTTTCTAGAGCTGCAGAGGCCCGAATTAAAAAGTGATCTGTAAGAGATAAAAACATGCTGATTACTTCACATAATTTCAGACTGTTATTTAAACAAAAAAAAAAGTTGGCTTCTGGGTATTCTATGGATTTTGAAGAACATACCGCTAAGAAAAAAATAATAATAATTCCGCAAATAATCTTCACTAGAACTGGAGTTATCTCATCACAGACCCTATTCAACAAATTTACCAACTATTTATTCAGTCACTGGGGTCAATGTCCCACTATTTCCTGAGTACGATGACAGTGAGTCCACAAGAATTTAGAAGCCGATCTGTATTGTAATAAAGGCTCAAGACTCAAAAAAGAAATACATAAAATCTACAGGCAGCTGAGAAGTCATGAAAGAGAGCTAGACTTAAAATCAGAAGTCGAGGCAATTCTCTACTTTTTTTTTTTTTTTTCTTAAGGAAACCGCTGTTGTTTAAAAGGGTTCTAATCCTGACAGGGCCCTTGTGAGAACCGAGGTGATGTGCGTGACAGAATCGTGTAAACTATACCAATGCAATGCCCTTCCGTAGAAGACTGTTTACAGTTGAGCTTAGAAACCCAAAGAAGACAAATTGAAAACGAAGCAATAACAGCGTTGCTGTTACACTGGCCTAGCTCTTTCCTGCGCGCACAACCAGGACCTGCGTGCTGTCACCAGCTTGAACCTGTAAACTTCCGTGGACACTGTTCTCGGATTCTGCCCGGGTCCCCAGGGCCCCCGAGCCAATGCAGAGCAAGCAGCACTGATCTGACCGAGATGCACGCGCTTTTCCCGGGTGATAAAAACGCAGCCCCGACGCAAACGCCTGAGCTTCACTTAAGGCGATGTGAGTTCTGCGGGATGGACACTGACCGCGCACCGGGCGCTCGCCGCCCGCAGGCCGCAGCCCCCGCTCCCACGGCTGCAGCCAGCTCTGCACCGTCCGCCCGCCTCCCCTCCTCCGCCCCTCACCGTCCTCGCCGGCGGCCTCACTGAGTTGCTGTATGTGGGCCTGAGCGAGGTCCCCCAGCTCCTCCACTCGCCTGGCCACACTGGAGCCTGCGGCCGCCATGGCCACAACAGGCGGGCGCGCCCCAGCACGTGACGGCGCCGGCAGCGGTCACCTGATCCCTGGGCGCCGGCGCGGCGTGGGGGCGGAGCCCGCCTGGTGGGTGGGAGGGGACCCTGGTTCCGGAGGGGTGCAGACCCGGGCAGGCGAAGGTCGTTCGGAGATATTTCCTCCTTCTCGGAATTCTCCTCCCTCCCATAATCCTGAGCGGCTAGACTTTAGGGGCGGGTGTGCCGTCGGGACACGCCTCTGCCCCGCCCTCCTCTAAACCAATCGGAGACGACCATGCCCCCAGGCTGAGCCAATGGGAAGCCAGCTCTCTCCGCCGGGTGCTGGGAGGAGGTGGGCAGCAGCTGGCTGGCGGGTGGTGGGCAGGTGGTGCGTGGTCCCTTGCTCACGCCTCCCTCTCCTGTGCTGCAGCTGTACTCAGTAGAGCCCGTAGGGAAGTCTGGAAACTTTGGTCTTGTAGTGAGGAGGTTGCCTAACTATAATCCGGTCAGAAATGGAAAGCCCGATGGCCCCCTTGTAGCTCATCCTAGTCGCCGAGAGGTAATTGGTGGGGAGCTCCAAACCCTAGTGGAAGTTGAGTGTCGCTTTTCTAAATCTTCATTTTAGCAGCGGGGTTTGTTTCATTTCTGATCTGCACTGGCTAGCTGACATTCAAAGTTCTTTAACCGTCTCGCGTTCAATAGTACCCACATTTTGCATTTGCAAACACTCTTACTGCTATACGTTTAGATTCATTGTTATACATCTAAAGCGCCCACTGTGTGCAAAGTTCATCCTCCACTGTGAGTTTCAAAGCCCTTAGTCTTTCATTTTGCATTCCCTGTTTTCAAGCCCATGATCAAACAAATCTTTAACTCAGTTTTTTCGTTTTACAATTTGACACCGTACACCTTGACAAATCTCCATTCTACCTTATTTCTTATGGAAGGGAGCGTTTTTATTTATTTATACTAAAAATAGGGAAATGGTGTGTTGTGGTTTATAAGTGAATCACCACAGTGCCTTTCTAACTGATGTTTGTAACACCGGTTTCCTCCTCCAATTCACCCTAAACATAGGGGACAGGAATCCTGTATTAATTCTGTCCTCAGTGCCTGGTACAGAATGCGTACCTGGAAAATGTTTACTAATTGAACAAAAACTCAACGTTATATTGTGAATATATTACTCTAATCAGGAAGCTGAAGGCCAGGAAAGTTGGCATTATATGACAACGTGGGCTACGGAGTCAAAACTAATGAGCATTTGACACCTCAAAATGTCAAACCTCACTGTATATTTTAAATAAAATTTACAATTCTACTGATTCATTAAACAATGATGAGCTTTCAGCAGGAAACATACTTGGCACTGGGAATTATTGCTCAACTGAAGGCTCAAGTGTGTGCATGTCCTCAGAGAGAGCTGGAAGGGACCTGTGAGTATACAGTACAGCCCTCATTTCCAGATGAAGAAACTGGACAGAATGCAACTATTAACCACTCCCAATCCTAAAATACATGATTCTGTGACTGGTCCAAGATCTTGCCAAAGTAATCACCTACCTTTAGAAGACTGCCCCCGGCCAAGGATATAGAGAGATAACAGCCAGCCCTTACCAATGCACATGAAAGAAAGTGTTTAAAGCCAGCAAAAACACTTCCTAGAAAGAAGAAATGCGAGGAGTTTTCTCCAATTTTATAGTTAGTTATTTTTATTTTTGGAAACCTACATGAATAGAAAAAATAAAATACGCTACATTTTAAAAACTTCTGAGAGAAAATAACAACTCCCTATGAATCTACCAAAAATACCTTCTAAAATAACTGATCTCATTTTTTCCACTTTCCTCCCCATATATACTAGTATAATGGATAAAATGCAATTATCTAAGAAGAAATTAACTTCTCAGGATGTTTATAAAACACAAAATCTTTTATAAATAAAGTTTTCGGTTGTCTCTGAATCACTAATACTTATAGCTTATGTCATTCTTGTGGAAATTTCCCTTTACTGCTTTATATTTTTTGTGTGGGTCTTATTTTCTCATATAAATTTGTCACCCTCCTGTGACCAGGAATTGAGTTCTATTTTTTTAAATTGCCACCAACAAACTTGCATATAATAGGACCTCCTTAAAGATTTACTTCTCTTTTCATTTAATGACCATTGTTGGGTCAGACACTATACTAGGCACTGGCACTATATCAGTAAATAAACATGATCACTACCCTCCTAGAGCTTATTATCAAGGGGGGGGGGAGGCAAAGGCATGATGTCACACAAATTAATATGTAATTTTAGAATTGTGGAAGATGTTATGAATAAAAAGGAGAGGAATATGATTTGATTTGAGATGTGAGAAATTATTAACACCTAAAGGATGAGTAAAATTAGCCAGGTGAAAGTGGGGGTGTGTATCCGTCTGGGGATCCAATCAGGAGAGAGGAACCACGTGTAATTGGAACAGGGAAATTTGATAAAAAGAATTATTAACTATAAGGTGGGGGGACTGGGACTGGAGTCACAATGGATTGGCTAGTAAGAAGTAACACGGAGGAAAAGCAGACATAAGGAATACCCTTGAGCTAGAGATCCAGACCCCGTGGAAGGAGAGCTCATGGCTGTGGGTGGCTGGATGACAGGGAAGACCCTGCACTCTATACCTGTGGAACTTGCTGGAACTCCACCCTCTGGAACTTGCCAGAAATCTGCATCTCCAGGGTGCTGGGAAAAGCTGCTCAGGCGAGGAGGCACTCTGCGACACAATTGCCCAGGGGGTGCCAAGGAAGCTGCATGTGTGCAGGAAAGAGCCTGGTGCCCGAGGAGCTGCCCACGTACAGGAGCCGCCAAGCAAGGAAACCAGACCCAGGAAGACCTTTTGCCTCCTGCGGTGTCTCTCTAGTTCCCTCTACTGACAACGCTTAACATGGTGTCTGCTGACAAAGGAAAAATACATTTAAAGGACCAGATAGATTTTTCACAAAACAAGCCAAAAAATAACAATAAATTGGGAGCTGAGAAGCAATAAGTCTAGAACCAGCACAGTGGAGAAGAGCATAGCAGGCACCGTGAACAGCATGTGTGAAGACTCTGCGTTTGGGGAGAGCTAGGTAGTTTGCAGGAATGAAAGGCCTAAGGCTGCTGCTGGTGTGAGTGCCTGTGTGTGTGTGGGGGGGGGGGGGGGGGGAGGGGAAGGAAGTGGGGAATTAGAGCAAGGTGAGGCTGAAGAGCACAGGTTATCTCCTGAGGTGAGTACCTCACTCACAACCATGGAAATGAACCCACAGGGGCAAGGTGGGCCCCCATTGACCATGTCCATATTAATTGACCCTGTCTTCTGGCCATGGTCAATTTATTTATTCAATTAGGTGGTCATAGGGACAGTGGAAATGGAGAGAAGTGAATCAGTTTGATGCACTACATGAGTAGAGCCAATAGCACTTAGTGACAGGATTCGATGTGAGAGGTGAAGGAGAAAGAGAGAGCAAGGGTAACTTCCAGGTTTCTGTCAAGAGCTACTTGGCCAATGGCAGGGCATTTACTGACTCAGAGGACGAACACACTGGTGAGGGAGACAAGCATTCAGTCTTACTGATTTCTAGAGGTCTTTATGTAAACCCAAGCTGAAGAAAACTTTTATCTAATGTGACTTTTTACATTCATCTGAAAAAGCAATTGGCAATTCAGTTTTTAAAAATACATTTCTCTTATTGATTTCAGAGAGGAAGGGAGAGGGAGAGATAGAAACATCAATGATGAAAGAGAATCATTGATTGGCTGCCTCCTGCACGCCCCCACTGGGGATCAAGCCCGCAACCCCGGCATGTGCCCTTGGCCAGAATCAAACCTGGGACCTTCAGCCTGCAGGCCGATGCTCTATCCACTGAGCCAAAGTGACTAGGGCAGCAATCCAGTTTTTGAGTTTGGAGAAAGAGAGGGAGAGGGAGAGGGGAGGGGAAGGGAGAGAACATAGGAAAGGGGAGGGAGGAGAGGGGAGTCTGAACCCCTATAGGCAGAATGGTAATTAAGAGCTGATCTGTGTAAAAAGAGCTTGAAAAATTAAAGGCATGATAATTAGAGGGGCCTTAAATAATAAGAACTATATAATTTAAGCTCTAGAATAAATTCATCCAGGAACAGAACAGAAAGACAGTTGTGCCGTTTAGGTTTTCCTGGTCTCATTTTATCTTACAAGAAACTCTTTCTCCTGCTCCGCTCCCCACAGTAATTCATCTTTTTCCCTATTCCATGGGCAGCCTTGTTTTACTACTTCTACTACTTTTACTACTTGTTTTACTACTTTTACTACTCCTTTAGCATTTTAAATACTATCCACATTACCTGCAAGATGTATCTGCCAAATAAACCAATTCTAATAGGCACGCACTATTGCTGCAACACCAGTTAGCTTCCAAGCTGTGTGCTTTGTTGGGGACATGACATCTAAAGATAGAGTACATTATTAGAAGTTCCAATCGTACCAATCTTAATAATCCTAATGCAAATTAACAGAACACATCGAAAACATTACAAGTAATTGCTACTTGACTTGCAAAGAATCCATTAAAAGCTACACTTTGATTTATATTACCGTTTTAAATCCCTAATAAGCGAACATTTTAAAACCATATCCACACAAAACCTGGATTACAACAGATCAGCTGTACTCGCTGTCTTAATGAAAAGCTTTGTACCAGAGGAATACATTTGGCTGCAACTTAAATTTTGGCGGTAGTCAGAAAACAACTGAAACAGTGAGGAAGAACATGTTTTGGAAGACAAATCCCAGAAGCAGCACAGGCTGCAGGGCTGACGTGAACCAGAGGCCCAGCTGCATTTCCCAGCAAGTCTCTGGGCTCTGCGTCCCTCCTGTGTTGGCTTTGTCCTTGGCCTGACAGTGAAGGGATGGCAGCCTTTCCAGGCCTGCTGGCTGAGGACACAATGTCAGAGGAGCAGAGAGGCAGTGACTGCCAGAAGCTCTCACAGAATCATTAGGAGACCTTGTCCAGAATTTCAGATCAAACGTTGGTTTAATCTGGTTGAACACACCTGGCCCCAAACCAATTACTGATCCTGGGTCAAAATTGCCTTATGCTGATCAAATCTGTACCAGGCAGGATTCTCCAAGTACACACACGGTTAGTACTTGATTAGATGACTGAATACTATAGCCTACCCGAGTTGACACATAAAACTATACCAAGTTCAAGTTCCATTTCTGAACCTGTGCAGAGTGTGCTGAAGAAGGTTGGATATGGAAATCTGTACAAAATTGGGGTTCTGTTAACAGGTAGAGAAGTGGATGCCAAGTAGGCAAGCAAAAATCTCCACTACAAGTATGTCGTAAATGAGCCCCATTACCTGTCATCTCTACTGTTCACCCCCAAATTGATGACTTATATTTATAACAAAGAGCATTTTCTCATGTTCAAATTGTGACCATATTAGAGAGTTGAGTTTGGAAAGTGAACTTAAAGGAGGTGCAATGTTTTGAGAGGCAAACACACCTTAAAAAGGGTTTCTTTCAATTAAACACTGATCAGTGAATTCAGATTAGATTTAACTGTGAATTATAGAAAAAAACAACCACCCTGAGGCTTAAAGACAGTAAATGCTCATTTCTTCTCCAATTCAAGAAGTCTGGGGGTGGTACATCCAGTCACACAGCACGCCAAGGTGTCGGGGAGTCAGACTCACCCATGAGTGGTTCCCTTCCCAAGGCTTGCTCTTGACCGCCAGTGGCTGGTGGAGCCACTGTATTCATATTCCAGCCAATGGGAAGGAAGAAAGGGAGATCATGTTCTCTCCTTTCATGGAAGTTTCCTGGAACCTCAGTGACCATTTCCACCTCCGTTCCCCTGATCAGAGCTTAAGCACAAGGCCGTTCCAGGCTGGAAAAATGTAGGCTTTCCTCCAGGCAGTCATGTGCCTCCCAGGGTGACCAGCTGTCCTGCTTTTCCTAGAACTAAGGGCTTTCATAACACCTAGGATTTCAGTGCGAAGCAGTTGGTTACGGTAGTTTTCTTACTCTGGGAGGAAACAAGAATGGATATTGGCCATCTCTGCCACTACCACCTGGGGCTCTTTTGTTGTAACGGACAGGAAATTAGACCTAAAATAGCTTAAGCTAAAAATATACGTGTAATCACTTGTTAGCTGATGTAACTGTCAAACTGAGACCAAAATAAAGTCATGAGAACGAGGTCCCTCAGAACTCCCTTTCCCCTGCCTCTGGGCTGCTTCATTCTCTAACAGGCTGGGCTCCTAAGCTCACACTTAGAAATTGTCAGAAAGAGCCTTTTCTTCCCTAACCATCAGAACCAAATGGAAGAGCCTGATCCTCACTCATCTGAATTCGATCACGTGCTTAGCCCTGAGCCCATCACTGTCCCCAAGGCCAGGCTGAGGTCACCCACACCCTTGGAGCAGGTGGGTCCATCCCACCCAGACTATTCGACATGCGAGAAGGGAAAGAAAGGTTGCATTTAAGAAGCTGTGGATACTATTGTCAGGAAAAGGGTGATTGGAGGCTGCTCAGTCGCAAAAACACAAATGTCTGCTGCAGGTGGTACCTGTATGGTCCCTAATCCCTTCCCCGTGGCTACCATGTCTGAACGCAGCAGTGCCGTCCGCTGCCGAAAGGAGCATTGTGCCGTTACACAGCCCACGCATGCGCCAGAAAAGAGTTCCAAAGAGCCCCCTGCCTGGCTTCCCTCCCTCAGTCCCTCCCATCCAGTCCGGATGAGAACTTCAGATTCTTTAAGTCCCTCAGAGACAATTATCCAAAAGGCCAACACACTCTTGCCTAGTTAATTTGGCCACATTTTATACTTTAACATTAATGATACCATGCGGACAGTCTCTGTTGCTTTTCTCAGTCTTACCAAATTTTATGTAAGCTAAGATATATGTGTGTATACATACACTGTATCTTCAGTTCTTTGCAGTTCTCACCCAGTGCAAATCATATTGTGCAAAACTGACATTCATTTTAGAGGATATCTTTAGTAAGCGGTTTCCTAGCACTGAAGTGACACTATTGTCATAGGATATGTTCATTTTTTTACTACACATGATGTTTTTGCCATACACAAAAAAGATATCAGACACAGGAATAAGTTAGTGTTTTATATGCTGCTATGTTTCTCGGATTTTTTAAAAATCCTCACACAAGGACATGCTTAGAGAGAGGGAGAAAGGAAGGGAGGGAGAGAGAGGGGGGGGGGAGAGAGAGAGAGAGAGAGAGAGAGAGAGAGAGATTGATGTGAGAGCTTTTTTGCTTCTTGGTGCACAGGACAACACTCAAACAACTGAGCCACTCTGGCCAGGCAATATGCTGCTGTGTTTCAATTAGGTGTGCCAGAGGTTCTTAAGGACACTCTGTTGTAAAGTCATTAGCTGATTTCTGAGGTAATCCACTTTTATTGTTAAACCAATATTTATTTATACAAATAACCTGGACTATTAGACTCACCTTATCACAAATGGCTTCAAACATTTCTTATCAAGGCAATTCTACTGACTTACTCTGAAAGCTGGACCGCATGACTCTCCAGGAAGCCTGAGTACTGCGTAGGAGACCAGGATGGTTTAGAAAGACACGGGAAAGACATAGGCCCCAACCCTTTTTTCAGGTATTTAGATGGAGGTGAACATTTTTAGAAAATAGACTTATTGCTCTTGTAAAATGATTTGTGCTCAGAATAAAATAATTCTGAAATGCACAAAAAAGAAAGCAATTTTCACTCAATGTCTTCCCACTGACAGATAACCACTATTAGCATTTTACACACCCATACATATATAGTCATACATTTCAATACACATTTAAACACATCTTCATGAATCTCTGTATGCCTATATATACATTCACATTTTAATAATTTGCATAAATGGACTCATACCATATGCGCTCTCTATAACCCTTTCTTTACTCAGCATTGGAGAGTACACAATTTTATGTGTCAATAAATGTAGATCATCATTTTAATGATGTTAATGAAGAAAACCACAAATAGATAATTTTATAAATTCTTCGCACCACAACTGGAGTGATATTTTATAAAGTTCAAGTCTGATCAGTTTACCCTTTGATTCAAATCTTCAATGGCTTGTTTTTTTGTTTTTTTTTAGGAAAAGGACAATTCTTCCCACGTTTCAAGGTCCTATACCCAATCTGTCTTCCGTCCACCTTTACTCATTCTGGATTTTATTGTCAAGCTAGGGTTTTGCATACATTGTTCTCTCTAACTATGTTGTCTTCCCCGCCCCTCCAACCCCCTGCTCAACTAGCTAACCTCTGCTGAATCTTTTTTTTTTAAATATATTTTATTGATATTTTACAGAGAGTAAGGGAGAGGGATAGAAAGCTAGAAACATCGATAAGAGAGAAACATTGATCAGCAGCCTCCTGCACACCTCCCACTGGGGATGTGCCCGCAACCAAGGTACATGCCCTTGACCGGAACCGAACCTGGGGACCCTTCAGTCCATGGTCCGACGCTCTATCCACTGAGCCAAACCGGTTTTGGTGATTCTTTTTTTAAAATATATTTTATTGATTTTTTTACAGAGAGGAAGGGAGAGGGATAGAGAGTTAGAAACATCAATGTGAGAGAAATATCGATTCAGCTGCTTCCTGCACACTCCCTACTGGGGATGTGCCCACAACCAAGGTACATACCCTTGACCGGAGCTGAACCTGGGGACCCTACAGTCCACGGTCCTATGCTCTAACCACTGAACCAAACCGGTCAGGGCATCTGCTGATTCTTAAGGACCCAATTTAAAGACAATTTCTACAGAAAGTCTTCCTCGAAACCCCTCTCCCCTTTATGTTTATTATGCACTCTCTTAAAACTGTACTTCTCACTGACCATCCCCTGCATAAGAATGGATGAATTCTTGTTCAGTCTTAATCCCTACCAAGAGGTAAACTCCATGACGTCAGGAACCATATCTGTCTGTCTTACTCACAACTGAATCCCTAGCCCTTAAGCAGTGCCACGTGGAAGGAAGTGTTAACGAGTATCCACAGACTAATTAGTCCAGAGACTGATGACATAGCAAACTTTTATAGAACAGTCCCCTACTGACACTGTATTGTGTTTTTTGTGTTATAAAAATCACTATTTTTAATTTATAAAGAAATAAACGCACACGTATAACATGTATGTATGTATTGATGTACATGTGGTTCTCAACTTTAAAATTCATTCAGGTGAATCACACACACAAACAAGTCTGTAGACCACTACTTTGGAACATGCAGGAAATAAAGACAGTGAAAAGTCATAATGATCACAAGCTATTGCTAGGAAAACAATTTTTCTCCAAGGTTCTTATCCAAAGTGGGAACTCAAGCTTGTCTGTTAAAATCCACGTGCCTTTCCCTGACGTGGGGTAGGTACTAAGCTAGCTCTCCACGCTGCACCCCTCCTCTCAGTGTTCTCCTGACTGCATTCCAGGGAGTAGCACTTCAGGGCTTTCAGAGTGCCTATGTTCCAGAACTAGGCACTAGATCAGGCAGTTCTGCCGTCATGTCCTCGGTCAGGAGTGTTTGCTTAGGCATCCGCAAGTGCAGCTGCAGGGCACGCCTGAGCAGAAAGCCACGGGTGTACAGGAGGCTGGACAGCGCAGTGTTTCAAGTCGCCGTTCCGCTGGCTGATGCCCATTAGTGATTTACAAGTGGGGAGGAGGTAAGATATTATCTTGATTGATTCTTTTGTTTGCCAACTGAAGAGTTTTACTTTCACAGAAGGCGGCCAGCAACCCTCATTCATCTATAGAGAAGTACATATTCCACGATTATTAGCGCTGTACCATTCTGAGCAGCCAAGGGAAATATTAGTGTGTGGTGTCAACCACAGTACCTGCCTGCTCTTCCGAAACATTGCCTGGATTCCCAGATTGAGATTGGGGGCCGGGGGATGCTTTCTACTTTTACAAAATATAAAAATAATATTTTGTATAGAAAAACGTATTTTCTGTATGAAATATATGTATGTCTATTTTGTGGTAAGAACACTTAACATGAGATCTATGCTCTACCAGATTTTTAACTGCTCGATACATCATTGTTAACTCTAGGTACAGTGTTGTACAGCAGATCTCTGGAATTTACTCATCATGCATAACTGAAACTTTATACCTGTTGAATGCCAACTCCTCATTTCCCCCTCCCCTGAGCTCCTGGGAACCACCATGCTACTCTGTTTCTATAAGTTTGACTTAGAAAAAGATAAATGTGTCAAAAAAAATCCTTTGTTTTATTATATACTAGAGGCCCGGTGCACAACATTCGGACCCGAGGGGGATGTCCGACTGCCGGCTTTGGCCCACTCCAGGGGGAGCGGGCCTAAGCCGGCAGTTGGACATCCCCCAAGGGGTCCTTAGTGCTACTGTGGAGGCGGGGGAGGCTCCCACCACCGCTGCTGCACTCACCAGCTGAGAGCCCGACTTCTGGATGAGCTGCGATTCCCCTGTGAGAGCGCACTGACTACCAGGGGGCAGCTCCTGCATTGAGTGTCTGCCCCCTGGTAGTCAATGCACGTCACAGTGAACAGTTGTTCCCCTGGTTCAGTCATTTTGCACATTAGGGTTTTATTATATAGGATTGACTAATCAAAAGAGTTTCAGATTTAATTCCTGTTTGACTATTTTAGATACCTCATATAAGTGGAATCATCCAGTTTCTGTCCTTCTGTGGCTGGTTTATTTCACTTAGCTTAATAACCTCAAGGTTCATTCATGTTGCAACCCATGACAGGATTTCCTTCTTTTGCAAGGTATGATTGATTATATCACATTTTCTTTATCCATTCATCCATGGATGGACATTCAGGTTACTTTGACATCTTGGCTATTGTGACTAATACTACAATGAATATGTAAGTGGAAATACCTCTGAGATCCCAAAATGCATATTTTGAACTCACACTAGAACTATGTGATACTGCTTTTTAAAAGTTCATTAAAAGTTGTACAATATTTTAAACAATGCAGGAAAATACCCAAAGTCCTGCCCTAGTCATATTTTTTTCTCTCATTGTTTGAATGGTCTTTTAGTTTGGGGCCTAATGTAAAAATATATTAACACACAGCTGTGATCATTACATAGCACAATTTAAATTCTGCCTTTTACAATTATCCTAAACATTTCCACACATACTTAATTTTTCAATGGTGGCATAATAATCTTTTAAAATATATTTAGTAACTCAATCAACCTGGGTTGTCTTTTATATTTATCCTGATAAATAAAGATCTATTATTTTTTTAAAATTTTACAGCAAATTGTCCTAACCCCAATTTAGGGAGTAGTTCATCTTTTTCTACTGCTTAAAAAGACCATCTTTGCCATAAATTATTCTGAGGTCTGCCTCCCAACTGCATCATCTGGTAATCTTTAATATGTTAAAATCAGAGCTACACCACAATTGAGTGTACATGCTACTGCTTTGTTAGAGTTGATAAAATAGTTGAAATATAATTTCAAAACATAGTATTTGTTGAACCCTAAAGTATTTCTGAAGGCCCTTAAGGTTAGATGGTTTTCTGAGCCTGGGTTAGAAAGCTCTTGGATATAATCAGATGCTGGGTTTTGACTTGCAGCCTATGAGGATTTCTCAAAAAATTTTAGGATGAGAAGAGATTTGGACCTGGCTGGGTAGTTCAATTGGTTAAGAGTGTCTTTCCAATGGGACAAGGTCATGGGTTTGATCCCTGGTCAAGGCACATATAAGATTCAACCAATTAATGCACAAGTGGAACAACAAATAGATGTTTCTCTTTCTGTCTGTCTCTCTAAAATCAATCAATAAATTAAAAAAGAAAAAGAAAAAAAAAGACCAGATCTGTATTTGAAATGATAATTTTAAAAGTGGTTAACTTAGGGGAGAAAGACAGTTCACTTAGGAAGCAACTGCAATAATTCCAACAAGAGAAATGAGACTGAAGTCCTACATTAGGGCAGAATGAGGGAAACTGGGGAGCAGGGCCAGACACTCATAAAGAGGAAGGCGGAAAGGTAAAAACAGTCTTTAAAACCATGCAGACAAAGTTTTGAATCCTGATGTTTTCCAGTTTATAAAAATATAGAAAGCATCTCAGAAATATAGGGTGTCCCAAAAAATGTATATACACTTTGAATAATTATTAGTTCCAATGCATTAAATCTGAAAAGAAAGAAACATCAATTGAGCTATCAGAAAAAGGTGTGTATTTTGGGACACGCTGTATATGTATTCACAAGGTAAAATCTTTAAAAATATTTTCAATTGCAGTTGACATTCAATATTATACTAGCTTCAGGCATACAGCTTAGTGGTTGGAGATTAATATAACCTACAAAGTGATCTCCTGGATAAGTCTAGTATCCACCTGGGACTGCACATAGCTATTACATAATTATTGACTCTATTCCCTATGCTGTACTGCTGTACTTTACATACCATGACTATTTTGTAACTGCCAATTTATATTTATTAATCTCTTTACTTTTTTCACCCAGCCCCCCCCCCCCCCCCCCCCAAATCAGGCAACTATCAGTTTGGTCTCTGTATCTATAAGCCTGTTTCTGTTTGGCTTGGATAAAGAAGATGTGGTACATATATACCATGAAATATTGCTGAGCCATAAAAAAAAAAAAAAAGAAATCTTAACATTTACAACAACGTGCATGGACCTAGAGGATATTATGCTAAGTGAAATAGTCAGAGAAAGACAAATACCGTATGATTTCATGTTTATGTATGTGGCATCTAAAAAGCAAAATAAATGCGCACACAGGAATACTCTTTGAACACCTGAATAGTCCAAATGGACACTGAACCAGACATGATCCCACCACTGGCCAATCACAGCTCTCCTGAACCGCTTCACCACCATTGGCCAATCACAGCTCTCCTGAACGCAGCATCGCAGGAGGCCACAGGGCAGGGGATGGCAGAGCTGGGACCTGAACCCAGCCGCCTAGCTCCAGAGCCCGTGTTCTTGACCATTTTGCTGTCAACGTTTGATCCCGATATCGGGTAAATTCATCCTGTGAAAGACAAGAGGCAAATATAGTTTGGAATATAAAGGTGATGTGCCGGAAGGAGGAAAACCAGAAGAGAGGGTCCCCTTCTATGCCAGCGAAGAAGCATGGGAGTTAGATCTTCAAGGCAGTGGGGAAACCATTGAGAGCTTTCAAGTAGAAGTAACATGACTGACCATACTTGAATGCCTACAATATCACGAGGGTGTTTTTGCTCCTTTAAGTTTCCTTGGAACCTTAACACAATGTTCATTTTCATTCCAGGAGTTGAGCCTTCTCCAACAATCTTATGCACTTATTTTACTCCACCCCCTAAGAAAATACACAAACAATTCACTTTTTAATCCACTGAACAAATATTAAAAACATATTTTTTTCCATACAAGGCAGTGCTTCCAAGAGTTTATGAAAATAACAAGCTTACAAAATAGGTATATTAGGGGATGATGATTTGCATTATTAAACAAATGCTTAAATTTAGATACATGTGAAATTTCAAATTTATGCCTTTCAAATCCACTAGAGAAAAATTATTTGTCCAAAGAAATTTCTTTTTCACATATTAAAGGACCATGGTATGAAAGGGAGCATTCATACTTCTTTTTATGACCCAGTTAAAAACTCCTATTACTAGTTAAACCAGTCAAACCACATTTGAGAAATAAGCCTTCATATATCCTCAATATCAACCTGGAGGAATACTCCACCAAATGTGAAGGCAGGATGTCCTTCTTTCTTTTCTTTTCTTTCTTTCTTTTCTTTCTTTCTTTCTTTCTTTCTTTCTTTCTTTCTTTCTTTCTTTCTTTCTTCCTTCCTTCCTTCCTTCCTTCCTTCCTTCCTTCCTTCCTTTCTTTCTTTTTATGTCCTATTTTTCAATAATGAGAGATGATGCTAATTCATCATATTTTAGGAGAATTTAAATAAAAAGCCCTCAAGTTGAGAATGACAATTTACAGGTGTACTAACTCTGGCACATTGCCTGTATTCATTTGATAGAAAGGGATATATATATATACAGTATATACATACAAATATTTATATACATACAAACTTACGTACATATAAATATATTAGATATGCCATAATACATGTTATATATAAAATAATACAAAATAAACCTTCCTCCTTGTCTGTCTGGAATCAGACCTTTTGCTTAAAAGCTTTAAATTCAATTCAATCATCCCACTTTTTAAAAATGTGGAAGTTAAGCTCTACATGATTACATAAAGAAAAGCTTCCAGAATATGCTATACTTGCCACAATTTACCCTTCCAAGCAAGGAGGAACTATTCTTGCCAGTTCAGAAACATTCAGATAATTTTAAAAAGTAGATTTGTACACAGATGAAAATGGAAATGGCTTTGTGGAACCAGGAGGGACGTCTGTACAGAAGATCTTTCCTGCCATTTGTTCAAGGTGAAGATCCTGACATTTTACTTAAAAAGTACAAAAAGAGCTCATAAAGTCATCAAAGACTAGTACAGCATGTTTTGGGCATAGAGTGAAGAGCCTGATTTTTCCATGAGACGTAGAGTCACACAGAGTACAGGCTGCAAACGTGGGTCTTTCCCTCTGGAGGAGCACAATAAGAGCAGCCAAGAGCGAGTCATCTGACCGGGGCCAAAGCTGCCAAGGCCAGTTTCCATTTCATGTGCTCTCCGGACGGGCGAGAGTGGAGAGCGGACCCAGTTGGGATCACCAGCTTTGTCCCATTCTGTGCTACGCCACATCTGTTACATGCTGTAGTAGGCCTTGCAAGGGGACTTCAGTTCAAATACCCGGATTTCCCTCCTAGCCAACTTCTGTTGAAAATATAGGACATTACTAAGTTAATTTCTTCTTATGTAATTGGATAGTCTAACTTGGCATTCTGTTCCCTTAAATTATATTGGCGGGGGGAAGGGAGAGTTCAAAGAACACCGTGAAAGGGAAGTGCTTTTATGGACACTTTAAACTGGACTGTGTTTGGTCATTGCCTTAGTTTACCTGCTAAGGAAGCTAAGGTCGCATTTAATGATCTTATTTGCTTTGCTTTGGTTCAAAACGAACAGCCATATTCCCAGGACTTGGTCCCCTTAAATAGAACATTCATTGCGTTTCCACTTGGTCCTTCCACTCTAAGTGCATAGAGGGCCCTGAAGAAATCAGACTTGGCCCTGACCGGTTTGGTTCAGTGGATAGAGCCTCGGCCTGCGGACTCAAGGGTCCCGGGTTGGATTCCGGTCAAGGGCATGTACCTTGGTTGCGGGCACATCCCCAGTGGGGAGTGTGCAGGAGGCAGCTGATTGATGTTTATTGATGTTTCTCTCTCATCGGTGTTTCTGACTCTCTATCCCTCTCCCTTCCTCCCTGTAAAAGAATCAATAAAATATATTTAAAAAAAAGAAAAAAGAAATCAGACTTGGCTCATGTCCTCAAGGCGCTGGTGGAAAGGGAAGGCTTGGAGAGAAAGAAGCAAGTGCCATGCTCGTTCACCATTGCACCTGAGTACGACGCCTCGCATTTGCTCACTGAGTATTTATAACGGGGCCAGAAGCTTTGCATGAATTACTTTACGTAAACCTTAATGACAGTTCTGAGAATAATAAGCAATCCTAATTCGGTTTAGAAAAGTTATGGCACTAAAATCAAAGGAATCTACACCTGTAGGTTTGCATCTGCTGAGTAATCTCTGGGCTTTCCGGGACTCCAGGCTCGAAGATTTTGAAAAAAAAAAAAAAACACACACAAAAAAACAGACGTGGATGATGGGGCAGAGTGGGGAGATGTCGCAGAGGCCCAGTCCTTCTCTGGTCCCCCTTGACCAGGGACAGCCTTGACCAGGCCTGCCTGGTCACACCGCATGGCAGATGGCTCTTGACAGGTCATCAGAGCAAACTCGCTACACAAACCAGGGCCAGTGTGGGGAGAGGCGACTGAGAAACGGAAGACTTGAGAACGCCGTGTAGATGGGTGAGGGAAAGGAGGGGGGCGACGTGCCAGGCGCTGACTTGGAAAAGCAGCAAGTGACAGTCCTGCGCCGCCCGAATGCCAGGCCCAGACTCAAGCCTGACCTTGGGAAAGCAGACGCCGTGCCCCCCTCCATGCTAAACTGTGGACCAAGGGGCTAGGGTGGCAGAGCGCTCGCCAACAAGCTGCTTACCCGGAAAAAGAGCGAGCCGGGCCCCTCCCCGCCGCCGAAGGGGGCGAGGCGCGCAGCGCGGGAGGACCCGGACGTCACAAACGCGCGGCCGAGCCTCCAGCCCGCCCCCCGCACCTCCCTCCCCTTCCTTCCAGGGACGCGGCCGCCCGCAGCCTCCAGCATCCGGACGCTC
Source organism: Plecotus auritus (assembly GCF_963455305.1). Classification (NCBI taxonomy): domain Eukaryota; kingdom Metazoa; phylum Chordata; class Mammalia; order Chiroptera; family Vespertilionidae; genus Plecotus; species Plecotus auritus. The sequence continues at coordinate 168,948,880 of NC_137774.1, forward strand.
CCGCCGCTGCCTCTCCGCCGGGCTCATCATGGCACCTCTCCGACTCCTCTGCTCCTGGCCACGTCTCTGCGCGTCGGCGCGCGGCTCCTGGGGCCCCCGATCCAAGGTAAAGTGCATGTGAGGTTGGTCACGGAAAACCGCGGACGACACTCGAGTGCTGCCGCGTTTGCTCCCCGCGGGCACCCGCCCTCTCCAGCCTGGGCTTGGCACCGAGGCGCCGTCCCCGGGGCACGAAGATGCGCCGGCGCCTCCCTGCCTCGTTGCTCTTTCGGGTCCAGCGGTGGATCGGTCCTGCATGCGCTCCCCCGAGGGGCGAGGCGAGGCTAAGAAGTGCGCGGGAGGCTGGGAAGGGGCGAGCGGGCGCGCATCTCTGCTCCCGGGCAGCCGCCTGAGTGGGGTCCGGCCGTGGAGCGCACGGGTTTCCGGAGCGGAGGGCGGCGGCGGCGGCGGGAAGGTGTGCGCCCTGCACTGGGGATCTTGGGGCCCAGGACCCGGGGCCGACTTGGCCACGGCTCGGGCGACTTCCCGCCAAGGGGGCGGGTGCTGGGCGCGGCGGGGACGCAGTGCCGAGCCCACGCTCGCCTCCCCTATATGGCCGGGCTGCGCCGCCCGCGCCGGGGGAAGCGTCTACCCTGCCGAGCCGAGAAGTCGGCCGCGGTCCCGCCGTGGCTCCCTCGCGCCCTTCGGCCCTTCCCCCGACGCCCCCAAGGGATCCGGGGTGGAAGATTTCCGTCTTCAAAGCCCTTTGGCATCCTTGTTCCGCCGTTACTGCCAACTCTCCGCCGAGTGGTGTCCCCATAGTTGCCTCTTGTGTGTTTTGGCCCCGAGCACTGTCCCAGCTGGGAAGCCCCCGCTCAGGTGACTCCTGTCTGGAGTCCTAAGAGGCGGGAACTGGGCCGGAGCACTGGGGCCAGAGGGCGACTTACCTTCGCTATCTTGTAACCATGGGAACCGCTTTCTAGAAAGGCAAACGGAAAAGTGATGTTTTTACTTAGTAGCGTATCACGTGAGTGTTCTGAGCTTGAAAGCGCGCCTTGCTCACTGAGAACTCCTGGCCCGGCCCACGCCTCCTCTATCCTTCCCGCACCCAATATCCGAGAGCAATAATTGCAGAGGGCCCCTTGGTTAGATGCTCGGGACGATCTAGAACTGGAACGTTTTACCCCTAGAAGATGCTTCTTGGGAAGCATTTTGGTCATGGCAGACAGCTTCGGATACGTGAGGCGTTATTCAAAGGGAGCTCGACCTTCAGCCAGATTGCTGCGGGTGCTGCAAGGCATGCAAGAATGCAAACCACTATAGGGAGATGCCTTTGGGCCAAGGTCAAACACATTCCCCTCTTTCGGTGATTACTTATTTACCTAAGTGTAATTTACTCATTTTCTCGCCTTTAGGTATATCATTAAACCATGCCCAAGCCCAGGAAACCTCTGCTTGGATGGCTGAGCTACACACTATGGGTTTTGCAGTATGTCATTGAAAGTTCCTATCGAGATTCAGACTCCCACGTTCACGTTTGCGTATCATGCTCTAACAACACCTGCTTCCCAGCGTTCCTCCAGCGCTTGGCACTTAGGAAGTGCCCATTCTGCTTAAATCCTTGCCTCCTACTTCAGTTAAGTTGTTACACGTGTACTTGCTTAACTTCAGATGTGTACATTGGCTTAACCGGATGCGAGTTTCTTTTTGGCAAGGACCGTGTATGCTTTATTCCCCATCTCTCTCAACGTTACACACTACCCTGCATAGACTAGCTATGCAACATATGTTTATTACATTGATGGGAGAACCCTTTAAGTAGCAGTCTTGAGAATTTTTCTGGTAAACATAAGCAACAAAACGAGGTAGTGTCTTTTAAAAAAAAATTATAATAGGCAAGTCCATAAAACTTGAACGTGCATCAGAATTATCTGGAGGCTTTATCAAACAGTCTAAACAGTCTCTCCACCCCCTTCCCCCCCCCCCCCCAGTTTCTAATTTAGTTGGTCCTGGGTGGGGTCCCATAGTTTGCATTAATAAAGTTCCCAGGTGATGTTAAGGCTGCTGGTCTGAGGACTGCCCTTTCAGAACCAATGGCAAGAACTTAGGTTAGAATAGACTATCCGAAGGTACCTTCTCCATTACTACTTCAGAGGGAGTATTTAGCACTATTTTCTCTATTCCTTATAGAAAGTTATTACTGGGGGAAAAATTAACACTTTAGCCACCTCTCTTCCTTGTAACTGTCGTTCCCAGACCTTTCTCCAACCCCAGACTGCTGAGCTGCAGTCCTTCTAAGGTAGCTTACTGGTCGACTCCGCCTGGAGGTCACTCAGCACTTCAGGCTCTTCTGACTCAGAAGGAACCAGCCACATGAGGCTTTCCCTTGCTTTGTTTCATTTTCTTTATGGTTAACAGACCAGTGTCCATCCAGTGTGTCAGCTTGAAAACATTCTCTCCTCTCCTCTCTCTACCTCTAGTTGATCACTGGTGTCACGTGTACTAATTTTGTAATTATTTGTAATTATGTAGTGACTATTAGCCTTGCTGGTGTGCAGGTTTCATCAGAGCAGGGACTATGCTTGTATGGTATTTTCTTTAAAGCACTGTCCCCAGTATTTACTATATTCCGTACAAAATAGGTATGGATGGATGAAGGAAACAATGAGTTCCCCTGCCACGTCCCCAATGTAGGTTTTCATGTGAGAGCTCTGACATCTGTCTGCTTCAAAAGCTTTGCTGTTCTTTCCTCACGGAGGGAGGAAGTTGAAACTCTTTCACGTGGTCTTTAAGGCCTTGAACAGCCTGCCTCAGTCTCCCTCTCCGTCTCCAGCCTGCTCTAGCCTCTCTCCATGGGCCCCTTTCCCCTCTCTGCACCTTGACTCATGCAGCTGCTCCTTCCTGGATTCCCTACCGCATCAGTGAGGTAGCTTCTGGACAGCCCCTCAGCTTCCTGGCGCACCAGGCGGGAAGCATCACTCCGTCTGCGCTCCTTCTGAGTGTCGGGCATCGCACCTGCATTGGAAGAGAACATGGGTGTCTCCTCGAAAGCCAAGGCTGCCACTGCTGGGAGAATTGCCTGGTGTTAGTGACTCCCTGTGAGCGCCTGCCTTGTGATGTATTCATGTCCTAAGTGCGGACTTGGTGGTGTTTTGTTTAAGATGAACATTCCGCCTTGGGCACACTGGCTTTGTGTTGGACAGTTGAGAGGAAGGAGAGCTTGCCACCCCATATATGCCTTTTTTTGGATATTGATTATTTGAAGCTGGTTATTTTTAAAGAAGGACTCAGGAAAAACCTTTGACCTCCCCCCTAACTGCCTGAAAGACTTTAGATAGAGGACCTGCTCCAGGAAGGGAGACATCTGACAGAACTATAATGTGAGCTAGTGTGTGAAAGACAGGGATGTGGCAAGGCCTGTTTGGTCAATGTCCTGTGTGGGTCTGACTGTTTAAAGATGGCCCAGCAAACATTTATTTACCAAATATATGCTTTTCCATCGCCATGTGAATTGCCTTCTTGCCCTTTGATGTCCCCACTATTCCTTCTCTTTAGCTCAAGATAGCTTGTAAGCCTCAGCTGCCCAATTTTTCCTTGGATCCCATATTGGAACCCCCATATGTACGTGATAAATTTGATCATTTTCTCCTATCTCATGTCAATTTGATGATCAGAGCAGTCAAAAGAACCTAAAAGCGTAGAAGGAAAATTATTTTCCCTCCCCTGCACAGCTAAAGCATGTCAGCCCCTCCTTTGGCAATGGCCAACCTCATCCTTGCAAGTCTGCGGGTGTGTGTATCCCTGCGTGTTACTGCCTGTTCCTTCTAACAGGGCTCTCCTCGCCTCTCCATGTGGCCTCTCTTCCCTGCTTCTGTTAATCAAACTTGGATACTGAAGTGGGCAGTATCCATGTTCCTATGTCCTGACTTATTTAACTGGAAGGTGACAAGGTAAATAGCTGGGTGTACAGTTCCATATCATTAAGATAAAATGTATTGTAAAATGAAAAAGCAGTGTGCTTTTTGGGTTTTCCCTGAAAGGTCTTCCAAATGGAGTGCATTTTCATTAAGTTCTGGAGTATTGAGTGGCAGGAAAAAGCGAAATTTAGGGGCAAGAAATATGGCAGAAGTGGTTTGAGAGGAAAAAGATTCTGGATTGGGAAGTCATGTGATAACATTTAGGTTCAACAGTGGAATCAAACCTCAAAGGTCAAGTGTAAAAATGGGATGTAGAGGGCAAAGGGTATTTGTAGACAAAGTTTATCTTAAGGAGAAATGGATTAAATATAAAAATGTTGCACTGTAAGAGTTTTGATTATTTCTTACACTTCAGTACCGAGTCATTATTATTTAGCTCCCCCAATAGTATTAGCAGAAATAGTGGTAAGCCTTAACTGGTTTGGCTCAGTGGATAAAGCATCGGCCTGTGGACTCAAGGGTCCCAGGTTCAATTCCGGTCAAGGGCATGTACCTTGGTTGCAGGCACATACCCAGTAGGGAGTGTGCAGGAGGCAGCTGATCCATGTTTCTCTCTTATTGATGTTTCTGACTCTCTATCCCTCTCCCTTCCTCTCTGTAAAAAAAAATCAATTATATATATATATATATATATATATATATATATATATATACACACATACATATATACACACATAAAGAAATAGTGGTAATAATAACATGGAAATTTGCCAAAGAGAAGAGAGTGGAAAAACAAAACAAAATACATTATGGGAACATAAAGGAGGACTTGGGGGTGGGGAGATTACCTCACAATACATAGATGTCAAAGCTGAACAATTTATTATTCTTCATTCTTTTAGGTAACTTATGAAAACTCAAAGGTTCTCTGTTTTTATAGCAGATGGTGCTTGGGTCTTTCCATATCATTGTTTTGGTGTTAAGAATATATTAGAAGGTAGAGGTCATTTTGAGAGCAGCTTACAGCTAAGGGGAAAGATAGGTAGATATTATTAGAGGCCTCCTCCCCCCGCCTAATCTTAGAAGGTGTTGGCAGTACTCCCTTTGACTCAGAGATGGGGAGTGTGGCCCATTATGCCACACCACTGGTTTCTCAACCATCAGATATCAAATGTCAGCATAACATGGATAATAAATGACAATAAATGCTGTCAAATGAATGTATGAAAAATGAAAAAAAAAACACAACTTTGAGTGCCTGTAGAGTCTTCATTTTTCTGAGCTCTCCTCACAGTCCCTGGAAACATAAGTCACCTTTTTTTTTTTAATATGTTTTATTGATTTTTTACAGAGAGGAAGGGAGAGGGATAGAGAGTTAGAAACATCGATGAGAGAGACATCGATCAGCTGCCTTCTGCACACCTCCTACTGGGGATGTGCCCGCAACCAAGGTACATGCCCTTGACCAGAATCGAACTTGGGACCTTTCAGTCCGCAGGCCGACGCTCTATCCACTGAGCCAAACCGGTTAGGGCAACATGAGTCACTTTTACTGCTTTTAAACTCTTGGTTATCAGGATAAATGTGAAACTCTTGGGTCTTTTCTAGAATACTTTTGAGGGCCTGGCCGGCATGGCTCAGAGGTTGAGCGTTGACCTATGAGCCAGGAGGTCATGGTTCGATCCCCGCCGGGTCAGGGCACATGCCTGGGTTTGGGCTTGATCCCCAGTGTGGGGCGTGCCGGAGGCAGCTGATCAATGATTCTCTCTCTCATACTTGATGTTTATCTCTCTCTTTCCCTTCCTCTCTGAAATGAATAAAAAAAAAAAAGATAAAAATTTAAAATAAAATACTTCTGGGGAACTTTCTGGGGGTGTGGGCCCAGCTCCTCATGATTTCTGGCTGGCATGAAGACATAATTATCTGCTGAAAGAAGGGATTGGAGGCCCTGCCCAGTCTATGCTGCGTGAATCTGAAGAGCTCTCTGGGTCTCAGAAGAAACAAGTTTTCTTCTGACTTCCTCTCCACAGGACTCATGTTTCTGTCTGTGGATAAACAGTTCAGGGCGATATCACCCCCTGCAGACACATCTTTCATCTCCTTCCTCTCCTCCTGCTAAGGCTGGACTCCTCACTGGATATTGTTTGCAGGAGATCTATGTGAGAAAGCAGGACACTCAGAAAGGTTTGTTGTGTATAAAGAGTGAAATAGAAGTAGAAGAAGATCGAGGACTTTGAAAGACCACGGAGAATTGTGGTGGTGGAAGGACCTTGTGCTGGAAGGCGCAAACCCGGGGCCTGGCCCTGCTTCAAAAGTGCTGGGGACTTGACAAGATCTTCCAAAGCTTTCGAAGCGTGACCTGCGAAACGAGTTGGTTGGATTACATATCTGTGTATTTTTCTCTCGTTTCTAGGAGATATCCTCAACTCTATTTTGCCCCCTGTTCACCTATTTATTCAGGCTCCAAACTTTTAATTTCCAAGATTAAAAATATATTTGTGTGTGTGTGTGTGTTTAAAACAGAATAAAAAAATTCCTTGCTACTTGAAGATAAGGAAGACAAGAAAGCCCTTTCCTTTCTGTCTCTGCCTCCACTTGCTCCCTGCGTTGGGTGATGTGCCAGCTCTACCTCATGCCCTACCTGACCTTGACCACGGTTGAAATGTAAAGGGACAAAAGTCATCTGTGTGACCTCTACCTCTGAAAATCTCATTTGACTTTCAGTATAGTTCTCTTTAATAGGCTTCTGTACTAATTAACACTTTTTTCTAAAAGGAGTTTTTAGAGGATGAAGAGAATGCTATTTTATGCTGTTACCTTACCCCCACCAGGATGTCTGTCTGGGAGGCTGATTGGCAGTGGACTTGTTAAGATGACCACATGTCAGGAGTCAGGTGTCATTTTCTCTCCTTCCTCTTTTTAGGTTGAGTATATGATGAGACTAAAGGAGAGCTTTTATATATATCTAAAAAGAGATGTTGAGCATGAGTGATTGCTTGCAACATACGGGCTTTCTAATTTTCCTTGTCCCTATTGTGGATGAAGTATAAAGGCGGAAACAGTTTAAAATGGGTTTTGAAAGCTGACGAGGTGATAGTAATTCTAGCCATGCCTCCCTTGCAGGTAATCATTTGCTACTTTTCAATAGCATCCGGAACTCCAAGCCCCAGAGGGGGAGGAGTGAGGAGTCATTTTGTGAGCTGTTCTTTACTTGTTCCTTTAAGAGGCATTCTGTTACCCAACATTGTTGGACCAGGTAGTATTGGTCATGCTGTACTTCCCTGAGAGCGGCAATCATGTCTTAATACTGACTAGATTGCAGTCAATACCACAGTAGTTGGCCTATAGTAGGCTCTCAGTAAGCACCTGTGGATTGAATGGAAGGTTGGGTTACTATTAGAAATCAATGCTTGATGTTGCCATTATTCGGAATTTGAGTGCTAGTATCTGGGCCATCTATTTTTGTGTGGCCACGAATATCACTGCATTGTCCCTTGTATAATAGAAGACATAGATCATGAGGGGACTTCCATGATAATCTGGATAGAGTATGTCTCTTCTACTCCTTTTTATTTATCAGTATTTATTTTAACTAGAGGCCCGGTGCATGAAATTCGTGCATGTGGGGGTGGTGTCCCTCAGCCCAGCCTGCACCCTCTCCAATCTGGGACCCCTCAAGGGATGTCCGACTGCCCATTTAAGCCTGATCCTACTGGGATCGGGCCTAAATGGGCAGTCGGACATCCCTCTCACAATCCAGGACTGCTGGCTCCCAACTGCTTACCTGCCTGCCTTCCTGATTGCCCCTAACCGCTTCTGCCTGCCAGCCTGATCACCCCCTAACCACTCCTCTGCCAGCCTGATTGATGCCTAACTGCTCCCCTGACAGCCCGATTGCCCCTAACTGCTCTCCCCTGCCCGCCTGGTCACCCCTAACTGCCCTCCCCTCCAGGCCTGGTCGCCCCCAACTGCCCTTCCCTGTAGTCCCAGTCGCCCCCAACTTCCCTCCTCTGCCAGCCTGGTCACCCCTAACTGCCCTCCCCTGCAGGCTTAATCGCCCCCAACTGCCCTCCCTTGCAGGCCTGGTCCCTCCCAACTGCCCTCTCCTGCTGGCCATCTTGTAGTGGCTATCTTGTGTCCACATGGGGACAGCCATCTTTGACCACATGGGGGCTGCCATCTTGTGTGTTGGAGTGATGGTCAATTAGCATATTACTCTTTTATTAGATAGGATAGAGGCCTGGTGCACGGGTGGGGGCCAGCTGGTTTGCCCCGAAGGGTGTCCTGGATCAGCGTGGGGGTTCCCTTGGGGCATGGGGCAGCCTGGACGAGGGGCCTGTGGTGGTTTGCAGGTCGGTCACACCCCCCAGCGACCCAAGCGAAGGCCCTGGTATCTGGGATTTATTTATCTTCTATAATTGAAACTTTGTAGCCTTGAGCAGAGGCCTGGGTCGGCCAGGAAGCTTGGCTTCCTCCATCGCCGGGGAAACCCAAGCCTCCTGCTCGCTCCGTGACCACAGCCATTTTTGTTGGGATTTATTTATTTTCTATAATTGAAACTTTGTAGCTTTGAGTGGAGGCCTGGGCCGGCCAGGGTGTGCAGGAAGCTTGGCTTCCTCCATTGCCAGGGAAACCCAAGCCTCCTGTTCGCTCTGTGGCTGCAGCCATCTTGGTTGGGTTAATTTGCATACTCGCTCCTGATTGGCTGGTGGGCGCGGCTTGTGGGTGTAGCGGAGGTATGGTCAATTTGCATATTACTCTTTTATTAGATAGGATTTTTAATTTTTATTGATTTCAGAGAGGAAGGGAGAGAGGGAGAGAGAGAGAAAACATCAATGATGAGAATCATTGATGGACTGCCTCCTGCACACCCCCACCTGGGGATGGAGCCTGCAACTTCAGCATGTGCCCTTGACTGGAATTGAACCTAGATCCTTCAGTCCACAGGCCAATGCTCTCTCCACTGAGCCAAACCGGCTAGGGATTCATTCCACTCTTAAGATGAACTACTTACAGCCCCACTCTTTCAAAGAGGCCATAGTGAAACTGTCCTTGTATATATAAAAATTGAATAAATTGCTATGCATGTAAAGTAAAGACATATCGCCAAATGATGATTCACTTCAAATGTTCTTTAATGTTTTAGGGAGGCATTTGCTCTTTTTCAACCAGCACGTGTCGCCATACCAAATTTTACAAAGATCCCGTGGAAGCTGTAAAAGATATCCCTGACGGTGCAAAGATCCTGGTTGGTGGTGAGTAATAGTGTTGTTTTCCTTTCAATGGCGACACCCTGACTGTATAGGGTTAAATGATAAAGTGGGGCAGTAGTCCATATGCAGTTAAGTGCGAGAAGAATGATGTATAGTCGTATGAACACATCATGCTTGGCTTTATACTCATGAATCGAGGGCCGGACAGTGATGCCTGGTGCTGTATATTGGTGTCAAACATTTGGGAACAGCTTTATGTCTATTATCGAGTTGCTGAGATACTGTGCATTTTGCTTATTAGGTCTCATATGTGCTTATAGATTGTCTTTTTTTATTAAAAGAGAATAACACACATTTCCCTGAAACAACTTTCCTCTCTTCACAAACGGTTGATCTTTTTGGCTTCTTACAGGTTTCGGGTTGTGTGGCATTCCAGAGAATCTCATCGGAGCTTTGCTGAAGACCGGAGTCAAAGGGCTCACTGCAGTCAGCAACAATGCAGGGCAAGTGCACTTTTAAGACCATTGGTTTGAAGAGAATGACAATTCTCCATGATATTACACAGTCTATCAACGAAATGAAAGTTTTCCCCCTTAAATGAGCAATATGCTCCTACATCAAAAGATAGTGTTTAATAAGCTCAGGAGTCGTGGTTCCATCTATTCAAATACTTTCGGTATCATACTTTTTTTGTTGTTAATCCTCACCCGAGGATATTTTTCCATTGATTTTTAGAGAGAGTGGAAGGGACGGGGAGAGAGAGAGAGAAACATTGATGTGAGAGAGACATATTGATTGGTTGTCTCCTGCATGTACTCAACTGGGGCCAAGAATTGAACCTGAGACCCTTCAGTCCGAAGGCCAATGCTCTATCCACTGAGCCAAACTGGCTAGGACGGTACCATACTTCTTAATCATAAGTAAAGGAGACTTGCATAATTTTTGTATCTTAATCTGATGTGCTTCTATTTTAATTTCAAATATACTGTAAAGTTGAAATATATATATTTTAAATAGACTCTTGCATTTTAAGAATTAGAGATATTTCTTTATGTTGTATGTTATTATGTTGTATGAGATGTTCCTTTATGTTGTATGTTATTGTATGTTGTATCAGGAAAGGTGGATGTCAACTTGCAATCTGTTTTAAGTCCTTTCACTGGGTTATGCCATTACTCTAGATCCATGGTCAGCAAACTGCGGCTTGCGAGCCACATGCAGCTCTTTGGCCTCTTGAGTGTGGCTCTTCCACAAAATACCACGTCCTGGGCAAGTCTATTTTGAAGAAGTGGCGTTAGAAGAAGTTTAATCTTAAAAAAAAATTGGCTCTCAAAAGAAATTTCAATCGTTGTACTGTTGATATTTGGCTCTGTTGACTAATGAGTTTGCCGACCACTGCTGTAGATGATATGTAAGGAATATCATTAATCATTAAAAAGGTCGCTGGTCTTGGTGGAAGGAGGAGGATACGCAGCCAGCACTTAAGACAGTACGATCGCATATCAAAACGGTCAACACTAAGCCATAACATTTTAATAATGAATGACATGCACTTAAGGTATATTTAGTTATAAAGGAAAAAGCTATTTTTATACGAAATGACAAATCATGAGCTCTCTGTCAATCATGAAAAACTAAACATCTTAAACAATTTTTTTTAATTAACTAAGTTTGCAGTTTAGCCTATTATAAATGCAGCTTAGAGCAAATAGCGCAGGTTATTTAGGATATAAAACTGATCCTACGTTTGTGCTCATTTTTCCTTTGCTGAGTTTCTTTATGTCATTATTTTCATCTGGAAGGTTCTCCCACCTTTTCTCTGTGTATCCACATCTTTCCCATTTTTCAGAATTTGACTTAAGTTACATATCTTCAAAGAAGCCCTATGCAAGTATAAAACTTCTCTTGCCCCTTTCTGAATTCCTTTGGAAACTTTTAGCTTTTCTTTGTATCCTGAATTGTATTTATCCTCTCCGATACACATTGCAGGCCGATCCTGTTACTCAGACTGGTTTTCTGTCCCTACTGTGTGCTCAGAGTCACTGAATGTCAGAGCTGGGCAGGGTTGTAGAGCTCAATGTTCAGCTCCCTCATGTAACAGGGAACTCATCTGTAAATAGGGAAGTAACATTCATGGTCACTTGATATTTCTTTTTTTTTTTTTAAATATATATCTTTATTGATTTCAGAGAGGAAGGGAGAGGGAGAGAGAGATAGAAACATCAATGATGAGAGAGAATCATTGATTGGCTGTTTCCTGCATACCCCCTACTGGGGATCAAGCCCCGAAACCTGGGCATATGCCCTTGGCTGGAATCGAACCAGGGACCCTTCAGTCTACAGGCCGACGCTCTATCCACTGAGCCAAACTGGCTAGGGCCTCTTGATATTTCTTAAGCACATCCGGTGCCCTTTGAGCTGGCTTTGTATTTATTAAACATACTTTTGGTGACCAGTACTTTGTGGGTTTTCCAGATAGCTCAGTGCTTACAAGGCTGGTGTAATATATGAATTCTTTTAAAATATATTTTTATTAACTTCAGAGAGGGAGGGAGAGGGAGAGAGTTAAAAACATCAATGATGAAAGAGAATCATTGATTGGCTGCCTCCTGCATGCCCTTTACTGGGATTGAGCCCGCAACATGGGCATATGCCCTGACTGGGTATCGAAATGTGACCTCAACCACTGACCCACACCAGCCAGACAGGAGTTCTTGATGCAGAGTGGGTACTGATCACCTACTTCATGGAACACAGAAGGTACTTTGCAGGCGCTGATGCTCCTGATTAGGGAGTGTAAACCCTCAGTCTGCGGCCGTGAGGGCTTTTTCTGGGCCATCTGAGTCAGATGTATGAGAAAAACTTAGTATTGCTTCAAAGGAGAGCCAATGACATGGTTTGAAATATTGGGTAAATGGAGAGAATCTGGAATTAGAAGTAATCATTATTTTCTCATTTAGAAAAAAACTCTTTTTATGGAAAGATCTGCCTGAATTGGAAATCTTTGCAAAGCGCAGGACTCCTGATGGTTTTTGTTTCATTTGTTTGTTTTGAATGATCAGGAAGACCTGTGGCCCTGAGGCACCACTTACCTTGCTGTGGAGTAGCTTCTATTAGTCTAGATAAGATAAACCCTCTTTGGGGATCAGTTTGATGTGGATTGATTAGGAAGACAGGAAAAACTGACAATGTGCCTTCCATTGATTTTTGGAAGACTTTAACATATGAATTGCAGGCTCCTGTGAATCCAAAGTTTCACAACAAACTGTGTATCAACCAGTGAAATCGCAGTGCCAAGGAAAGAATGCATGTGTCATACTAGTAATGCCCTTTTCTTCATGACAAGGCTGTTTACCTGATTATTGTTCTTGAGGCGGGGGTGGGGGGGTGGGGGGTGGGGGGCGGGGGGTTTAGACAACTCCAAGACCAGCCCCAGTTCCATGTGGGAGACTAACAAATACTACCTGGTGATAGATGTGCCTGTGCCTGAGAGTACAGTGCTGTCACCTGGGTACAGCGCTGTCCTAGCCAGGGCAGGAGTTCTGTGAGGGCCTCTGCAAATAAGATGGCTGGCTCTGCACTGCTGATGTTGAACCAGGAGACTCCTTTGCTTTCCCAGATCTTCTTTGTTGAGTCAGCTGTGTCTCTGGCGGGCTGAAGGGAGGTCTAGGTCCCCTTGACTGATTGGAAGCATTCCCCTGGGGTATGCCCTTGAACTTGTGTGCTCAGCTCACAGAAAATTTCATGTTTCCCATATAACTATGTCATCAATCAACCTTTTTGTCTGAAGACAGCACTTTCTTTTAATACTCTTGGGATGATCAGAGTAAGAATAACTTGTGTAATGAGATTTAAGGATGTCTAAAATGGAAGTAAGCAAGAAGTAGTTTGGTAAATGGTTGCAATATCATTCTTATCAGAGCTTTATTTTGACCAGAATAGCCAGTTCAATGAGATTTCAGAAAATGAAAATCAGTTTCATAAATATTTGCAGAACATGAATGAATGTATCTCTTTAACTCATTCTTGGATTTAGACTTCTTTAATCACTCACATGTTTGGGACCTGAGTGTGTTGCGTTGGAGGGAAAAGGTTAACTCTCTCTGGGTAGGTATGTTGCTGGTTGCTAAGGGCAAGCAAGAGTCACTCTGAAAGTTCACCAGAATTACCTTTACTACAAAAGCTGCAAAATGCTTTAATACATGTTTCTCCAGGAAAATTAGTATGTTCCTCATTTGCAAAAGATCACGGATGTCTCTCTTCTCTCTTATATTGTGAGGAAGGGTCTTGACTTTTTCACTTTGTATTAAAGGCAAGAAAGACACTTTTCTTAGCTGCCTCGCAGCGTGTTTGGAGGCATACACTCTAACTGTGCGCCAGACGGGCAGTCGCCTGGCTGAGCATCTTGTGACCTGCTTAGTTGCTATGCCAGGTCCTAATCCAGAAACAAAGTAAAGAAAAAAAAAAAAAGAAAAGCAAAAAACAAAACCAACCCAACAAATACACATGGTTTCCAGAGCCAGAGTCAACAAATACAGAGAGGTCATCTTCAAACAGGGCCAAGTTCAAGTGTGTAATGCGTTGAAAAGCCAAACAGAGACCCATGGAAAAGTGGTTAGGAAAATCCCCAGGTCAATGAATGACTCAGTGTATTCTGGTTTATGGTGTGGAGTTGTGCGCTGGGAGGGAGTTCAGATATTTAATGCTGCAGAAAACAAGTGGGTTACATCCACCTTCGTGGGTTATTTTATGTTATGAGGTAATTTAGACAGGGATCCAGAGGATATCTGTGGGACGCTCATATTGGGTAACTGAGGAAAGCTTACCAAAGGGACTGTGTTTAGTGCAGTGGTTCTCAACCTTTTTAATGCCGCGACCCTTTAATACAGTTCCTCATGTTGTGGTGACCCCCAACCATAAAATTATTTTCGTTGCTGCTTCATAACTGTAATTTTGCTACTGTTATGAATCGTAATGTAAATATCTGTGTTTTCCAATGGTCTTAGGCAACCCTGCTAGCGGTTCTCAACCTGTGGGTTGTGACCATCGGAAAACACAGATATTTACATTACGATTCATACATAACAGTAGCAAAATTACAGTTATGAAGCAGCAACGAAAATAATTTTATGGTTGGGGGTCACCACAACATGAGGAACTGTACTAAAGGGTCGCGGCATTAGAAAGGTTGAGAACCACTGGTTTAGAGGAATGGTCAGGACTCGGAAAGCGGCCCCAGTACCAGCAGCCTGGGTACCAGCAGCCTGGGTACCAGCAGCCTGGGTAAGCCGCAGAGCTCAGCAGCCCTGTGCCTGGTGGAAGGAGGGGAGGGAGCTGTTGGGACCTGGAACAAAGCTCTAGGGAGAGGGCTATCCAGGGTCTGCAGCTTAGCCAGGGAGTGAGCCAGGGGAATACAGATCCTGACATCATTCTCCTCCCACCCCATCCTCCTGATGGTGCTTCCCATTGCCTGGACCCCATCAGCAGTGGCGGACCCCAACCGGAAGCCAGAGGGCAGGGCCCAGGATTCAGTCCACACAGGTCAGCCAGCCCCAGCTCAGGGCAGGCTCAATGGATGTGGGGGTGGGGGACGCAGGGAGCAAATAGAAAATTTCTGGCATAAGGACTTGATGATGCTCATTTTTATTAGAGAGGAGCCAGGGAGGAGGGGGGAGTGAAGCAAGTCATTCATTTGTCAGTCGTTCAACAGTTGTTGCTCTAGTGCCCGCTGTGTATTGTGCATGCAGCCAGGTGCTGGGGGTGCAGCCGTGAACCAAACAGGACAAGTTCTCTGCTTTTGTGGACCTAACCTTCCCATGGACAGAAGCAGGCAATAAGTAGTAAACAAAGCAAAATAAGTAAGATTCCAGTGTGTTAGAAGGTTACAGTGCTATGCGAAGAACAAGAGCAAGGGGGATTGGGAGCATGAAGGTGGAGGGCAGGTTTCGGTATAAGATGAGTGATCCAGGCAGGACTCTTGGAGGGGCAGATTCGTGAAGGAAGCGGGGGGGCGTGTGTGAGCCATGCAGCGATCTGGGGGTGCAGTTTGGAGACACAGACAGGCCAGCGTGAAGGACCCAGGGCAGGATATGAGTATAAGGAGGCCAGCAGAGGCAGAGCGGGAAGGACCTGGGAGGAGTGAGGTTGAGACAGGACCGGGCATCCCATCACATGGGGCCCGGCCACCCCAGAGACCTTTGCTTTTTCTCTGAATAAGGGAATACCATTGCAGGGGTTGAGCAGAGCAGGACATGACCGGACATTTTATTTTATGCCTGTATTTTTGGCTGTCCTTTGGCGAGTAGGATCATAGGGGGCCAGGAGTAGCAGCTGGGAAGGTCACTGCGGTGTGCAGGGAAGCGTGTGCAGGGAGGCGACGGTGTAGGTCACAGAGGAGGGAGAGAGACAGGCTCAGATGCTGCATAGATTTTGAAGGTAGAGTCAGGATGTCCCCATAGTGTGTGAAAGTCAAAGATCACCCCTTAGTTTGTGCTGAAGATCTCTAAGGATGGGGGTGCTGCCATTAGGTGAGATGCGGCAGGCTGCAGGTGGAGCTGAATTTAAGGGAACAGAATTGTTAAGTGAGGGCCTCCTTAGGTGTTAATTAGGAGTAGGTTAAAAATAAACCAACCCAACACAGCATTATGTGTATGAGAGTGTGCCAAAGAACTAATTTTCCAAGAGACACTGAGACTCTTTAGTGTTTGGGCGCCATCTAGTGGATAAGTGTATTATTAATCTTCAGGGAATTCTCCCCATATGGCAAAAGTACATTTGAAAATACTTGTTATTTAGGCTCTAGTTTTCTTTTGAAATAAGTGAGAATAAATCATGTGGCTGTTTGTTATACCCATGAAGGGTGTGGGTGAGAATGTTATTATATTCTGTATTGGAAGGCTGGGACTATGAAACAGATTTAGAAGAAGGTTGGCAGTCAGCTGTCACCTGGATTACTTTGAAGTATTCAGGTGTCAGAACTGCCTGGGGGAGGTTAGGAGCTTGGAAGTGATACATTTTGAAAAGTAGGAGATTGTCAGTGAGTGGAACTGCCACTTGTGTACGTGAGGATGGAGAATGGAATGAAGATGGAGAAAAGGTCAGGAGAAATGTCAGTGGTTTGTCATACGGGTACCATACCTTCCTACTTACCTCCTTTCAAACAACTGGATGTCACTAATGACCGATCATCAGACCTGTGCCCTTCCACTGTTTCCCATGCCAGGGCCAGGATTCTGGAGTGGGTCTTCATCATTCACTCTGTATCTGTGATACAAGGAAAATATTCATAGTTGCTTATATAATTGGGTCCATATTTCAAGAGTGCTATTCTGTCTTTTAAATATGAAAATGCTCCTGACCCCGTTCTTGGACAGAAAGATTTTCTCCATCTGAGCCTTCCTTTGGGGCCAGTGCAGGTTAAGGACAGTGGCATTACATTTATGCCTGGGTCTGAAGCGTAGGGCAGGGACCAGTCCATCTCTTGCTCATCTTCTGATCAGGATCAGGTTTGGCTCAGTGGATAGAGTGTCGGCCTGCGGACTGAAAGGTCCCAGGTTTGATTCTGGTCAAGGGCATGTACCTTGGTTGCGGGCACATCCCCAGTATGAGGTGTGCAGGAGGCAGCTGATCAATGTTTCTCTCTCATCGATGTTTCTAACTCTCTATCCCTCTCCCTTCCTCTCTTTAAAAAAGCAATAAAATATATTTAAAAAAAATAAAAGAATGGAAGGGGCAGGGTCGGACTGTAGGATTGATGTGGGTTTGAGGACTGGCTGGTGTCACTACCCAAGATCTTGGGGAAAAAAATCACTTAACTGTTTTGAGCTTCAGTTTCCTCAACTGTAAAATAAGGAAAGGATAGCCACCTGGCAGGGCCCTTTGGGTGGTGGGCGGCTGAGAGAGAAGGTGGGTTCAATGCCTCGTAGATAGGATTCCTTTAAATGAATACAATTGCATGTTTTTCAATGTAAGTGACATTAGTGTTTCATCAGATGGCCCTTTGGTTGTAAGCTGCTTGCATTTTCCTTCCAGGGTTGACAACTTTGGCTTGGGCCTTTTGCTTCGAAGCAAGCAGATAAAGCGCATGATCTCTTCCTATGTGGGAGAAAATGCAGAATTTGAGCGACAGTACTTATCTGGTGAATTAGAGGTAGAGCTGACACCTCAGGTAAGAAGATTCTCTGCTTTTCTTTCACAATACTAACTTGTTTTAAAATGTATCTTTTTCCCCTAGAAATGTCTTTGTGCAAGACGGGTAAGGCAGAGAGAATGCTATTTTGTAGGTTCCACTTATTAATTGCTGGAATCGAATATTTTCTGTTGCTATGCAACAGAAAAAGGAGGTATTTCTGATGAAAATCTCTAGGCAACAGGATAAATTTTAAAGTTTGGTACTAGAATGTAAAGTATACTAGAAGCATGCAAAAGGACTTGCTGAAATGTTTGAGGGTTATCATAAAGATCAACTCATATGGATCTTTACATTATAGGTGGAGATACCTTATCCTTCATTTTTTGGAGCTATTGAAAATTAGCCTTGTATATCTTTTGCATTCCTCCTTATTTTATCAGAGGACATATACATGGGAAAGGAACTTCCTTAATATTTATTTTTTTTAAAACAATCTTTATTGTTAATATTACAGATGTTCCTCCCCCTCCCCCCACTTAGCCTCCCTCTACCCAGGTCCTGCCCCACCCCAGGCCTTTGCCACCCTATTGTCTGTGTCCATAGGTAATGCATATATGCATATAATATCTTTGTTTAATCTCTTCCTGCCCCTCCACTCCTCTTCCCTCTGAGAATTGCCAGTTTGTTCCATTTCCATGCCTCTGATTCTATGTTATTGACCAGTTTATTCTGTTCATTAGATTTCTTATTTGTTTACTTTGATTTTTAGATTCAATTATTGATAGGTATGTATTTGTTGCCATTTTGTTGTTCATATTTTTTATCTTTTTCTTCTTCTTCCTCTTCTTAAAGAATACCCTTTAATGTTTTATATAATGCTGGTTTGGTGGTGATGAACTCCTTTAGTTTTTTTTTCTTGTTTGTGAAGCTCTTTATCTGACCTTCCATTCTAAATGATAGCTTTGCCAGGTAGAGTAATCTTGGTTGTAGGTCCTTGCTATTCATCACTTTGAATATTTCTTGCCACTCCCTTCTGGCCTGCATAGTTTCTGTTGAGAAATCAGCGGACAGTCATATGGGCATTCCCTTGTAGATAACTAACTGCTTTTCTCTTGCTGTGTTTAAGAGAGCATTTTAATTATGATGTGTCTTGGTGTGGTCCTCTTTGGGTTCCTGTTGTTTGGGGTTCTCTGTGCTTCCTGGACTTGTAAGTCCATTTCACCAGGTGGGGGAAGTTTTCAGTCATTATTTCTTCAAATAGGTTTTCAATATCTTGCTCTCTCTCTTCTTCTGGTACCCCCATAATGGAGATGTTGGTATGCTTGAGGCTTCTTACACTATCTGCATATTTCTGGATTCTTATTTCTCTTTGCTCCTCTGGTTGGGTGTTTTTTGCTTCCTCATATTTCAAATCACTGATTTGATTCTCAGGATCCTCTAGTCTACTGTTGAATTCCTGTATATTATTCTTTATTTCAGTCAGTGTATGCTTAATTTCTGACTGGTCCTTTTCCATTTTTTTGGCATTCTAACTAAGATCCTCGAAGGTCTCATTAAGTCCCTTGGAATTTCTAGAAGATTTTTGAGTAACCTCATAACTGTGGTTTTGAACTCTATATCCAGTAGTTCCCTTAATTCTATTTCTTTCATTTGTGCCCTGTTTCTTTGTCTCAGCATTTTGGCTGCTTCCCTATGTCTGCTTCTATGTATTGAGTAGAGCTGCTATGTCTCCTTGAGTTGGTAGAGTAGCCTTGTGTAGTAGGTGTCCTATAGGGCCTGGTGGCTCAGCCTCCCCAATCACTTGGGGTGGGTACTCTAAATGCACCCCTTTGTGGGCTGTGTGCACAGTTTTGTTGTTGTTGAGCCTTGATTGCTCTTGGTGTCACTGGGAGGAATTGACCTCTAGGCCAATTGGCTGTGAGGACCAGCTGTGACTTCAGTGGGAGAGCTGCTGTGCAGGAGACACCCTTATGGAGCAGGATTTGCTTCAGTGGGGCTTTGGTGCTCACTGAGTCTGCCCCTTGAGTGTGTTGCTTATGGATGTGTAGAGTTGTAATCTGGTATGGTCTGACACTGACCACTGGGTGCACTGGCTCTTGGGTCTCCAGGGAGGAGTAAAGTCAGCTGCTGCCTGGAGCCACTCAGCAGGAGCTACAGAGAGATCTGCATATTCCTCCTCTTTGTATCGGGTTTGGAAGTGGCCACATGAGGCCCAGCTGTGAAGCAAGGCAGGCTGGTGCTGTGCCCAGTCTTGGGCCTTTTATTGATAGGTTTGGGGCTCCCTGACCCAGCTGCAGCTTGTCTGAGAGATTTTAGCCTGAGCAAGGACAAGTCATTCATATGCAACAGCTGCTGCACACAGCTTGGGTGGGGTTGTAAAATGGATGAGGCGGGGTCTCAGGGAATCAACAAGGCGGAGCAAACAGAAGCTGACAGTCAGCCCTGTGACTAGGGAGGTCCCAGCATAGAAACAATGATCCCTGTAACACCTCTGTCTGGAAGAAAGCCACCTCCGAGTTCCTGCCCCGATGCCAGACAATCCAGTTCCTCCTTGTATGTGTCTGTGTTCCTCAGAGCCTCACCCTGGCACTGGAGCTCAGAGGAAGCAAGACTTTGTAAGTTCAGTTTGTGGTGCTGGCCTTTTAGGAGGAGCAGCTGGGTCTCCAGCAGCTTCTGTGTCACTGAGCCCCAACCCACACTGGTTTTTACAGCTTATAATTCTTACTGCTTGCAGGGACTTCTTTTCCCAGCTCTGGGACCCTGGGATGGAGGTCTGGTGTGGGGCTGGGACTCCTTGCTCCTCCTGGTGGCCTCTGCAGAGACAATCTCTCTCCCGATTAAAAAAGCAGCACACGTGGGTGCCGTACCAGCCCGTTCCATGCTTCCCCACCTCCTACCAGTCTCAGTGTGCTTTCTTCTTTACTTTTCTAGTTGAAGGGCTTCCATTCAGCCAGCTTTCTGGTGGTTCTAGATGATGGTTGTTCTGTATTTTAGTTGTAATTTTGATGTGGTTGTGGGCGGCAGTGAGTACAGGCGTTTGCCTACGCTACCATCTTGGTCTGAAAAGCTTCATTAATATTTCTTTTACATTCTTTATTTAAGCTGAAGAGGTCAGGGTCTCCCTCCTCAATGTAGTGGCAACTTGTTTGGTGGCCTGAGAGTCAGGAGGGCGTGTCGATGAAGTGTTGGGAATCAGGGCTCCCTTTGGGGTGGACGTGGGGCTTGGTGGTTCCTACAGAAGTCCTGCCTGCAGAAACATTCTGTTTTCGGGCTCTTGCCCAGTGGGACACAGAAGGAGTGAAGTATCAGGGTGGGTGGACATAAAACACATTCTAAACCAGGGCTGGTTTGAGGACTGAATTTTTGTGCACGTTGGTTACTTAAAATACCTGGAACACAGAGTAGAATCATTTCAGTCCTTTGGATAGGGTAGAAAAGAGTTTTATCTATAAATATTTTCAGTGAAGCCCCAAAGCCCGCCCTTCCCCAGAATATCCCACGTGCTTGAATGCCTCAGTGTTTCAAATGCTAGTCATTAGTCCCTTCTTTGAGTTTAGGCCCCAGTTAAAGTAGAACATTGATTTCAGTTTGGGACCATATTAACACCCTGCCATTAATACCTAACCTCATTCTTACTACTGATTAGCCATTTAGCTGTCCAGCGTGACCAGGATGTAGTTGGACCGTAACCACAGCCCTCAGTGGTGGAGAGGGTATTGGAATGTGCTGTTGGAGTTTATTGCCCTCTGGCAGACTCAGTGGAAAGGCAGTTGGAGGTGGGAGGGAGCTGGGAAATCAGGTTTGACATCATTGGTACCCACCAGGGGGATGAAGGTGACCAATGGAAGATACAAAGAAACTTTGCCTACAGCTGTTTCTCCTCTGAAACAAAATTTGAAGGACTCTTGGCTTTTAAAAACCAATTTACAGAATAAGACCTGAAGCAGGGAGGCATGGAACAGACTGACATACCTTGATGTGGGGATGGGGGGATAAGAAGAGATAAACCGAAAAACTTGTATACTTACAGGCATAGCCCATGGACACGGGCAATAGCAGAGTGAAAACATGGCGGGGAGGGGTAAGGGGCTGGGAGGAGGGAGTAAAGTGGGGAAAAGGCATGATATCTGTAATACTATCAACAATAAAAAGTATATTAAAAAATAAAAATAAAATAAAAACCAATTTACCTATATGTTGTACTTTGGATTTTTCCTTAGATAATATTGTAGATCAAATACTTAATGAGAATGGTTTAGAATAAATTCTAGATAAGTTTGAACATTTTATATTATTCTACAATAATCATTTATTATTACTGACGATAAGATTCAGGTCATGCCTACATATAGCGCACAGTAAAACCCAGAATTTATTTTTGTGTTTTTTAATATATATAGTTGAAGTTACATGTGTCAGATTTGAAAACTTATTTAAAAAGAGTGCAAATAGACTGATGTTGAACATGTTGTCAAGAAGCCAGCAGGCACCATGGAAGCTGAAAGCGTGATTATGCAAATAAGCAGTTACATGTCGTGGATTAAGAGTAGAGAGGCTGCCCTGGCTGGTGTGGCTCAGTTGGTTGGGTGTTATCCCATGCACTGAAAGGTTGCCAGTCTGATTCCCTGTCAGGACACAGGCCTGGGCAGCAGGTTCAGTCCCCAACTAGGGTGTGTAGAGGAGGCAACCCAGTGATGTTACTCTCATATCGATGTTTTGCTCTCTTCCTCTCCCCTCCTTACTCTCTAAAAATCAATGAAAAAAAAAAAACCACTAAAAAAGAGAAAAAAATAGAATAGAAAGGTTGTTATCTAGAGAGGCAGTAATGGTTTTAAATTAATCTCCTAGCATATGTTGTTAGTGAAATACACCAATTTACCATGCTAGGTACCGCTTGGAATGGTAATCCTTTAGAGGGTAGGCACTGTGTCTGAATGCTCCGTGTCCGCGTGTAGAGGGTTGCGTACTGACCTTGGGTGTTGCTTGCTCACCTGTAGGGCACACTTGCAGAGAGGATTCGTGCCGGCGGCGCTGGAGTTCCTGCCTTTTACACCAGCACAGGCTATGGGACTCTGGTGCAAGAAGGAGGGGCACCGATCAAGTACAACAAGGATGGCAGCATCGCCATTGCCAGTAAGCCACGAGAGGTAGGACGCGGTCATCCAGTGACCCCCGACCCCACTGTGAGCACAGGGTTCTGGTGGCTCATTGGGGAAATCAGTATAAAATCACCTCTATGTGAGAACAAGCACTGTCATTCACTAGCTTAAATACATTAGGTATGATTTCCAGCTAAAACTGAGCATCTGCTACTCATTCAAATCACACAGAGAAGCCAGATTAAGTACATGAGAAAAAACTGTAACTGTGTAAGATGTGCGAGTTAAGATTAATTTTTTACCAATGTAGGAGCCTTTATAATTGCTGATTATGCTTATGTGGAAAGTAGAGGAGCTACCTGATATAAATGCTATTAAAGTCTTCATGCTCAGGCCTCTTCTGCAATTGAAGGATGAGAAAAAGCCAAGGAAATCACAAGTTTATCCTCAATATTAAAATATGGAATTCTGTACTGGAATGAATGGGGAGCTCACATTATCACCTTCATTTTGTATACTGGACACACTTGAGCTTTAAGCTCAATAACTTTGTTTTGTTTAAAGTGCTGGATGGGGGTAACTTCGCTCACATATTAGGAAACCATAGAACTCAAACAGGCTCTTAGTCCCTCAAGAACTTAATAAAGATACAACAGCCCTAACCGGTTTGGCTCAGTGGATAGAGCATCGGCTTGCGGACTGAAGGGTCCCAGGTTCGATTCCGGTCAAGGGCATGTACCTTGGTTGCAGGCACATCCCCAGTGGGAGGTGTGCAGGAGGCAGCTGATTGATGTTTCTCTCTCATTGATGTTTTTAACTCTCTCTCCCTCTCCCTTCCTCTCTTTAAAAAAGCAATAAAATATATTTAAAAAATAAATAAAGAAAAACAACAAATTAATAATAATAATTTGAAAAATATGTTAAATAAGCTTATCATTAAATAAACTCTAGATATTTGAGGTGCCTTAGATTTGAGGCAGCTTCTAAACATACACAGGCCCATATTTTATGACTGGGTTTTTAGCATCTTTCCCGTCTCCCTGCCTTCCTGGCTCCAGGAAGTTAGCACAGGTTGCAGAATGCTCAACTTGTCTCTAGGAAAGTGAACACTTAGAATCAAGGGGTGCTCTCTTACCAACTTTCTGCTTATGGAGATGTTGGCTCTGCACCCCATTTCTGAGGGAAGATACGAGGTCGTCGAACCTGTGCCCTGCTGTCCTCTGAGCAGGCCCTTCACCTGGAGCCTTGCCGTTCTGATCGAGGTGACCTTGGCTTTTATTGACATTTTTGATATTCTATCTTTAATGCCTAATTAAACTTCAAAAGTTTTTGACCAAGTAAAAGGCAAAAGTCTAATTATTAAAATGGATCTTAAGAATATAGATAAAGATGAACAGAAAATTGGGTTAATACTTGGGCTCGCTAGCATTAACTCACCCTGGGAAACACAGGATACACTAGACTCTGTCCCGAATATCTGGGTTCATTTCTGCCTTGAGTCAGGTGCATGAATCTAGTAGTTTTGTAATTTTGTCTTGAAACAACTCCTATTAGCTCTTAATTTCCCTTGCTTATTGTGGGAAGAAGAAGTGAGTGAATTCCTTAATTCAATGATATTTGTTGAGGTCCCACTCTTTGCCAGGAACTGATGTAAGTATAGTGGAAAAGGGGGTCTAGACCAAGTCCCCCTGTGGTGGAGGAACTGACAGGGAATGAACAGACAAACACATATGTCAATCAAGTAGGGCCAGGACAGAGAGAGGGATCAGTGGCCAGGGAGGTGGTGTTTCAGGTAGGGGTAGGGAAACCTCACTGTGAAGGGTGACATTGGTAGAGACCTGAATAAAATAGGAGGAGAAAGAGCTGGGCAAAGATCACGGGGTTGTGATCTAGTCAGAAGGCAGAAGGAGGACGAGGTCCTGAGGCTGGCTTGCCCTGTGTGTGGAACAGCAGGGTGGTGAGACTGGAACAGAGTTAGTGACGCAGAGAGCAGTGGGATTGAAGGTTGCAGAGAGGCAGGAGCCAGATCACGTGAGTTTGGATTTTACTGAGTGTGGTGAGCGGCCAGCAGAAAGTTGGGGGGAGTGATGTGATCTGAGCTACATTTTGGCAAGTTGTAGCTCTTGGGAGGTGAGGTGTTTTTTTTTTTTTTTGCAGGGAACAAGAGCAGCAGCAGTGAAAGGGATTAAGAGGCTGTTGTATTAATCCAGGTGGGAAGATAAAGTGGAATTGGTGAGGAGTGGTTGGAATAGGGATATATATTCATAGTAAAGCCAACAGGATTTACTGGTGGATTGGTGGTGGGTGCAAGAGAAGCAGAATCAAGTATGCTGCTTATTGAGAGGGGCCGAGCATGGGGGTAAGCGAAGAGCTCTGGCAGAGACCGGTGCATTGAAGACGTCCACCATGCTCCAAGAGGAGGCACGTGGTAGGCTTCACACGGAATGGGAACTCAGAGGCATCGGCATATAGTATTCAAGTCTTTGGGACTAGATGAGTGCTAGGGCTGGAGAGCAGAGAGAGAACACCTAGCTTGCCTATAAAGGTAGGGAAGAGGCCTTGAAGGACCAGGAAAGAAGAATGGGAAAGTGTCTAGTGAGTGAAGTGGAAACCCAGGGGAGTCTGGTGATTTGAAAGATGGGACATTTTACAAAGGAGCGTGTGATCCACTGTGTCAGAGAGTGTGCCGAGGTGGGTAATGGAGTATTGGGAAGTGACATTGGATCTGGACACAGAGGTCGTTGGTGACTTTAAAGAGTAATTCTGTTAGAGTAGAGGGTTTTTCTGGAGTGATGAAAATTGGACTGGAGTGGATTCAAGAAAGGACGGGGAGATGCAGTTGAGGCCATGAAATGCAAAAGTCTTTCAAGTGAGTATAGTAGCCAGTTGGACAAAACCAATTCCTTCCCTGTTTTAAAATTTTAGAATAATAGCTAAAACTCACCTACTACTAGTGCATAGATCCATCAGGAAATGATATAATTAGAATTTTAAAAAGCCAATTTTAAAAAATTTACTTTTCCCTGGGTCAGCATATATTTAGATCTATATGTAGTTTTCTAGATCTGTATATAAAATACTCCATATGTAAATATTATCATTGATGTTCACAGTAATGACTCTTAAATACATAATATCCTTTAAAAAAACTAGATAATTGATTTGCAGCTTACAAATATCTCTTATATAACTTGCCTAAGTTTTTATTAAATAAGATCCTCATTCATCACTTATTCCATAAATCCAATCTTTTCTAGAAGGAAGGTGGGATAATGTCTTTAGGGAAGCTGTTGTGTAAGAAAGAATTTCAGTTTTAAACCATATTATGGTTAAAGAAGTTAATGTACCCAAACTCGCTACGGAAGCTTTCTATAAAAGGCATGCCGTTTGTCCACTAGGGGGTGCAGTGGGAATGGGAATGGAGTGCTGTGTGTAAACGGCTCCCATCCTCCTAGTGATGGACGGAGCACAGCTTCCACGTTGTTCCCAGGGCCCTGACATAGTTTTGCTTTAAGCTTCTTCCTTTCTCCACCCCGACCCCTCCATTCATAGTAGAACTAACGGCAGTAAACACACAAAATCAATAGCATTCCACTAGACCAGAAGAGAAGGTGTAATAGAATAAAATATCACATTCCGAGTAGCATCAGAAGCTATGAGGTACCTGTGACTAAATCCTAAAAACACATACAAAGCTTTTGGAGTGAAAATTGCAAAATGATTGAAAGAAGTAAAAGAGACTTCAAAAAATATTATGCTTATGGGTGGGACCATATAGTGTGTCTGTTCTCTCTAAATTCCTCTACAGATTCTAGGAATTCCAATTAAAATCTCCACAGGTGATTAAAGATTAATTAGGAGAGATGAATGGATTTTTAAAACCATTTCATTTATTTTTTGTTTTTTTTTTTTACATATATTTTTATTGATTTCAGAAAGGAAGGAAGAGGGAGAGAGAGATTGAAACATCAATGATGAGAATCATTGATTGGCTGCCTCCTGCACACCCCCTATTGGGGATTGAGCCTGCAACCCAGGCATGTGCCCTTGACCAGAATCGAACCTGGGACTCTTTAGTCCACAGGCCAACGCTCTATCCACTGAGCCAAACCAGGTAAGGCAAAACCATTTCATTTATATAAACAGTACATTGTGTAGTTTTTTCCTGGGGAACAGGGAAAGAGGGACAGGTTTTCACGTTCAGTACGTAACCTGTGCACACAAGTAATAAAAATGAACACTAACACAGTCGTAGCTCAGTTCCTCAGGTTAACTGAGCTCTCGCTTGTCACTGAGCCTTTGCACATGCTGTTCCCTCAGTTCCTCCTTCCAGCACTTTCACTTAGTCCCAGTTGCCTACCACACTCATCCTTCGGGTGTTTAGATTCTTCTCTCTCTGAGAAACTTTTCCCAGCTAAGTTTGTGCCCCTCTTACCGCCTTTATCAGAGCTCGTATGGCAACCAAACAGCAGCTGTGCAAATACCTGACAGCGCCCCCTTTGTCTCCTGCAGGTGAGGGAGTTCAATGGCCAACATTTTATTTTGGAGGAAGCGATTACAGGGGATTTTGCCTTGGTGAAAGCCTGGAAGGCAGACCGTGCAGGAAACATAATTTTCAGGTAGTGTGATGGCCTTAAAAAAGATGAATGTAGTGCATTTCAGCAACTTAATATTTCAGTATTTCCTAAGTTATGATTACAAAATGGATATCTTGATGTGTTTGGTATTTAAAATTTTATTTTAAAATGGCTGAAAATAAACACAGTAGTGCGTGCACGTGTGTGTGTGTGTGTGTGTGTGTGTGTGTGCGCGCGCGCGCGTGTATGAACAGTGGTCTCACTGGTATGGAGTACTGGTGGGAGTCTGTTCTGATTGGTGGATGTCCAAGTTGCTCTGCTTGTTAAGTATTTGCACCTATATACCCTTGAATTTAGTCTCTTACAAATTATGTTTTCCTCTGTGTATTTTAATTGCCAAGACCCGTTACAATATTGACATGCTTACAAAACATGAGAAAAGCACACAATTACATTTTATTTTGATACTAGAGGCCCAATGCATGAAATTCGTGCAAGAGTAGGCCTTCCTTTCCCCAGCTGCCGGCACCGGCTTCCTTTGCAGCCCAGGCTTCGTCTGGAAGGCCATCAGGTCTAATTAGCATATTACGCTTTTATTATTATAGATTGTTATGTACCTGCACTGTCTTCAAATGCCCAAGTTACTTCAGTGTTCTGAAAAGATACTGCTAGTAATTACTTAAGTCAGTCCTTTTCTGGTCCTCTTGCAGTCTACTAGAAGTCTAACCTTAATAGTGCTCAATTTCTATTCTCATTAACTGCATAGCCAAAGATATGCTTAATAGACTTGAAGACCTTTTGATTACCATAAGCTTGCTTAATACTAAGTATTTAATATTTTGGATTTATAGACTATATAGGTTTTTTAAAAATTATACCACCTTTCAATATATGCATAAAGTTAAAAAAAAACTTTTTCAAAATGTTTGGTATTAAAATTTTCACCTATTAGGTTATAGAAATCATTTTTTTCCCTCATAATATTGTCATTTACTGCTTTTAGTTAGCAATGTTTTATCTTTATCAAATGCAGCTTTTGTGCGATCACAGCTAAATTCTCAGTGACCACTCATATTGTTTTTGTTAATTTCTGAAGAACTTATAATATTTATACTATGTTTGATTTATTAAATCCAATCAGTTTTTGGAATTACAGCTAACTTTGGCCATTACAGAAGACATTTTGCGTCAAATCTATCGCACTTGACACTTTGGTGTAATGTTTGCAAAGTTCAGTTGCTATTTTAAAAAAAAAGTAATGAAATTGTATAGCAGCAAATGGAGATGAATTATTTAAAATATTTCCACGAATTTATCTTGTGCTCCATTGCCTGGCTCCGGGATCTAAGCACTGCACAGGACTATTTTAAGCACAGACTTTATGCTTGTGGCTCAACTAAACATTAAGCTTTGATGTGAAATGAGAGCACATATCACCAATGGTCAAGTCACTTCTTAAGATACTGACTTTAGAATAGTGGACACCTGGTGCAGAGGTCTGTCTCCAGCCATGGGCAAACTACGGCCCGCGGGCCGGATCCGGCTGTTCTATCCGGTTCTCTTGCTCTCCCCTCCGCTCCTTTACTTTGAATTTATATTAGTTCACACAAACACTCCATCCATGCTTTTGTTCCGGCCCTCCGGTCCAGTTTAAGAACTCATTGTGGCCCTCGAGTCAAAAAGTTTGCCCACCCCTGGTCTAGGCCGATGTTAAAGTAGGGTGCCCAGCATGCCCCCACCTCCCGCCACTCTGCCTTTGGAGCACACAAGGACACACCTGTCCTTACACCTGTCCTTGAATCCCAGTGAAATAGGCATCAGTGGCCTGAAAGCTCCAGTAAACCATAGTGTGACTTAGTGCCCTTTATTAAAGAAGATTTTCTATCAACTTATACTCTCAGAAACAAACATATATTTACATTTTTATGGTTAGAGGAAGTACACTGATGTAGGAACTTGGGAATGCAAAACAATCAGCGAAATTGGCACCTTCTTGAAATTTTTATGCCTCAGTGTCTGATGTGGGTGTTGTACTTTCATTGGAAATTGGCTTTCCAGGATGATCTTTGCAGGTGACTCACAAGTTACCAATGAATGTTTCACTTAATTTCAGCAGCAGGCTTCTCCTTAATAGAGAATATAATTACTGTACCCTGTCCTATAAAGTACTTGCTACTTTCCCTTAATATTTTAATAGAGCAAGTTTAGTGAACTATTCAACTATAGAAATAAAGCAGCATCCCAAATAAAAGATTTAAGGAAATTAGATTTAAATAGATGTATTAATATCCATTTTATTTTCCTGTGTAAAATCTGCATGTTGAATATGAAAAATAGCCCCTCAACCTTATAAAAAGCTATATAATTGAATGAAATGAAGTGGGTATCATATTGTTTTTACTTAGAAATAATTATAAAACTTTAATCGAAGGTAAACTATAATTGAAAAGAAAATTAAAAAGCAAAAAAAAAAAAAAAAGAGAGAACTTTGTCGACAGAAGATATGGTACACTCTTTCTGAAAAGATTCACAGGTTCTTAGTTTATAGACATTCCTTTAGTCTGTAATTAAAGTTAAAGGAGACACTTCTGATTTTTGGTCTTCTTTCCCCATTTCCTTGTTCCCTCCGCCTCTGGTGTAGGAAGAGTGCACGGAATTTCAACCTGCCCATGTGCAAAGCTGCGGGAACCACAGTGGTGGAGGTAAGCATGGAGGTGACTGGTGCTTTCCTGGTGTTCGTTTTCAACTTGATGTTGTATTATTATTGTTAGTTCCAGAAAAAGCACAACAGTTCATTTCATTTTTGGAGGACAAACAGTGACAGCCTTTCCGTTTGGGATATGGGAGGATTCGATGTGAATATACAATAGCTGAAATTTTGCTGGGATGGTTGCTTTCCGGCTGTGGGAAGCAGGCTGTGATGGGACCAGCTCATGAACGTCTCTGGTCCTCGGGTAAAACACAGCTTCTCGGGTGCAATCCCAACATGACTTTTTATAGACGGAACCCCCGGAAAATAGTTATTTGTATCAGGAGAAGTTCATTCTCACTGTGTTAGAAACTGGATTCTCTAGGGAAGATGGTGGTGTTGTGTGTGACATTCTTTGATTCCTGCATACAGTGGCCAGAATGGTATCTCCTGGAGGCGGTAAGGTGGTATTTTTGACACAATCGAATGTTACCGTTGTAGTCCTCTTTTAGAAAGTGAAGTGTATTGTTTTTAAAGTGCTGGGGGATGTGGTACTTTCATCCCAGGCATGGTGGTTTCTTTAGCAATGGCTTTGGTATAGTTTCTTCATTTAAAATAAATAATGTGGTTTACTCTCTCTGTGTAATTTTTTTTAATTACTTATTGAATCATTTTGATGACCTGTCATGGCACACATCTGTAAATTACTGAAGAAAGGCCTATAACGTAGCTTAAAATAATTGATGGTTTAACCCTCTTGATTTTATATCCTTTTGTAAAACTGCCCAAAGTCATTATTTCTCCTCTAGGTACTGAGGGCCATTAAGTATTATCCTGGGTAAAGTCCTTTCTTTTCTTTTTTCTTTCTTTCTTTTTATAATCTGGTTCTTTTCAGCCAATCTTGTTTCTTCCAAGCGCAGAAAATGACATTCAAGTGTCTGAGAATCACTGCCGATGTCAGAAAGAGAGTTTCTCTTGCGGGGAGGGGGGAGGAGAGCAAATCCTGTGACCTTGACTGCAATAGGATTAAGGCCTGTCCCTGGTCCTGAACACACCTCTGATCTATCAACCATACCGGCAGCATTCCAATGAAAAGATTTAGGGAAATTAGTTTGAAATAGATGTGTTAATATCCATTTTATTTTTCCTATCAGCACCAGGCTTTCATTAGGATCCCTTTAATATAGTCCTACTGACAGCCACTCCCAGTTGACTAGCCTGTACTGTCCAGCATAGGAGCCCCTAGCCACATGTGACTCTAACAATTTAAATGGATGACAATGAAATACAGTAAAAATTTGGTGTCTCTTCAGCAGTCACATACGGCTCCTGACTACTGTGTTGATCAGCAGAGATAGGGAAAGTTCTGTGGGACAGCGCTTAATTAGGAGGATCAAGGTGAACTCTAATGTGTCATGGTAGTTTAGGAAAATAAACAAAACAGCTCCCCAGACAGTAGATTGTTGTCAGCCGCATGCTCGTGGTAGAAGGTTCACGTGCCAGTAGGTTGAATTGTAAGAACTCGAAAGTAGGACATAGTTTGGAATCTGGAATGATGAGTAGATTGGGTGTTTTCTGATATGAAAAGTCTATTTTGACTTTGTGACTTTGGATTATTCTGAGCATAGTGAACATCCTGGACCCAGGTCCTCTTCCGTGCTATGTCCTGTGCACCCCAGGGTTGGCCTCCAGGGTTCCATAACCCTTCCCTCTAGCCCTGTCCTGCTCTCCTTTACAGTGGCCCCGGCACGATGGTGATTCTGACCTGGTCTCGGAAGTGTGGTATTTAAGAGGAATCTTCAGAGAGCATCAATTATACACACGTTCTTCTGCCTGTTAAATATTAACAATAATAGTAGCTACTATCAGCCAGTATCTAGTATAGATGAGGCACTGCTGTATTTCTTGTGTACATTATTATTTTAATCCCCACAATAGTCCTGTGAGGTAGGAGCCATTATTATCCCCATTTTACAGATGAGGACTTGAAAACACAGGAAGGTTAAGTTACATACCTGATGTCACACAGCTGCATGGATCTTGGCTGGAACCCTAGAAAGATTGATCCCAAGGTGTCTGCTTTCTTTCCATTACTTTATGAAGTACTCTCACATCATCACAAATGGGTGATGTTTCAAACTTTTGAAAGATCAAAAATCTGGAGGTAGCCCATTTCAATGCTAACTGTTGGAATCAAGAAGAGAGAGAGTTGTTTTTGTTTTTTTTTAATATATTTTATTGATTTTTTACAGAGAGGAAGGGAGAGGGATAGAGAGCTAGAAACATTGATTAGCTGCCTCCTGCACACCTCCTAATGGGTATGTGCCTGCAACCAAGGTACATGCCCTTGACCGGAATCAAACCTGGACCTTTTAGTCTGCAGGCCAATGCTCTATCCACTGAGCCAAACCGATTAGGGCAGAGAGGGAGTTTTTTGACCAAATATTCCTCTATGGGTTCCTTCAGTCTATCTCTTGGACTCTAATTATTTCCACAAATTTCCCCAAACATGGTGAGTGATTGACTATTCTGGGACCGCAGCATCGGAAGCAGTGGGAACTGTGACAGTGACGACACCCTACATCTCGGACGAGGCTTTGTTGTAGAACTCTTAGCGTATCTTCTTTCTCTTATAGAGGAGGCCATGGAGGACTTTGCAGTAGCAGATCTGGGTTAGAGCCTGTCTCCTGAAGCCACTGCCACTCCACAGTGCTGCATCTTCCCACCTTTCCCCTGTCACATCCTGTCACTTGAGACTTAAGGAGGTTAGAAGTATAAATATATAAATATTAGTGATGATTCCCTTAGACATCTTAAAATGCTTTGGATTTAGAAGTAGGCTGTCTCTTGCTTTAAAAACATTGTTTTTATTTTATTTTTTAAAAAAATCTATTTTTATCGATTTCAGAGAGGAAGGGAGAGGAGAGGGAGAGAGAGATAGAAACATCAATGATGAGAGAGAATCACCGATTGGCTGCCTCCTGCACACCCCCCACTGGGGATCAAGCCCGCAACCGGGGCATGTGCCCTTGGCTGGAATCGAACCTGGGACCCTTTAGTCCGCAGGTTGACGCTCTATCCACTGAGCCAAACCGGCTAGGGCTAAAAACATTGTTTTTATTGATTTTAGGGAGGGGAAGGGAGAGGGAGAGGGTGAGAGAGAAACATTGATGTGAGAGAGAAACATTGATCTGTTGCTTCCCATATTCACCCCAACCAGGGATTGAACCCACAACCTGGGCATGTGCTCTGACCAGGAATCAAACCAGCAACCTTTCAGTGCCTGGGACAACGCTTAACCAACTGAGCCATACCGGCCAGGGCTGTCTCTTAAAACCCGGAGCCATCCGCACGCCTCGCCACAAGGTTATGACATAGCGGATGCTGGCTGTGTCATTCTTCTCCTCTTAAGGAACCGGGTAGTTACTTGGGAAAAATAATTACAAGTGGGTGGACACACTGGCTCACACGCCAGAAAGATGCTTCTCTTTTTAGGCCAGACAGTGCTATTTCTGGACCTCCCTCTGAGTGGGTGAAGTCTGTGCTGATAAACTTCACAAGGCAGCCAGGAGCAGCTTGGGAGCGTCTGGGTGTGTAATAAGGAGAGCCAGACTGTCGAGTCTGCCCAGGGGAATTCATTTGGCTTCGGGACGGCTCCTGTTACCTACCCTCACTTCCTGCGCATCCTGCCCGTCTCCTGGGTGCATATTCCACCCTCCTCGTTTTCTTGGAGAAGCGATCTGTTTCTACATTTTTTATTAAAAAAGCAACTTATAATAGAAAGACTGCAGGGAGGGATGGGGTGCTTCACTCAGGAGACTGTTGACACCGTGTCTCTTGCGAGCAGCCCGTCATGCCTTTGCTGTCAGCGGAGGTCGTCTGACTCCGCCACCTGATGCTGCTGAGGCTGCCGGCCACCAAACCACCCAGCGACTTCCTCCAGCTTGTGCCTGGCTGGTGGCAGAAGACAGCAAGGTTTCCCCAAAGCCTTTTCATATCCTGGCTAATTTCAGCTTTTAGTTAAAATCAGGATATTCATGATCACAACTTCAATAAAGTTACTTATATTATGATATATTTATAAGTTGCATATTTACTTGTGAAAGCGTGATTTCTATGATATGTAATATACACACATGAGGTGCCTGATGCACACAGCATGTAGTCCGCGTGAGTTAGGAAGCGTCATAATGAATTCAGCACTGTTAGCCCACCTCACGTGAGAAGGAGAGGATGGTCTGCACGCATTTTCATCCGCCTCCCTCCCCTGCAGAGATAACCACTAGCAGGAAGATTGTGCTCATCGATCCCTTTCTTTTAAAAAAAATCTAAGTCATAAGGTCTGGACATATTTTCCATATTGATATCTTAAGCTGTTTTTTGTTAGGAGAGCCAAGCTGTGGGGACGATGGCTTCTGTGTTCTATACCAACGCCTGCCAATGCCTGTACATGATTAACCTGAGGGAAAGATTAGGGGGACATCATCTGCCGGCCTGCTGAGCAAAGACGTGTTGTTTCTGATTGGTGGGTGAGGAGAGAAGACAGTTAAATGATGTTAAACCTTTTCTTTATAATGTTTACTTGAAGGACGGTGAACCGTAGTAATCAGGAGTGTAATGAACCCTCTGAGCTCATCCGCCAGCTCCGGGGTCTGTCAATCTACAGTCTCTCCCGCCCCATCTATACAGCCCTAGCTCATTCATTCTCCTCCTCTATTATTTTTTTTTAAAATATGTTTTGTTTTGTTTTATGGATTTCAGCGAGGAAGACAGAGGAAGAGAGATATAGAAACATCAATGAGGAGAGTGAGTCATTGATCGGCTGCCTCCTGCAGCCCCCCACCCCCCTACTGGGGATTGAGCTTTCAAGCCAGGCATGTACCCTGACCAGGAATCAAACCGTGACCTCCTGGTTCATGGGTTGTTGCTCAGCCACTGGGCCACACTGACTGGGCATCCTCTATTATTTTTTTAAAAAATATATTTTATTAATTTTTTACAGAGAGGAAGAGAGAGGAGAGGGATAGAGAGCTAGAAACATCGATGAAAGAGAAACATCGATCAGCTGCCTCCTGCACACCTCTACTGGGGATGTGCCCGCAACCAAGGTACGTGCCCTTGACCGGAATCAAACCTGGGACCTTTCAGTCCGCAGGCTGACGCTCTATCCACTGAGCCAAACCGGTTTCGGCTCCTCTATTATTTTTTAACAAGCACCGGATGTTGTAACTCAACGACATTTTAAGGAAAGTTCAATGAAGCTCAGAGATTCTAGTGTGCCCGGCACTGTTCCGGGTTCTGCAGGTACAGCAGTGACCAAAACAGAGAAACATGACATTCTGCCACAAGATACAATGAATAAGTAAAATATATGTGGATTAGATACGGCTTAAATGTTAAAGAGGAAAAACAAAGCAGAAAGGGGCCTAGGAAATGTCAGGAGAAGGAACTGAAGTTTTGGGCAGGGTGCTCAGTAACAGGTCTCATGAGATGACTTGGAGCAAAGACCTCAGGGAATCGAGGAAGCCTGATGGGTACCTGTGACAGGCAGCCAGCTGGCCAGTAGGACCGGGGAGGGTCGTGAGAGTAAAGATTGGGGCGGGAGCCTTCCTGGTGGGTTTGAAAAATCGGCCAACACCCTCTTTTCTTCAGTGCGAGGTGGATTCTTAGGTGAGTGTAACTTTCTTGAGAGTTACGGCCATAACTTCTTCCGAGGCTATGTGAGATACAGTTCATATTTTTAGTTCATGTTGCAGTTGTTCCCAAGAGATGGTCAGGCCTCGATCTGACTTTACAACTGGATGAGTGAAGCATGTGATTTTGAGATTGGAGTGTCCTGGCCTTTGTGCCTCTCTGGCCCTGTTTGGAGAACGTGACGTTGGTAACCCCTCATGAGTTATTGCAGCAGAAGTGATGGAAGGGGCTGTCATTTCCCTCTCCGGTGGAAGGTGGAGCACAGTGG
The DNA here is from genome assembly GCF_963455305.1 of Plecotus auritus. NCBI lineage: Eukaryota > Metazoa > Chordata > Mammalia > Chiroptera > Vespertilionidae > Plecotus > Plecotus auritus. Next base: position 168,984,447 of record NC_137774.1, read on the forward strand.
ATTTTCATCCCAGGACTCAGTCCCGTCAGTGGGTCTGTGAATGTTTACTCTCCACCAGGCAGGCCAATTACCGTTTGTGTTTTAGAAACTTTGGTTATCTGCCTTCCTGCTTTAGAGAAAATGACAATGCCTAAAGGATAAACTTAACTCCTTTCCTCTTATATTTCTTTCATTTCTAACCTTCAGAGTGCTAATGCCTTACGATATTGCAGTTTCGAAAGCATGAAACTCAAAATTTTTCCAAGAGAGACAGTAAGAGGGGAAAAAAGTATAAACAGGAAAAAAATGAAAGCTTCTATACACTTAAAAGAAATACTTCCAGCCATGTCAATAGACAGATTCAGTTTCAAGCACACACATCCATTTACAGGCAACTGCTGCTCATACCTGTATGGAATTTATTCACACACACGATTCTCTGATTGGCATGTGGAGACATGATATTTAAGAACTTGGCTGAAATGTCAAATTTGACACTCAACGTGGTAAAGCCCAAAATGTTAAATGCCCTTCACTGCACTTTTGTATTTACCTGTTAAAGCTCTCCACTTCAGTTAGTTAGTTAGTTGGTTAGAATGAGGAAGACAGCCCCGAAACTGTTTGTTCCGGTTCTCTTTACTTCATCCATGTGGGCCTGTTGAGTTCAACACTCCCCAGTTTTTTTGTGTGTTTTTTTTAAGGGGTGAGAGCGCTGTTTGATACGATACAAAAGGAAGGAACACCCTCTTCCCACCAGCGTTGGGAGTCCTTGATCCTAAGGCAGAATACAGTCACCTTTTCAAGTGTTAAATGTTGGGATGGATGTAGTGAGTGATGGATAGTCACTGATAGTCACTGATTTTTAGATCTGTTAACTTATGTAATATCTTTAATTTACATTTCTTTGTCTTACCGTTTTCCAGTTATAAGATTTTATTCATGCTTTTTAATTAATTACTCTGAAAAAGCAATCTATACATTGTTGTGCTATAAAGTTAACCAGATATAGAATTCTTCGACAGATGATAATATCCTTATACAACCTAAAACTACATGAAGTGATTGATTCTACTTATTTCAAAGTATTGAAGTATTTAAAGACAATTTATTTCCTTAAATTTTCATCACATGCAACATTGGTTTAAAACTATTTGAATGCTAATGAAGATGTATTTAATGAAGACACATTGTAGTTGAGTATTTTGGCAAAATGACCATATCAGTCATCATATTACTATTGTGTTGATATTTGCTATTTCTACCAAACAGCAGTAAATATAAAAAACATGGACTTGGTGAATGTCCAGTGTTAATTTTGCTGCATTTTTTGTATACTCTTGTCGATTACTCAATATAATTCTTAGCTTAGTGACCTTTTACATCCTGAATAATAGCAGAATAGAAATACGGTTATTGATGATAAAAGTATATCAAATCAAGTACTAATCCTGACATTTTATTTCTTGTTGCTTGGTAACAATGCAGCAACTGTGTGAGAGATTTCCATTATCTCAGGTACAATGGACTCATTGCATTGTGAAGCAGAAATACCAATTACAGCAAGTCATTTGTATGCCATTATCCTTACAGAATTTTGGTGCTATTTTTCATTGTTAGTTCAGAGATCCTAAAAGAAAGTCTTTTTAATAACATACATCCCTTTTCTTTTGATGGATTGGTGAATTTGATTCTAGCTATTTTTGGCTTTTTGGCTTTGTATCTATAATTTTTGAGGTTTCACACAGTTGTGTTTTGTCAACCCGAATTGTATTAATTGCGGCTTCTAAATTTCATTATAAATATGTACATTATAAGTGATGCTTCATTAGTTCTTAGTGAATATCTTTTATCGTTGACCACCCAGGGTTGGAGGAGGAAAAATATCTGGGCAGAATTTTTTGCCTCATGAAAAATAGGGCCTATTATCCAGTCTCCTCTGATATAGGCATTTTTGGTTTTAGTACCTGCTTCAGGGAGAGGAAGCCTGTGGAACCAGTGTGATTTCTTTGGAATGAAACGCTTTCATGTTGTATGTAGCTCTATGTTCTGTATGTACTATTAGCTTGCAGCTGTTATTATTTATGAAGATGTTGGTAAACTATACCCCATGGCCTGCTTTTGTACTGCTTAAGAGCTAAGACTATGCCTCAATGCTTGAGCATCAGCCCATGAACCGAGAGGCCGCTAGTTTGATTCCCAGTCAGGGCACATGCCTGGGTTGCAGACTCGATCCCCAGTAGGGGGCGTGCAGGAGGTGGCCAAGTAATGTTTTTTTCCTCTCATCGATGTTTCTATCTCTTTAACCCTCTCCCTTCTTCTCTCTCTAAAAATCTATAAAAACATGTTTTTTAAAGAGAAAAAAAATGTATATATGATCAAGACAAGCATGTAGCTCAGAGAGCCTAAAATATCATCTGGGCCTTTACAGGAAAAGTTTATAGGTCCTTGATTTAAAGCTTAATTTCCATTTCTGTAGTTTGAATAGATTAAATGTCAATGCAGTGTTATTTTCTTAAAGAACCAATGGACTTAAGTAGAACCAAAATAAAATAAGTCGTTTGAAGAGAATGAAAAACGAAACCGAATAATAAAAGAAGAAAGGGTATAAAATAAGTGAAATGGCCCTAACCGGTTTGGCTCAGTGGATAGAGCATCGGCCTGCAGACTGAAAGGTCCCAGGTTCGATTCCAGTCAAGGGGCATGTACCTTGGTTGTGGGCACATCCCCAGTGGGAGGTGTGCAGGAAGCAGCTGATCGATGTTCCTCTCTCATTGATGTTTCTAACTCTCTATCCCTCTCCCTTCCTCTCTGTAAAAAAATCAATAAAATATATTAAAAAAAATAAAATAAGTGAAATGATTACAATTTGGCAGGCTGTTTTGGGGGCAACCTTGAATGAAGAAAGGAAGATTATACATGGCAAGTTGTTTGTGCACCCACAGTTGCTTTAACATCTTAGTGCCTTTGTTAGTCATTCTGATTTTAATATAATTGCCTATTGATGGACATTTTATTAGGAGTATATTGCTTTTTCTTGCCTATGGAACTGATCTCGTACTTGAGAGCCATTCTTTCCTGTACACAAACGCTCAGCCAGGTGATTGTGGGTACCTGTGCGATGGCGTGAGTTCTCCAACCCAAGTGGTGTCTGGCATGTGGCTGCAGTGCCTGCTGGCTGGCAGTTTCCAGAGCAATGAGGGGGTCCAGGGTTGGAGTCATCCTATGTCCCCGGGGTTTGGAAGGGCCCTGCAGCCCCAGTTTTCATGTCCTCTGCAGCTGTACACTCCACATCCTGGAGAGAGGGAGGAAGAAGAGGAGTAGAGACACTTTGGGCCTGGTGAGGCGGATTTCTCAGCCTTCTAGACTGTGGCTTTTAGAGTCCTATTTTCTTTTCAGCCAGAAACACATTTGTAAGATTTATCTGGTTATTTTTTATTTGTTGTCACGGTAAAGCCTAAAATCAGGAAGTTAGCCATGGTCCCCAGCCTAGCATGGTCCTCTTTTAGCATCATTCCTCGTAAGCAATACAAACCAGCTGGATGTGATGAGGAACAAAAGCTGATTATTTTGGCTAGATTCATTTAACTCCTCTTGTAAACAAAGGCTCAGAAAACGCCATACTTGAGCCCCCTTTCCACGGTAGCATGCATTTTCTATTACTTCGTATAATGTGTTTCAAAGCATTTTTTGTATTATATTAACTCATTTGATTCTCTTAATCGTAAGGTGAGATGTGAGGAGAACAGTTTTTTTATTACAATATGACAAGTGAAAAACGGAGACCTGGATGAGTTTCTGGGAATAGATCACTAGGAAATTGAGTGGCTTCAGGACAGGGACACCTGGAAGACCTGGTTAAGTCCTGACTCCATCTGCACATGACATGCCCAGACAGCACCAGGGCTTTGTTGCTATGATGCTCATCAGTAAGAATTGCAAAACTCTGAACATGCAGGTAGGTAGCTCTGGGGGCTGTTACAGAAGCTTGGACATTTTTTGGTGCAAACGAAAGGGTCATGATTTTCCTTTAGGTGTCTTGTGTGCAATGGGTTTTATCGTGGCATGAGGGAGGCCAGGTGGCCAGTGGTCCAGGCAAGTGGGAATGGTGGCTTGGACTCCAGTGGAGTGGAGGTGAGGAAGGGGGGTGGAATTGAGGTATGCAGTATTTTGGAAGAGGACTCCGTCGGACTTGCCCATGCCTTGGATGTGGGGTATAGGGGTGGAGGAAGGGCAGAGATTAAAATGACTCCCAGGCCTGACTTGAGCAATGGAGTGTCACCTACTGAGACGAGACCTGGGAGGAAGAGCCTTGCAGGAGAAGGGGAAGGGGAGCTCTTAGGCACTCAAGTGATGATGCTGCAGGCCTAGGCGGACATGCATGTGTAGTGCCTGGAAGAGAGGTCTGGAAGGGGTTATATAATTGGGACTAATCCACATGTGTTTGGTAAGTTAGAGTCACGGAAGGGAAAAGACCACTTAGAGAAAGAGGTCCCGGGAATGAGTCTGGAGGTCAGTATATTTCTTTCTTTTTTTTTTTTTTGTAAATAGAACCTGAGATTAACAATAACATTTTTGTCTCTCACTAGAATTGTGACCTTGGACAAAGTACTTTACTTTAGAATCCCAGCTTCTTTGTAGCACCTCCTATTTGCTTTTACTTCTCAGGTCTATTTTGAGCACCAGTGAGACAGGGCGTTTGAATGCATTTTCTAAAGCTCTGGAGTGCTGTGTTCTCACCTTGATCCCTCCTGCTGCTTTGGTTAATAAACCTCAGAGGACTGCTGTTGTTCTCACTGACCCAATAATGATGCCTGCAGAACGATGTAATGGGTGGCAGCTAGCAAGGCACACCCTCCCCAGCTTTCCCTGTCTTCCAAAGTTCTCCAGGTGCAAGGGAATGGAGATTCTATACCCCCCCCCCCAATTTATAAAATCTTACTGTTTTATATAAAAACTAACCTACATGATGTTTTAATATATTGTCAGCTTTGTCAGTAAATTACCTAATATTTAAAACCCATCAAAATCAACCTAAATATGTTGAACCCTTACATTCTGCAAAAACTATGATGATTTTTGAGGGGAGCATTATGACATCTTGTTCCTTCTTATATACTACTAGTAGCCCTGCGCACGAATCTGTGCGCCAGTAGCTTGCCGGTAGCTGATTGCCGCCCTCCGGTAGCTCTGCGCCCGCTGCCCTGCCCTCCTGTAGCTCCCCCTTCCCCCTGTCCCCCTTATAGCTTGCTGCCCTGCCCCCTCCTGTAGCTCTCTGCCTCCCGCTTGTAGCTCGCTGCCCCACCCTCCTGCTGATCCATGATCTGGTCGTTACCCAGTCAGTCATTACGCTTCACGGCATAATGACCATTTGCATATTACACCTTTAAAATATAGAATTTTCTTATACTATATATAAGCCTATGATAAAATTTAATTTTTAAGTTAAGCACAGTAAGAAGTTACCAACAATAATAGCAAAATAGAACAGTTATAACAATATACTGTAACAATATAATGTGAATATGTCATTATTAAGTAAAATAAGGGTGACTTGAACACAAGCAGTGCGATACTGTGACTGTGGATCTGATCACCAGGACAGCTACTAAGTGATAGCAGGCAGCCAGCATATAAGGTGTGAGATTTCATCATGCTACTCAGAATGGCACACAATTTAAACTTATTAGTTGTTTATTTCTGGAATTTTCTATTTAATTTTTGTTTTGTTTTGTTCTTTTTTTTGTACTTTGGTTCGAAAGATTCAGAGATTCTGGTTTGGGGTGAAAACCAAAGTTTGTCCCCTAATGAAACCTGCTCCTGCTGCTGAATATCCATCTTGACTTTATTGGAGTGAAAATACCATTTGTTACTCTTTTGGGAACAAGAGAAATAAATGAACAAAGAGAGCCTCAGATATTCATTGATGATTTGTGTTTAACCATGGGCACACCACGGCCTGCAAACAAAGGGTCTAAGAATAGGTAATTTTCCATATTTCCTAAGGATGAAGCACACTGTTACCCATAAACATGATCAGTCTGCAGATATGTTTTCACTGCTTCCTTGCAATGGCTTTGTCCCACTGAGTGTTCAGACTCATGAAAAGGATGTTTTATTTTGTTTGTTTTTAGATGAAATAGTTTGAAATATTTGATTAATTTGGGAAAAACAGTGAAAGATTAGAAACCAAGGATGACTTAACTGATAGGAAGTCATAGTCTTTGACTCTGTGGTTCATTCCATGAAGAAACCAAGACCATTCATATCCAAGAATATAGGTCATCTCTCCGATTTGGCTTCTGAAATTTACCATTAATGCACAGTGTCTGTGTCACTGAATGACCAAGTCCTCATTCAATTTCTTTGAAGAGAATCTTAAATCCAAGTCTCATAGAAGGGAAATTAAACAGAAATGTGAAGAAATCTAGTGCCATTTCTGTGCTCTATGTGAAAAGGAGCTGAGTCGTTCAAAGAAAAAGGAGGAGAAGGAGGAGAAGGAGGAGGAGGGGGAGGAGGGGGAGGAGGGGGAGGAGGGGGAGGAGGAGGAGGAGGAGGAGGAGATTTAAAGAAGCTATTTAGTTTCCTTCATAATTTGCGAAAGGGATTAAAGTTTTGACTTGCGTTGTAAAAAGGTTCTTTTTAATTTATGATTTCATTTAAAAAATTTTAAGCTTTGCTGACACAGGTAAAACTCAGGGAAGAAAAACCCATCATTACCAAACTCGGATGACTACAGGTTGACTCTAAAAAGCTATAGGATTAAGGCTGTTGAGTTTGAAAATTTTCATGTAATTTCAATTTCTCTCAATTTGAACAATTTGCAAAGCTCATTAATTTTGAGAATTGGTAAAAAAGAAGTATTTTAGCTACTGTTTTATTTATAGATTTTTTTTCTTAATGCTTTGGCAATATGTTTGTACCCAAGAAGTTCTCAGTTATTTTTCTTCTTTGTCCATGTTTTTAGTCTACCAACTATTTCATATGTGTATTAAAGAGGACTAGACTTTATAAGGAGATAGGAAAACTTTTCATGAAATTAATTCCCAGAAAATAAGGGCAGTAAAATGCTCCAAGAATAATGGATACAACTAAAGTATACCCTATATAGAGTGCAAGAGACTCTACAAATTGAAATATTGGTGAGGTGAGTTATAGCCAGAGATAATGCAAATAACAACAACAACAGTGACAAGTACTATTTATACCATGCACTTATGTGCAAAGCATTTAAGATTTTTTTTTAAATTGATTTTTAGAGACAGAGGAAGGGAGAGGGTGAGAGAGAGAAACATGGATCAGCTGCCTCATACATACCCCCTCCTGGGGTCGGACCCTGCAACCCAGGCATGTGCCCTGACTGGGACTCAAACCGGCCACCTTTTTGTGCAGGGGATGAAGTCCAACCAGCTGAGCCACACAAGCCAGAGGTTTTTTTATTTTTATTTTATTTTATTGATTTTTTTACAGAGAGGAAGGGAGAGGGATAGAGAGTTAGAAACATCGATGAGAGAGAAACATCGATCAGCTGCCTCCTGCACACCCCCTACTGGGGATGTGCCCGCAACCAAGGTACATGCCCTTGACCGGAATTGAACCTGTGACCCTTCAGTCCGCAGGCCGACACTCTATCCACCCAGCCAAACCAGCCAGGGCCAAAGGTTTTTTTTAAATTTTATCTTTACAAGGGAGGAAAGAATAAGGAACAACTTTATGTAAATGAAGCCAGCAAGAGGGAGAGTTAAGATCGAGACACATTTCTTTCTGCCTCCAGAATCCAAGTTCTTAAGCACAAGGGAACGATGGTAGGTGCCTTTTGCTTTACACACTTTTCAATAGTCACATTTTTAATATAATTTACTATCTCTTTACTGGCAGGGTCATAGACATCTAGCTAATTGAATTTTTCAGTCAACTAAGTGTAGCTCCAGGACAATGTTAATACTTCCATAAACACAAAATTAAAAATCATTCAGCAATATTAACCTCTTAAAACTTATAAAATAAAATGATCTAGAAGCTATAAAATGAGAGCCTTTCTGCATGGAACCAAGGGCCTTGAGGGGAAAAAATGGAATTGGGTGTCTCTTGTCTTGATTTCTTTAATTTCTGTTTTTAAAAAAATAAAACTTAGGACCACATTGTATATATATTTTTCTCATTAAGCAGAACAGTAAGGTTTTTTTTGGAGTTTACTAAATATTCACCCAAAAGGATATTTTGGTAGTTATACTCAATTTATACTAATAGCTCTCTACTGTTTGACTTTCTTTTAAAAAAATATTTTTATTGAGTTTATTTATTTCAGACAGGAAGGAAGAGGGAGAGAGAAATAGAAATATCAATGATGAGAGAGAATCATTGATCAGCTGCCTCCTGCATGCCCCACACGGGGGATTGAGCCTGCAACCCAGGCATATGCCCTGACCAGGAATTGCACCCGTGACCTCCAGGTTCATAGGTCAACGCTCAACCACTGAGCCACGCCAGCCGGGCATCTACTGTTGGACTTTTATGTTGTTTTTTTTATCTTTCACTATTATTAATAATGTTTTAGTGAGAATCCTTATTTCTGTGCATGTCTATTTTCTGTGACAAAATTTCTACAAGTGGATTTTAGGATGTGTAAATCAACATTTTACAAACTTTTAATAAATATTGCTAAATTTTTCTCCATGAAGGTAATTTCAATTATAACCCTGTAATAAAATATGAAAGTAGATAGATATTATACTTAATTTTTTTTGATAATTTGCTAGGTGAAAAATGCTGTCCTATGGTTTTAATTTGCATATCTTTGATGACCAAGGAAGTTAAATATTTATTGGCTGTTTGCATTTCTTTTGTGGTTTTATATGTTGCTATTCCTATGACTCTAGTTATTTTTATAGGAATCAATGTCTCTAGTATTTCACTCCCAGGTGTTTTTGAGTCTTCCACGTAGATGAGGAGCTGTGTGAGAGGGAAGAGGAGGATGGTGGTGATGTGTGCTCTGGAGCTAGGCTCTCTGAGTTCGAACCCAGCTGTGTGGGGAATTCTCCACCCTGGGCATGAACTTGATCACCTGTGCTAGTAGACTAGATAAGGAAGAGCATTTTTTTTTTTTTATATTTTATTGATTTTTTACAGAGAGGAAGGGAGAGGGATAGAGAGTCAGAAACATTGATGAGAGAGAAACATCGATCAGCTGCCTTCTGCACACCCCCTACTGGGGATGTGCCCGCAACCAAGGTACGTGCCCTTGACCGGAATCGAACCCGGGACCTTTCAGTCCGCAGGCCAACGCTCTATCCACTGAGCCAAACCAGTTAGGGCAGGAAGAGCATTTTGAAACCCTCAGCAGGAACCCAGTTGAGGAAGTAAAGATGGTGAGGCCCAGAGAGAAGGTAACCGTGATTGGCAGCTATCCCCACAGAACCCATTCCTAAAATAAGGCATGAGTCAGTTGCTCGCTCTATTGATTCACTCTTTTGAGACAGCTCTTTCAAACTTATGGTCACGATTTCCCACAAAATCCTCTCGTTCCAAATGGGGACATAGATTCTGTTGAAAAAGAGAAGGGAGGAAAGGACCAGAGGGCATTTCTAACATAATATAATGGTTTTGGATTCTTTATCTATGATATTTTCTCCTGAAAGGTTATTGGATAATAAGGCATAGTAGACTGACATACACTAAGGGGATGCTCTCAGAACCAAATTGTCTTATTGTAAAAAGGACAAAGATTCCGTTTAGTAGTTTTGCTTTCTCCTTCGGTTTAACTGCCAACTTTTGACCTACTTATTGATTTATTCCATGTTCGTGTTAAGAATTTAGCTTGTGATTTTAAAGTTACTCCCATGAAAATAACAGTGGCTTTCCTCACTCATTTCAGAGACCTTGTCAAAGTGTTATTTTTTCCACTTCAAATATAGCGCAGCTAGTCTACAAATGCTAAAACGATAATTAAGGCTTATATAAGATTGTTTCATTTTAAAATTTAGCTGCTATTTTTTTCTTTTCTAGGAGTTAATCTCTAAATTTTTCTGGTTCAAGACTATAACTTACAAAAATAAGGCATTTTCAGGTCCTGGCTTACATAGTGATTTAAAGAAGAATTGTGTGAGAGGAGAAATGATAAACATTATTCATTGCCCCTTTTGTGTTATTGGTTCTATTTCTTTCTAATTTTTTAAAATATATTTTTATTGACTTCAGAGTGGAAGGGAAGAGGGAGAGAGAGATAGAAACAACAATGATGAGAGAGAATCATTGATCGGCTGCCTCTTGCATGCCCCACCCTGGGGATCAAGCCCCGCCACCCGGTCACGTGCCCTGCCTGGTTATTGAACTGTGATCTCCTGGTTCATAGGCCGACACTCAACCGTGCTGGCTGGGCTGGTTATATTTCTTCTTCTTTTTTTTTTTTTTTTTTAAATATATTTTATTGATTTTTTACAGAGAGGAAGGAAGAGGGATAGATAGTCAGAAACATCGATGAGAGAGAAACATCGATCAGCTGCCTCTTGCACACCTCCTACTGGGGATGTGCCCGCAACCAAGTTACATGCCCTTGACCGGAATCGAACCCGGGACCCTTCAGTCCGCAGGCTGATGCTCTATCCACTGAGCCAAACCGGTTTTGGCGCTGGTTATATTTCTTATAAACACATTTCTGTAGTTTGATCCTATAGCATATGGCAGCCTCCTAAAATTAGAATATATTCGAATTTCCCAGGGGCCTTTTATTAGGCCTCTAGAAAATCCAGGTGCACAACCAAATTAATAATAGTGAGAGGCTGTAATTGCCAAGCTGTTAATAGTGTTCTTTCTGGAGAGAAGCCACCATAATCAAAAGAAACTGCTCTGATAGCATTCGGGAAGGTGAATTCTCTTGGGAGGTTTTTGAAGAATGAAGCAAATCGCATTTCTTTTCTGTTCAGGGTAGCTGTTGCTATTTTGGATAGCTTTTCCAAAATTAGGTTCCTCATGCCATAACATAAAAATTTCTAACTTCTCTCTGCGCCCCCTCCCCACCACCCTGTTCCTGTGTATCCTAAATCCTCTCATGGGGGCCATCGCTTTACCCTCTCCCATAGATCACATCCTTCCTTGACTCCAGGCCATTCCTGATGCCTGGCATGCCCTCCCCACCCTTCTTTTCTTATCTCATTTTCTGCTCGGTGGAAGCATTTATTACCATGTTATATTGTGATTAGCTGTTTACCTGTCTCTTCCATTCGACTGAGCACCTCATGGGACCTTGTTCCACTCATCTTTGTATTTCCAGCCCCTGGCACAATGCCTGGGACATAATAGGTGCTCAATAAATGATGTTGGAGTTATGGAGAGCTAGTCATTTTAAAATGCAGCCATCACTTTGCAGGCTTAGAAATGCTCTGCCCATTCTAGTTGATTGACATCATTATCCTGCTGTGGTCTAAGAAAGCAAAAAATGCCTTGTGCTCAGTGCTTGTTCCTTTATATTTGAAGCCTTTGTTGGGCCCTGCATCGAGAGACTTGATAATCTGCCGCCAGCTGTTCAGTAATTCCCTTCCTTATTACTGTGCCTCGCTGCCTCTGACTTCTCCAGGATCCTTTTATCTCAAGGTGTGCCTTTGAATGCTGGCTGAAATAGATAGTGTGTCTCATTCAGGAGGCTCTTATTACTCAGCTAGAGCAGAGCAAACCATGTGGTAGTTAACTAGACATGCAGAGGATTATAAAATTGGTGGCAAATAAACTGGTTCAGTAAATGCAATAGCCTGGTTAGTCAGGAGAGCATTAACATAGCAAACACACAAGTTCAGAAGGGTAGTGAAGATACTAAGTGGCATGGAATTAAAATCGTGTTTCATTTACCAAAATACACCCAGCAGGAGGGAATTGATCTAGCGGTCAACATCCTAGAATAATTAGAAAGATGCATTAATGTGTGGACTCTAAGGTCTTGTTATAAAACATGCAAATGTTACCTAACCAGAATCGGAGTGCCTGGTGCTTCGAAAGGCCAGGGCTCAATACAGCAAAGTTTGGAGTTAGGAAAGGTTTATTGATCGAGAAGGTGCCAACCAAAAAGATGGGAGAACTAATGGTCCCCCAGATCCATCTTGCTCACTGGACCAGGGTTTTTAAGGGGCTGGGGAATAGGTAGTGGAAGTGCTTGTGGGCAAGGTTTAATGGGAGGACCTTGAAACTTGGCCACTACGGTAAAGGGATGTCAATAGCAGATCTTCCTAGACCACAGATCCTTGGCTTCTAAAAGGGTTCAGGTGTTCCAGCTTCAATTATGTCCTGGTCCTTTTGTTCCTTTGGGGGAAGGGAGTACGAGACTTTGGTTTCCGGTGCAGCGGGAGGTCCAAGTTCTCTCCTTTGCACATGCTTCAGCTGCATGACTTGTGGTTTTGGTCTGTGGTCTCTGAAACGCAACTCAGTATATTATTAAACAGGACAGGGCCATTGTGAGCTCTTACACAAGGGCTGGGAAGAATATTGGGCATCATTTAAAGTTAAACTTCCACATTTTAGAGATGAAATGACTGTGATTCACATAGGAACACGGTTCTAGATGATAATTAGGGCTTAGCCCTAAATCTGCATCTTCTGACCCCAAATCCAGTTCTCTGAAGCATGCTCTGTTATCTCATTTTTTATAAGTATGGAAGAAGTCAGTATGCCATTAGATTTATAAGGATAAAAGTTACTCTCTTACAGAGTACTGGCATCAATAAATTACTCTTTTCTACCAACCCCAGCCACTTTCCTGTAATGGGTAAATTCTGACTAAAAGATCAGGGCGCTTCTCTTAATTGTCATTCTTAATTTTTTTAAAATGGGTTGAGTTTTGGGGATGAGGTATATATGGCAATGAGGTACCTTATATATGAGGTATATATAAGACGTTCCAGATTTGGGACCTCAATCAACCCTCTTCCCTGTAGGTTTCCATCATTGCTGTGAATGAGGGCCTTCAAGTTAGGACGGGCCCTGGTTTCCTAGTGAGGACTAGAGGCTGAAATTCAGTTTGTTTTGAAAATCAGGAACCAAGTGATTCCAGCCTGATTGTGTGTCTGGTATGATGGGAAGGGCCATTTTATCTCATACTAAAATCACAGCAGAAAATGGGATGTTAGGTTTGAATTTCTTTAGACTTAAAGGGCTAGTCTGTGAAACTGAAGCACAGAGAGAAGAAAGAAGATATTTTGTTTTGAAGTTTATTCTTTTGTGTTATGCCTACCTTTTTAGACTAAATCAGGGAAAACCAACATGGCATTTTAATTTGTGATGAAATAAATAGGGTTAGGATTCTGCTTTGCTTACTGCTTCATAGAAATGAAAACATATGGAGAACATTTAAAAGATGAAGTGAAAAAGGAAGTTATCTGTTGCACATGGGAAGTGATTTTAAATTTAGGAATTATTGAGTCATTCCCGAGCTGAATTTGAGTCAATTTCTGTTAGATTAAACAGCCATTATCTGTGTTCTGGAGATGTTAGAGTTTAATGCAATTCTCCCTTGCAGTTTGTATTCAATACTGTGTTCTTGCATATTAAAGAGCCGTGAGGATGATTAACAACCTAAAATGGAAGGAAACAAGTCTTAAAGAGTTGTTGTAACCGAACTCAGGTTTGACTGTCTGCAGCAACAAAAGCCAAACTCATGAGCCGGTGCTGGTAAGAAGGAAAGGAGTTTATTCAAGTTGCTGGTGACTTGAGAAGATGTGTGGACCCTGTTCTCAAAAACCTGTCTTCACATCTCAGTGCAGGCAGAGGTTTTTTAAGGAGGGAGAGGGAAAGCAGGACAAAGAGATCAGGTGGAGGGACTGTGTGTGCAGGCAGTGTCCCTGAGTTGGCCATCTGGTTTTTGTCAGTGAATTCCTGTGTCTTGGCCGTCTGTGCCAGCCAGGGACTTGAAGGTCAGGCTGCTTCTGAGGTTCACACAGGAACTCAAACTGCTGGGTTGTGATGTATACTAAAAAAAACTTTTAACATGCAAGCTCTAGTTTTGAGAGAAAAAAACAGGTTGGAGTAACAAGCTGGGCTTAACATTTACTAATATTAATATGGGTAGTTTTTTATAAATAAGTTTGGCATATTCATTCTCTGTTGCATAGTAACCTTTTAACATTTTATTCGGCATCACTAAGAGGCAGTATTTCTGGGGCTGTAAAACCCACCACAAACTTTCCTTTTCTCTCTGTTTCTCCATAACTCTTCATTGAAAAATGTTCCTAGTTTAATTCTATTAATTATATCATGTCTTCCTGCTTTCCTGGGGGCATGTGATAATGGTATAGTTTTTTTTCTTCTTACTATTATAGATAAGACTGGTGCTTTGAATGAACATGTTAGAAGTATTTTAATTCATTTGGGTAGATGTATTCACTTTAATTACTTCTCTGGATTTGCTACAGTTCTAATAAAATTTTCTTTTAGAAAAAGATATGGCATAAAATTGTGTATTTATAATACTTCCTGAACGTGATTTAAAGATTGGAATTTTTGGTCAAAGAAAATGTGTTAGCAAAATACCAGCATGGGATGAACTGTTTGGATGTGGTATTAGAGTCTGTGGAAATGAAAACAATATTTACAATAAGCTGCTTGTAAGTTTGTTTAAAAAAAAACACAATTTTCCCACATTATGAAAACTATTGGGATAGTCTCTGAGTAAAGTAATATTTCTATTTTTTTGGGGGGGATCAATCTGTCCTACTTATTTTGCTGCTAGTCATAGTTTTAATAAATTGAGTTATTTTAGGTAAAGCTTTTCTTCTAAAGAGTTTAAACTGCATCATCCATTTTTCTTCTTATCCAGTGTTTCTAAATGAGACGATGGAGGGAGGAAGAACTGTTTTTATTTAGTAATGAGGGACATTTGGTTGAAGATGATTATCGTGAACTCTGAGGTTGGACAGCAAGTGGAGAAAGGGAGATTCTTTTGGAGTTTTTGGAGTATCCTCTACATTATGGTCTTTGAGCTGGTAGTTAGCTAAACACTTTTATTTCCTTTTCAAGAAAAAATTATTAGGCCAGGTATTTAATTACAGCATTAACCTAGTATTCGCCTATTTTATTCTCCTAGCCAGCAGAAACCATTTTCTACCTTCATTTGTTTTCACATCGTTCTCTTCGTCATCAGGACGATCTGTTTGCACATTGTCCACGTGGGGTGTGAGAGCCTGGCAAGCCCCATTTGTCACTAAGAGTTTCTGACCACTTGAGCCCGCTTGTCTTTTTCTCTCAACTGTTTGAAATCTGCTTTTCTTCCAAGATCTGGATCCATTTCTATGTATGTCCAGGATTCAGTTCCTGGTCTCTTGCAAATTTCAATTTTACCTTGTCACTTTCTCTCAGGGTTTCCATCATTTCTACTTTACCAAGCAGTTATCCTCATTGGTTGGAAGTCCAGAATCATGGTTTTTCTCTCACTGTTTCATTCTGAGAGATAGAACTTGTCAGGGGACAATAGAGGATTTATCAGCAGAATATCATGAACAGAAGGTGTTCGAAAATTAGTGTCTCTCTCTCATGATAGCACTGTCTTATTTCTGAGCCGATTTTATCATTTCTATAAAAATACGTTGTCTACCTCTTTAGTTTAGTGAGCACTCTGATTCCATAGCCATTGGTGTGATATTCTTTCTTCTTTGAAATCACTTTAAACAGCCTTCCTCACATTTCCGCCCTAGGTCGTGGCTTCCCGGACTTGTGCCTATTTCCTTGTTCTCTCCCACCCTTGGGCAGCTTATTTTCTTTTTTTTCTTAAATATATTTTATTGATATTTCACAGAGAGGAAGGGAGAGGGATAGAGAGCTAGAAACATCGATGAGAGAGAAACATCGATCAGCTGCCTCCTGCACACCTCCCACCGAGGATGTGCCCGCAACCAAGGTACATGCCCTTGACTGGAATCGAACCCAGGACCTTTCAGTCCACAGGCCGACGCTCTATCCACTGAGCCAAACCGGTTTCGGCAGCAGCTTATTTTCACTGCTCGTGGTGGAATGTCTGTGGGCATCAGATCCAGTCAACCAGGTTTCAGTAACGACTGTGCCATCATAAATGCCATCGTTTTTAAGGCTGCAGATTCTTTAACAGCCATTCGTCTTTTCAGTCTCCATGCCTTCCCATGTAGACCTCTAAGACCACATGCATGTGCTCCAAGCCTTTTTAGCTTTCATGCCATCTCCTCCTATGTTTTGTACCAGTCATCTCATTTCTTAGCATGAAGCTTAAGAAGACAGGGACTCTCCTGCTCCTTTGGATTAATGAAAAAATTTTTTCTTCTTCTTTGGGTTTTGGCCAAGGATGCCCTGCCTGCCGATATCCCTTTTCTCCACATGTTTTCTTCATCTTACCTGTCCTCTGGCTTAAATGGACATCCAGAGCACCTCTGCATCCAACATATACCTGGTTCTGTTATTGCTCATTGCCTTCCGCTTCCATTTTTCTAGTCTTCAGCTTTTGCTAATTTGAGTTGGTGTTTCATAGGATTATAGACATTATTGCTGCTGCTTGTCTGCTTTTTTATTTCTTGGCAAAAGATGGATGTTCATTCTGAACCTTTTTTTTTTTTTTCAATCCTCACCTGAGAATATGTTTATTGATTTTAGAGAGAAGAGAAAGGAGAGAGGGAGAGAAACATCGACCCGTTGCCTCCCATATGCTCCCCAACCAGGCATTGAACCTGCAACCTTTCAGTGTTTGGGACGATGCTTCAACCAACTGAGCAACCCAGCCAGGGTCATTCTAAACCTTGTTGAAAGTTCAAATGACTCAGGAAAAAAGTCTGCCATGTGATTCCTCCCTCCTCCCCACTCCCCCCTCCCCCCCCCCCCCGCCCCCCGACAGCCCTCACTTTGCGTCATGAAACCGCCGGGTTTGCAGGGGCACAGTCTTCTCCACTAGCAGCCTCCAGGGTCGGGCCATTTCTGTGGCTGTCACGGATGGAGGTTGTCACTAAAGAAAAAAATAAATAAAATAAAAATAAGGAAGTTATTGCCTGGCAGCTTCTCTGTTCCTTTGCCTGCGATATAAATAGTACTTGCCAAGTAAAAACAAAAACATTGTCACTCAAGGATGAATTCTGATCTCTCTCCGAGCTTTATTATAAAACTTTTCAGAATTATCAAGTAGGATGCGTGCAGGGCAGAGAAAGCAACCTTGGAAAACAGAGTTCAAATCAATAATAATTAACATTTCCTCGCCTCTATTTTCCTGCTAATGACTGAAGACAAGTACTAATTAGAGAAGCCTCAAGTGTCTGGATTTTAGATGGACCAGATGGCGCCACATAAGAACTATGCACAGCGCCAAGGAGAAGTCTGGGTGGTTCCGAGCTCCCTTGCTTCCAACTTGACCTTGTCTGAGGACACCTGCGCATGCCCATTGCTTTGCACTGAGGCCTCTTCTTTGTTCCTTCTTCTCTGTCTCACCCACTTGTGACTTGAGGAGGTGTGTCTCTGCCATCGTTTGTGAGTGCCCTTACACACTTTTATTATTACTTTTCCTTAACACAAGTGCATTTTAATCATTTTTTCTTTTCAGATTCCTTTGACTCTTATGTTATTGCCTGATCTCACTAGACTCCCCCCAACACACACACACACACTCTCTCTCTCTCTCTCTCTCTCTCTCTCTCTCTCTCTCTCTCTCTCTAGTTCTTTCTTACTGTTCTTTCTCGTGCTCACACAAAACCAGCCCAGAGGCCTCAGCCCTTCAGTGGGTAGCATTGAGATGGTCCTGCCTCTTCAGTTTTTTAAAAACTCTTTCCACAGGTTGTCTGAAATCACGTTTTCTCCTGTTGGTTTGTACTTCACGTTTTTTTCCTTCCTTTGCTGTGGAAGTCAACCAACCAATTCGGAGAAAGCATTGATTTCTGTATAGAAATGTTCCATACCGTTGAGTGTGGCTGAAGTTTGAACAGATGCCGCACGTGCAGTTTACCATGTGGAAATCATCCTACCAGGAGAGCAGAGCGTGGGCCCGATGGGGTGTGACCCGATGCGCGTCTTCATCGGAGTGGTTTTACCGGTGTCTTCCACTCG
Source organism: Plecotus auritus (assembly GCF_963455305.1). Taxonomy (NCBI): domain Eukaryota; kingdom Metazoa; phylum Chordata; class Mammalia; order Chiroptera; family Vespertilionidae; genus Plecotus; species Plecotus auritus. Next base: position 169,002,453 of record NC_137774.1, read on the forward strand.
TTTGCTGGGAAAGTCCTGATGCAGTTACTCTCAGTGAAGAAACTTTGTCTTAATTTGGTGTGGTTTTTTTTGTGTGTGTGTGTGTCAAAACTTTCTTTGGTGGAACCAGAAGAGAATAGTGATTGGTTGCCATCAGCATTTGTGGTTTAAGTGAGAAGTGCTACTTTTTGTCCCTTTTCCTTGTATTTCTTGCCCTTACTGAAGCGTAATGTCAGGGAGACCAGGGAGGGAGCTGCTACAATAATGCAAGCAGGAGACAGAAGGCCCTGAGCTTTGGGAAGAGTGTTAGACACGGGGAATAATTCACATTATTTTAAAAAATGGAAGCAAAAAGGTTTTCTTAATATATTTAATAATCTTGTAAGTGCTTCAGAATTTAGAAACCACTGCTTTTCTTAGCGTTGCTATTTTCTTTTTCACATGTGCTAGTTGGTACCTATCTAACTAATTAAGGAACATATCACATTTCTCACTTACGTACTTTCTCGTTTTGGAAATTACTTACTTGATGTCTATTGCATCTTAAAAAAAACAGAACATTGTAGGTTTCCTTCATTATAAAAGTAGAAGGGAAACAAAAATAACTTGTCCTATCACCCGGAGATGATAATTATTAGTATTTCAGTGTATTCCCTTTCAGTTTTTGGTAGGTATAGAAATAATTTACATATAGGACCAATGAGCCAACATTGAATTATGAGCTGTCATTAACTATTCATTATATGGATGCACCAGATATATTTTACATTTGTCCTATCATTAACCATTTAGGTTGTTTCCAACTCCTTCATAATTTAGCAAATGCTGTGGTAAATATCTTCACAAATAGGAAGTCTTCATGTTTATCCCCAGGATAATGGATTCATGTACACATGAATTTTTAAAGTCAGGACTGTCTTCAAAGCGTTGAATGGAATAGGTGTGAAGGTGGGCATGAGCCCTAATGGCTGAGAGTTCCGTGGGTGGAGGAGGTGACAGGTGCTCAGTGCCCTACCTGCCCCACCTCCACCACCTGGTCACCAGCTAGGGGGGAAATGCAGGAGCATGGAGAGGTTCAGAGCACAGCGATGGGGTCCCCTTGCCTTCCCCTTACTCATTCTCAGGTGGAAGTCGGTGCACATCTGTACCCACTATTTCAGTTTAGATGCTCCCGTGTTTCCTGACTCTTCCTGGGAGTTTTTGTTTGATTTGGGTCAAGGTCCGTCTGTTAATCAAAGAAGATAGCTTTTGTCCCCCATGTCCTGTTCCTTCCCAGCTGCTGGCAGCAGGTGTACCATCACTAAAATGCCTCCTGTCATCCCTGGCGTGCTTTCCTTGTCAGAGGAGTGTGAGCAGGAGGAGGGCTACTTCACCTCAGACACTGGTGGAGAGTTCAGTTACTAGTGTAGGAGACTCATTTCATAGAACTCTCCGTATACAAGTCAGTTCCTTTAAGCAAATAGCTGTTTGCTTTGGGTATGGTATCTACTAAGATAAGCACTCACAGTCTTCAAGGTGATATTTATTTTTGGCACCAGAAAAATAATTCTTTGACCAGAACAACATTGACCATAGTTTTTCTTTTCTTTTTAAAAAAAGTATGTTTTTATTGATTTTAGAGAGTGGAAGGGAGAGGGAGAAAGAGATAGAAACATCAATGATGAGAGAGAATCACCAATAGGCTGCCTCCTGCATGCCTTCTACTGGGGATTGAGCTTACAACCCAGGTATGTGCCCTGACCAGGAATCGAACCATGACCTCTTGGTTCATATGTCGAGGCTCAACCACTGAGCCACACCAGGTAACCATAGTTTTTCTTAATCCTTGTTACTCTCATATTTTATGTTGATATAAAAATAAACAGTTTTTCCCTTTTTAAAAAAATTCTAAAATAGCTGGCTTCCTTGGATCACTTCATATTTTCATAAAATGTCCTTTAACTCTGTGAAAGACTTTAATTATAATTACACTAGAGGCCCGATGCACGAAATTCGTGCAAGAGCAGGCCTTCCTTCCCCTGGCTGCCGGCACCGGCTTCCCTCTGGCACCTGGGACTCGGGCTTCCCTCCGGCTGCCAGCAGGCAGGCACCCAGGACCCGGGCTTCCCTCGCAGCCCCAGCTTCGTCCGGAAGGTCATCCAGAAGGATGTCCGGAAGGATGTCCGGTCTAATTAGCATATTCCGCTTTTATTATTATAGATTGGGTATTTCTAGTTTTCAGTTAATATTTGTTTTTTGAAATTTCCATATTGAAATTAATAGTCTGTCTTTAAGTAAAATGATTTCTGTGGTTGCATTTCGAAGCTAACAGGAATAATTAAAAGGTGTTACAAATAGCATTTGTATCTACATTTAGAAAGTTCTCCAATGGATGAGCAGATGTTGTTACAGATTCTTGCCTTTGATATGATAAATTTCCCATTAAGTTTGAAAATCTGGTCTTGAGGGAGGTTTTTTCAAGTGTGCACTGTTGAGCTGCAGTGTGTGAGCATGCAAGCGGCTGCACTGATAAACCATTTGACAGATTTGCAACTGAGTCTGTTTTAGGCGAAGACCGAGTTCTGGAGCTTTATGTTCTATATTTTATGCTCAGACACATGCATTTGAATTCTTTCTTTTGAATTTCCAGAAGGTCTGATATAAATTACACACACACACACACACGCACACACATTCTCTTTTATTATTTTTTATATTTTTAAAATATATATTTTTATTGATTTCAGAGAGGAAGGGAGAGGGAGAGAGAGGTAGAAACATCAATGACGAGAGAGAATCACTGAGCAGCTGCCTCCTGCATGCCCCCAACTGGGGATGGAGCCCACAACCTGGCATGTGCCCTGACCAGGAATCAAACCGTGACCTCCTAGATAATAGGTCGATGCTCAACCACTGAGCAACATCGGGTAGGCTACACACATATTCTCTTTTATATGTAGGTTGGGCAAAAGTAGATTTGCAATTGTTTGTATGGAAAATAATGCAATAATTAATAAATAATAAAACAAGAATTAACTGTTTTGCATACTCACAACTGTAAACCTATTTTTGCCCATCCACCTGTGTGTGTGTGTGTGTGTGTGTGTGTGTGTGTGTGTGTGTGAGTTATTACATTGTGTATGCAACCTAAGTTGGAAGTGAAGATGCATATACTTCATTTTTTTTTAATAAAAAGGGTTCATTTTAAGCTTCCACTATTTAATTAAAATTTCTTTCTCTCTTTGTATAGGTTGAAGAAATTGTAGATGTTGGATCCTTTGCCCCAGAAGACATCCATATTCCTAAGATTTATGTACATCGCCTTATAAAGGGAGAAAAATATGAGAAAAGAATTGAGGTAGTTGACTTAGCTTCATTGTCAGTATTTCCGGGTCTGATTATCAGAGACATGTGTCCCTGGGTTCATTCCAGATAAGAGGGAATTAAGGCCTCGCAGAAGCCTCGCTTTGGATCTTAGTATGAGCTTCTCATGTATCCATCGTGAAGGGACATGGTCACCTGTGCTGTTGTCCAGCCCAACAGTGCCTGGTGACCCTGCTTTCCAGGCTCCTGTGAATGTTCTGACTTAAGATGCATAGCTTTGCATCTCCCCTGTCCCTGCGGTAGAGGATAAGCAGGTCTCCGAGGCTGTCCCCCTGCTGGACTGTCCATGTTTGAGCATGTAGAAATGTCTGTCTATCTTAAAGTTGCTTTACGGTTTACAGAGTCCGGGAAGAACGCCACTTCCCATTAGTGTTAGGCATCAGGCTCTAGGCAGCTGGTGGGTAGGAGATTGTGGCAAGGCGAGGTTTGCAGGAGCATTGGAGGTATTTCAAGTATACTCAGAGCTAGAAGAGTGACCATCTGGACCAGAATGGGTACCAAGATTCATAAAGTGTCTAGGGATCAGCAACAGAATAGACATGTATTGGGGGTTTCAGGGAATCAGAGATAGGCTGTATCCTTTGGACGACAAAAAAAAAAGTCATTCTGCGATTCAAAGCTGATGTCAGCTGGCTAGGGAGAAATGATGGAACGTTTGCAAATAAGAACCAGAGTCTGTGTTAGGAGATTCAGCATTGGAAGTATTTTCCTGGCTGGTTGCTGGATATGTCTGTGAGCCCTGTGATGTGCTTGAAGCAAAACAAGTCCAGACTCTGCAGGTGGAAATAGGCTGTTGAGAGCAGCAACACCTGGTAAACACACTCTGGCAGCCCTGCAAAAGCAGAGTCCAAGTCTGTTCCTTTTACCTTCGTTCTGGCTCAGTCCCCGAGCACTGGAGGAGAAAGCAGTTGCAGGAGTCTTGGGAGGTGGCAGTAGTAGCAGTCAGTGTGACAGTAGCAGTGGGATTAATTGCTTCAAAGAGGCAGAGCAAGTATATCTTGCCCTTCAAATAAATCTGACCTCTTTCCCTCATTTTCTAAAGAATTATTTGTGCCCTGGCCAGGTGGCTCAATTGGTTGGAGCGTTGTCCTGTGCACCAAAAGGTTGTGGGTTCGATTTCTGGTCAGGGCTGGTTTGGTCCCTTGCCGGGGTGCATAAGGGAGGCAACTGATTGATGTTTCTCTCTCACATCAATGTTTCTCTTGTTCTCTCTCTCCCTTCCTCTCTAGAAAAATCAATAAGCATGTCCTAGGGCAGTCTCGGCAAACTGCGGCTCGTGAGCCACATGCGGCTCTTTGGCCCCTTGAGTGTGGCTCTTCCACAAAATACCACGGCCTGGGCGAGTCTATTTTGAAGAAGTGGTGTTAGAAGAAGTTTAAGTTTAAAAAATTTGGCTCTCAAAAGAAATTTCAATCGTTGTACTATTGACATTTGGCTCTGTTGACTAATGAGTTTGCCGACCACTGTCCTAGGGTAAGGATTAAAAAAAAATTATTTCTGGGTATTCTCTTTTTAACTCTGCTATATTGCAGATTTGCCTCATAATAGTAGTAGGAGAGAATTCAATTTTTTTTAGTAAACTTTTATGCTTTCCAGTGATAAAAATCCAAGGTGTACCTCAATTATGAATAATTTATTTCTGTTTATCTTAAAGCGTTTATCAACCCGGAAACAGGAAGATGTAAAAGCCAAATCTGGAAAATCTGGAGATAATGTGAGGGAGCGCATCATCAAGCGGGCAGCTCTTGAATTTGAGGATGGCATGTATGGTATCCTTTACCTTTGTGGGACTGGCAAAGACGAGGCCCTTGCTTTTCCCATATTCTTCAGGCTACCAGGCCTGCTGCATGGCGATTCTTTTATAGACCTCTGTAACTTGTAAAGCAGTTGATCAGTTTTTACAAAATGTGGCATATAATCTACAGATATCAAGATATATGAGGTTGGCCTGCCCAAGTATCTGAGTTGATTAAAGTGTCATCCTGATATGCCACGGTTGCGGGTTCGATCCCCAGTCAGGGCACACACAAGAAGCAACCAATGAATGCATACAGTGGAACAACAAATTGATCTCTCTTTCTCTCAAATCAATAAATAAAAATTTTCAAAAAGAAAGGATATATGAAATTGGAATTATAGTCCATTTGCCTTCTTGAACAAAATGGTGACCAAAAATTTATTTAGCTGTTTTCTCATATACTATAGACTTCAGTGCAATTTGGCATTTGGCTAAATGTTATTGAGATTGGAGCTTACCAAGATGAGGGTTTTTTTTTTTTTTTTAATATATTTTATTGATTTTTTACAGAGAGGAAGAAAGAGGGATAGATAGTCAGAAACATCGATGAGAGAGAAACATCGATCAGCTGCCTCTTGCACACCTCCCACTGGGGATGTGCCCGCAACCAAGTTACATGCCCTTGACCGGAATCGAACCCGGGACCCTTCAGTCCGCAGGCTGACGCTCTATCCACTGAGCCAAACCGGTTTTGGCCCAAGATGAGGGTTTTAAACCTCAGAATTACTAGTTATAGCCAGTGCTATTTACTTTCTTTATATTCTGACATTTACATATTCATTGAAACATAAAATCCAACTTTTTTTTTAAATGTATTTTTCAATTACAGTTTACATTCAGTATTATTTTATATTAGTTTCAGGTGTACAACATAGTGGTTAGACAATCATATACTTTATAAAGTGTTTCCCTCTGGTATTTCCAGTACCTACCTGGCACCATACATAGTGATTCCAATATTATTGGCTATATTCCCTATGCTGTACGTCATATCCCCATGACTATTTTGTAACAACCAATTTGTACTTCTTGATCCCTTTGCCTTTTTCACTCGACCACCCAGCCCCCTCCCAGCTGCCACCATCACTGTGTTCTTTGTGTCTATGAGTCTGCTTCTATTTTGTTTGTTCATTTATTTTGTTCTTTCGATTTCACATATAAGTGAACTAGTAGCCCTGCACACGAATCTGTGTGCCAGTAGCTTGCCAGTAGCTCGCTGCCGCCCCCCAGTAGCTTTCCGCCCGCTGCCCCGTCCTCCTGTAGCTCCCCCACCCCCCTTATAGCTTGCTGCCCTGCCCCCTCCTGTAGCTCTCCACTGCCCACTTGCAGCCAGTAGCTCGCTACTGCCCTCCTGTAGCTCTCCGCCCACTGCCCCGCCATCCTATAGCTCCCGTCGCCCCCCCACCCCTCCCATAGCTTGCTGCCCTGCCCCCTCCTGTAGCTCTCCACCGCCCGCTTGTAGCTCGCTGTCCCACCCTCCTGCTGACCTGTGATCTGGTTGTTATGCAGTCAGTCATTACGCTTCATGGCGTAACAACCATTTGCATATTATATCTTTATTATATAGGAACATATGGTATTTGTCTTTCTCTATAAGACCCAACTTCTTAACACGCCCTTATTTCCTCTGACAAAGGTACTTTATTCTGCTTTAAGTACTTTCTCTAATTTTTTTTATGCATATTAATTATTATGTGTCTGGGCATGAGCCTGTTTGCATTCTTCTTGCTTGGGGTTCTCTGTGCCTCCTGAACTTGTGTGACTTTTTCCTTTACCAGGTTAGGGAAGTTTTCTGCCATTATTTCTTTAAACATATTCTCTATTCCTTTCTCCCTTTCTACATATTCTGGCACACCAGCTATTCTAATATTGTTACGTTTCACGTTGTCCCACAGCTCTCTTAAGCTGTCCTCCCGTTTTTTCATTATTTTTTCTTTTTGGTTCTCTGATTGATTTTTTTCAACCCTGTCTTTGATCCTCAGCTTCCCCTAATCTGCTGTGTATTCCTTCCAATGTGTTTTTTATTTGTGTTATGTCATTCTTTATTTCCGACTGTTCTTTTTTCATAGTTACTATATATTTTTTTCTTGCTGTTGAGCATCTTTACCATCATTACTCTGAACTCTTGGTTCAGATAAATTTCTTATGTTCGTTTCATTTATCTCTTCTGGAGAATTTTCTTGTTTTTTTCATTTGAGGTTGTTTATCTCCTCATTTTGGCTGTCTGTTTGGATTTCTGATTATGTATTAGGTAGATCCTCTATACCTCTCAATCTCTAGTACAGGACAGTGTCTAACACTGTTTCTGACTAGTTAGAACAGGCAAAGACTCAAAGCCTCCAGAGACGCCCTCTGCCTACAGACTGATAGGATGCCCCACCCAGGTAATCGTCCTCAGGAGTGGCAAGAGTTTTTTCCAACAGGGCAGGGCAGTTGCTTCTACCTGGAGGCTAATAGTTATTTTTAGTCTCTTAAGTGGCCTCAGGACAAGGTGTTTTCCAATAGGGTGCATCAACTGTCTTCCCCCCCAGGCAAGGCCTCCTATATAGCAAATGTCTGTGTGGGAAAGATGTCCTCTGCTGTGTGAGGGAATGACTCAGCCCAGGAAACTTGGGGTGTCTGTCTTCTGAGCTCTAACCCCCGAGTCCCAAATCCTGGCTTCTGCTTACACAGCTCCAGTCCACTCTGCCAGAGTACAAGGTGGGTGGCTCTGATGAGGAAAATAAGACATTTTTTGGGGGTAGACCAGCAGCCTGACTCTGTACCTAGATAATTAGTATCCCTAATGCACATTCCTGTTAGCCTTTAGTCTAGTTACTGCCCCTTCCTTAATTATCTGGTCTTGCAAGACCTGTTTACCTAAATACATTTTACAGAGGCCATAAACCATGAACACTACACAACCCCCGGAGGGAGTTATCAGCACTAGTGCCAGGCCAGGCCTTTAGGTGTAGTCTCATGGCCCCCATCCCAACACACGGGGCTTTTTGCAAAGCCCGTGAAAGGTCCAGAAGTCTGATCCTTATTTGGGGGACAAAGAAACCAAAGGGTATAAAGAGAAAGCTCCCTCCATATTGGTTTGTTCAGGATTTGGAAACAGGCTCCCCTGAGTCATGGTACTAGTACATCTGGAAATAAATGGGTTTTTCCTGTATCTCTGAGTACTCCTGTGTGTGTATTTTCCGGTTGCCTGGTAAATTCTGTAACAGCTCCACAGGGAATTTTGTGCATTGGCTTTTTAAGAGGGTTCCTGACTTTTCAGCTGTCACGTCCCAGCAGACAGCAACCTGGCTGCTTTTCACAGGGAGATGTTATGTGGGTACCCTTCTCAGTTCTGGTACTCTCTGCTGGGGGGCCCAGCTTGGGGATTAGACCCCAGAGTTCTCAGTGGCAACCCCCCACAGCTGAGATATCTCTCCGGAATTTCACTTGCTTCTTGTGGGCACCCAGCCAGCCCTTTCTTGCCTCCGCACCTCTTACCAGTTTCTCTGCGGCCTCCACTTCCAGTCCTCAGGTATCAGGGTTCTTTCCTGCGAGTCTTCCATTGATTATTCAGGAAGTTTGTCTGTATTTTAGTTGTAACTCCAGTTTGTTCTTGGGAGCACGTCCGTGCAGCATCCACCTACCCTGCCGCCATTTTTAATCTTTTAAGTATTTTCTCAAAAAAGAGATAGGAAGAGATAATTAGTACAATGAGTGTTTGGATTTTGACTGCATTTAAGTAACAGTGAGTGTTTGCCATTCTGGAGCAGCAGTGGACAACATAGCCGGCAGTTCTGGGCAGCATATCTTTTTTACCCCTCTTTTTAAAATTAAATTTATTGGGGTGACATTGGTTAATAAAATTATATAGGTTTGAAGTGTACACGTCTATAATACATCATCTGTATAGCATTGTGTGTTTACCACCCAAAATCCAATCTCCTTCCATCACCATATATTCAACCCTTTTACCCTTTACCACCCTCCCTCTCCTTCCCCTCTGGTAACCACAATACTGTCGTCTGTGTCTATGAGTTTTTGTCTGCATATCGCTGATCTGTTCACACTGCTTGTATTGAGAGGCAAGACTGAACCCACACCATATTTTGATGTCTAAGGAAGAAGATCCAAAACCCTCAGTTACTCTTTGATGCCTTAACCCAGCTACCTTTTATATGGTCTCAATTGTTTTCACTGAAACTTACCCCCCTTGTGTTTTAGGGAAGACTCAGTCACCAGTGGATATTATCCCAGTGACCCAAAGGAGACGAAACACTTTCATGCAGACATTTTGGTTTTGTCAGAACATTTTTAAAATTTAGAAATGGTAGCCCCTTTTTAAGAATGTTAAGTCATCTTTATTTTTAGTTGGAGTTTTGAAAAGTCAAAATTGCTTTTAAACACAGGTCAAGGTTTAATAATATATCGGTTACAAGTCATAATACATCAGTCCAAATTTGCTGAGCATGGTAATGCAAACAGAATGTCTTACAGTGAAAATGACCTCTTGGCTAGTCTTCTGAAGCCACCGCTTTGATATATTTATGGGAAAGCATATCAGTGTTATTGAAAAAGCTGTGATTAATTAGTGACTTTATTTATTTATTTATTTATTTTTTTAATTACAAAAGTGCCTAGAGGGTGATTGGAGAATGTGTTCAGTAATTACATTCAGAGCAAGTGCCTTTAAAGAAGGCTTTTCTTCAGGTTGATGTGTGTGGAAGATTTATAGCATAAATCTCGCTACCTTTTCCACGTTCTACCTTAACATCTTCTTTTCCAGCTAATTTGGGCATAGGAATCCCACTTCTGGCCAGCAACTTTATCAGCCCAAATATGACTATCCATCTGCAGAGTGAAAATGGAATCCTGGGTTTGGTAAGATAGAAATTAAAGTTTTATTTATGCAGTCTTTTTTTTCCCTTGCTTATCTTTTTTTTAAAAAAATTTATCTTTATTAGTGAAAGTATTACATATGTCCCCTTCCCCGCCCTCCCCCCCCCCATTGATCTCCTCTAGCCTGCCCCCACACACACCCCCCCGCCCCCTGGCCTTCATCATTGTCTGTGTCCATGGGCTATGTATATATGCATACAAGTTTTTTGGTTGATCTCTTCCAACCCACTCACCCACCCCTGCCTTCCCTCGGAGATTCCACAGTCTGTTCCATGCTTCTATGTATTTATGCAGTCTTGATGGAGAACTAGCTATCCCATGTAGTGAAATCTTCTAAAAACTGAGAATTGTTAGCTTAAAGTTCCCAGCCTTCCTTTTCTGTTTGTTTATCATCACAATAAAATATTTAACTTTCCCATGCAGTGGTGGTCGTTGTGAGTATGTAGTGTTCTATTTGCTGCAGTAGATGTCCTTTCCTGACTATGCAAGTTTTTTCACTGCTCCTCCTTTATCAGGTAATGAGTTTCCATCTCCCCTGGTGCCTGCTTCAGAGGACTTCACAGTTAGCTCTTTAGTTAACTACTTTTAACTCTTGTGTGGCTGGACAAGAATGAAGGTTAACAAGTCTCTGTGAAATAAAATTCAGTAAGGCTCTGAGTGAAAACTGGAGAGTAAGGTTTCTATTTAGGGCAGGAACATTTTTTTTGACAGTTGATTAATTCAAAAAGTCTTAGCAATTCTTCTCATCAGTTTGTTTTAAGGTCCTGTTGTCCCAAAGGGTAGACTTTTCTTTTCCTCAGAATTAACTTTCCAGATGAGCTCAATATTCTCAGAGAATTTGACCACTGTTTTTCCTCAATATTATAATGAAAAAAAGAAGCACATTTGCTTCCTGGCATTTTTAATTTAATGATTAACTATGGCAGAGATTATTTATAGTTTGCCAATTTATAATATTCCTAATCTTTATTGTTCCTCAGTGGATTATAACTGTTAATATGCAATGAAAATTGTATATGTAAAAATGTATACCTGGTATTTATAATATAAATAATTTTTATAAGCATAGAGTCGATACTCATTGATTGAGGCAATAATCATGACCATTTTCAAAGACGAAAATGATATGTGTTTGGATGAAATCAGATTTGTATTGGATTCAGAGACTTAGGCCCGGGCTGGTTTGGCTCAGTTAGTAGAGTGTTGGCCCTTGGACTGAAGTTTTGCATGTTTAATTTTGGTCAAGGGCACTTACCTCGGTTGCTGGCTCTCTCCCCAGCCCTGGTCTGGGCACCTACCAGAGGCAATTAGTCATTGTTTCTCTCTCTGTGTCTCCCCCACTCCCTTCCATTCTCTCTAAAATCAATGGAAAAATATCCTCTGGTGAGGATAAACAAACAAACAAAAAAAGGAAAAAGAAGACTTATATTGTTTGGGTACCTTAAAAGAAAGAATTACCAGTTCCCTCAGTTTGAAGATAAGGGAAATAAGTGTATGTGAATTACCCATGGTCAATGTTTAAAAGGAAATTTACATAGGTCTAAACATTAGTTACCACTTCAATTTACTTACAAAAGAAAATTTTGGTCCCATAGAAAGACTGTTAAAATTTTACAGCCAGTATGTCCTCATTCTTGGTTCTATCTTATGCCTTTTTCTTATCTCTTTTCTCCCTTTTTGATTAATATATGTTATGTTACAGAACTCCTTGCCCCATTCAAGTAGAGATATCTTACAAAAATGCATATAAAAATTTTAAAAAGCTTACTGAGAAAAAGTGGGCAAAGGGAAAACAAAGGCAGCAAAACTCAGATGTTTTGAACAATAAGGTTAGGACCCCAAATTCAAGCTTTTGGCTTCTGCATACCTAAAAGCTGAAACTTGGCCTCTGTTGGTCTTTCTAGCCAAATAATGCAGCCATTTAGTTTATATTTGCTATGAGGAAGGTTTATGAATGACATTGCTTCATAGTAGGCCATGAATACTTTTTGTTTTATTGTCATATATTTCTAATAACATTACTTTCAAACTTTGATCATATTTAGAAAATATTTTTCATTTACCCAGTCATGATTATTAGTGTAGGAAAGACTAATCAATATGAGAAACACAGCCATGCAAATACCAGAATTATCTTTTGAAGATTCACCTCAAGTCTCTTGAAGACGATTTCCTGGAGTTTTTAGAGACGTTATTTATATTACAGTATTAGTGTTCAGTTCAGTGAGCAACTTCTGTTACTAATTGACGTTGACTCATTTGTTTTATTTGACAGGGTCCATATCCATTTGAAAATGAAGTTGATGCAGATCTAATCAATGCAGGTAAACTCACTCATTACGAGTTTCCCAGTGTTTTCCTTGCTGTTGATTTAGTTCTATTCCAGATACCAGTAAGGAGTTGATCTTGCTTCTTTGTCTTGTCTTAGAGAGTAGTCACTGTATTTTTCATTGAGGAGGGGAGATGAGCTTTCCAAGCCCCATCTTTGCCTGGCTTCTTGTCAGAGGACTGTTATTAGGGAGACTAAGCTCAAGGCAAAATTCTAGGTGGAGCTTCATCCTCTGGTGAGAGCTCTGGTGGTTTAATCGGTCAGGGTCCCGGCTATAAATGGGGGAATTGAGGAGCCTGAAGGGAAGGATTGTCGACAGGGGTGTGGACAGGATTAGGGAAACCAGGAAAGGATGGTAAGAGGAGTTACTATTATTACCCCTACTCGGGCCTTAAGGGGCAGCTGTCAGAGAGGGTCAGTCACCTAACAGGAACTATGGCCTTCGGTATGAAGAATTAGGACTGTTTAAACAAAATTCTTGCTGAATATACATATATGTGAAAAACTGCAACAAAGGTTAGGAAACATAGCCAAGGACATCTCCCAGAAAGAACGAAAATACAGAGAAGGGAAGGAGCACAGCCAGGTTGAGGGTGAGGTAGGGTCTCTTCCACTGCGTCTCCTGCTTGAGCCTCCCCTTGGATAATCCCAGGTTGAAATAGGTCTGCACTCTCATGATGAGAAGAGTGTGGGTGTGGATCCAAAGTGCCAAAAAGAAAAGATCTGGTGCATGGGGGTTTCTGTTACAGGAGCCACTTCCTATCCACTAGTCCTCATCAGAGTCAGAGAGCATCCTTCAGAGGTTCAAGGGTGGTGCTGAAGAGTGTGTCTGCTACTAAGTATGACCCAGTGATATAAGTAATAAACAGAGTTTCTTTGAATTAGGGACGCTGGTCTTGTCACCTCCTTGTTCCCACACTCAGATGCTTTACCTCTTATTATTAGCTCTTTGTGCAACTAGAACCTAGAGTCCGTGGATTAGCAACCTGAAGGAGGAAAGCAGGTTGGAGGCCCTGGCCAGCATCACTGCCCATACTTGAGGCACCACTGCCTCTGAGTTGGGGCCGATGATTTTCCTTAGCATGGGACTGCCCACGAGAAGATAATTTTTATGCTATTCTTAGCCTGCTTGTCTTTACCCTTCTTTTACTCCTATTCACTCTATCCCTGAAAACGTATTATTCTTACTCCACATTCAAAAATAGTATGTGCCAATCTCAGAAGAGAAGGAAAATGAGCTGAACTTAAAGGCCAGATGCCGAGAAGAATTGATGTTTGATTCTTAGAGAATTTTTGGAAGTAAAACAGCTTCTGGTTGAATAGTTGAATTAGTTAACATGACTCAACGCTGAAAGGCCCACTGTGATAAAGCAATGACATTTAGCCAAGGCTGTAATTTAATTGTGCTGTACCCTTTAGCAGTAGTTCATTGATCTGTGAAAATATTTGCTTCTTGGCTTAATTAATTTATGATGTTAGTGAGTTATTTGCAAAATGAATAACTCCATTTTCTAAATTTCAGGCTTGAGTTCATGGAACCCACTTTCCTTAGAAAAATAGTTACTCTTTTCTAATGACATTGTTGGATGGTAGGCGTTTCTGATTGAGTTTAAAAGTAGCTCCATCCTAACGAAGCCACCAGTTTTATATTTCAACTTCTGAAATGTCATGTATAATCTTAAACTGCTTTGTAAAACAGTAATTCAGTGCTTTTGGGAAGCCAAGCTGCAAATCAGTTTAATAATATTCTAACTCTTTCATCAAAGTCCTCTTTGGGATTTATGATGCTTTAGATTTTGGAGCTATCCAAATTAGGGAGGAAAAGCTCTGAGCTAGAGAACCCAGAATATAAATTGTCAGTTTCCTCAACTCCTCAAATTTGAAAATTACCTGAGAGATCAGCCCATTGTTTGTGTTAATTTGAAAGAATTTTTTTTTTTTTAAATACAAGTTCCTTGAAATGAATATAGAATTAAGTGTCTGGGTAAAATCAGTGCATGAAATTTTAAAATAATAATAGAGCTATTTGTAAGGATCATTTTTTCTAAATAATAACCTTATAACTATGTAAAAACAAATCACCACTTCTATAACTCTATATAATGTACTGCATACTTTTTTACATGTATGATACAGTTTGAGCCTCAGGTGAGATGCTCGTTATACAGATTGGGCAACTGAGCCCATAAAAATGAAGTGAGGGCCGAAACCGGTTTGGCTCAGTGGATAGAGCGTCTGCTTGCGGACTGAAGGGTCCCGGGTTCGATTCCGGTCAAGGGCATGTACCTTGGCTGCGGGCACATCCCCAGTGGGGGGTGTGCAGGAGGCAGCTGGTCGATGTTTCTCTCTCATCGATGTTTCTAGCTTTCTATCCCTCTCCCTTCCTCTCTGTAAAAATATCAATAAAATATATTTAAAAAAAAAAAATGAAGTGAGGTACTCAGGATCACATTGGTAGGGCCTGGACACACAGTCTTCTAGTCTTGGCTCCTGGCCTTTACCTCCTATACCCTGAGCTCTTTCTCTTTAAAGTATTGATTATATTATTAGTTGTAGTTCTTTCTTGACTCTATTTGATATTGCACTTGAAAAGCATGGATTCAACTTTAAAATATCCATTTGTTTAGCTATTGGATGTTTTAAAATGCTCAAAATGAACTTTGCTTCTGAAGAACGTAATTTGTAAGAGACCAGAATATATTGGCAGGGGCCTGACAGCTCCCTGCATGAGAGGTGCTGTCCGGGCTCTTTAATAAAACTGTGCTTCATAAATCACATAGGGAGAGCTGACGCTCTGCATTGACCTCAGCGTTGCCTGTGAGGTGGTAAACAGCACCTGGCTTGTACGTCAGCCAGTGGAAATTGCCATTGCGAAGTCATTGTGATTTCACACAGAGACCGAAGGAACGGAGATGTTTATGTTCCCCTGCTTTACTTTCCTACCAAACGATCCTGCTTGCTCTCCCCCTCACAGGATTGGTGAGGAATGGAATTCGCTGGACCTGGAATTTGTGTCAGGATAAGGTTTAGTTGTATTAGGCCTGTCCTGAAACCTGGGCTCCACAGGCTGGCTGTACGACCCACCATAAAAGTCATGCCTGGTTCCGTTGTAGTGATTCCTGGAGGGGCGACAACATTGTTCGGAGAGAGGAGTGACAAGGCCAACATTTATGGGGTCCTTTCTGTGTGCCAGGCACTAGGCTAAGGGCATTGCATGCATCACCTCATTTCATCCCTCAACTCTTATGCGCTGTCTAAAAGCTCCTACTAACCACACTAGAAAGTATTTTCTAAAGCTTTTCAGCGTTATGGTACTTTGAAAGATGTGAAGATGTTTTCGTTGTTTAGCATCCAACTCCTTTGGGGGATAAATATTTCAGCATGATATAAATAGTCTTCCTCTTTCTCCATATTCGAGCTCAAATGGAGAGGGATATAGATGGAGAAGTGAGCTTTTGGGCAAGACTTGAGAAACTGGGTTCAGCTGTGCTGCACAGCTGGGCATGGTCAGACCCCTCTGGTCCTGTTATGTCCAGGAGCCTTTCTCTGTTCCAATCTTGGAATTGCAACTTTCCTTTTCTTTCTTTTTCTCTGTCCTATTACACCAGGGTAATGCATGGTAGGTCATACAGTTGACCTACCTTTGGCAAAGGGCCTGTGAATACTATTCTGGTTGAGACCAGAAGCTTCTCCTGGGCACCCGAAGCTCCTGAACAGACAGGAAATAGATCACAAGAAGAAAGGAGCTTAGATGTAAAGCAGATGATAGTATTAGATGAAGATCTTGCACAGTTCTGAACTTCTATTATGAGATATAAGTTTTGAGAGCGGTCCTCTTGAGGATTACATTAAATACGTTGGCCAGTATTAGTATGTTATTCCCAAAGTCCTAGGGTTTTAATAGAAACTTTCAGGGTCAAGAGAGGAAAGATGAGAGGGAGAGGGAGATAGAGATTGAGATGGAAAGAGAAGGTTTAGCCCTAATGATGTTAAAGAATCTTTCTAGATTATTCATTGGTTTTGTAAAAAAATATCTGAGGTATATCTCCTGTGGTATTCCCTTCAGAATTGCATTTCTTCATGGCTATTCCACAATCTCTTTGCTCCAGTGACCACAGAAGCACTGGATTCTTTCCTCCTCAGTCCTATTCACATATAGCACCTGCTGATGAGGGGAGTGGGGCTGCTGGGGGGCCTGGAAGGGTATTGCACTGTCTGTAGAGAACTTCAGAACAATAATAAAATGAAAAAAAAATGGGTTTGCTCTTTATTATCACCGTGCAAGGGCAAACGTGAACAGTGTTAGTGACAGAATGCTCCTCTCCACAGGGCGGGCAGTTTGCACTGTGTCCCCCACACCCCTAAATACCACTGCATTTTACCTTCATTCCTTCGGGAACAGAGAAGGAATAGACCCCTCTCTCCACCACAGTACTCTTAGAAATCTAATACCCTTTTTTTCTCTTTTTCGTGTGTGTGTGTGTGTGTGTGTGTGTGTGTGTGTGTGTGTGTGTGTTAGGCAAGGAAACAGTTACTGTTCTTCCAGGAGCCTCTTACTTCTCCAGCGATGAGTCATTCGCGATGATTAGAGGGTATGTAATGACAGAGCCGCTCACGTTTCACAGTGTGGAATGAGCTGAGTCACTGGCTGAGCGTGTCAGCCAGGCTCTGAACATAGACACGTCTCCCCGCCAAAACCATCCTGGGCTTGTTTGGCTGCACAGAGATGTGAAATTATTCACATCGGATGTTGGGAATGAGAACAGCCAGCCTGCTGTTATTAAAAGAGCCCCCCAAATGGAATTTATATCTGTGTGCCAGCTATCACGAAGCAAACATTTTTAAAAAGTTCTTTCTGAGGCCCCTGACGTTTTCTACAAACTTTGTGTTCATTTCCTAGCTCATGTTTGCCTTCCAGTCAAACCACATTCTCCCTCACTGTAGGCAACAAACTCACTGTATATGCCTGTATTAATTTGTCTTTTGGAAACATTATGAGCTATAATTTTTAAAAAAAGAACTCTTAATGGTTCTTTCTCTACATCAGCTTAAGCTGATGTATTTGGAAATCAGGTGTTGGGTGGGGAAAGTAATTGCATTTTGGGGAATACAGAGTTATTTATTTTAATTGCTGGCAATTTCCAGCAAAGGGACATGAAGCTTGTGAAGTTTCCTGTTAATTCCTCTTTCTCTTTCTCAGAGGACATGTCAACCTGACCATGCTAGGAGCCATGCAGGTTTCCAAATATGGTGACCTGGCGAACTGGATGATCCCTGTAAGTGGACATTTTCCTTTTGAATTATGCTTGGGTCAGAATATATATATTGAAACATTAAGGAAAATCCTGTCAGATTGCCATGAGAGTACAAAATAATTATTTTAACAATAAAGAAATATTGTATCATGTTTTCTTATTTGAATCAAATTTTAATTAAGCAAACCCTGAGAAATATTCAGCTTTGCCAGTTTATTATGTAGCTGGGACTAAAAATAGGCAAGATCTGGGCCAAAGTAGAATTTTCCATTAAAGAAAGAGGTAGGGAAGATTAAACAATGGTATAATTATATTCTATCATAAAAGTAAGAATTACAAATGTTTATCATAACTAACTCCTTATAAACTAGAAAGAGCACTGAACAAGTTTATAAATTTTATATTAATCCTATTATTTTCTTATTCACAGTGAGTGATTAAAGTCCTCTTTTTAAAAAAAATATATATATTTGTGTTCATTTCAGAGAGGAAGGGAGAGGGAGAGAGAGAGATCAAATATCAATGATGCGAGAGAATCATTGATTGGCTGCCTCCTGCACGCCCCCTACTGAGGATTGAGCCTGCAGCCCGGGCATATGCCCTTGACCAGAATTGAATCTGGGACCCTTCAGTCCGCAGGCCGACGTTCTATCCACTGAGCCAAACCAGCTAGGGCTAACGTCCTCTCTTGATTGGTCACATGACCCCAGAAGTAATCAATCACATTGTCTTCTATTATGGAAAACAAAACCTGGGATGTTCCAACATGCTTGTGAAATGCAAATGGTTTTCATTTACTATTGACCTAAATGAGGGAAGAAACCTATCAGAATTCACTTTGGAGAAAGGACTGCAATGAGCTGATTTAGGAATGGGGTTCATAGGATTCCCGTTGTTGCTTTCCGAAATGTGCAGGGCGGGGATTCGGAGCTCAGGTTACTCTGCTGAGGTGTACTGTGTTTAAGGGTTCCTGTGCGTTTCTCTATAGCGCCAGCTATAAAGAATTGGGTTTAGGAATTGAGGCTCGTGTTCTATGATTTGAGAGTTTTTGGAAATCTCTTAGATTTTAGTGATTACAATGTGTAACTAGGTTTGGGAACCAGTGTATTCAAGAATGGTCAGAATCCATATTTACAATGTGAGGGAATATATGATTGACCCCTTCACAGTAGGAACCCTTAGCTAATTATTGATTATATTATTGTTTTCCTTTAAAAATGTTTGTCTTTCTATATCAGCCGTGGTCACAAGAGGCTTTTGGAGGCTTCAACGAATCAGAGAGGACCTCTTGAGCACTGTGCAGTGATGATAGGCAGTTTATGGAAATCAGAATGTATTTCTATTTTCAAATTTTAGAAAAAGGCCAGATGGGTAGTAGAAGGAACATAGAAAAGTGTCCCCTGGGTATTAGCCCTGATGTGCCAGTAATGAAGGTGTGACCTTGAACACAGCACTTAAGCTCTTTGGGTCGAATCCTCATCTATAAACTGAGGGTTTGAGACTAGATAATTTCAGGAGTCCCGTCTGGCTCTCATTGCTTAGCAGCTAAGAGCAAGGGTCTGGCAGTGAGACAGACCTGAGTTAAAATCCTACTTTTGTCACTTGCAGGCTGTGTAACTTGAAGCAGTTGCCTATGTCTCCTCATCTATAATATAGGAATGATATAGTAATAGTATCTACTTTACAGGACTGTATAAAGGAATAAATGACATAATACCTACAAAGTACATATAGAGTTTGAGCATAGTACATACTAAGTAAGTGCTAAATGTATTTGATAAATTTATTGGTACTATTGGGGATTCGAAAAGCATTGATTACTGTGAACAAAAGCAATAGAGTTTTAAATCTATTTTGTTGAACTGTTAATGAGTTTTGAAATAATTTTGCTTCAATCCTGAGTATGGGGCAGAAAGGACACTATATTTAATACACTTTTTGCCTTCTGGGAACTTGGGCATCTTCAAAAAGTCGATTCATTTATATTGTGTTCGTTTAGCCAGCAATGAGGCTGGTAGCTCCCACAGTGACAGTGTGCGTTATGTAGGTGTCATTTGTAGAAATGATTTTACAACATGTATCCTGATTTTACATATCCTTCTGGGATTGCTGTGAATGATTAAAACACCAGTGTGTCTTCCTTTATAATTTTCTTAATACAATCTTGTGCTAATGAGTTTCCAAAGAACTGGGCCTGGTCGGGTGGCAATCAGGAACTGGAGTTCTGACGGAATGCTGAGGAAAATCTCTATATATAAAAGCCTAAGCGACCATTGCAACCGAAACAACCAAATGAACGACCAAACAGGATGCATGGGGCGACCAGGCCAGCAGGGGGGTTAGTGAGGGATGACCAAAGGACTGAGCAGCAGGCTGCGTGGGGCGACCAGGCCAGCAGGGGGGTTAGTGAGGGACAACCACACAACTGAGCAGCAGGCTGTGTGGGGCAACCAAGCCAGCAGGGGAGTTAGTGAGGGACAACCACACAACTGAGCAGCAGGCTGCATGGGGCTATCAGGCCAGCAGGGGGGGCAGTGAGGGGTGACCAAACGACTGAACAGCAGGCTGCGTGGGGCGACCAGGCTGGCGGAGGGGGCGGGGGGCAGTTGGGGGCGACCAGGCTGGCGGCGGGGAGGGGCTGTTAGGGGCAACCAGGCTGGCAGGCAGAGGCGGTTAGGGGTGATCAGGCTGGCAGGGGGGTCAGTTAGGGGCAACCAGGCAGGCAGGTGAGGGGATAGGAGCCAGTGGTCTAGGATTATAAGGGGGATGTCCGACTGCTGGTTTAGGCTCGGCGGGGAGGGGGGGGGTGTCCCAGATTGGAGAGGCTGCAGGGCTGGGCTGAGGGGACCCTCCCCATCCCGTGCATGAATTTCGTGCACAGGGCCTCCGGTTAAACATAAAAAGCATCCTTGTGTCAAGTCTACTTTTTTGGTAATAGAAGTTGGTAGTATCATTTCTTCTTTTCTTTTTTCTTTTTGAGAAGTTTTATGAGTTTATTTGAGCCAAACTGATGACATGCCGGGAAGCAAGATCTCAAATGATCCCTGTAGTGTCATTTCTGATGAGCATTTCTTTTGTTCTTTTAGTAGCTGATAATTATTTCTTGGTTTCTTTATATGTGATGCACAGTGTGTATATTTAATTCTTTTGGATGCAAGATAGCTTAAGAATCCAAGACCATGGCCTTTAGTTTGGAAGAAATCTAATTTGAATTTCAGCTCTACCCCTTACAAATGATACAACCTGGAGTATATAGGATTCGGATTCGGATTTTTTATTAGGATAAGTGAGAAAAAAATGAAAAGTAAACACTAAAAGTGTTCCATAAATAATGGCTATTGTTTTCATCTTCTTTAGTGCTCTATTGCTTAATGTTAAAGAGGGAACATTTGCCTTAAAATACATTGATATAACAGGACTATATTTTACGGTTACTAGTACAACACACTCATCCTAAATTCATGTTCTAGTACCCAAAATTAAACTCTTTGAGGACAGATTTCCTGCTCTGACTTGATTATGAATGAGGTACAGTTTAGCCTTCTTACTCCGTTTCAATGAGCAATCTATTTGCCCCAAAGATTTACTAGTATGTTGATTTATAAAATGTAGATATATTTTTATTTCAAGATCTAGCAGTCAAGCATCTGCAGAGTTCAGCTTTATTATATCATTTTTCATTTACTTTTATCTTCTTACTGGGTTTAATAATCTTTCAGTGGTTGCAAAGCCTTGAGTTTTTCTGCATCGTGGCATGCCCATTAATCACTGCATGTCAGATGCATTAAGTTTTAAGGCAGGCAAGTGGTGTTGGATGCTCTTTGTCTTCTTCTTTAATAGCTTCTTAGTATGCAGCATTGGTCCGTGTACACAGATTTTTTTTTTTTTTAATTCTGCCCTGAGCATCTGAGGAGAGAAAATTGAACAAAACAGCAAGTTGGCTCCTTCCAGTTCCCTTATTATCATGTTGATGGTAAAACCCAGGCAAGTTACGAAAATGTAGAAAGACGTGCAATCGTAGAATCTATATTCAGAACTGCTCTGGCTTTCCTAATGTCTGTTTTTGAAAAACAGCTGCCATGGATTATTGACTTGTGAAGGGAAGCAGATGTGTGTGATCAGCTCTGGGAACTGGTTATTGAAAGAAGGCAGCTATGGCCCATGGGACAGGGTTGCTGTATATGAACCATGCAACAGCCAAGAGCCTGCTCCTTCTACGTGGAGAGCTGAAATGAGGGATTTGTAAGGCAGAGAAGAATAGGATGTTTTGGTGTTTGTTTTTTCCTTACATTTTTATAAAAAGAATAAAAGTGAATGTCATACTCATGTATGCTACATGTATGAGTGCACAAAATTGATTTGGTCTTCTAGATATGATGTCTGTTTTAAAGAAGCTAGCTTTCTTGTCTTCCTTACTTATAAAATTAAAAGGTTTGTGTCCAAGATTCAATCTAGGGGTTTTGTTGCATCAATTGTAGTATAAATATTAAATCTGCAGATATAGATATAGAAATATAAAGATTATGGGATAAAGATATAAACATAAATATGTGTGTTTATATCTTTACATGTTTATGTATATATGGTTTTAACATTATGATACCTGTTCGTTTGGTACTAATTCTGAGGAAACTACAAACTATGGGTAAGGGAAAAGGACAGTTAAAGAATATGTATTTGACAGTATGATGCTTTTATAATTATTCAGTGGTGCTTTTGCTGTATCAGTGTACTGTAGGGGAAAGTGCACAGAACTTTGGAATTAGGCCCGTGCTTAAATGCTGGTTCTGTCACTTACTGGTGGTGTGACACATTATTTCATTTTAGTATACGCATTTATAAAATGATAATACTTAACTCATATGCCTGTTCTGTAGGTTAGTTTGTTCGTTCAACAGATATTTATTAGGCATATATTAAAGGCCATGCACTGGTTGAAGATGCAGCAGGTAACAAAATGGATTAAATTCTCCACATTTACAAAGCTAATATTCTAGTGGGGATCAGCTAATATGGCCCATGTACCAAATCTAGCTCCATTGCCCATTTTTGTAAATAAAGTTTTTTTTTTTTTTAAATATATTTTATTGATTTTTTTACAGAGCGGAAGGGAGAGGAGGGATAGAGAGTTAGAAACATCGATGAGAGAGAAACATCGATCAGCTGCCTCTTGCACGCCCCCTACTGGGGATGTGCCCGCAACCAAGGTACATGCCCTTGACCGGAATCGAACCTGGGACCCTTGAGTCCGCAGGCCGAGGCTCTATCCACTGAGCCAAACCGGTTTTGGCTGTAAATAAAGTTTTATTGAAATACAGCTATTTTACATATTAGCCATAGTTGTCTTTGTGCTGCAACAGCACAGTTGAGTAGTTGCAATGGAAACCATATGACCTGCAAAACCTAAAATATTTACCATTTAGCTCTTTACAGAAAAAGTTTGCCAATTTCTGCCATAGATTGTTGATCTGAAACCTTTATTTTCTAATGTAACTTAGTAATGCTATAAGTTTCTCTGTTAGCACGTATTAGTGACATCCGACTAATTTTTATATGTTGTGTTTTCTGTTGATTCTCTTCCAAATATTTCTAAGTTCCCTTGTGAGTTTTTTATGACCTATTTGTTATTTAGAAGTATGTCATTAAATTTCCAAATATTTGGTTATTTTTCAAAAAAACAACAACTGTGTTTAAAGAGCAGGCAGTGTGCCTTCCTCCTCTGGAGGGTCCCTTAATCCTCTTCCCTTTTGTTCTGAAGACCCTGCTTTGGGCTCTTAGCAGCTATTATTTCTTATCAACATTGTTCCAGCGCTGCTATCTTTGGTCACTTTAAGAGACAGCATTGATGGTGACTTTTCTTTGTGTTAGTGGATGTCTTAAGAGACCAGATGTTAACAAGCATGTGTGTGATCATGTTTTCCATATCCAATATGTTGAACAAGCTTCACGTGGGATGAAATCAAAACACAGCTATTTTTATCTGGTGTGGTGCCTTTAACTTTACGCAGTGAGAGCTCTGCGTGGCATTTCAGCTCATTCTTAGATAATCAACTGTCACTGGGTCACTTTAATTCACAAACTCAGTCTTGATTCAAGAACTAAAGGGTCCAGTCCAAGGTAGTGAACTTGCCGTAATATGCATTCCAAAGCAGTGCGTGTCCTCTCACTTACACTCCCCAGCCCTGGTCAGGGCAGGCTGCCCATGTTAGCGGAAGGTTGTATGGAGTTCTTTTGCTTTTTCTCTTCATTCACTGCCTTCCCCAACTCACTGTTTAGCACCCACCAGGGACAGAATTCAGGAGAATGGGAAGGTGAGGACACAGGACAGGAAAGTTCTCACATGGCTGGAGAGTGGTCATGGTATAAGCTGGCTCCATGCTCCCTGGTCCTTTCAGATGATGCTAGTCAAGCTGGGAGTTTGAAAGGTGCTGTTTGGACCATGTGCATGTTCTGCATTTTATCATTTTTTAAGCTTTCAGATTCTAAAGTCTCCACTGCCTAATCAGGTATAATTTATATACTTTCATATGTGAAGTATTTTAACCATTTCATTTATCCTTTTTTTTTTTTTTTTTTTTAATAATTGACCAGCAGGAGAGTTCTTTGGGAGAGTTCGTGTCCTCTGCTAGAATTTTTATATAATTAGCTTTCAATGCTTCTTAAATGGAAAACAGTGAAATGTAACTGTAGAAACATGGGGATCATTGCAAAGGAGGATGCTGAATTGAGGTTAAAAAAAAGATTAAAATTAAGATCAGAAAGAAACAATAGCAAATCCATTAGCAAGTCGCCTCACTCTGCCTAGGTCCCCACAAATGTTAATATTTTCGGTAGCAAAGGGATATGAGACAGTGAAATAGACTTTGTGTGAGGAATATCTTAGTTCTCAGCAGTCTTAAAGAGCTTTGCCTTTTGATTGCTGTCTCAGTCTGTTTTTGCTCCGAAGGGAAGGAAATAGTTTTCTCTTTGCTGTGCTTCATTGATGTGTTTGTGACCAACTGCTTAGCTCTACGCGCTTGATCCACTGGAACTCAGATGTATCCAAACCTGAGACTGAAAAAAAGGTGTCCTACACACCTGATTGACTCCCAGGCATGGCGCTCCATGCCCCCAGCACACATGCTCTCCATCTCCTCCTCGCTGTCAGACAGACTTCTATGCATAGAATGGGCATTTGGTCATTTTTTAAAAAGCAAGCAACCAATCAATCAATTTCTTTATTTTCTCTTCCCTCCTTTCCCGTCATTCTTTCTCTTCTCCTCCTTTACAGAGAGAATGAGCACTGACTGCATTTGATGTTTTCAGTAACTATCCCTTTGGCTAATGATGTGTTTGTATGACAATAGCAGCCCCTTCTCATTAAAACGAGGGGAGGAAACATTAAAAATGATAGATGAGGTCTCCTAGAAATCCATTATTAGCAATTTCACAAATAATGGTGCTGCTGATATGACTTAGCAGGGAATGATGCCAAAGCACCAGTGACAGTGTGACCCTGCAGCTAAAGGCTAATGAATCTTGAAGACCCAATCTTATTAAATGATGAAATCTGGCATTTCCAGTTGATGAAATCCTTACTTCTTACTTTACTCCTTTGGTTTAGAGATAGTTTTTATTGATTGCTTTTAGAGAGAGATGAACAGAGTGGGGAGGGAGAGAGGAGAAGCAACATCAATTTGTTGTTTCACTTATTTATGAATTCATTGGTTTATTCTTGTATGTGCCCTGACTAGGGATTGAACCCACAACCTTGGCATATCGGGCCAACGCTCTAACCAACTAAACTACCTGGCCAGGGCTAGAGATAAATTTTTTTTAAGATCCTGGAGGTTTTTTATTTAATTCTATGTCTTTTAAAATGGTGCAATCATATAACTTGTTGTCTAAACCAAATCATTTTGAGAACATGAAAGGGTGCCAATAATTATTACACCATGATAACAGATATATATCTAAATTCTATTAGAGAGACAGTTTGTATAAGCAATTTACTTATAATCCCAAAATCATATCACCATTAATAAGACTTGTTTCTTTTACTATAAAGAATCCCACACAGACATTTTTTATCAAGGGATATCTAGTTCTTATTAGAAAAACTGGAATAACAAACATTTAAATGAGATGTCCTAAATTCAATATATATTGGAGGATTAGGCAAATTCAACATTTCTTATTTCTTCCTATCCAAGATCAATTCTATTTTAAAATTCATAGAATAAATCATAAAGTTCTATATGTAGTATGCATTTTTCTATGCTAAGCACTGTGCTGTGAACTTCTCATCAATTATTATTATTTTTAAATTCTTTATTGTTTAAAGTATTACATGTGTCTCCTTTTCCCCCCATTGACCTCTCCCCAGCTGGTCCCACCCCCCAGCACATGCCCTCATCCCCCTACTGTCTGTGTCCATAGATTATGCTTATGTGCATGCATACAAGGCCTTTGGTTGATTTCTTACCCCTCCCCCCACCCTTTCCTCTGAGGTTTGATGGTCTGTTCAATGCTTCTATGTTTCTGAATCTATTTTTTTGTTCATCAGTTTATGTTGTTCATTATATTTCACAAATGAGTGAGATCATGTGATATTTACCTTTCTCTGACTGGCTTATTTCACTTAGTATAATGCTCTCCAGTTTCATCCATGCTGTTGCAAATGGTAAGAACTCCTTTTTTACAGCAGCATAGTATTCCATTGTGTAGATGTACCACAGTTTTCTAATCCACTCATCTGCTGATGGCACTTAGGCTGTTTCCAAATCTTAGCTATTGTACCAGTGCTGCTATGAACATAGGAGTGCATATATCCTTTCTGATTGGTATTCCTAATTTCTTGGGATATATTCCTAGAAGTGGGATTACTGGTTCAAATGGGAGTTCCATTTTTAATTTTTTGAGGAAACTCCATACTGTTTTTCACAGTGGCTGCACCAGTCTGCATTCTCCCCAGCAGTGCAAGAGGGTTCCTTTTTCTCTGTATCCTCGCCAACACTAGTCCTTTGTTGATTTGTTGATGATAGCCATTCTGACAGGTGTGAGATGGTACCTCATTGTCGTTTTGATTTGCATCTCTGGGATGATTAGTGACTTAGAACATGTTTTCATATGTCTCTTGGCTTTCTGTATGTCCTCTTTCAAAAAGTGTCTATTTAGGTCCTTTGTCCATTTGTGATTAGATTGTTTATCTTCCTTTGTTAAGATGTTTGAGTTCCCTATAAATTTTGGAGATTAAACTCTTATCGGATATAATATTGACAAATATGTTCTCCCATACAGTGGGCTTTCTTATTGTTTTGTTGATGGTTTCTTTTGCTGTGCAGAAGCTTTTTATTTTGATGTAGTCCCATTTGTTTATTTTCTCCTTAGTTTCCATTGTCTTAGGAGCAATATCAGTAAAGATATTGCTATGACATGTCTGATGTTTTGCTGCCCATGGTTTCTTCTTAGATTTTTATGGTTTCTGTCTTATGTTCTAAGTCCTTTATCCATTTTGAGTTTATTTTTGTGTATGGTGTAAGTTGGTGATCTAGTTTCACTTTTTTGCTTGTATCTGTCCAGTTTTCCCAACACCATTTATTGAAGAGACTGCCTTGACTCCACTGTATGCTCTTGCCTCCTTTGTCAAATATTAATTGAGCATAATGGCTTGTGTTGATTTCTGGGTTCTTTGTTCTGTTCCATTGGTCTATATGTCTGTTCTTGTGCCAGTACCAGGCAGTTATGAGAACAATGACATTGTAATATAGCTTGATATCTGGTATTGCGATCCCTCCAACTTTGTTCTTTCTCAGGATTGCTGCGGTTATTTGTGGTCTTTTTTTATTCCATATGAATTTTTGGAGAGTTTGTTCTAGGTCTGTGAAATATGCCGTTGTTATTTTAACGGGGATTGCATTGAATCTATAGATTGCTTTGGGTAGTATGAACATTTTAATGATGTGGATTCTACCATGAACATGGTATATTCTTTCATTTGTTTATGTCTTCATCTATCTCTTTTTTCAACGTCCTGTAGTTTTCCGAGTATAGAGATAATTTTTGGTCATTACTTTTACTGACAAAATAGCTTTACTAGGGAAAATTTTAAATATATATAGACCTAGAAACTTTGGATTACCGAGCCTCTGGTAATCCAAAGGTTTCAAAATGCAAATAGGTATTTTTATGGACGGCGACCTTCTAAAAGTCAACCCTGAGATGAAATTCAAATTATACTTAAAAGTGTGTTTTACTTCTTGTTAAAGGTTGGGAAACCATAAAATCTGTCACACATTCTTTCCTCATAGGACACTGAATCAAAAAGGAAATCATACCTGAAATTACAAATTACTTAGGAATTAATGAAAATGAGAACTTTATTTCAAAGCTTGTGGCATACAAGTAAAATGATACTCAGAAGAAATAGAGAGCCCTAAATGCTTGTATTAGTTGCAGAATCCATGCATGCATTGCTGCTTCTGGCTTATTTGCATTCCTTTCCAGTTTAATGCATATGGGTGGCCGTGTTGAAAGACCTCCAGCACTTGATTATATTAGCACTGGGATGTGTAAGACCCTCAGGAACAGTGCTAGATCAGCTCACCAATATTATTAAGAACCCAGTAGAGCATATGGCTTCCATTTGGGATCATATGATATGGCAACATATATCTTTAGACCCTAGAGTCATATTGATAAGTTCAAATTCTGAGAGGTATATATGGAATTGGGCTGAGCAAACATCAGTTTTCCATCTGTCATCTTATCCTCTTTCCAGACCATTGCTGTCTAAGTAGAATGACAGGAAAGAGCACCAGAATTTTACACTGAGTTTCCTTTATCATTTTTCCCCCTCCTCAGCCAGTATAGTGGACTTTTTCTAAGTAAAAGGCAGCCCCCCCACCCCCCGCCACCATTGATTTTTAGAGAGAGTAGAAGGGAGGTAGGGAGAGGAAGAGAAGGAGAGTGAGAGAGGGAGGGAAACATTGATGTGAGAGAGACACATTGATTGGTTGCCTCCTTGAAAGTGCTCCGACTAGGGACAGTGATCGAACTGCAACCCAGGTACGTGCTCTTGATGAGGAATTGAACCTGCGACCCCCTCTGTACTCAGGTCGACACACTAACCACTGAGCAACATCAGCCAGGGGTAAGGCAGATAGAATTTTTTTACCTTGATTGTACCCAATAAATTCACCATTGCCCATTTTATCATGTGGTAACTCAAGTAGATTATTGGAGTATTTGAAATACTACATATATAGAGAATTATTAGAAAATAAGATATTACTTTTTCAGATTATCCAAATTTAGCTTTGCCAATTTCTCAGTATAATTTCAGATGGAAAACAAGATAACTCATCTTGTTACAATTGTGAATAAAAACAATAAATCTGTTTTGGGTGAAGGTCTAATACAGATCCCTTCAGGAAAGGCTTCTACGCTTTAATTCAAGTACAAAAGATTTGATGTATTTTAGCCACTCATCTTTTTTGCATATTTCTGAGTTATAGTTTAGCCTAAAACATTTATAGTACAGGATAAGGGAATTTCTGATTGGGCAGCTGTTTCTGTGATTTGGGTATTATCTCTGCTTTTGGAACTACCATCTTTTGGTAGAGATCATGTATTTATTATAAAATAATCAAGGGCCAAAAATGTATATTAGACTGGAGACATAAGCATATTATCTAAATAATCAAACCCTGAAAACCTATTCTATAAATAATATAGAAATATCTTCCTTAAAAAAACAATATTTTTCTTATTGCCAGAATTTCATATACAATAAACTTATTACTCTGGCATGTAGAAGCTTTATCAGCTAACATATTTCTATCCTGAATGTAACTTCTGCTCATAATCATATCGTTTTTAGGAAATTTAATTTTCTTACATCATGGCTTCAGGTTGGTGAAAGATGCATGGTTTGTTGATAAGCACATTTGGAAAATTTTGTAATTTTAGTCCTAGAGGATCTGACTGCATTTTTAGAAGTTGTCTAGACTGAAGCTACAGAAGACATCTGTAGGCTTACTGTTTGTCTCCCAACTAAATTAGCACCATCCAGCAGATCAGGAGCAATAATAAAGAAAAATGCTGCAATAAGTTCAACATAATGGACATTTTAAAATAGGAAACATCTTCTTTGGGGATTCAATTACCTCTTTCTGGATACTAGGAACAGACTTCATCCAATTGTTTTTCTGACTTGTTTTAGAACTTCAGGTAATATGCTTAGCTTTTCCTTATATTTTCTTTTTCTTTCTTTCTTTTTTTTTTTTTAAATAAAGGAAAGCTTGTTATATCTACTTACTCTCTGCAAGTAAGGTAGTATTTACCAGGTTTGTCCACTATAAAGTTACTATTTTCTTTCCCTACCTTATTCTTTAGAAGTAAGTCAACAGATTTAGCCCACCCTCAAAAGTGTCTTATAGGAGGGATATTATTATCTGAAGTTCATGTAAGGAGAAGATTTATCTGGCATTTATTTATTTAATCACTAGAGGCCTGGTGCACGAAATTTGTGCACTGGGGAGGGGGGTGTCCCTCAGCCCAGCCTGCACCCTCTCCAATCTGGGACCCCTCAAGGGATGTCCGACTGCCCGTTTAAACCCGATCCCGGTGGGATCGGGCCTAAATGGGCAGTCAGACATCCCTCTCACAATCCAGGAATGCTGGCTCTCAACTGCTCGCCTGCCTGCCTTCCTGATTGCCCCTAACTGCTTCTGCCTGCCAGCCTGATCACCCCCTAACCACTCCCCTGCCAGCCTGATTGATGCCTAACTGCTCCCCTGCCAGCCTGTTTGCCCCTAACTGCCCTCCCTTGCAGGCCTGGTCACCCCTAACTGCCCTCCCCTACAGGCTTGATCGCCTCCAACTGCCCTCCCTTGCAGGCCTGGTCCCTCCCAACTGCCCTCCCTTGCTGGCCATCTTGTGGTGGCCATCTTGTGGTGGCCATCTTGTGGTGGCCATCTTGTGTCCACATGGGGGCAGGATCTTTGACTATATGGGGGCAGCCATCTTGTGTGTTAGAGTGATGGTCAATCTGCATATTATTCTTTTATTAGATAGGATTTTTTTAGCAGTATGGACTCATGTATATTTTATACTTTTAATTATAATCCAATACCATGTTAATTTATTTTCGTGCTCAAATTGTTCCAGCTGTAGCCATTGGGAGCTTCTCAATTTGGCTCCTGTTCACTTCCATTAAAAACATTTTTTTTTGTTGAGTGTTTCTTACTTTGTTATTAAAAGATGCTTTTGTTATATTTTTCCTGCCCCTAGAATCAGTTATTTCTGCAAGGAGCCCTGATTTCTTTTATTTAAGGATAGAATTTGAAACCTTGAGTGTTAGCTCTGCTTGTTGCTACTTATATGTCATTACATGTAGGCCTGCTCGGTGGACAGAGCTAAGTACTGTGTGCATACATACTAACCCACACCTATTCCAGTTTTTAAAAAATGAATTTTCAGTTAATTTACATACAATATTATATTAGTTTCAGGTATAAAACATAATGAGTATTTATATAACGTATGAAGTGATCACCCCAATAACTCTAGTACCCATCTGACACTATACACAGTTATTACATTATCATTGACTATATTCCTTCTGCTGTACTTTATATCCCATGTCATTCAGTTTTGAATAATAAAAGTCATCGACTTCCTGTTTTAGATCTGGAGGTTAGGGAAAACAGTAATTCCTTGCTGAATAGCTTTGCCTCAAGGTGCTTATCAAGG
The DNA here is from genome assembly GCF_963455305.1 of Plecotus auritus. Taxonomy (NCBI): domain Eukaryota; kingdom Metazoa; phylum Chordata; class Mammalia; order Chiroptera; family Vespertilionidae; genus Plecotus; species Plecotus auritus. The sequence goes on from NC_137774.1 coordinate 169,033,789, forward strand.
TAATCATTTCCTTCTAAATATTAGCTCTACAAATGGCATTCTTGGGAAAAAAGTAGCTCATTTTTAGTGTTTGCCATGCTTGAGTGTCAAGAGAATGTGAGCGCAGCCATGTCTGCCACAGGGTGTTGTAACAGAGATAGGAACACATCCATTCACTGCAGCTATTGATCCTCGCCTGCGAAGGTATCAAGGTAAAATGTACCTTTACGTGGGCTTCATATGAAGTGGACCTGGAATTATCAAGTTTGTTTACTTAGATATTTATTTTTAATATTGTTTTTCATGCATGTAACGTCCATCTCTGGTGTTATAGGTGCTACATAAAGTTATTGAGAACTTCAAGTTCAGAAACTTAAATGGTCACTTACAAAGTTTAGGGAGTTAGGACACTGGCAAATCAAGAAATGAATTAAAGTTTTTTGTTTCTCTATATTTCTGCCTCTTCTGATCTTTGTCTTTTACTTCAGAAGAATATCTTTCTTTTTCTTTTTCATTCTATCCTCAGTATTTTGATTTTTACGTGATCAAGACCTTCACCTTAAGTTTTTTTAGCTTGTTACTTTTCATTTTTATTCCCAACACTAGATGCCCAGTGCATGAAAATTTGTGCACTCGGCGGGAGGGGGGTCCCTCAACCCGGCCTGCACCCTCTCACAGTCTGGGAGACCTTGGGGGATGTCCGATTGATGGCTTAGCATGGGGAGTGGGCCTAAGCCGCAGTCTGGCCTCCCTCTGCAGGAGGTCCTGGTGGGCCAATCGGGGGCCAGCTCCACCCCCCCGATTGCCTCTCCGCTGCCACCAGTTGCCGCAGCACCCCGATTGCTGTCCCCTTCCTCTGCCCACTGGCACCCGCCTTGGATGGCCTGGCGCCACCCACTTGCCGGCCTCACCCCCTGATGACCAGTTGTTCCGCTGTTTGGTCGATTTGCATATTAGGTTTTTATTATATAGGATGGCTTTTTTTTTTTTTTTCCCATTCAAGAGCTTGCTCTGGTGGTACTGACTTGAAAAGATAAGAAGAAAGAAATTAATGTTCTCTCAATTTTCCTTGTTGTGTATCTTTTTTTTTTTTTTTTAAATATATATTTTATTGATTTTTTTACAGAGAGGAAGGAAGAAGGATAGAGAGTTAGAAACATCGATGAGAGAGAAACATCGATCAGCTGCCTCCTGCACACCTCCCACTGGGGATGTGCCCGCAACCAAGTTACGTGCCCCCGACCGGAATCGAACCTGGGACCCTTCAGTCCGCAGGCCGACGCTCTATCCACTGAGCCAAACCGGTTTTGGCTTGTTGTGTATCTTTTAAAAGTATAAACTTTATGGCAAATTCCCTGAAATAATTATTCTAACCCATTTCAGTATTTGAAGAAGTTTTTCTCTTTACCTCATTCTCCCTCTGTGGGGAGGAGCCATTGTACCTTCACTGCACTTTCAGCTTCCACTCTTCAGAGGAGAGACTGATGCCTGTGCCCTGGGGACCCCCGACAGGGACGTTGCCCTTGGTGGTCTCCATGGCTCCGGAGGTGGGTCATTGTCACCAGGAGGACCTGCTTCTCCCTCCTGAGCTGAGACCTCACACTAGTCCGGGATGTGAACCTTCATGGAAGGATACTGCTCATGGTTCTCTTAGTCCCCAAAGTGGCTCGTGCTTTCTTAGCAACCCGGAGCTGGGACTGGCTTCACATGGAGAGGCGCTGGTCCCCCTTTTACACGTTAGGACATGTGCAGGAGGAAACAAATCAAAGCTCAAACAGTGACCAAAGGGTCATCAATTCGCCATTAATGTTCATAGTGTTAACCCCCCGTGGGAGGTACTTAGCAGGCATTAAATTCCGTGAAGCCCAGAGGACATCTTGGGAATAAACAGTACTTATTAACAGTGTGGAATCAAAATGGTTTTATTCCTTCCACCTCAGCCTCTGACACTTGCTCAGTAGGGCAACCACATTTGGTAGACCTAGCATTCTTACACAATTGTTCTTAAGTGAGTGTTTTGTTTCTTTGTGTTTTTTTTTTTTACTTTTAAATTTTCTGCTACATTATTTTTTGATCTTTTCTATTGTGGATAAAAACACTAGTAATGATTTCAATGTATTCCTTAATAATGTTCTTTCAGCCCCTGTGTCTCGGTGAAAATTCGATCCAGCTGTCAGAGATGGCAGCGTAATTATAATAATTCTGTCATTTGCTCTTTAGAGCTTTGCAGACGGTGGGAGGCAGTGATGGAGCAAGCGTGCTCCTGCCTGTCATTCTAATCCTCACATCCTCCTCCTTCATCCCAACCAATCCTGCCCTCTTTAGAGAATCAGAAAGTCAAATTTCTGAGAACGACTATTTCCTGTTGTTTTTTTTAAGGAATAATCTAACATTCATGTGAATGTGTTGTTGAGGGGATTGCTCTATTTTAGTACATGGAGACATAAAAATAATTGGTACCTTTCCATTTGTATTGTAGCTGTCATTTTTGTTGTGATTATCTAGGGATCTCCTAAAAATAATATAAACCTTAAAAAAATTTTGTAATAACAAATGAGGTCTGTTTTCCCACCATTAGAACATTAGTTCGATCCAACCATGTGAAAGTCCTGTGTTTGTAGGTCACACATGGTCACATGTGGCCAACTTCATATAATTCTCATACATTTCTCTCAGTGACCAATGGAAGGGAGAGCTTATTAATGCAGAACATAACTTACCCTTAGATTTTAAAAGATTGTGCTTATTCTGTTTTGGATAATGGAAAAGACCAGAAGCTCGAGGGTTTAGTTGTATTTCATAAACTCAATTAAATAACTTATTTATTGTATCCTACTACTTAATCATATTAAATTGTGTGTCCTGGAGCGGTGCTCAATGCCTGGGCACAGGTACCCGAGGGGGCCTGATAAAGCAAGCTGAGCTTCCCGGGCCAGGTTGATCTGTTTCCTCTCTGCAGAATTATGAATAGACTCTGAACACTGAAACTGCAGCTTCAGAACAGAGCTAAGTATAGCACAGAGTTTTCCTCCTGCTGTCCATTTCATTAACCCAGCAAATAGAAAGCTCGGAGGGTTGGTCTCTTTGACCCTATACAAAGAGGTTGACCTCTTTAAAGTGCCTCATTTATAAGCACAAACTTCGTCATACATTGATTGTACCTTAGGAGAACATGAAAGTTTCATGCTTCTAACTATTAACTTAATAGATGCTTATTAATTTCCTGTTCAAAGTAGAGTTAATGACCTATCATCAATTTTATGCACCCTGGGGCTTTTTCTTTACTTGGAGAGATGAGGTTTCATAAGTGAACCAGGAAGACATTATTGAATGTATTTATACTTTTATAAATGCGGTAATCGGTGTTAATAGCCAGGAAGAGAACTCATTTTTGCTGTGTGACGTTAAGTGATTTCTTTAGGGCACTAGGACTCATGAGCCAGGTGAGATGTGATCAGTCAGCACAGATGTCAGTCGTGGCTGGAGGGGGCTGGGAGGCTCTGTGGTATTCTAAGTTTCAAGATGACGGCAGTGGGGGCAGGTTGATTACAGAGGGGCTAGGGTGCCTCTCAAGAGGAGAATTTCAATTATAGCTACCTGTGTGGCCTTGCCACTACCTGCCAGTGGCTGTCAGCCCTGACCTCAGACAAGTCAAGTGGTAAATTCTAAAATGGTGACAAGCAAAGATGCTGTGAGAGTAGCCAGAAGAGGTCCTGATCTAATCTTGTTGCTGGGATGGTACAGGGGCACATGACCTTTTCCTAGAAAAGTGGTCATGGTTTGATGCGTTAAAGGTAATCTGGAGGACATGATGGAATGAGGGTGGGAGGGACTTCGCGACACAGCGAAGCCATATGCTGTGTACAAGCAACTTCTTGGCATAGAAGTGGGTGCTGGGCTGTGAGGAAAGAGCAGGTTGAGACCAGGTTCTCACAGGCCTGTATGTCAGGCTGAGGCACTTGGACTGGACCCTGAAACACTAGGGAACTAGTGAAGGTTTTAGCCAAGGATGATGTGAAATGCTCATTTTACAGATATTATTTTCATGGCTGTGGGTTGGAAGGATTTGAGAAGGACAAGGCTGGACAGAGGTTCCATATTAGGGATGTTGTTATAATACTCTAGAGGGAAATCACAAGGATCTTAACTAGGGTGAGAAAAGGTCAAGTTCAAGAAATATTGGGGAAATTGGAGTCCTTTGTGATTGGATGACTGGTTGATTATACATAGATAGCGATAGAGAGACAAGAGATAGGAAGTTTCTGATTTGGAACTTGAGGTGGATAGATGGCTACTAGGGGATGGGACATTAGGGATTAGATTAGCAAAAAAGATGCTTGATTTGGTTTAGACAACACTGAGCTTAGCCAAGTAATGATTAACACAATATTCCAGAAGTTTTTATTTCTCACTGCCATAGAACCACAGCGAGTGGCTGTTCTTCTCTGTACAGTAACTCGGTGACCGAGATTCCTTTCATCCCGTGGCTCTGCCATCTTCAATGTGTGGTTTGCAGAAAGGGGAGGAGCATGGAGCGTTGTTCTTGGGTAGTTTTATGGTTCAGCTCTGTTCTGTATCACTTTCACCCACTTCCCATCGGCCAGAGCTTATTCCTATGACTGTCTCCAACTGCAAGCGAGGCTGGAAAATGTAGCCTCATTATGTGCCCACCAACAAGAAGGTGCAGTTTGGGGAAGCAGCTAACCAACTGTGCTGCAGGGTGACCGGGGAGGTTTTGAATATTGATATCTGAAACTTGGAGGCAGAGATTTGAGCTGGAAATGTGGCTTTAGGTATCATCAGAGACAGGGTAAGGTTATATTCTGAGAAGTTACTCTTTGAGAACAAGAAGAAACAAGAGCCGGAGGCTAAGAACAGAGCTTTGAAGTTGGCCGGCACACAAAGGTGGTGTGGAAGATGGATGCCAGGAGGCGCCCGAGAGCCTCAAGGAGGGAGGTATTGTACCACGGCAGCCAGGAGTGGACAGTTTCAAGGAGTTGGTGGAAAATAGTGAGAATGTAGTAGAAAGACTCACAAAGTGTCTACTGAATCAGATGATTAAATATGAGAGACCTGATTGAGTTGTCTTCACTTCAAGACCACGGTCAAGGCAGAAAGCGATTTCAGGGCATTGAGAGATCAACAGAGAGGAGCTACAGAGACGGGGAGATGGAGAACCAGGAGGGAGGGGGTCATTAATGAAACAAGGTCCCCGAGAGGACAAGGACAAAGGAGAACTTACTAAAATAAAATTCTGAGTTCACCCAAGTACTGCTTTTTTTTGGACACCTTTTGAGCCCACATTATGATTGATGACAATTTGTTATGAGCAATTTTGTTAACTTACCTAGCAGGAGACTATAATTATATTTCCAGTTCCCTATTAGTTTATGTTCTCAATGCACATCTCCTGGGAAATGCAATCCCTCTCTGAACGGAAACTTGCATTTTTCTTGGTTTCGAATGCAAAGTATAACAAAGAAAAATAGTCCGTTGTAACTTTGTCATAACTTTGCTAAACTAAGGCAGATTGTACACCTTTTATTTTCCCTAATAAGTGGAGTTATAACCTGTCTCTCTGTGTTTAAATAAATGTTATTGTGTGTCCTAGTTTCCCTCGTCCCTACTGTAGCTAGGAACGTGTTTAGAGGTCCTTTTCTTTCCTGGAGCATTTTTCAATAACGAGGAAGTGAGACGGAAATCAAGAGGCTTACATGTGGATTGTGGTGTGTAATATTGAGCAAGCCCTGGTTTTATTAATAGATCACTGCATAGCTATCTTTCCATTTTACGTCCAATCGATTCACATTTTCCAGCGAGGCACATAACATTAGTTTAAAATGCTTTAAAAATTGTTTCTATATTGTAACTTGTTTCTAACTTAAGACCAGACTATTTAGAAGGAAAAATAATCTTCATATAAGCTATTATTATTTATATGCCAAGCATAAAGGTGATGGCAAGAATGATTTTTGGTATGTTTATTTTAAACAGCACTTCACAGAACAGTTCGATTGTATTAAAACCTTAAAATGTTACCAAAGGTCATATTTAGAATTTGAGTGACTATTTCTTTGGAAATACAATTTAATGTTTGTACTTTGGTGTTCTGAGGTTTTTTGTTTTTTTTTTTAATATTTTTTATTGATTTTTTACAGAGAGGAAGGAGAGGGATAGAGAGTTAGAAACATCGATGAGAGAGAAACATCGATCAGCTGCTTCCTGCACACTCCCTACTGGGGATGTGCCCGCAACCAAGGTACATGCCCTTGACCGGAATGAAACCCGGGACCCTTGAGTCCGCAGGCTGACGCTCTATCCACTGAGCCAAACCTGTTAGGGCGCTCTGAGGTTTTTTAATGTTATTGCTTTACTAGTATCAATTAGGAAGTAGTGTCAAATTAAGGAGAATATATTTAAAATAATGATTTTAGTTTCTATTTTCTAGAAAAAGGTAGGTAATTATATTCATCTTATCTTGGTACCTGGTTTATAATAAACCCTCAATAAATATTTATGATTTAATGATGATACTTGAGTTAGTATTTTTTTTTTAGAAAAGATGTGTATCTGTTATAATAGCGCATGCAGCATTTCTAGTTCTCTCTCTCTCTCTCTCTCTTTTTCTCTCTCTTTTGCAGTATTCTTTCTATCTTTCTATCCTTGATATCAGTCAGGGTCAGCCCTTAACTGCAAAAAGATGAGTTGGCTGTGAAATGAGTATCCAGCAATCATCTCTCCATTATTCTAGACAGAATACATTTCAGAACGAAAGTGGCACCATTCAAGAATTGCATGTTTGCTGATGAGATTTAGAGAAAACCACACGTTGTCTCACTCTGGTCCAGGGCTCCAAGCATGACCCCAAAACCTCTTCGTTATAGGCCTGTTTTTCTCCAAGTGTCACTTTCTCTCTTGTGATTTATTTTAAGGCATGTTTTTACCTCCTTAGCCCCTGTTTTATCAGCTTCTTGTTTTGTATGTAGAATAGGGAGTTGGGTTTGGAGAAGGAAAATAAAGATGGAGGTCAGGTCAGCATCCCATATGTGTACAATGCCAAGCAGTGTGTTGGACATTTGAATAGAGGTGCATTACAGTGCCTAGCTCAGTACCTGGCATATACCCACTCCCACGTATCCCCCTTAAGAGGCCTGCTCCAGGACCCTGCTCTGTTGGATAGATGTAGCATTTGGTTTTCATTCTCACCCTCCCAGAACTCCTTTGGGCACCACATCATCATATCACTCATGCTGGCTGCTGTAACAAATGAGCCTCTCAATTTCAGTGGCTTAGCACCCCTATATGTTTTTGTCTCTCTTCCTCCCGCTCCCCACACTCGTATTGAACAATGCATTGTGGTTCTGAGTAAGTGGGCTCTGTTATACACAATCTTTTAAGGACTGAAACTGAAGAAAGCTCAGTATTTTCCAAGGTTACCTTGGAGGTCAAGTGTCCAGATTGTAGAAAGCAAAAAAGATTGAAGATTTCGTGTGAGAGGATTTTATGGGCCAGTGCCTGGAGGTCACTGTGAGTAGGGGACATGCTTCCATGTATTTGTGTCTTTTTCAATTGCTTTTTTCTGTGTCTTATATAATTTTTTTTAGTACAGGTCTTTTACCTCCTTGGTTAAATTTATTCCTAGGTGTTTTGTTGTTGTTTGTTTGTTTTGCAGTTGTAAATAGGATTGTTTTTTTAAGTTTCCTTTCCTGATAATTCATTTTGGTGTGTAAAAATGCAACCAAGCCCCAGCCGGTTTGGCTGAGTATTTAGAGCATCGGCCTGCAGAGTGAAGGGTCCTGGTTTCAATTCCAGTCAAGGGCACATACTTGGTTGAAGGCAGGAGGCAACCAATCCATGTATCTCTCTCACATCGATGTTTCTCTCTCTGTCTTCCCTGTCCCTTCCACTCTTCTCTAAAAATCAATGGAAAAATATCCTCGAGTGAGGATTAATACAACAATAACAACAACAAAAGCAACTGATTCCAGGATATTTATTTTGTATCCTGCTACTTTACTGACTGTCAGTTACAGTAGTTTTTTGGTGGAATTTTTAGGGTTTTCTCTACATAGTAATCATATCATCTGCAAATAATAGTTTTACTTCTTCCTTTCCTATTTGGATGCCTTTTACTTCTTCTTGTCTGATTCCTGTGCACTATCTACACTAATAAAAGAGAAAAATGCAAATTAATCATCACGCCACTATACCCACCAGCCAATCAGGAGGGAATATGCAAATTAGGAGAAATATGGCGGCTGCCCAGCTGCTCCAGGCTCTGAGTGGCCGGCTGGGGCAAGGGGTGTGGCAAAGGGATCTACAGGAGCGGCTAGTGCCACAGTGAAGACAAAGACTGCAGACTCCGGAGTCTGCAGCAAAGAGGAAGGCGGCAGACTCTGGTTGGAGCTTGTAGCAAAGGCAGCAGACTCTGGCCAGAGTGAAGGCCTAGGTCCCAGGTGCCAGAGGAAAATCGGTGCTGGAAGCCAAGGGAAGGAAGGCCTATTGCATGAATCTCTTCGTACAACGGGCCTCTAGTGTTCAATAAGAGTGGTGAAAGCGGACATCCCTGTCTTGTTCTTGATCTTGCTTTTAGTTTTTCCCCATTGAATATGATGTTAGCTATGGGTATGTCACTTGTAGCGTTTAAAATGTTCCCTCTATTTCCACTTTTTTGAGAGTTTTTATCATAAATGGGTGCTAGATTTTGTCAAAACCTTTTTCTGCATCTATTGATATTATCATATGATTTTTATCCTTCATTTTGTATATGTGATGTATCACGTTAATTGATTTGTGGATATTGTGCCAACCTTGCATCCCAGGAATAAATCCCACTTGATCATGGTGTATGATCTTTTTAATGTATTGCTCGATTCGGTTTGCTAATGTTTTGTTGAGGATCTTAGCATCTTGTTCATCAGGAATACTGGCCTATAATTTTATTTTTTTTTGTAATGTCTTTATCTGGTTTTGGAAGTAGGATAATGCTGGCCTCATAAAATAAGATTGGGGGTCTTCTCTTCTCTTGAATACTTTGGAATAGTTTGAGAAGGATAGGTGTTAGTTCCTCTTTAAATGTTTGGTAAACCTGTGAAGCTGTCTGGTCTGGGACTTCTGTTTATTGGGAATTTTTTTATTGTTGCTCCAATTTCATTAGTTGTAATTGGTCTGCTCAGATTTTCTGTTTCTTCTTGATTTGGTGTTGAAAGATTGTATGTTTCTAGGAATTTATTCATTTTCTTTCAGATTACCCAATTTGTTGGTATATAGTTTTTGTATGGAAACAACAACCCTGTGTTGTTTTTCCTGCTGGTATAAATAGAGTGAATTGTTTCCCTTTAGTCATTGATTCTGTTTCAGAAATCATTTGGGAGTCCAAATGGAGGGAAATGTTTTCTTTTTCCAATACAATGAACATACTGAAAGTAATAGAAAAACCAAATATTTGAAGGCTTTTCCTGGAAATGCTTTGTATGAGATGGTACCGCTGTTCTCTTTCCCGTCTGGAAGACTGCTTTTGTGAAATACTCCCTCTGGGAAGTCCCCAGCCCCTTTCTTCCCTCTCTGTTTCCCAGACAGCTGCATTTCCTGTGTTCTGCCAGATGGGAACATACCTATGTTAGTTTAATCTGTGTCCATCCACTCATTCATCCAAGCACTTACAATGTAAAAAAGGAAAAAGAAGAGGAAAGAGAAAAAGTTGAAATTTGCTGTGATAGAATGACATACTGAATAGGACAAGGACCCGGGGGGAAAGGCTCTTAGTTCTACCTTGTGAGTGAGGGAGAGGTGGGGTGTGCTTCTTTTGGGGGAAGGAAGTTGGGTCCAAGTCTCTTGAATTACTCATGGATGCATTCCCTCCCTCAGATAAGGTTTATGACAAAAAAAGAAACCTGGTTTGATAAACCTCGTATGGGGCCAGGCTCAGACTAGACATTCAGTAAACTAATTTGACCGATAAAGATTTACGTCAACACATTTATAAACTTTATATAATACACAATTTTTTATACATTATCTCATGCACTCCTCTCAATAGCTCTGCCATAGGGCAGATATGCTGATTCCTGGCTTATAGATAACGAACCCAAAGTCAGAGAGATTTGGTGTTTTGCCAACATCACCCAGCGGGTTAGTAGAATAGACTCAGGTTCTGCACCTAACCTTGACTGTTTTTCACTCATGGAAATCAGTATTTCAGTATGAAAATCGTGCTTTGAAATCTGTAGCGTGTGTTTTGAGGTGAGACATCAGACCACCTGACTCTGTGAGTAACGAAGGCTCATTTACATTGGATCACACAAGAATTTATTTTTAACAGAAACAAAATATTTCTTCCACCATGTTTTAGAGCCCCTTGTACTCCTGCCAGCACAGTGTTTGTACCCAGTAGACGCTCTATAACTATTTCTGAAATAATTGACAATGGTTTAAAATGTGTAATTCAGATTCATTTAAATTGGCCAGAGTCTGAGGCTTTTATAAGTTTCTACCTATATTCATTGTGCCACAGGGAACAAAATTTGCCTGCGGTATATTTGCATTCAGGAATGCCTTTTTTTTTTTTTTTTTTTAATGCAAGGACTTTTAACACACTAGCTTGGTTTTCTGGGTATTATTATTATTATTATTATTATTATTTTGGCTTCATCATTCTTCTAGCACTTATACCCATAGAGCCTAGCCCAAGGACATAGTCTGTGGATGCTGAGACTGGCTGGATTTTCTTAGCACAGCAGGTTGAGACATTTGAAAATGGACTTGCTTTTGTGTCATTTGATGCTTTGAAAATCCCAAACTTCCTTAGTGTTGGAGTTTATGCTAGGCATTTATTGCTTCCCTCCCTGACTTATCCATGAGTCATTCCATGGGGTATCAGTGTTGTCCACAGAAATAGCATGACCTGGTGCCTACCGTAGTAAAATTGCTGCTGACTGGGGATGAAGGCATGGCTGATAGAAGTATAAAATTACACATTTCCACATGGATTCAGCTTCACTTCAAACTTACATGTGTCCGAAGACACATTTTGTACCTTCCACTCCTTTCCTGCTTCCCGCCCCTCACGCCTTGCCAGCTGCTACCCACGAAAACATCCCGACTGCCTGCTCCTCCCCTTTATACTGCACATTTAATTCACGTTCATGCTGTGGTGCATTGACCTCTAAAATATTTCCTAAAGCAGGGGATTTGAGACTGTTTTAAAACCAGGTGTGAGTGCGTTGCCAAATCTCCTTATAGCTACGAAATTATGGGAACGGAGCCGAGAGCCCTGAAAGTGTTTACTGTCAAATCAGCAAAAGCACTTGGAGTAAAAAACAAATAAAATTTTAAGGCGTTTTCAATGTTAGAAGACATTCTCCTCTATATACTAGAGTGCGAATTTATTTCATCATCTCTGGAAACACTTGCTTTTTCCAAAACTCTGCAACCACGAGAGAAAAGAGAGTGGGAATTATTCAGAGTGTGGCACATACCAGGTGGTTGCGAAATGTTTAATGAATGAGGACATGGACAGATGGACAAAAATAGAGTGGTAATGGCGAAAGGACCCTGAACTCTGCGCCTGTTTTCTGTTTTTGCTGAGCAGGAATCTATTTTTCATTTCGCTTTGGTTTGCTTTTCTAAGAGCAAGATAAATGTCATTTGAGAAAGACAGACCCACCTTTAATATTAATCATTACTAGGGAAACACCATGAGCGTCTCAGGCTACCATCGAATGGCATTTTATTCTGCACAATATCCAAGGGAGAGCTTTAGAAAGGGTCTGTAATTAAAGACTCAGTAGTGACGGTTAGGTGTTTAAAATGAAAGAAAAACGAAATATTAAGGTTGTAAACCTTCATGTACTAAGCAATGAAGGTCAATGTTTTTTCTCTCATTAATTATTCCAGTGGCTTATTCTTGCAAGTTACTTTTGTTCTGCCACATACTAAAGAAATGAAAGTTAGAGAATTACTTCTTAATTTCTGTTTCCGTTTTGCAGGGAAAGATGGTGAAAGGAATGGGAGGTGCTATGGATCTGGTGTCCAGTGCCAAAACCAAGGTGGTGGTTACCATGGAACATTCTGCAAAGGTAACGCGTGCTGCTTTTGGAAATTCTCAATAGGCCAAAATCCTGTATACTCATGGCCTATTTTTTTTTTTTTTTTTTTTGGCTTATTCAAGTTGATAGCATTTCTACTTTGAGGGGAAGATTATAAATAAAGGCAGTTACTTATTATCATTTACTACATGGTTGTTTAATTTTGAATGAAGCACAAACATCAGGACCTTCTTTGATTGTTTGCCTTGTAGACACATCCAAAGTAAAAGCTGTAACGTCTTCAAAGCAATGAGAAGATGTCAAGGCAGATGTGTTGATTCCGTTTTAAAGATGATTATAGTGGCTGCTATCCATGTGAAAAATGAAAAACATAGCAGAATATAGGTCTTTCAACAACAGTTATTTTCAGATGGACAATATGGCCTCTTACCAAGGCTGTGAGGTGCCATTTGGAGAAGGTGTTAGAAAACTGTGGACTAGGTGGCAGAAAGCATCCTGATTCTGAAAAGTATCATACTTTTATTTTAACAAATCATCAAATATTTATTGAGTGCCTGTTAAGTGCTAGGCACTGACCAAAAGTAGACAAAAATCATTGACCTCATGGAGTTTACATTTGATGATGATGGCAATGGTGGTGGTGTGATGATGATGATGGTGGTGATGATGATGATGATGGTGATGATAGTGATGATGATAGTTTCCATGTATTGAGCTCACTAAGTGCCAACAGCACACTAAGCACTTGTTGAGTGCACGAGCACACGAACTTGACCATAGGCCTCTTTCATGGTTCCAGAAACAGCTTCAGACAAGTGAAGTAATTTGCCTGAGTTCACATAACTAGAGGAGCTGAGATGAGATTTGGGGGTCCCTGACTCTGAAGCCCAGTTTTCTAACTTCAGAGCAATCCATGTAACTTTCTTCCTTCCTTGTTTCCAACTCAATGTGTTTGGACCAGCTGAGCATAACCGCTTTACTGACCTGAATCCATGGACTTTGGATCATTTGAAATGTTGCTATTGGGTGGTACCCTCTTTGTTTTCTGTGCCCTTTGTCCATTTCCATTTATTCTTTAAAATTCTTAGCTTTAAAGCAAATGCTGCCTGTTCCTACCTTGAGACCTGCTATCCTGAGTGGAAGTATCCTGTTTTCATTGAGCGATGCAGCACAGGGGGAGATCATGGAGCTGCAAGATGGGCTTCTGACTCGCTTCCCATGGGGAGTTCTGTTACAGAGAGATGTGTGCTGTGAAATGGCTCTGTTGTAAAAACTGTAATAAATGTGGGATTATCATAAACTGTTTAGTAAACAGTGGGAAGTGAGCAGTGGAGCATAAATATGAAACATTGGAAATGAAACCAGCACAGGTTGCTTCTAAGAGATGCCTTGCAGAAGCATCCAAAGTACCTCGTTTCAGAGGCAGAAGGATGCCAAGCATGCAAATGAAGTCCAATTTTCTGGAACATTATGTCTATTTGGACAACACTTTTTCTGACTTTCCTTTTGTTGTTACTTAAGTCCGACTCATTTTAAGTTATTTTGGTGCAGTTGTTTTCAAAACATTAGGCCTGTATTTAGAAATTCTCTTTGTTTTAAATATGGTGGTTTTTTTTCTCCTCAGCTGGAAATTTTGATAGAGGAAAAGAAAGTACTTCAAATTTCTGATTAGAAATCCCTTCTAACGCTTTGCACAGAAGCAAGAGATTTTTTTGTTACCATTTCTTCTTTTTCTTCTCTCAGTGGGAAATGGCCTTGAGTTTTAGAACACAACTGAAGTTAGGTATTTTTCCCTAGATACTTTCACTTGAATAAACTAATAAAAATATATTTATGATTAAAGTAATAACAGTGATTTGTTCACACTTAAGATCTTGAAAACTAACCAAGAGAGGTTTCTCTTCTTGCCAGCTTCACTTTCTCTCTCTGTGGTCCAGGATGTGTGGTTGCTCCTGTCTATTGTTCACCTGGACTCATTGTTACTGGCTCAGCTTCAGCCACACCAAGACCTCCTGCTTCTCTCCTGCATCTTTTACTCTGGCCAAACAGTTGGTAGAGGCTGGGAAAAAGATGGAGGGGAGACAGGTTTTTCACTTCGGGTAGCCTCTCCAGGTAACCATCTGTTCTGGTAGACATGCCAGGTAACTTCTGCCGAAGGATTCAGTGAACAGCTTAGGGGAGAAGTCCCGTGAGTTTTGTAAGATGCAAGAGTGAAAAATTTGCCACGAAGGATTAAAACTTTCATTGTCGCCCTAACCGGTTTGGCTCAGTGGATAGAGCGTCGGCCTGCGAACTCAAGGGTCCCAGGTTCGATTCCGGCCAAGGGCATGTACCTTGGTTGCAGGCACATCCCCAGTGGGGAGTGTGCAGAGGGCAGCTGATCGATGTTTCTCTCTCATCGATGTTTCTGACTCTCTATCCTTCTCCCTTCCTCTCTGTAAAAAATCAATAAAATATATTTAAAAACAAACAAACAAACAAAACAAAAAAAAACTTTCATTGTCATGAAAAGACATATCATCTCGTATTCTGAGGCAGCATGTTTTTCTGAGGGGGGGAGCTGTCAGGTGTTTTCAGGTACAGCTTCATCAGAGGGGAGCGGATGCAGGTGGCTTCTAAATATAGCATTACCTGACCTTTAGAAGCATGTCTGTGTAGTTGTTGTTCTCATGAGACAAAGGAAACTCTTTCCTTGCCAGCCTTTGCAAGCAGCCAGCAGCTGCTGGTGTTGGAACCAGGCTGCCTGCCAGGGCTGCTCTAGAGGAACCTTCCAATGCTTCCCTGTCTTAAAGCTGCCTCTGGAGACCCCACGGGAGGCACTGGTGTGCACCTGGCATTGTGGCCTGATTTCCCTAGAAGCTTAGACATCACGGTTGTAGGCCACATGGTAAAGTAGGCCAAGTTTTGTGGTGTCCAGCCACCTTCTTTCTTGAGCTTCTTTTCATCTCTTGACATGTCCTTCTTCTGCATTCTAAAAATGGGAAGAAACAAATGAAATTAGTATCAGTTTGAGTCCTTACTAGGTGCAGGGCCCTCTGCTTGGCATCGCACGTACTGAATCTCGGGAGCCTCTCAGTGACCCTGTGAAGGAAGACTGGGATGGGGGCAGGTGAGAAACTTGCCTGGGTAAGTGGTGGAGGTAGGAGTTTCTCAGTGTCATCCAGCCTGTTGTTCATCATAGCATACCTGTCACATCCTCACCAAAGCTACCTTTCCACCAGCATCCTGCCCACACCTGCCCTTTACTTGAAGCTTTAGGTTTCAGAATTTCCTTTTTCTTTTTTCATTTTAGTGAGTCAAAACACGCTTTGCTTTGGTGAGATAGGTATCAGCAAAGTACGTAATGCAATCTGAAAATCAAAATATGTCTCTTAGCATCCACCTCCCCTTCTTCTGTATTAGAATTCTCCAAGTTTTACCTGTGCACATACATATTAGCCCAGGGACAGACTACATTTCCCAGAATTCCTTGCATGTTGATGCATCCATGTGACCAAGTTTGGGTCAATGGCGTTTGAGTAGTTGCAATGTGTGTAATTTTTGAGCCATGTCCTTAATAGCAAAGCAGATTTCATTGGATTTTCTTTTCCCCCCTTCTGGCTATCTGCAGCTGTAGTGTTGGGCCCAAGGTTGTAAAGCATATTGCTAGGCTCACAGAGCTGCCCCACCAGCCTGGATCCCTAGGTGCCCTGTCTCCTTCTTCATGGGTTCCTTTCAGGATTCCTCATAACTCCATCCTTGCCTCTATGCTCGTCTCATCCTCTACACCTTTCTTGGCTGCTATCTAAATTTTTGGCACCAACTACTATTTTTTATTCTGGACTCCTTATTTCCACACTGAAATTGTACACTGGAACTCTGATGAGCTCTAGAACTGTTTTTTTTTTCCCTTAGTAGACACCTCCACAACTCCACCTGGTTGTTTCACACCCACCTCAACAGCAGCACACACACAAGTGACATCATTCTCATTTCCCTGAAACTCTCCTTCTGCTTAGACCCCCTAGAGCAGAGACTATCTCCCAGCCCCATTGGGAAAGGCAGACACCCTTGGTATTTTCTGTTCCTACCCCTACAGCAGGCACTGTGAATATTGTGTCCACCATTCCCCTGTAATCTTGTTATCTGGCTCACTCTTACCTCTGCACAGTCACACCTGAGTGAGCCACTGTTTTATGAATTTGTTGGCTTAGTGCCTCCCATCTCTAGATATTATGAATGACCAAAGGAATATTCTTTGATTCTTTGCTTGAAATTTGGTAGAATTACCTTGTATGAGTATGTTGATTTACCTACTTATTCAGGCATCAAATATTTATTGAGGACCAGGCACCAAGCATCATAATCAGGTCTGAGGAAATAAACATTGGAAAGATATGGTCTTTCCTTTAGGCAGCTCAGAGTCTCATGGAGAGAGAGTCATTGAAATCAATACTTAAAATAGAAGAGGGTAGGAGAGAAACCAAGATGGCGGCATAGGTAAACACCTAAACTGCTGCCTTGCACAACAATATCAAAACTAAAACTAAAAGACAAAACGGACATCATCCAGAACCACAGGAAAGCTGGCTGAGTGGAAATTCTACAACTAGAAGAAAAGAGGAAAGCACATTGAGACTCAGAGGAGCTACAAAAGGCTGAGGTACAGAGGCTCGCATGCGGAGAGGATGGGCGGCTGTGTGCACAGGCAGCTGAGTGTGTGGCTAGCTTTCTAAAGCGGGAGGGAGAAAGAAACTCCTGACTGCACTGAACTCCAGTTTCGGGCGAGACGCTGGGAAACCAGACCCATTTGGGGGGAATCTGGACTGTCAGGAAAAAGAAAGCACACTGAGACTTGGGAGCCGTGGAAGGCAGAGGTCTGGAGGCACGCGCTGAGAGGACTGACTGCTGAATGCACGAGAGGCTGAGTGCGCGGCTGGTTTTCTAAAGCAGGAGGGACTGCATTGAACTCCAGTTCCGGGCAAGTTTCTGGGAACCCCAACTCATTCGGGGAGAAACTGGACTGTCTGGCAGCGGGTGAAACTCGAGGGCGGCTTTCTCTCAGAGGTCCTTGCAGTGATTACTGAGGGACACTGAGACCCAGGGGCCTCATAGGGCAGGGCTGACGGGAAACCAAGGCTGTCTGCTCCGCCCTGAGATTCCGCCCCATCCAAGCTGAGCATAGAGGCTTTTGCAATCTTGCAAGTCTTGTCTCATAAGAGTGTCTCCAGCACAGAAGTTCTCCCAGCATAGACACAGCTGATCCTCACAGCCAATTGGCCTGGAGGTCAATTCCTCCCAGTGATACCAACAACAATCAAGACTTAACTACAACAAGGCTGAGCACACAGCCCACAAAGGGGTGCACCAAGAGTGTCCACCTCAGGTAACTGGGGAGGCTGAGCCACTGTGCCCTAGAAGACACCTACCACACAAAGCTACTCTACCAACTCAGGGAAGCAGCGAAAATGCAGAGACAAAGAAACAGATCACAAATGAAAGAAATGGAGGAAAACAAATGACTGGATATAGAGTTCAAAACCACGGTTATAAGGTTTTTCAAGAATTTCCTAGAAAAGGCCGATAAATTTAACGAGACCCTTGAGGATATGAAAAAGGACCAACTAGAAATTAAACATACACTGACTGAAATAAAAATATTATACAGAGACCTAACAGCAGACTAGAGGACCACAAGAATCAAGTCAAAGAGTTGAAATACAAAGAAGCAAAAAACACTCAGCCGGAAAAGCAAAAAGCAAAAAGAATCCAAAAATTTGAAGATGGTGTAAGAAGCCTCTGGGACAACCTCAAGAGTACCAACATCCGAATTATGGGGGTGCCAGAGGAGAGAGAGAGCAAGATACTGAAAACCTATTTGAAGAAATAATGACTGAAAACTTCCCCCACCTGGTGAAAGAAATAGACTTACAAGTCCAGGAAGCACACAGAACCCCAAACAAAAGGGATCCAAAGAGGACCACACCAAGATACATCATAATTAAAATGCCAAGAGCAAAAGACAAAGAGAGAATATTAAAAGCAGCAAGAGAAAAACAGTTAGTTACCTACAAGGGAGCACCCATACAACTGTCAGCTGATTTCTCAACAGAAACTATGCAGGCCAGACAGGAGTGGCAAGAAATATTCAAAGTGATGAATAGCAAGAACTTACAACCAAGATTACTCTACCCAGCAAAGCTATCATTCAGAATTGAAGGTCAGATAAAGAGCTTCACAGATAAGAAAAAGCTAAAGGAGTTCATCACCACCAAACCAGTATTATATGAATTGCTGAAAGGTATTCTTTAAGAAGAGGAAGAAGAAGAAAAAGGCAAAGATAAAAATTATGACCAACTAATACATGTCTATCAACAAGTGAATCTAAAAATCAAGTAAATTAAAAATCTGAGCAACAGAATAAACTGGTGAATATAATGGAATCAGGGGCATAGAAAGGGAGTGGACTGACAATTCTCGGGGGGAAAGGGGTGTGGGAGGTGCGGGAAGAGACTGGACAAAAAGTGTACACCTATGGATGAGGACAGTGGTGGGGAGGTAAGGGTAGAGGGTGGGGTGGGAACCGGGTGGACGGGAGCTATGGGGGGAAAAACGAGGAACAATTGTAATAATCTGAACAATAAAGATTTATTAAGTAAAAATAAATAAATAAAATAGGAGAGGGTATAAAGTAGAGTGTGCAGTGTTGAGCATCCAGTTCCTTTATAAGGGAGCTGTCCATGGGATGCAGCATCTGCCTGGAGACCTGAAGGATGGGCCAGAGCTTGGTCCTAGTGTTGCAGGTTGAGGGAAGGGGCACTGGGGTGCAGGAAGACAGTGCATGTTGAGGGATTAACGATTAGGTTCCTGTTGTCAAAGAGCATACAGAAGAGTTGGGTGGAAACACACACGTGCGTGGGTGGTCTGTTTTTCATACAGTACTCAGAGTGATGTTTTTAAAAATAGAAATCAATCACATTACTTCTTCCTCATCTCGGAAACCCTCCATGGCTTTCCATCTCACTTAAATTCAAGTTCAGAGTCCTTACTGTTGTCTCTAAGGTCCTGCATGGTCTGTTGACTCCATCCCCTTCTGATCTACTACCATTCTCCCTCATCCTCTGAGCTCCAGCCATGCTCCCTTCCTGTAAGTTTCTGGAACATTCCAAACATCCTCTTGCCTCAGGGGCCTTGCCTTGTTATTCTCTGTGCCTGGAATGCTCCTCCTTAGGTACCTGCGTGGCTTGCTCTCTCAGTTCACTCAAGTCTTTGCTTAAAACACCAGAGAAGCTTTTCCCAGCTACTGTGTTGTATAAAATAAGAGCCCCACTTCTTCATCTGCCTTCTTCACTAGAATGTCAGTTCCATGAAGCCTGGGGACCTGTCTATCCTAACAGCCATGGAGAATCATGCCTGATGCACAGTAGGACTCAAAATACTTGTGGAACTCACTAATTCTTTAAATCATAATGCTACTTTGAACACATAGGGCATTTTTCACTCTTTCCAAGCAATTTTCTGCTGACTGCCTTTATGTCATCATGGCAGTACTCTTGAGAAATAGGTCTTATTGTTTCTCTTTCAAAGACAAAACACATTTCATGGATGTTAAATATTCTGATAAAAGTCAAGTGCAGAATTAAGAGTAAAACCAAGCTGAGAATCTGTGTATTCTGCCTCTGGGCCTCCATTTTCTTTTGCTAAACGTTTCTATCTGGCGAGTACCATCACCACTAACAGTGGAAAGGAAAGTATTCTGTTCTTAGCATCAGTGCTGGAGGTGTATTCCTAAGGGTATAGCTTTCCGAGCACAAAAGCAAAGAAGTTCAGTCATAGTTGTCATTTATTGGAAACAAGCAATGCTTGGGTACCTGTTTTAAAGAACATAAATGAGAGCTCTGTTTCTAAAACAGGTTTGGATTTTATTTTTATTACAGTAGGAGGTCTGCATTCTGAAGCGATCAAAAGAATTATAATTATATTGTCATGAAAAGTTGAGAATAAATCTTTGTGAACACTGTTTTTATGAAGCTCAATTTGTGTTTGGTAGTGAAGGTGTCATATGGAAATCTTGGATGCTGTTGTACTTGTCTTTACTTTTTGGGGACAGGAATTATAAAATGTAAATGAGGTTTACTAATCCTATTAATTTTGGACCAAATGTGTTACCAAAAGCCAACTTATATAAAGGATATTTTTAAGAAACTCTTTACTGGGAAACATTTGTGAGATAATTTTCAGCAACATTGAAAAGAATCCCCAGCTAAACCTTCCTTTGTTAGGATAAATGATACTTAACATAGTTCCAGCTGGTTTAATTATTTTCCATTCATAAAAGCTTGTCAATATTTTATAATTTGTTAATAATTCATGGCTGGATCTGTTTGGAAAAGAATATTCACCTTTAAAAAATGCAAATGCCTTTTTATTTCTCCCGGAATGATGGAAATGCCTGCAAAACGTGTTAAAATGTGGAAAAACAGCAGAACTCAATCCAACAACCAACAAGCCCCTTTAAAATACCTTCTAGAATTTAATTAAACTAATACCTTAAATTCTATGACTGCGTGTGCACAGTTCTTAAAGGGAAAGGTGATGCTAAGAGAAGCTTTCTGTTACCAGGACAATTCATGAGTGGAAAGAGAAAACGATTCCTGTTCATCCCTGGGCTCTGCATCCTTAGGCCAGAGATTGTACCATGCAGTAGTTGAGAGAACAGAAGGCTGTGATAAAGATTTCTATATTATATGGAAGAACAATGGCCTTCTGTTCGAAGATCTCATAGCCCTGAAGATTGTGTGTGTTGTCTCATTTGGCGAGTCCTCCCCTTGAGAACGTGCCTGTAACCACAAACAGTTATTACATCTGCCTTATAGAAACCATTTGTCAGAGCAACCGCCTTCCACGTTAGCACCCGCCAAGTCTCTCTAGCAAAGTCCCATGTCGATTGTTGGAAACCCTATGGAATAGGGGTAAAGGCCACAGATAGCCCATGAGGGTAAACTCAGTGTGAGTAACAGCACCCTCTTGTCCTTTAATTCCGTGTACCTTGATTTCCTTTATTTGGCAAATCCCACTTTTCTATGTGGCACATCAGTCACCACGGTGACTTGACAGTCACATGTTTGGTAATGCAGAGGCCCTGATCTTTTATATCTGTGGGTGTATATGGGAGCTGTTTCACTTGGTTTAGGCATTGAGACCAGGAGGAAGAAGGAAGACTCCAGGGTGGTGACATCCAGGCTTCTTTCAGCGTATGTTGGCAAGCCCAGAGAGAGGCTGTGGTAGATTTTGTTGTGCCACCAGACAGGGTACTGAATCTTCTCTTGCCAAGTCCTGCCTTTGTAGCCCCTCTTTTTAGGGGATGGATGCAGCCTTGATGCTTTAGGAGGAGCTGGAGAGGCAGTGGAGGGACTGTCATTCACTGTCTCTCTCTGCGTGTAAAGCTGCATGTGTCATTCTGCAGTCATGAGATGTCTGTGCTTCTTCCCTTATCATGCCTTTGTCTGTCTCTCAGTCTTACAAGCCCTTTCTCTCTTTCTCTCTCTCTCTCTCTCTCTCTCTCTCTCTCTCTCTCTCTCTCTCTCTCTCTGTCACACACACACACACACACACACACACACACACACACTCCTTCTAGCTGTTTTTTTTTTCTAGTGAGCTCAGAGGTGCTGGTATGGTACAGACATGTGTCTCAGGACCAGAAAGCAGCCTCGAGTGGTCTCTAACCCTGAGTCACATGGTGGTGTACAGCTCTGACTCTGAGTTCCTCCAATCAAAATGACAGTATTCAGACAGCAGTTTTGATCACTGTGGTTGCCTGGCACTCCACTCGTTGCATAGATGTGGATGTCAATCATCTCAGCATTCAGTGAGCTGGAGTCTAGTGTTGGGGTGGGGGTGTGAAGGGAGATCGACGGCGATAGCATGTGCAGTGAAGGAGGGAAGTACTGGGGTGTCTGCGGACACTGGAGCCGGGGCATTGGAGAGGGAGATGACACCTGAGCTGAGTCCTGAAGGGTAGGCAGGTGTGGCCATTTGAATGTGGGGTGATGGGGGGGCACGGTGATGTGTGTTTCAGGTAGCAGGAACAGAGGCTTCAAGACCTGGTCTCTTAAGGAACAACCAACTTCCAGAATTTACCTTCACGTTATCACGAGGGCATTCCCAAAGAAGGTGCCTCCAAGGGGACATATGCTGCAGCCACATTAGGAGGCAGTGAACAGAAAATGCGGGCAGAAAGTGGGGTTTGATGTAAAGCAGACTCTTACAGATTGGGAACGCTCTGCTGCCTCCGGTGAATGAAATGTTGTCATCAAGTGCAAACAGCATGTGAAAAGAGCTTGTTACTCGGGACTAAGTTTATTGGGAAAGCGTGGAGCACATTGCAGTGATAACAAGGGGATTCATTATCATTTAACCGGAATTGTCTTCTACTAAAGTGTTAAACTGAGATCACCATGAAGCAAGTAATAAAAGGTACTGAAGCCCCAAGTTATTTAAAGTCCAGAGGGTGAATTCCTGGGTCTGGGAGAAAGAGAAAAGCTGGAGAAGCAGGTGGAGGAAGGAGACTCCGGTCCTCCCCGAGGTTATGAGGGAGCTGGCACAGAGGGGCACACTGAGGTCAGGAGCTCTTAGCATTTTTAATGCTACACTTCGCATCCACTCCTCTGCCTCATCTGGCATCTCTTTGTGGGGAAAGAAGCAGAATGATTAGGATGAACAAGACCCCACTAACCTTAGGACTTTGCATGTAGCTCAACCCCTCCTGGTTCCTGCACAGCACTGTCTCCAACAGTTCATTTGATTTCTACGGTGATCAAGTCAGAAAGCCAAGGCAGTCGAAGAAAACTACAGCACAAGGAATTTAAGGGGCCAAATTACTATGAAATGGCAGAGTTAAGAAAAACTGGATCTTTGGACTTCTAATATATAGTGTTCTTTGCTACCAACTACACTGCATCCCTTTTTTTATGATTTATTTTTAAATGTGAAAAACTCAGCTATGATTCCTCCATTGTGAGTCACTAATCTATGCAGGTGCCATGCCACAGTGTAGGGCCCAGCCTGGCGTGGTGGGAATTGAGTGCCAGAGTGGGAGTGAGTCACATGTTGGCTTCCTAGCTAACCTATTGTTGAATATTGAAATTGTGACACTCCGCAATCTTTCTCTTTTCATGTTCTCCTTTTCCTTGGTCTGTGTTACATTTTGGAGCTAAATGGGCTGGCGTCATCTAGCTACCTTGTTCTCACTGTAGGGTCACACTTGGTGCCGTTTTCTAGGCAGCCGTATGGTCTGCCCGACTATCATGGTTTCATTAGTTTCGTGGGTCTCAGGAATTGTGTTCAGGCCATTTTCTGTGTAATTACATGTCCAGCTTTACATAGGAACTTAAGAGCTGGTAGATTGTAATGTGTTCAATGTAAGTTGTATAAACAGTACCAGCAAACATTTTTTAAAAATATTTTATTGGCTTTTAGAGAGAAGGGAAAGGAGAGGGAGAGAGAGAAACATGGATGTGAGAGCTTTCACATCAATCAGCTGGCTCCTGCGTGCCCCTTATCTGAAACCTGGGCATGTGCCCTGAAGGGTAATAGAACTGGCAACCTTCAGTACACGGGATGGTGCCTGACCAGTTGAGCCACACCAGCCAGGGCAGTAGTAGTTAGCATTTATTGAGCACTTACTAAGTGCTGGACACTTGCATCTGTCTCATCACACTAGATGTATATTTGGCTCAAATAATGAGAATAGATTCAGAGCTCCCTGCAGAGAACATTTTTCAGAGGCTCACAGATTGTTCACTTCACTCACAGACAGACATGGATTCATTGTGGCAAGCCTTATTTAGCTACATTAGATGTAAGGAGACCTGCCTGGCTGGGGTGCTCAGTGGTTGAGCATCGACCTATAAACCAAGAGGTCACTGGTTCGATTCCCAGACAGAGCACATGCGCCGGTTGTGGGCTCGATCCCCAGTAGGGGGCATGTGGGATGCAGCCAGTCGATGTTTCTTTCTCGTCAATGTTTCTATCTATCCCTCTCCCTTCCCCTCTCTCTAAAATCAATAAAAACATATTTTTAAAAAGTGTAAGGAGACCTGATAACTGTAGAAGTTCGCACATTTATCGTTAACTTCAGCTCTTTAATTAAGCTTCTATGATACGTGCATACTTCCATTGAAATCGGGAAAGGAAAATAGATAATTAAGAATAAAGTGAAAATGAGGTTTTAGTTCTATAGCTATAAATTTTCTTATACAGTAAGATCCATAAGCATGTAACTTGTTATTAAAGGTATAATGTCTAACCACTTTATATGTATTTAGCACTAGTTTTGACTAAATTAAAGTAATAGAGCTTGTTGTTTTTTTGAAATCCATCCAAGATTCCCAGTAGACTTCCCTTTTCTATCTCATTCATTCATTCAAAAGTATTGAATACCTTTTGTGCCACGCTAAAACCTGTTAATTACTGGTGTGTTAGTGCCTTGGCAGGTTATCATAAGGAGTCAAAGCTTCTTAATTAAGCCCTTGCCTCCGAACAGCACATCCTTGGTCTGAGCAGTGTTCAGAGAGATGTAAACCAGGTAGCAGGTGCACGTTGTAGTAGGTAAACATTGAGATGGCTCAGGACGCTGATGACATCATGTGTGGTGCTTTTAGACCCAAAAAGAGTTTCCCCCATTGACCTCCCCCAGCCTCCCCCCGCAACCCCCCTGACATGCTCTCACCCCCCCACCCCCCACCCCCAACCCCGGCCAGTGTCTTTGTCCATTGGTTATGCTCATATGCATGCATACAAGTCCTTTGGTTGATCTCTTACTCCCCCCGCTACCCCCCCACCTTCTTGCTGAAGTTGACAGCCATTTTTAATAGATGTTCTAGGTCAGCCTTCAGCCTCAAGGGAAAGATTAGTCTGGGCTCCTGATGCTTGCTACTTAGAAAGGAAACTGATATAATCAGAAGGAAGTGATCTGAGGAGCAGATCATTGTCAGAGCTGATGTTTCAACTGTGCCCCACAGATGTGCCTCAGGGGCCACAGGGGGCGGGGGGGTGGGTAGGAGGCTGTAGGGGGAAAAGGGAGGATGGGAATTGGGGCCAGGGAGGCTAATGGGCAAAAACCTGCTTTTCATACTGAATCCCTCTTTTATTTTACGTTTGAAGAAAGCGTACTGTGGCTAAAGGAAATTTGGGGGGAAAGTGTGGATTTGGCCAGTTCACATATTTTACCAGTGAACAAAATGAGGCTCAGAAAAAGCAAATGGCTGTATAAGAAAGAGAATCTAATCATGGTTTACTACACTGCCTGGCCTAGCAGTGAGCAGTTTTACATGGTCGTTTCGTCAGTGTGATGTAAATTCTGACTATAAAGTTTTACCTACAAGTTGCGATAGCTGTGTAGGAACTGAATGAAGATGATGGAGGTTGGGGGTTTATGGGAGAGTTAAGTCTTCATATGCCCCAATAAGAAGTTAGTAGATAATAACTAATATTGATTAATCCATAAAAATTTCATGGCCAACATTATATTTTAAAATACAGAGGTAAGAAGAAAATGTATAGAAGTATAAAAGACAATGCTAAAAATAATTGAAATTGATTCCTATTGAGAACAGATCTAAGAGAACTGAACGAGATAAGGACTGCTGTTTTCTGCTGATATATTAATTTTTTAACGAATAAAATATTTTAAAGGGAATAGTATGCATTTGCAATTCTGTGTATGCTTCCTACCTGCCCTTGGTAAATAAAGCTCATGTTTGACAAGGAGACCATTCCCTGGAGGAGAAAAAGAAGCAGGATACTAGAAGTGAAATTTCTTGCTCCATGATGTAAGGACTGGGGCGTGAGAAGTCAAGTTCATGCAGGGTGTTTTCCAAGGAATTGATTTAGGCCTTTGGCTATTCGCTTGGTGTTGTCCCTGAATTATTTTAGGGAAAGAAAAGAAAGTGGTCACCTGAGAGTGCAGAGATGTGGAATCAGCCTGCACTTAGGGGACAGTTCCTGTTTGTCCTGCAGTTATATCAATTCTAGATGAACATCAGTCGTAACTTCTCTCTTTGATGTTTCTTTTTGAAAACAGGGAAACACACATAAAATCATGGAGAAATGTACATTGCCATTAACTGGAAAGCAGTGTGTCAACCGCATTATCACTGAAAAGGTAAATGCCTTCCTTTCTCATTTTATTCCCTCTAATGTCTGCCTCACCTTTTTTTTTTTTTAATAAGCATTTTTACAGGTTTTTTGTTACGCTCTGAAAGTGTTTTACATTAGTAGTCATAGGATTAGCTTAATAGTATAGTCCGTGGGTAGACCAAATAGGGAAATGTATCAGGTTAATGTTTCAAAATATGGAATTCTTAATGTGCAACTCTCTGGAAATGGACATAGGGACGCAGAATTGAACTGCTGCCCTTTGTAATTTTGATTGTGATGTAGTCCAAGAAAAGTTTTATTGCTCATTATGCTTGGACTTCTAAGATGGATGATCTATACAAAGTTAAGACTATATTTATCCTTTTTACCTCTCTTCTTTGCTTTCCCAAACCACATGTATAAATTGTTGGGTTTTATTCTAGGAAGCTCAGAAAAAATTAGGTTTTAGTCATTTGGATGCACATCGCAGTACATGCCCCACCGGGAACCTCATCTGTGGAATCTCGTCTGTGGTTCCCGCGTGTCCCAGCCGCTGTCAGAGAGTGGACTGCCCGTGTTTCAATGCCTCCTTCATTGATTTCTTCTTAGATGGAGCGTTGGCTGGTGGTGCCGCTGGAAGCTGTTCTGATCAGTGGGCAGCCTCCTGGGCAGTTGTCTGCCCTCCTCTTTCTGACTCAGAGTTGAACCGAGGGTGTGGGAAGACATCATTCTCATAAGTGAGCGAGGAGGGTGTCATCTTCTCGATTCCGTGTCTTGATGAAGCCACCTTCTCTGAACCAGACTGTCCCCAGCATTAGCCTCAGAAGGCGGAGCGTGGTCTCTGCAGCAGCAGCAGGTAGAATGTAAACCTGGAACTGCCATGAGAGATGCACGCCAGATGCTGAGGAGGGAACATCCAGGGAGGCTGCCCGACAGCCTGGGAGGGTGTCAAGGAAAGCTTCTAGGTGGTAAAATATAAGCTTTAACGTGTTTTGCAAGGCACTTTACAGTTTGTACCTTTTCTCCTCCAGTTTCAGTTTCCCGTTTTCTGCCTTAACATGGTCCCCACTTCAGCCATACGAAATGCTTCGAACTGTGTACATCCCCCCACCGTGTTCTTCTGGTACTTTGCACACCCTGTCTCCGTCCTTGGAATGCTCTCTCCACCCCATCCATCTGGCTCATTGCTGCTCATCTCTATGTCTCAGTTATTTCTTTCTTTCCCTGACAAATCTTCTCTGTCCTCCCCCAAGTCTTCCAGGAGCTTCTCCGAATCCCAGTACTTACTCTGACTTAGCACTGACCACTGTATTGACATGACCTCGAAGCTCTGCCATCTCACTCATCACTGTTTATTCAGCACTCAGTATGGTGCTTGCCGGACACAGTGAATGCTTGTTAAATCAATGTATTATACTTTCCTTGATGAGAAAACTGATAGAGTGGTGAGCCTTGAAAGATAACTAGGAGTTTTTTAAGTGAGAATAAGACCAAAGAAGCTCTTCTACGCAAAGGGAAGAAAGTAGGCAGAGCCTGGGGGGGGTGTTAAGAAAACACAGCCTAGGTGAGGACCCGCAGGTGGAACAGCATGGAGTGAAGGCTAATGTTGAAAAGAAAATGAGGGGCCACATTATGAGGGAATGTGAATGCCTTGCTAGGAAATTTGGGTTTTATCTGGAAGGCAGTTGGGAGCCTTTCAGCTATTTTTAGAGGCTGGGGACATAGTTGATCAGGTTTGCATTTTAGAAAGAGCGCTGTAGTTTTTGAGTAGAGTAAGCGGAGGAGATGAGACAGAGGCCAGTCATAAGTCCCCTTCACTGCTCTGGGCCAGAAATGAAGGTCCTAAACCACAGGACAGGAACAGATCTGAGAGATTTATGATGATCTCAGCCTAACTCGAGGATGTGGACATGGACACTAAAGCAGAGGAGATTTCTACGTTTTCTGGCTGGAGGGGGTGGTCGACCGGCTTAGTGATGTCTGGAACTGCAGGAGGAGAAGGGGCAGGACAATGGGAGGCAGGAAAAGAATAGGCTCAGGTTGGACATTCTCAAGTTGATATTCTTGAATAATTAGCATCCAGTCAGGTGTTTCTGACAAACGATTGTAGATGTGGATCTAGAGTGCAGAAGAGAAATCACTATCTGAACAGGTTTGTGGAAGTCATTAGCATGCGGGGATCATTGAAGCCTCAAATGTAGGTGACAGTGTATAGCAGAAATGAGTTGAGTGACAGGCAGCCAGGTATGGAATATTGGATACCTCAAGGAAGAGTGGTACGTGTTTACCCCTGTGATCTATACAGTAGTCACCCAGTAAATGTCTGTTGAATGAGTAAGTATGAGAATGCAGTGCCACTGAGGGTGATAAATGTGTATAGCTCTGAGGAACAGACTTGGGACTAGAATTCTGTTTTCAGCTCTTATGGAAAATTCCATTCATTTTGTTACAGAAAAACCAGAGAAGAACCAATCAACGCTTAGAGAGATGGAGTTACATTTATGATGATGATGATGATGATGATGATGATTATTATTATTATTATTATTACACGTGGGCCCAGAGAAAAATGTCTCTCAAATTCTGGGCAAAAAACATGGAGGAAGTTTCCCTATTTATATCTTTTTACCCTCTTTGTCTCCCAAATATGGGGTTTTTCCGGTCCCCTTTGCAAGTTCTTAAAGAGCCCTATGTGCTGGGGCTTTGAGACCTCAACCAAAGGCCTGGCACCAGCACTGATAACTTCGTCTGGGGAAGGTTTATAGCCTCTCTGGAATGGGAGTAGTCTTATTTCCTTATTATTTAAGCAAGCAAATGTTTACAGAAACTAAAATAGCAGGGTTAGAATTTCAAACAGCAGTTTTTATATAAGATGGATGCTTCAATTTGCCATTTGAAAGAGGCCATGGCAATGTTATGACCCCGATTTCCAAGTTTCCTGTTTCTAGAAGGAGGTTATGAAATGTGCCTTCCTCCCAGCACCCAGACTGTGATTAACTTCTTTATCCATAATGGAGCCTTTTATGGTGGTGATAAAATAATTAATTTATTCATATGCCACGTGAATAAAGCAGTCACAATATTATCCTTGGCACTTGAACAATTTATTGTATAGCTCTTAGGTTTTAGTCTCTATTTTTATCAAGTATATTGTTTTGTTTGCACTTTATACCACTAGATGGGAATCTTCCTAAATCTTTCCAAAGTAAATTTTCCTATTTTTAATAACAGATACTTAGTTTTTCAACATATGAACCCGAGAGCTAATTGGGGTTTGATGAAAGTTTTAATAAAAGTTTTTTAAAAGCAATAACTCACTTTACCATAATGTTTATCTGCCTGGTCACGACGCCACAGTTATCTTCTCCCCCATCTCTTCCCTGCCTGTTCTCAATAACAACGCCATCCAGACACTTTATTTCTTCCATGTGGATAAATTGACAGTTGTTCGTAATACAGATAAAAGTAAATTCGTGGGAACAGCTCTCCAGACTCAGTTTCTGCAAAGGAAAAATCCATTACAATTTTTTAATTGTCAACTTGGAGTTAAATAAACTATTGCAGCATGCAGACACATTCCTAAATGAGCATTTTTCCCTTCTCAAAACAAATATTTCTGCTGATAAAATTTTTTTTTTTAGAAACATAAAAATGAGTAAACGAAGAGCAAGTCTGCTGAAATATTTCCTCTTAACATAAACTATCTTTTCCAGCAAAATCAACTATGTTATCTGTGAATTCATCATACAAATAGAGAATGTATTACTGGTTGCCTTGATGTTGTGCTCTGGGGGAGAAATGTCAATTAACTGGAGATAAATAAGTGTTTGGGGGTTTTGATTTGGGTCCACACACAGGTGACAATAAGGTAAGCTGTTAAGGAGAAAAGGCATTCCTGTAGCAGCCCCTGTGATGTCCTGCTGTGTCCAGGCAGGATGCCAAGTGTGCAGGGTGTGATTTGTTTGTATCTTTGACCTGTATGACAGTCTTGGGAAGCAGCGTTTTTTGATATCCATCTTTAGAGGTGAAGATAGCATCACCAAAGACTGCAAAGTTCTAAGCCAAGGTTCTTCTTTCTACATCAGTGGTTCTCAACCTTTTTAATGCCGCGACCCTTTAATACAGTTCCTCATGTTGTAATGAATCGTAACGTAAATATCTGTGTTTTCCGATGGTCTTAGGACCCACAGGTTGAGAACCGCTAGCAGGGTCGCCTAAGACCATCGGAAAACACAGATATTTACATTACGATTCATAACAGTAGCAAAATTAGTTATGAAGTAGCAACAAAAATAACTTTATGGTTGGGGGTCACCACAACATGAGGAACTGTATTAAAGGGTCGCGGCATTAAAAAGGTTGAGAACCACTGTTCTACACGCTGTGTGTTCAGATTAGCCTCCTAACCAGGAACATGTTTCAAAGCTACAGTGTAGAGTTTACTTCCAAGCTAGTTGAAAGTAAAGATCCGAACCCTCAAATAATAATTGAACTTAAGGTCAGTTTACAGAAGAGGAACGATCTGCGCCGCCCAATGCTTAAGTCTGAGGAAGAGGAAGCTAACCATGAAAACCCCAAGAAGAAATGCCTGCTGAAAGGAGGCCAGTTTGGAGACCCAGCATGCTGGAGTCGCAGGGAAGCAGCTTGGCTCCCCCACTCAGAGCTTCCCATCCGTAGGCATCATCTGCCTTGAGCAGGTGACTTCTACTCAGAGCTTCCCATCCATCCATAGGCATCTATCTGCCTTGAGCAGGTGACTTCTACTCAGAGCTTCCCATCCGTAGGCATCTGCCTGAGCAGGTGAGCCTCCTGCCACTGGAAGTTCCTAAGCAGAGCCCTGGCAACCATTTCAGAAGAATGTTTTGAAGAATTCTTGGGTGGGAAGTTATAGTAAGTGACTTTGTGGGCCTCTTCCACTCCATTTGTCCTAGAACTGAGTGTGACAGCATGTGTTAGAAATCAGATACAACAGGTTGAGTCTACCTGAGGAGGTCAAGCTTTGCCAACGGGCACTACCCTCACTTTGTGTTACCAAACAGAGCATTGAAATGGAATGTTTAGGATGAGCTTGGCTTCTCTTGTTCTGAACATAAGCATCTTCATTTGATTTGCATTCTAGATGGAGATTCTCATGCTATGCTGTCTGTCCTCTTGGACCTGTGTGCTTTTACTAGGACTTACAGGGAAAGGTTTAGTATTTACGTGGGGATAGAGGTCTTTCAGGGCCAGGACAGCTCTTTGCTTTAATTTCTCTGAGCCATTTCCAAGCACCTTCTTTTGTTTCTTGTAACTCTTTACCCAGGAGCATCCATCAACTTTTCCCTCTCATTCCTGTGCTTTCACCTTCCAAATATCTCCTCCCTCCTTACTTTTCCCCATTCCTTTCTTCCTTCAAATCATTATTAATCATCGAATTGAAATTTTGATCAAAACTGTTAGACCTAACCAAAGTAAAGTAATTATAAAAAAAGAAAGAAAGAAAGAAAGAAAACTGGTTATGCCCGGCTGGCATGGTTCAGTGGTTGAGCATTGATCAATAAATCAGGAGGTCACGGTTCGATTCCAGGTTAGGGCAAATACCCAGGTTGCAGGCTCAATCCCCAGTGGGGGGGTTATGTAGGAGGCAGCCGATCAATGATTCTCTCTCATTATTGATGTTTCTATCTCTCCCTCTCCCTTCCTCTTTGAAATCAATGAAATATATTTAAAATAAAACAAAACGAAAACCTGGTTATAATAGTAGCAAATGACATCAATAATCACCACTCCTTTGGTTCCTGGCATCAATGGTGCTCCACAGTTAATTGCCAATTAGGGAGCTGGCATTTATTCTCCCCAAGATGTAAGAATCCCGGTTGACATTTTTTCATGGCTGATTTTCAGAATCTTTGTCCCGGGTCTTGTCTCTCCTTTAAGAACTTGAGAGCTTGTTTCTGTTTTGTGCTATAAAATAATCACTGTGATCGCCATCGTCATTGTCATGTTCTTGGCCCCAACAGGCTGTGTTTGACGTGGACAGCAAGAAGGGGCTGACTCTGATTGAACTCTGGGAAGGCCTGACAGTGGACGACATCAAAAAGAGCACTGGGTGTGACTTCGCAGTAAGTGTTTCTGTGAACAGTCCAGCCACTTACCCCATGTCACCAGCTTGATGAATGGGTATTTACAGGACATGAACCATTCATCTGCGATCATTTGCAGAGAACAGGAGTGGAGGGAA